>NC_080082.1:41174671-41832572 GCF_949987535.1 Balaenoptera acutorostrata | reverse complement strand
TGCCCTGGGAACCTGACTGAGCCTTGGTTCTGGAACTCTGTGGACTGGGAACATGACTGAGGTTTATTCTAGAACCCTGTAGCCTGGGAACATAACTGAGGATTGATTCTGGAACCCTGTGGCCTGGGAACATGACATCGGTGGATTCTGGAACACTGTGGCCTGGGAACATGAGAACGGTTTGATTCTGGAACCCTGTGGCCTGGCAACATGACTGAGGCTTGATTCTGGAACCCTGTGGCCTGGCAACATGACTGAGGCTTGATTCTGGAACCGTGTGGCCTGGGAAATTGACTGTGGTTTAATCGCAGAAACCTGCGGACTGGCCACATGACTGAGGTTTGATGGTGGAACCCTGTGCACTGGGAACATGACTGAGGCCTGATACTGGAACCCCGTGGCGTGGGAACATGCCATTGGTTTGATTCTGGAACCCTGTTTCCTGAGAACATGACTGAGGTTTGATGGTTGAACCCTGTGGCATGGCAACATGATTGAGGTTTGATTCTGGAACCCTGTGGCCTGGCAACATGAATGAGGCTTGATTCTAGAACTCTGTGGACTGGGAACATGACTGAGGTTTATTCTAGAACCCTGTAGCCTGGGAACATAACTGAGGATTGATTCTGGAACCCTGTGGCCTGGGAACATGACATCGGTGGATTCTGGAACCCTGTGGCCTGGGAACATGAGAACGGTTTGATTCTGGAACCCTGTGGCCTGGCAACATGACTGAGGCTTGATTCTGGAACCCTGTGGCCTGGCAACATGACTGAGGCTTGATTCTGGAACCGTGTGGCCTGGGAACTTGACTGGGGTTTGATCGCAGAAACCTGTGGACTGGCCACATGACTGAGGTTTGATGGTTGAACCCTGTGCACTGGGAACATGACTGAGGCCTGATACTGGAACCCCGTGGCGTGGGAACATGCCATTGGTTTGATTCTGGAACCCTGTTTCCTGAGAACATGACTGAGGTTTGATGGTTGAACCCTGTGGCATGGCAACATGATTGAGGTTTGATTGTGGAACCCTCAGGCTTGGGAACATGACTGAGGCTTAATGGTGGAACACTGTGGCCTGGAAAGAGGAACGAGGTTTGATGGTGGAACCCTGTGGCCTGGCAACATAACTGAGGTTTGATTCTGGAAAACTGTGGCCTGGGAACATGACATCTGTTTAGATTGTGGAATAGTGTGCCCTGGGAACCTGACTGAGCCTTGGTTCTGGAACTCTGTGGACTGGGAACATGACATCGGTGGATTCTGGAACCCTGTGGCCTGGGAACATGAGAACGGTTTGAGTCTGGAACCCTGTGGCCTGGCAACATGACTGAGGTTTGATTCTGGATCCCTGTGGCCTGGGAACATGACTGAGGCGTGATTCTGGAAAACTGTGGCCTGGGAACATGACATATGTTTAGATTGTGGAATAGTGTGCCCTGGGAACCTGACTGAGCCTTGGTTCTGGAACTCTGTGGACTGGGAACATGACTGAGGTTTATTCTAGAACCCTGTAGCCTGGGAACATAACTGAGGATTGATTCTGGAACCCTGTGGCCTGGGAACATGACATCGGTGGATTCTGGAACCCTTTGGCCTGAGAATATGAGAACGGTTTGATTCTGGAACCCTGTGGCCTGGCAACATGACTGAGGTTTGATTCTGGAACCCTGTGGCCTGGCAACATGACTGAGGCTTGATTCTGGAACCCTGTGGCCTGGCAACATGACTGAGGCTTGATTCTGGAAGCGTGTGGCCTGGGAACTTGACTGGGGTTTGATCGCAGAAACCTGTGGACTGGCCACATGACTGAGGTTTGATGGTGGAACCCTGTGCACTGGGAACATGACTGAGGCCTGATACTGGAACCCCGTGGCGTGGGAACATGCCATTGGTTTGATTCTGGAACCCTGTTTCCTGAGAACATGACTGAGGTTTGATGGTTGAACCCTGTGGCATGGCAACATGATTGAGGTTTGATTGTGGAACCCTCAGGTTTGGGAACATGACTGAGGCTTAATGGTGGAACACTGTGGCCTGTAAACAGGAATGAGGTTTGATGGTGGAACCCTGTGGCCTGGCAACATGACTGAGGTTTGATTCTGGAAAACTGTGTCCTGGGAACATGACATCTGCTTAGATTGTGGAATAGTGTGCCCTGGGAACCTAACTGAGCCTTGGTTCTGGATCTCTGTGGCCTGGGAACATGACATCGGTGGATTCTGGAACCCTGTGGCCTGGGAACATGAGAACGGTTTGAGTCTGGAATCCTGTGGCCTGGCAACATGACTGAGGCTTGATTCTGGAACACTGTGGCCCGGCAACATGACTGAGGTTTGATTCTGGATCCCTGTGGCCTGGGAACATGACTGAGGCGTGATTCTGGAAAACTGTGGCCTGGGAACATGACATCTGTTTAGATTGTGGAATAGTGTGCCCTGGGAACCTGACTGAGCCTTGGTTCTGGAACTCTGTGGACTGGGAACATGACTGAGGTTTATTCTAGAACCCTGTAGCCTGGGAACATAACTGAGGATTGATTCTGGAACCCTGTGGCCTGGGAACATGACATCGGTGGATTCTGGAACCCTGTGGCCTGGGAACATGAGAACGGTTTGATTCTGGAACCCTGTGGCCTGGCAACATGACTGAGGCTTGGTTCTGGAACCCTGTGGCCTGGCAACATGACTGAGGCTTGATTCTGGATCCCTGTGGCCTGGGAACATGACTAAGGCGTGATTCTGCAAAACTGTGGCCTGGGAACATGATATCTGTTTAGATTGTGGAATAGTGTGTCCTGGGAACCTGACTGAGCCTTGGTTCTGGAACTCTGTGGACTGGGAACATGACTGAGGTCTATTCTAGAACCCTGTAGCCTGGGAACATAACTGAGGATTGATTCTGGAAGCCTGTGGCCTGGGAACATGACATCGGTGGATTCTGGAACCCTGTGGCATGGGAATATGAGAACGGTTTGATTCTGGAACCCTGTGTCCTGGCATCATGACTGAGGCTTGATTCTGGAACCCTGTGGCCTGGCAACATGACTGAGCCTTGATTCTGGAACCCTGTGGCCTGGCAACATGACTGAGGCTTGATTCTGGAACCGTGTGGCCTGGGAACTTGACTGGGGTTTGATCGCAGAAACCTGTGGACTGGCCACATGACTGAGGTTTGATGGTTGAACCCTGTGCACTGGGAACATGACTGAGGCCTGATACTGGAACCCCGTGGCGTGGGAACATGCCATTGGTTTGATTCTGGAACCCTGTTTCCTGAGAACATGACTGAGGTTTGATGGTTGAACCCTGTGGCATGGCAACATGATTGAGGTTTCATTGTGGAACCCTCAGGCTTGGGAACATGACTGAGGCTTAATGGTGGAACACTGTGGCCTGGAAAGAGGAACGAGGTTTGATGGTGGAACCCTGTGGCCTGGCAACATAACTGAGGTTTGATTCTGGAAAACTGTGGCCTGGGAACATGACATCTGTTTAGATTGTGGAATAGTGTGCCCTGGGAACCTGACTGAGCCTTGGTTCTGGAACTCTGTGGACTGGGAACATGACTGAGGGTTATTCTAGAACCCTGTAGCCTGGGAACATAACTGAGGATTGATTCTGGAACACTGTGGCCTGGGAACATGAAATCGGTGGATTCTGGAACCCTTTGGCCTGGGAACATGAGAACGGTTTGATTCTGGAACCCTTTGGCCTGGCAACATGACTGAGGCTTGATTCTGGAACCCTGTGGACTGGCAACATGACTGAGGCTTGATTCTGGAACCCTGTGGCCTGGCAACATGACTGAGGCTTAATTCTGGAACCGTGTGGCCTGGGAACTTGACTGGGGTTTGATCGCAGAAACCTGTGGACTGGCCACATGACTGAGGTTTGATGGTGGAACCCTGTGCACTGGGAACATGACTGAGGCCTGATACTGGAACCCCGTGGCGTGGGAACATGCCATTGGTTTGATTCTGGAACCCTGTTTCCTGAGAACATGACTGAGGTTTGATGGTTGAACCCTGTGGCATGGCAACATGATTGAGGTTTGATTGTGGAACCCTCAGGTTTGGGAACATGACTGAGGCTTAATGGTGGAACACTGTGGCCTGGAAACAGGAATGAGGTTTGATGGTGGAACCCTGTGGCCTGGCAACATGAATGAGGTTTGATTCTGGAAAACTGTGTCCTGGGAAGATGACATCTGCTTAGATTGTGGAATAGTGTGCCCTGGGAACCTAACTGAGCCTTGCTTCTGGATCTCTGTGGCCTGGGAACATGACATCGGTGGATTCTGGAACCCTGTGGCCTGGGAACATGAGAACGGTTTGAGTCTGGAACCCTGTGGCCTGGCAACATGACTGAGGCTTGATTCTGGAACACTGTGGCCCGGCAACATGACTGAGGTTTGATTCTGGTTCCCTGTGGCCTGGGAACATGACTGAGGCGTGATTCTGGAAAACTGTGGCCTGGGAACATGACATCTGTTTAGATTGTGGAATAGTGTGCCCTGGGAACCTGACTGAGCCTTGGTTCTGGAACTCTGTGGACGGGGAACATGACTGAGGTTTATTCTAGAACCCTGTAGCCTGGGAACATAACTGAGGATTGATTCTGGAACCCTGTGGCCTTGGAACATGACATCGGTGGATTCTGGAACCCTGTGGCCTGGGAACATGAGAACGGTTTGATTCTGGAACCCTTTGGCCTGGCAACATGACTGAGGCTTGATTCTGGAACCCTGTGGACTGGCAACATGACTGAGGCTTGATTCTGGAACCCTGTGGCCTGGCAACATGACTGAGGCTTGATTCTGGAACCGTGTGGCCTGGGAACTTGAGTGGGGTTTGATCGCAGATACCTGTGGACTGGCCACATGACTGAGGTTTGATGGTGGAACCCTGTGCACTGGGAACATGACATCTGCTTAGATTGTGGAATAGTGTGCCCTGGGAACCTAACTGAGCCTTGGTTCTGGATCTCTGTGGCCTGGGAACATGACATCGGTGGATTCTGGAACCCTGTGGCCTGGGAACATGAGAACGGTTTGATTCTGGAACCCTGTGGCCTGGCAACATGACTGAGGCTTGATTCTGGAACCCTGTGGCCTGGCAACATGACTGAGGCTTGATTCTGGATCACTGTGGCCGGGGAACATGACTAAGGCGTGATTCTCGAAAACTGTGGCCTGGGAACATGATATCTGTTTAGATTGTGGAATAGTGTGCCCTGGGTACATGACTGAGCCTTGGTTCTGGAACTCTGTGGACTGGGAACATGACTGAGGTTTATTCTAGAACCCTGTAGCCTGGGAACATAACTGAGGATTGATTCTGGAACCCTGTGGCCTGGGAACATGACATCGGTGGATTCTGGAAACCTGTGGCCTGGGAACATGAGAACGGTTTGATTCTGGAACCCTGTGGCCTGGCAACATGACTGAGGCTTGATTCTGGAACCCTGTGGCCTGGCAACATGACTGAGGCTTGATTCTGGAACCGTGTGGCCTGGGAAATTGAATGGGGTTTAATCGCAGAAACCTGTGGACTGTCCACATGACTGAGGTTTGATGGTGGAACCCTGTGCACTGGGAACATGACTGAGGCCTGATACTGGAACCCCGTGGCATGGGAACATGCCATTGGTTTGATTCTGGAAACCTTTTTCCTGAGAACATGACTGAGGTTTGATGCTTGAACCCTGTGGCATGGCAACATGATTGAGGTTTGATTGTGGAACCCTCAGGATTGGCAACATGACTGAGGCTTGATGGTGGAACACTGTGGCCTGGAAACAGGAATGAGGTTTGATGGTGGAACCCTGTGGCCTGGCAACATGAGTGAGGTTTGATTCTGGAAAACTGTGGCCTGGGAACATGACATCTGTTTAGATTGTGGAATAGTGTGCCCTGGGAACCTGACTGAGCCTTGGTTCTGGAACTCTGTGGACTGGGAACATGACTGAGGTTTATTCTAGAACCCTGTAGCCTGGGAACATAACTGAGGATTGATTTTGGAACGCTGTGGCCTGGGAACATGACATCGGTGGATTCTGGAACCCTGTGGCCTGGGAACATGAGAACGGTTTGATTCTGGAACCCTGTGGCCTGGCAACATGACTGAGGCTTGATTCTGGAACCGTGTGGCTTGGGAAATTGACTGGGGTTTGATCGCAGAAACCTGTGGACTGTCCACATGACTGAGGTTTGATGGTTGAACCCTGTGGCATGGCAACATGATTGAGGTTTGATTGTGGAAACCTCAGGCTTGGGAACATGACTGAGGCTTGATGGTGGAACCCTGTGGCCTGGAAACAGGAACGACGTTTGATGGTGGAACCCTGCGGCCTGGCAACATGACTGAGGTTTGATTCTGGAAAACTGTGGCCTGGGAACATGACATCTGTTTAGATTGTGGAATAGTGTGCCCTGGGAACCTGACTGAGCCTTGGTTCTGGAACTCTGTGGACTGGGAACATGACTGAGGTTTATTCTAGAACCCTGTAGCCTGGGAACATAACTGAGGATTGATTCTGGAACCCTGTGGCCTGGGAACATGACATCGGTGGATTCTGGAACCCTGTGGCCTGGGAACATGAGAACGGTTTGATTCTGGAACCCTGTGTCCTGGCAACATGACTGAGGCTTGATTCTGGAACCCTGTGGCCTGGCAACATGACTGAGCCTTGATTCTGGAACCCTGTGGCCTGGCAACATGACTGAGGCTTGATTCTGGAACCGTGTGGCCTGGGAACTTGACTGGGGTTTGATCGCAGAAACCTGTGGCCTGGCAACATGACTGAGGCTTGATTCTGGAACACTGTGGCCCGGCAACATGACTGAGGTTTGATTCTGGATCCCTGTGGCCTGGGAACATGACTGAGGCGTGATTCTGGAAAACTGTGGCCTGGGAACATGACATCTGTTTAGATTGTGGAATAGTGTGCCCTGGGAACCTGACTGAGCCTTGGTTCTGGAACTCTGTGGACTGGGAACATGACTGAGGTTTATTCTAGAACCCTGTAGCCTGGGAACATAACTGAGGATTGATTCTGGAACCCTGTGGCCTGGGAACATGACATCGGTGGATTCTGGAACACTGTGGCCTGGGAACATGAGAACGGTTTGATTCTGGAACCCTGTGGCCTGGCAACATGACTGAGGCTTGATTCTGGAACCCTGTGGCCTGGCAACATGACTGAGGCTTGATTCTGGAACCGTGTGGCCTGGGAAATTGACTGTGGTTTAATCGCAGAAACCTGCGGACTGGCCACATGACTGAGGTTTGATGGTGGAACCCTGTGCACTGGGAACATGACTGAGGCCTGATACTGGAACCCCGTGGCGTGGGAACATGCCATTGGTTTGATTCTGGAACCCTGTTTCCTGAGAACATGACTAAGGTTTGATGGTTGAACCCTGTGGCATGGCAACATGATTGAGGTTTGATTCTGGAACCCTGTGGCCTGGCAACATGAATGAGGCTTGATTCTAGAACTCTGTGGACTGGGAACATGACTGAGGTTTATTCTAGAACCCTGTAGCCTGGGAACATAACTGAGGATTGATTCTGGAACCCTGTGGCCTGGGAACATGACATCGGTGGATTCTGGAACCCTGTGGCCTGGGAACATGAGAACGGTTTGATTCTGGAACCCTGTGGCCTGGCAACATGACTGAGGCTTGATTCTGGAACCCTGTGGCCTGGCAACATGACTGAGGCTTGATTCTGGAACCGTGTGGCCTGGGAACTTGACTGGGGTTTGATCGCAGAAACCTGTGGACTGGCCACATGACTGAGGTTTGATGGTTGAACCCTGTGCACTGGGAACATGACTGAGGCCTGATACTGGAACCCCGTGGCGTGGGAACATGCCATTGGTTTGATTCTGGAACCCTGTTTCCTGAGAACATGACTGAGGTTTGATGGTTGAACCCTGTGGCATGGCAACATGATTGAGGTTTGATTGTGGAACCCTCAGGCTTGGGAACATGACTGAGGCTTAATGGTGGAACACTGTGGCCTGGAAAGAGGAACGAGGTTTGATGGTGGAACCCTGTGGCCTGGCAACATAACTGAGGTTTGATTCTGGAAAACTGTGGCCTGGGAACATGACATCTGTTTAGATTGTGGAATAGTGTGCCCTGGGAACCTGACTGAGCCTTGGTTCTGGAACTCTGTGGACTGGGAACATGACATCGGTGGATTCTGGAACCCTGTGGCCTGGGAACATGAGAACGGTTTGAGTCTGGAACCCTGTGGCCTGGCAACATGACTGAGGTTTGATTCTGGATCCCTGTGGCCTGGGAACATGACTGAGGCGTGATTCTGGAAAACTGTGGCCTGGGAACATGACATATGTTTAGATTGTGGAATAGTGTGCCCTGGGAACCTGACTGAGCCTTGGTTCTGGAACTCTGTTGACTGGGAACATGACTGAGGTTTATTCTAGAACCCTGTAGCCTGGGAACATAACTGAGGATTGATTCTGGAACCCTGTGGCCTGGGAACATGACATCGGTGGATTCTGGAACCCTTTGGCCTGAGAATATGAGAACGGTTTGATTCTGGAACCCTGTGGCCTGGCAACATGACTGAGGTTTGATTCTGGAACCCTGTGGCCTGGCAACATGACTGAGGCTTGATTCTGGAACCCTGTGGCCTGGCAACATGACTGAGGCTTGATTCTGGAAGCGTGTGGCCTGGGAACTTGACTGGGGTTTGATCGCAGAAACCTGTGGACTGGCCACATGACTGAGGTTTGATGGTGGAACCCTGTGCACTGGGAACATGACTGAGGCCTGATACTGGAACCCCGTGGCGTGGGAACATGCCATTGGTTTGATTCTGGAACCCTGTTTCCTGAGAACATGACTGAGGTTTGATGGTTGAACCCTGTGGCATGGCAACATGATTGAGGTTTGATTGTGGAACCCTCAGGTTTGGGAACATGACTGAGGCTTAATGGTGGAACACTGTGGCCTGTAAACAGGAATGAGGTTTGATGGTGGAACCCTGTGGCCTGGCAACATGACTGAGGTTTGATTCTGGAAAACTGTGTCCTGGGAACATGACATCTGCTTAGATTGTGGAATAGTGTGCCCTGGGAACCTAACTGAGCCTTGGTTCTGGATCTCTGTGGCCTGGGAACATGACATCGGTGGATTCTGGAACCCTGTGGCCTGGGAACATGAGAACGGTTTGAGTCTGGAATCCTGTGGCCTGGCAACATGACTGAGGCTTGATTCTGGAACACTGTGGCCCGGCAACATGACTGAGGTTTGATTCTGGATCCCTGTGGCCTGGGAACATGACTGAGGCGTGATTCTGGAAAACTGTGGCCTGGGAACATGACATCTGTTTAGATTGTGGAATAGTGTGCCCTGGGAACCTGACTGAGCCTTGGTTCTGGAACTCTGTGGACTGGGAACATGACTGAGGTTTATTCTAGAACCCTGTAGCCTGGGAACATAACTGAGGATTGATTCTGGAACCCTGTGGCCTGGGAACATGACATCGGTGGATTCTGGAACCCTGTGGCCTGGGAACATGAGAACGGTTTGATTCTGGAACCCTGTGGCCTGGCAACATGACTGAGGCTTGGTTCTGGAACCCTGTGGCCTGGCAACATGACTGAGGCTTGATTCTGGATCCCTGTGGCCTGGGAACATGACTAAGGCGTGATTCTGCAAAACTGTGGCCTGGGAACATGATATCTGTTTAGATTGTGGAATAGTGTGCCCTGGGAACCTGACTGAGCCTTGGTTCTGGAACTCTGTGGACTGGGAACATGACTGAGGTCTATTCTAGAACCCTGTAGCCTGGGAACATAACTGAGGATTGATTCTGGAACCCTGTGGCCTGGGAACATGACATCGGTGGATTCTGGAAACCTGTGGCCTGGGAACATGAGAACGGTTTGATTCTGGAACCCTGTGGCCTGGCAACATGACTGAGGCTTGATTCTGGAACCCTGTGGCCTGGCAACATGACTGAGGCTTGATTCTGGAACCGTGTGGCCTGGGAAATTGAATGGGGTTTAATCGCAGAAACCTGTGGACTGTCCACATGACTGAGGTTTGATGGTGGAACCCTGTGCACTGGGAACATGACTGAGGCCTGATACTGGAACCCCGTGGCATGGGAACATGCCATTGGTTTGATTCTGGAAACCTTTTTCCTGAGAACATGACTGAGGTTTGATGCTTGAACCCTGTGGCATGGCAACATGATTGAGGTTTGATTGTGGAACCCTCAGGATTGGCAACATGACTGAGGCTTGATGGTGGAACACTGTGGCCTGGAAACAGGAATGAGGTTTGATGGTGGAACCCTGTGGCCTGGCAACATGAGTGAGGTTTGATTCTGGAAAACTGTGGCCTGGGAACATGACATCTGTTTAGATTGTGGAATAGTGTGCCCTGGGAACCTGACTGAGCCTTGGTTCTGGAACTCTGTGGACTGGGAACATGACTGAGGTTTATTCTAGAACCCTGTAGCCTGGGAACATAACTGAGGATTGATTTTGGAACGCTGTGGCCTGGGAACATGACATCGGTGGATTCTGGAACCCTGTGGCCTGGGAACATGAGAACGGTTTGATTCTGGAACCCTGTGGCCTGGCAACATGACTGAGGCTTGATTCTGGAACCGTGTGGCTTGGGAAATTGACTGGGTTTGATCGCAGAAACCTGTGGACTGTCCACATGACTGAGGTTTGATGGTTGAACCCTGTGGCATGGCAACATGATTGAGGTTTGATTGTGGAAACCTCAGGCTTGGGAACATGACTGAGGCTTGATGGTGGAACCCTGTGGCCTGGAAACAGGAACGACGTTTGATGGTGGAACCCTGCGGCCTGGCAACATGACTGAGGTTTGATTCTGGAAAACTGTGGCCTGGGAACATGACATCTGTTTAGATTGTGGAATAGTGTGCCCTGGGAACCTGACTGAGCCTTGGTTCTGGAACTCTGTGGACTGGGAACATGACTGAGGTTTATTCTAGAACCCTGTAGCCTGGGAACATAACTGAGGATTGATTCTGGAACCCTGTGGCCTGGGAACATGACATCGGTGGATTCTGGAACCCTGTGGCCTGGGAACATGAGAACGGTTTGATTCTGGAACCCTGTGTCCTGGCAACATGACTGAGGCTTGATTCTGAAACCCTGTGGCCTGGCAACATGACTGAGCCTTGATTCTGGAACCCTGTGGCCTGGCAACATGACTGAGGCTTGATTCTGGAACCGTGTGGCCTGGGAACTTGACTGGGGTTTGATCGCAGAAACCTGTGGCCTGGCAACATGACTGAGGCTTGATTCTGGAACACTGTGGCCCGGCAACATGACTGAGGTTTGATTCTGGATCCCTGTGGCCTGGGAACATGACTGAGGCGTGATTCTGGAAAACTGTGGCCTGGGAACATGACATCTGTTTAGATTGTGGAATAGTGTGCCCTGGGAACCTGACTGAGCCTTGGTTCTGGAACTCTGTGGACTGGGAACATGACTGAGGTTTATTCTAGAACCCTGTAGCCTGGGAACATAACTGAGGATTGATTCTGGAACCCTGTGGCCTGGGAACATGACATCGGTGGATTCTGGAACACTGTGGCCTGGGAACATGAGAACGGTTTGATTCTGGAACCCTGTGGCCTGGCAACATGACTGAGGCTTGATTCTGGAACCCTGTGGCCTGGCAACATGACTGAGGCTTGATTCTGGAACCGTGTGGCCTGGGAAATTGACTGTGGTTTAATCGCAGAAACCTGCGGACTGGCCACATGACTGAGGTTTGATGGTGGAACCCTGTGCACTGGGAACATGACTGAGGCCTGATACTGGAACCCCGTGGCGTGGGAACATGCCATTGGTTTGATTCTGGAACCCTGTTTCCTGAGAACATGACTGAGGTTTGATGGTTGAACCCTGTGGCATGGCAACATGATTGAGGTTTGATTCTGGAACCCTGTGGCCTGGCAACATGAATGAGGCTTGATTCTAGAACTCTGTGGACTGGGAACATGACTGAGGTTTATTCTAGAACCCTGTAGCCTGGGAACATAACTGAGGATTGATTCTGGAACCCTGTGGCCTGGGAACATGACATCGGTGGATTCTGGAACCCTGTGGCCTGGGAACATGAGAACGGTTTGATTCTGGAACCCTGTGGCCTGGCAACATGACTGAGGCTTGATTCTGGAACCCTGTGGCCTGGCAACATGACTGAGGCTTGATTCTGGAACCGTGTGGCCTGGGAACTTGACTGGGGTTTGATCGCAGAAACCTGTGGACTGGCCACATGACTGAGGTTTGATGGTTGAACCCTGTGCACTGGGAACATGACTGAGGCCTGATACTGGAACCCCGTGGCGTGGGAACATGCCATTGGTTTGATTCTGGAACCCTGTTTCCTGAGAACATGACTGAGGTTTGATGGTTGAACCCTGTGGCATGGCAACATGATTGAGGTTTGATTGTGGAACCCTCAGGCTTGGGAACATGACTGAGGCTTAATGGTGGAACACTGTGGCCTGGAAAGAGGAACGAGGTTTGATGGTGGAACCCTGTGGCCTGGCAACATAACTGAAGTTTGATTCTGGAAAACTGTGGCCTGGGAACATGACATCTGTTTAGATTGTGGAATAGTGTGCCCTGGGAACCTGACTGAGCCTTGGTTCTGGAACTCTGTGGACTGGGAACATGACATCGGTGGATTCTGGAACCCTGTGGCCTGGGAACATGAGAACGGTTTGAGTCTGGAACCCTGTGGCCTGGCAACATGACTGAGGTTTGATTCTGGATCCCTGTGGCCTGGGAACATGACTGAGGCGTGATTCTGGAAAACTGTGGCCTGGGAACATGACATATGTTTAGATTGTGGAATAGTGTGCCCTGGGAACCTGACTGAGCCTTGGTTCTGGAACTCTGTGGACTGGGAACATGACTGAGGTTTATTCTAGAACCCTGTAGCCTGGGAACATAACTGAGGATTGATTCTGGAACCCTGTGGCCTGGGAACATGACATCGGTGGATTCTGGAACCCTTTGGCCTGAGAATATGAGAACGGTTTGATTCTGGAACCCTGTGGCCTGGCAACATGACTGAGGTTTGATTCTGGAACCCTGTGGCCTGGCAACATGACTGAGGCTTGATTCTGGAACCCTGTGGCCTGGCAACATGACTGAGGCTTGATTCTGGAAGCGTGTGGCCTGGGAACTTGACTGGGGTTTGATCGCAGAAACCTGTGGACTGGCCACATGACTGAGGTTTGATGGTGGAACCCTGTGCACTGGGAACATGACTGAGGCCTGATACTGGAACCCCGTGGCGTGGGAACATGCCATTGGTTTGATTCTGGAACCCTGTTTCCTGAGAACATGACTGAGGTTTGATGGTTGAACCCTGTGGCATGGCAACATGATTGAGGTTTGATTGTGGAACCCTCAGGTTTGGGAACATGACTGAGGCTTAATGGTGGAACACTGTGGCCTGTAAACAGGAATGAGGTTTGATGGTGGAACCCTGTGGCCTGGCAACATGACTGAGGTTTGATTCTGGAAAACTGTGTCCTGGGAACATGACATCTGCTTAGATTGTGGAATAGTGTGCCCTGGGAACCTAACTGAGCCTTGGTTCTGGATCTCTGTGGCCTGGGAACATGACATCGGTGGATTCTGGAACCCTGTGGCCTGGGAACATGAGAACGGTTTGAGTCTGGAATCCTGTGGCCTGGCAACATGACTGAGGCTTGATTCTGGAACACTGTGGCCCGGCAACATGACTGAGGTTTGATTCTGGATCCCTGTGGCCTGGGAACATGACTGAGGCGTGATTCTGGAAAACTGTGGCCTGGGAACATGACATCTGTTTAGATTGTGGAATAGTGTGCCCTGGGAACCTGACTGAGCCTTGGTTCTGGAACTCTGTGGACTGGGAACATGACTGAGGTTTATTCTAGAACCCTGTAGCCTGGGAACATAACTGAGGATTGATTCTGGAACCCTGTGGCCTGGGAACATGACATCGGTGGATTCTGGAACCCTGTGGCCTGGGAACATGAGAACGGTTTGATTCTGGAACCCTGTGGCCTGGCAACATGACTGAGGCTTGGTTCTGGAACCCTGTGGCCTGGCAACATGACTGAGGCTTGATTCTGGATCCCTGTGGCCTGGGAACATGACTAAGGCGTGATTCTGCAAAACTGTGGCCTGGGAACATGATATCTGTTTAGATTGTGGAATAGTGTGCCCTGGGAACCTGACTGAGCCTTGGTTCTGGAACTCTGTGGACTGGGAACATGACTGAGGTCTATTCTAGAACCCTGTAGCCTGGGAACATAACTGAGGATTGATTCTGGAAGCCTGTGGCCTGGGAACATGACATCGGTGGATTCTGGAACCCTGTGGCATGGGAATATGAGAACGGTTTGATTCTGGAACCCTGTGTCCTGGCATCATGACTGAGGCTTGATTCTGGAACCCTGTGGCCTGGCAACATGACTGAGCCTTGATTCTGGAACCCTGTGGCCTGGCAACATGACTGAGGCTTGATTCTGGAACCGTGTGGCCTGGGAACTTGACTGGGGTTTGATCGCAGAAACCTGTGGACTGGCCACATGACTGAGGTTTGATGGTTGAACCCTGTGCACTGGGAACATGACTGAGGCCTGATACTGGAACCCCGTGGCGTGGGAACATGCCATTGGTTTGATTCTGGAACCCTGTTTCCTGAGAACATGACTGAGGTTTGATGGTTGAACCCTGTGGCATGGCAACATGATTGAGGTTTCATTGTGGAACCCTCAGGCTTGGGAACATGACTGAGGCTTAATGGTGGAACACTGTGGCCTGGAAAGAGGAACGAGGTTTGATGGTGGAACCCTGTGGCCTGGCAACATAACTGAGGTTTGATTCTGGAAAACTGTGGCCTGGGAACATGACATCTGTTTAGATTGTGGAATAGTGTGCCCTGGGAACCTGACTGAGCCTTGGTTCTGGAACTCTGTGGACTGGGAACATGACTGAGGTTTATTCTAGAACCCTGTAGCCTGGGAACATAACTGAGGATTGATTCTGGAACACTGTGGCCTGGGAACATGAAATCGGTGGATTCTGGAACCCTTTGGCCTGGGAACATGAGAACGGTTTGATTCTGGAACCCTTTGGCCTGGCAACATGACTGAGGCTTGATTCTGGAACCCTGTGGACTGGCAACATGACTGAGGCTTGATTCTGGAACCCTGTGGCCTGGCAACATGACTGAGGCTTAATTCTGGAACCGTGTGGCCTGGGAACTTGACTGGGGTTTGATCGCAGAAACCTGTGGACTGGCCACATGACTGAGGTTTGATGGTGGAACCCTGTGCACTGGGAACATGACTGAGGCCTGATACTGGAACCCCGTGGCGTGGGAACATGCCATTGGTTTGATTCTGGAACCCTGTTTCCTGAGAACATGACTGAGGTTTGATGGTTGAACCCTGTGGCATGGCAACATGATTGAGGTTTGATTGTGGAACCCTCAGGTTTGGGAACATGACTGAGGCTTAATGGTGGAACACTGTGGCCTGGAAACAGGAATGAGGTTTGATGGTGGAACCCTGTGGCCTGGCAACATGAATGAGGTTTGATTCTGGAAAACTGTGTCCTGGGAACATGACATCTGCTTAGATTGTGGAATAGTGTGCCCTGGGAACCTAACTGAGCCTTGCTTCTGGATCTCTGTGGCCTGGGAACATGACATCGGTGGATTCTGGAACCCTGTGGCCTGGGAACATGAGAACGGTTTGAGTCTGGAACCCTGTGGCCTGGCAACATGACTGAGGCTTGATTCTGGAACACTGTGGCCCGGCAACATGACTGAGGTTTGATTCTGGTTCCCTGTGGCCTGGGAACATGACTGAGGCGTGATTCTGGAAAACTGTGGCCTGGGAACATGACATCTGTTTAGATTGTGGAATAGTGTGCCCTGGGAACCTGACTGAGCCTTGGTTCTGGAACTCTGTGGACGGGGAACATGACTGAGGTTTATTCTAGAACCCTGTAGCCTGGGAACATAACTGAGGATTGATTCTGGAACCCTGTGGCCTTGGAACATGACATCGGTGGATTCTGGAACCCTGTGGCCTGGGAACATGAGAACGGTTTGATTCTGGAACCCTTTGGCCTGGCAACATGACTGAGGCTTGATTCTGGAACCCTGTGGACTGGCAACATGACTGAGGCTTGATTCTGGAACCCTGTGGCCTGGCAACATGACTGAGGCTTGATTCTGGAACCGTGTGGCCTGGGAACTTGAGTGGGGTTTGATCGCAGATACCTGTGGACTGGCCACATGACTGAGGTTTGATGGTGGAACCCTGTGCACTGGGAACATGACATCTGCTTAGATTGTGGAATAGTGTGCCCTGGGAACCTAACTGAGCCTTGGTTCTGGATCTCTGTGGCCTGGGAACATGACATCGGTGGATTCTGGAACCCTGTGGCCTGGGAACATGAGAACGGTTTGATTCTGGAACCCTGTGGCCTGGCAACATGACTGAGGCTTGATTCTGGAACCCTGTGGCCTGGCAACATGACTGAGGCTTGATTCTGGATCCCTGTGGCCGGGGAACATGACTAAGGCGTGATTCTGGAAAACTGTGGCCTGGGAACATGATATCTGTTTAGATTGTGGAATAGTGTGCCCTGGGTACATGACTGAGCCTTGGTTCTGGAACTCTGTGGACTGGGAACATGACTGAGGTTTATTCTAGAACCCTGTAGCCTGGGAACATAACTGAGGATTGATTCTGGAACCCTGTGGCCTGGGAACATGACATCGGTGGATTCTGGAAACCTGTGGCCTGGGAACATGAGAACGGTTTGATTCTGGAACCCTGTGGCCTGGCAACATGACTGAGGCTTGATTCTGGAACCCTGTGGCCTGGCAACATGACTGAGGCTTGATTCTGGAACCGTGTGGCCTGGGAAATTGAATGGGGTTTAATCGCAGAAACCTGTGGACTGTCCACATGACTGAGGTTTGATGGTGGAACCCTGTGCACTGGGAACATGACTGAGGCCTGATACTGGAACCCCGTGGCATGGGAACATGCCATTGGTTTGATTCTGGAAACCTTTTTCCTGAGAACATGACTGAGGTTTGATGCTTGAACCCTGTGGCATGGCAACATGATTGAGGTTTGATTGTGGAACCCTCAGGATTGGCAACATGACTGAGGCTTGATGGTGGAACACTGTGGCCTGGAAACAGGAATGAGGTTTGATGGTGGAACCCTGTGGCCTGGCAACATGAGTGAGGTTTGATTCTGGAAAACTGTGGCCTGGGAACATGACATCTGTTTAGATTGTGGAATAGTGTGCCCTGGGAACCTGACTGAGCCTTGGTTCTGGAACTCTGTGGACTGGGAACATGACTGAGGTTTATTCTAGAACCCTGTAGCCTGGGAACATAACTGAGGATTGATTTTGGAACGCTGTGGCCTGGGAACATGACATCGGTGGATTCTGGAACCCTGTGGCCTGGGAACATGAGAACGGTTTGATTCTGGAACCCTGTGGCCTGGCAACATGACTGAGGCTTGATTCTGGAACCGTGTGGCTTGGGAAATTGACTGGGGTTTGATCGCAGAAACCTGTGGACTGTCCACATGACTGAGGTTTGATGGTTGAACCCTGTGGCATGGCAACATGATTGAGGTTTGATTGTGGAAACCTCAGGCTTGGGAACATGACTGAGGCTTGATGGTGGAACCCTGTGGCCTGGAAACAGGAACGACGTTTGATGGTGGAACCCTGCGGCCTGGCAACATGACTGAGGTTTGATTCTGGAAAACTGTGGCCTGGGAACATGACATCTGTTTAGATTGTGGAATAGTGTGCCCTGGGAACCTGACTGAGCCTTGGTTCTGGAACTCTGTGGACTGGGAACATGACTGAGGTTTATTCTAGAACCCTGTAGCCTGGGAACATAACTGAGGATTGATTCTGGAACCCTGTGGCCTGGGAACATGACATCGGTGGATTCTGGAACCCTGTGGCCTGGGAACATGAGAACGGTTTGATTCTGGAACCCTGTGTCCTGGCAACATGACTGAGGCTTGATTCTGGAACCCTGTGGCCTGGCAACATGACTGAGCCTTGATTCTGGAACCCTGTGGCCTGGCAACATGACTGAGGCTTGATTCTGGAACCGTGTGGCCTGGGAACTTGACTGGGGTTTGATCGCAGAAACCTGTGGACTGGCCACATGACTGAGGTTTGATGGTGGAACCCTGTGCACTGGGAACATGACTGAGGCCTGATACTGGAACCCCGTAGCGTGGGAACATGCCATTGGTTTGATTCTGGAACCCTGTTTCCTGAGAACATGACTGAGGTTTGATGGTTGAACCCTGTGGCATGGCAACATGATTGAGGCTTGATTGTGGATCCCTCAGGCTTGGGAACATGACTGAGGCTTAATGGTGGAACACTGTGGCCTGGAAACAGGAACGAGGTTTGATGGTGGAACCCTGTGGCCTGGCAACATAACTGAAGTTTGATTCTGGAAAACTGTGGCCTGGGAACATGACATCTGTTTAGATTGTGGAATAGTGTGCCCTGGGAACCTGACTGAGCCTTGGTTCTGGAACTCTGTGGACGGGGAACATGACTGAGGTTTATTCTAGAACCCTGTAGCCTGGGAACATAACTGAGGATTGATTCTGGAACCCTGTGGCCTGGGAACATGACATCGGTGGATTCTGGAACCCTGTGGCCTGGGAACATGAGAACGGTTTGATTCTGGAACCCTTTGGCCTGGCAACATGACTGAGGCTTGATTCTGGAACCCTGTGGACTGGCAACATGACTGAGGCTTGATTCTGGAACCCTGTGGCCTGGCAACATGACTGAGGCTTGATTCTGGAACCGTGTGGCCTGGGAACTTGAGTGGGGTTTGATCGCAGAAACCTGTGGACTGGCCACATGACTGAGGTTTGATGGTGGAACCCTGTGCACTGGGAACATGACATCTGCTTAGATTGTGGAATAGTGTGCCCTGGGAACCTAACTGAGCCTTGGTTCTGGATCTCTGTGGCCTGGGAACATGACATCGGTGGATTCTGGAACCCTGTGGCCTGGGAACATGAGAACGGTTTGAGTCTGGAACCCTGTGGCCTGGCAACATGACTGAGGCTTGATTCTGTAACCCTGTGGCCTGGCAACATGACTGAGGTTTGATTCTGGATTCCTGTGGCCTGGGAACATGACTGAGGCGTGATTCTGGAAAACTGTGGCCTGGGAACATGACATCTGTTTAGATTGTGGAATAGTGTGCCCTGGGAACCTGACTGAGCCTTGGTTCTGGAACTCTGTGGACTGGGAACATGACTGAGGTTTATTCTAGAACCCTGTAGCCTGGCAACATAACTGAGGATTGATTCTGGAACCCTGTGGCCTGGGAACATGACATCGGAGGACTCTGGAACCCTGTGGCCTGGGAACATGAGAACGGTTTGATTCTGGAACCCTGTGGCCTGGCAACATGACTGAGGCTTGATTCTGGAACCCTGTGGCCTGGCAACATGACTGAGGCTTGATTCTGGAACCGTGTGGCCTGGGAAATTGACTGTGGTTTAATCGCAGAAACCTGCGGACTGGCCACATGACTGAGGTTTGATGGTGGAACCCTGTGCACTGGGAACATGACTGAGGCCTGATACTGGAACCCCGTGGCGTGGGAACATGCCATTGGTTTGATTCTGGAACCCTGTTTCCTGAGAACATGACTGAGGTTTGATGGTTGAACCCTGTGGCATGGCAACATGATTGAGGTTTGATTCTGGAACCCTGTGGCCTGGCAACATGAATGAGGCTTGATTCTAGAACTCTGTGGACTGGGAACATGACTGAGGTTTATTCTAGAACCCTGTAGCCTGGGAACATAACTGAGGATTGATTCTGGAACCCTGTGGCCTGGGAACATGACATCGGAGGATTCTGGAACCCTGTGGCCTGGGAACATGAGAACGGTTTGATTCTGGAACCCTGTGGCCTGGCAACATGACTGAGGCTTGATTCTGGAACCCTGTGGCCTGGCAACATGACTGAGGCTTGATTCTGGAACCGTGTGGCCTGGGAAATTGTCTGTGGTTTAATCGCAGAAACCTGCGGACTGGCCACATGACTGAGGTTTGATGGTGGAACCCTGTGCACTGGGAACATGACTGAGGCCTGATACTGGAACCCCGTGGCGTGGGAACATGCCATTGGTTTGATTCTGGAACCCTGTTTCCTGAGAACATGACTGAGGTTTGATGGTTGAACCCTGTGGCATGGCAACATGATTGAGGTTTGATTCTGGAACCCTGTGGCCTGGCAACATGAATGAGGCTTGATTCTAGAACTCTGTGGACTGGGAACATGACTGAGGTTTGTTCTAGAACCCTGTAGCCTGGGAACATAACTGAGGATTGATTCTGGAACCCTGTGGCCTGGGAACATGACATCGGTGGATTCTGGAAACCTGTGGCCTGGGAACATGAGAACGGTTTGATTCTGGAACCCTGTGGCCTGGCAACATGACTGAGGCTTGATTCTGGAACCCTGTGGCCTGGCAACATGACTGAGGCTTGATTCTGGAACCGTGTGGCCTGGGAAATTGAATGGGGTTTAATCGCAGAAACCTGTGGACTGTCCACATGACTGAGGTTTGATGGTGGAACCCTGTGCACTGGGAATATGACTGAGGCCTGATACTGGAACCCCGTGGCATGGGAACATGCCATTGGTTTGATTCTGGAAACCTTTTTCCTGAGAACATGACTGAGGTTTGATGCTTGAACCCTGTGGCATGGCAACATGATTGAGGTTTGATTGTGGAACCCTCAGGATTGGCAACATGACTGAGGCTTGATGGTGGAACACTGTGGCCTGGAAACAGGAATGAGGTTTGATGGTGGAACCCTGTGGCCTGGCAACATGAGTGAGGTTTGATTCTGGAAAACTGTGGCCTGGGAACATGACATCTGTTTAGATTGTGGAATAGTGTGCCCTGGGAACCTGACTGAGCCTTGGTTCTGGAACTCTGTGGACTGGGAACATGACTGAGGTTTATTCTAGAACCCTGTAGCCTGGGAACATAACTGAGGATTGATTTTGGAACGCTGTGGCCTGGGAACATGACATCGGTGGATTCTGGAACCCTGTGGCCTGGGAACATGAGAACGGTTTGATTCTGGAACCCTGTGGCCTGGCAACATGACTGAGGCTTGATTCTGGAACCGTGTGGCTTGGGAAATTGACTGGGGTTTGATCGCAGAAACCTGTGGACTGTCCACATGACTGAGGTTTGATGGTTGAACCCTGTGGCATGGCAACATGATTGAGGTTTGATTGTGGAAACCTCAGGCTTGGGAACATGACTGAGGCTTGATGGTGGAACCCTGTGGCCTGGAAACAGGAACGACGTTTGATGGTGGAACCCTGCGGCCTGGCAACATGACTGAGGTTTGATTCTGGAAAACTGTGGCCTGGGAACATGACATCTGTTTAGATTGTGGAATAGTGTGCCCTGGGAACCTGACTGAGCCTTGGTTCTGGAACTCTGTGGACTGGGAACATGACTGAGGTTTATTCTAGAACCCTGTAGCCTGGGAACATAACTGAGGATTGATTCTGGAACCCTGTGGCCTGGGAACATGACATCGGTGGATTCTGGAACCCTGTGGCCTGGGAACATGAGAACGGTTTGATTCTGGAACCCTGTGTCCTGGCAACATGACTGAGGCTTGATTCTGGAACCCTGTGGCCTGGCAACATGACTGAGCCTTGATTCTGGAACCCTGTGGCCTGGCAACATGACTGAGGCTTGATTCTGGAACCGTGTGGCCTGGGAACTTGACTGGGGTTTGATCGCAGAAACCTGTGGACTGGCCACATGACTGAGGTTTGATGGTGGAACCCTGTGCACTGGGAACATGACTGAGGCCTGATACTGGAACCCCGTAGCGTGGGAACATGCCATTGGTTTGATTCTGGAACCCTGTTTCCTGAGAACATGACTGAGGTTTGATGGTTGAACCCTGTGGCATGGCAACATGATTGAGGCTTGATTGTGGATCCCTCAGGCTTGGGAACATGACTGAGGCTTAATGGTGGAACACTGTGGCCTGGAAACAGGAACGAGGTTTGATGGTGGAACCCTGTGGCCTGGCAACATAACTGAAGTTTGATTCTGGAAAACTGTGGCCTGGGAACATGACATCTGTTTAGATTGTGGAATAGTGTGCCCTGGGAACCTGACTGAGCCTTGGTTCTGGAACTCTGTGGACGGGGAACATGACTGAGGTTTATTCTAGAACCCTGTAGCCTGGGAACATAACTGAGGATTGATTCTGGAACCCTGTGGCCTGGGAACATGACATCGGTGGATTCTGGAACCCTGTGGCCTGGGAACATGAGAACGGTTTGATTCTGGAACCCTTTGGCCTGGCAACATGACTGAGGCTTGATTCTGGAACCCTGTGGACTGGCAACATGACTGAGGCTTGATTCTGGAACCCTGTGGCCTGGCAACATGACTGAGGCTTGATTCTGGAACCGTGTGGCCTGGGAACTTGACTGGGGTTTGATCGCAGAAACCTGTGGACTGGCCACATGACTGAGGTTTGATGGTGGAACCCTGTGCACTGGGAACATGACATCTGCTTAGATTGTGGAATAGTGTGCCCTGGGAACCTAACTGAGCCTTGGTTCTGGATCTCTGTGGCCTGGGAACATGACATCGGTGGATTCTGGAACCCTGTGGCCTGGGAACATGAGAACGGTTTGAGTCTGGAACCCTGTGGCCTGGCAACATGACTGAGGCTTGATTCTGTAACCCTGTGGCCTGGCAACATGACTGAGGTTTGATTCTGGATCCCTGTGGCCTGGGAACATGACTGAGGCGTGATTCTGGAAAACTGTGGCCTGGGAACATGACATCTGTTTAGATTGTGGAATAGTGTGCCCTGGGAACCTGACTGAGCCTTGGTTCTGGAACTCTGTGGACTGGGAACATGACTGAGGTTTATTCTAGAACCCTGTAGCCTGGCAACATAACTGAGGATTGATTCTGGAACCCTGTGGCCTGGGAACATGACATCGGAGGATTCTGGGACCCTGTGGCCTGGGAACATGAGAACGGTTTGATTCTGGAACCCTGTGGCCTGGCAACATGACTGAGGCTTGATTCTGGAACCCTGTGGCCTGGCAACATGACTGAGGCTTGATTCTGGAACCGTGTGGCCTGGGAACTTGAGTGGGGTTTGATCGCAGAAACCTGTGGACTGGCCACATGACTGAGGTTTGATGGTGGAACCCTGTGCACTGGGAACATGACTGAGGCCTGATACTGGAACCCCGTGGCGTTGGAACATGCCATTGGTTTGATTCTGGAACCCTGTTTCCTGAGAACATGACTGAGGTTTGATGGTTGAACCCTGTGGCATGGCAACATGATTGAGGTTTGATTGTGGAACCCTCAGGCTTGGGAACAGGACTGAGGCTTAATGGTGGAACACTGTGGCCTGGAAACAGGAATGAGGTTTGATGGTGGAACCCTGTGGCCTGGCAACATGAATGAGGTTTGATTCTGGAAAACTGTGTCCTGGGAACATGACATCTGCTTAGATTGTGGAATAGTGTGCCCTGGGAAACTAACTGAGCCTTGGTTCTGGATATCTGTGGCCTGGGAACATGACATCGGTGGATTCTGGAACCCTGTGGCCTGGGAACATGAGAACGGTTTGAGTCTGGAACCCTGTGGCCTGGCAACATGACTGAGGCTTGATTCTGGAACACTGTGGCCCGGCAATATGACTGAGGTTTGATTCTGGATCCCTGTGGCCTGGGAACATGACTGAGGCGTGATTCTGGAAAACTGTGGCCTGGGAACATGACATCTGTTTAGATTGTGGAATAGTGTGCCCTGGGAACCTGACTGAGCCTTGGTTCTGGAACTCTGTGGACTGGGAACATGACTGAGGTTTATTCTAGAACCCTGTAGCCTGGGAACATAACTGAGGATTGATTCTGGAACCCTGTGGCCTGGGAACATGACATCGGTGGATTCTGGAACCCTGTGGCCTGGGAACATGAGAACGGTTTGATTCTGGAACCCTGTGTCCTGGCAACATGACTGAGGCTTGATTCTGGAACCCTGTGGCCTGGCAACATGACTGAGGCTTGATTCTGGAACCCTGTGGCCTGGGAACTTGACTGGGGTTTGATCGCAGAAACCTGTGAACTGGCCACATGACTGAGGTTTGATGGTGGAACCCTGTGCACTGGGAACATGACTGAGGCCTGATACTGGAACCCCGTAGCGTGGGAACATGCCATTGGTTTGATTCTGGAACCCTGTTTCCTGAGAACATGACTGAGGTTTGATGGTTGAACCCTGTGGCATGGCAACATGATTGAGGCTTGATTGTGGATACCTCAGGCTTGGGAACATGACTGAGGCTTAATGGTGGAACACTGTGGCCTGGAAACAGGAACGAGGTTTGATGGTGGAACCCTGTGGCCTGGCAACATAACTGAAGTTTGATTCTGGAAAACTGTGGCCTGGGAACATGACATCTGTTTAGATTGTGGAATAGTGTGCCCTGGGAACCTGACTGAGCCTTGGTTCTGGAGCTCTGTGGACGGGGAACATGACTGAGGTTTATTCTAGAACCCTGTAGCCTGGGAACATAACTGAGGATTGATTCTGGAACCCTGTGGCCTGGGAACATGACATCGGTGGATTCTGGAACCCTGTGGCCTGGGAACATGAGAACGGTTTGATTCTGGAACCCTTTGGCCTGGCAACATGACTGAGGCTTGATTCTGGAACCCTGTGGACTGGCAACATGACTGAGGCTTGATTCTGGAACCCTGTGGCCTGGCAACATGACTGAGGCTTGATTCTGGAACCGTGTGGCCTGGGAACTTGACTGGGGTTTGATCGCAGAAACCTGTGGACTGGCCACATGACTGAGGTTTGATGGTGGAACCCTGTGCACTGGGAACATGACATCTGCTTAGATTGTGGAATAGTTTGCCCTGGGAACCTAACTGAGCCTTGGTTCTGGATCTCTGTGGCCTGGGAACATGACATCGGTGGATTCTGGAACCCTGTGGCCTGGAAACATGAGAACGGTTTGAGTCTGGAACCCTGTGGCCTGGCAACATGACTGAGGCTTGATTCTGTAACCCTGTGGCCTGGCAACATGACTGAGGTTTGATTCTGGATCCCTGTGGCCTGGGAACATGACTGAGGCGTGATTCTGGAAAACTGTGGCCTGGGAACATGACATCTGTTTAGATTGTGGAATAGTGTGCCCTGGGAACCTGACTGAGCCTTGGTTCTGGAACTCTGTGGACTGGGAACATGACTGAGGTTTATTCTAGAACCCTGTAGCCTGGCAACATAACTGAGGATTGATTCTGGAACCCTGTGGCCTGGGAACATGACATCGGAGGATTCTGGAACCCTGTGGCCTGGGAACATGAGAACGGTTTGATTCTGGAACCCTGTGGCCTGGCAACATGACTGAGGCTTGATTCTGGAACCCTGTGGCCTGGCAACATGACTGAGGCTTGATTCTGGATCCCTGTGGCCTGGGAACATGACTAAGGCGTGATTCTGGAAAACTGTGGCCTGGGAACATGATATCTGTTTAGATTGTGGAATAGTGTGCCCTGGGAACCTAACTGAGCCTTGGTTCTGGATCTCTGTGGCCTGGGAACATGACATCGGTGGATTCTGGAACCCTGTGGCCTGGGAACATGACATCGGTGGATTCTGGAACCCTGTGGCCTGGGAACATGAGAACGGTTTGATTCTGGAACCCTGTGGCCTGGCAACATGACTGAGGCTTGATTCTGGAACCCTGTGGCCTGGCAACATGACTGAGGCTTGATTCTGGATCCCTGTGGCCTGGGAACATGACTAAGGCGTGATTCTGGAAAACTGTGGCCTGGGAACCTGATATCTGTTTAGATTGTGGAATAGTGTGCCCTGGGAACCTGACTGAGCCTTGGTTCTGGAACTCTGTGGACTGGGAACATGACTGAGGTCTATTCTAGAACCCTGTAGCCTGGGAACATAACTGAGGATTGATTCTGGAAGCCTGTGGCCTGGGAACATGACATCGGTGGATTCTGGAACCCTGTGGCATGGGAACATGAGAACGGTTTGATTCTGGAACCCTGTGTCCTGGCAACATGACTGAGGCTTGATTCTGGAACCCTGTGGCCTGGCAACATGACTGAGCCTTGATTCTGGAACCCTGTGGCCTGGCAACATGACTGAGGCTTGATTCTGGAACCGTGTGGCCTGGGAACTTGACTGGGGTTTGATCGCAGAAACCTGTGGACTGGCCACATGACTGAGGTTTGATGGTGGAACCCTGTGCACTGGGAACATGACTGAGGCCTGATACTGGAACCCCGTGGCGTGGGAACATGCCATTGGTTTGATTCTGGAACCCTGTTTCCTGAGAACATGACTGAGGTTTGATGGTTGAACCCTGTGGCATGGCAACATGATTGAGGTTTGATTGTGGAACCCTCAGGCTTGGGAACATGACTGAGGCTTAATGGTGGAACACTGTGGCCTGGAAAGAGGAACGAGGTTTGATGGTGGAACCCTGTGGCCTGGCAACATAACTGAGGTTTGATTCTGGAAAACTGTGGCCTGGGAACATGACATCTGTTTCGATTGTGGAATAGTGTGCCCTGGGAACCTGACTGAGCCTTGGTTCTGGAACTCTGTGGACTGGGAACATGACTGAGGTTTATTCTAGAACCCTGTAGCCTGGGAACATAACTGAGGATTGATTCTGGAACCCTGTGGCCTGGGAACATGACATCGGTGGATTCTGGAACCCTTTGGCCTGGGAACATGAGAACGGTTTGATTCTGGAACCCTTTGGCCTGGCAACATGACTGAGGCTTGATTCTGGAACCCTGTGGACTGGCAACATGACTGAGGCTTGATTCTGGAACCCTGTGGCCTGGCAACATGACTGAGGCTTAATTCTGGAACCGTGTGGCCTGGGAACTTGACTGGGGTTTGATCGCAGAAACCTGTGGACTGGCCACATGACTGAGGTTTGATGGTGGAACCCTGTGCACTGGGAACATGACTGAGGCCTGATACTGGAACCCCGTGGCGTGGGAACATGCCATTGGTTTGATTCTGGAACCCTGTTTCCTGAGAACATGACTGAGGTTTGATGGTTGAACCCTGTGGCATGGCAACATGATTGAGGTTTGATTGTGGAACCCTCAGGTTTGGGAACATGACTGAGGCTTAATGGTGGAACACTGTGGCCTGGAAACAGGAATGAGGTTTGATGGTGGAACCCTGTGGCCTGGCAACATGAATGAGGTTTGATTCTGGAAAACTGTGTCCTGGGAATATGACATCTGCTTAGATTGCGGAATAGTGTGCCCTGGGAACCTAACTGAGCCTTGGTTCTGGATCTCTGTGGCCTGGGAACATGACATCGGTGGATTCTGGAACCCTGTGGCCTGGGAACATGAGAACGGTTTGAGTCTGGAACCCTGTGGCCTGGCAACATGACTGAGGCTTGATTCTGGAACCGTGTGGCCTGGGAACTTGAGTGGGGTTTGATCGCAGAAACCTGTGGACTGGCCACATGACTGAGGTTTGATGGTGGAACCCTGTGCACTGGGAACATGACATCTGCTTAGATTGTGGAATAGTGTGCCCTGGGAACCTAACTGAGCCTTGGTTCTGGATCTCTGTGGCCTGGGAACATGACATCGGTGGATTCTGGAACCCTGTGGCCTGGGAACATGAGAACGGTTTGAGTCTGGAACCCTGTGGCCTGGCAACATGACTGAGGCTTGATTCTGTAACCCTGTGGCCTGGCAACATGACTGAGGTTTGATTCTGGATCCCTGTGGCCTGGGAACATGACTGAGGCGTGATTCTGGAAAACTGTGGCCTGGGAACATGACATCTGTTTAGATTGTGGAATAGTGTGCCCTGGGAACCTGACTGAGCCTTGGTTCTGGAACTCTGTGGACTGGGAACATGACTGAGGTTTATTCTAGAACCCTGTAGCCTGGCAACATAACTGAGGATTGATTCTGGAACCCTGTGGCCTGGGAACATGACATCGGTGGATTCTGGAACCCTGTGGCCTGGGAACATGAGAACGGTTTGATTCTGGAACGCTGTGTCCTGGCAACATGACTGAGGCTTGATTCTGGAACCCTGTGGCCTGGCAACATGACTGAGCCTTGATTCTGGAACCCTGTGGCCTGGCAACATGACTGAGGCTTGATTCTGGAACCCTGTGGCCTGGGAACTTGACTGGGGTTTGATCGCAGAAACCTGTGGACTGGCCACATGACTGAGGTTTGATGGTGGAACCCTGTGCACTGGGAACATGACTGAGGCCTGATACTGGAACTCCGTAGCGTGGGAACATGCCATTGGTTTGATTCTGGAACCCTGTTTCCTGAGAACATGACTGAGGTTTGATGGTTGAACCCTGTGGCATGGCAACATGATTGAGGCTTGATTGTGGATCCCTCAGGCTTGGGAACATGACTGAGGCTTAATGGTGGAACACTGTGGCCTGGAAACAGGAACGAGGTTTGATGGTGGAACCCTGTGGCCTGGCAACATAACTGAAGTTTGATTCTGGAAAACTGTGGCCTGGGAACATGACATCTGTTTAGATTGTGGAATAGTGTGCCCTGGGAACCTGACTGAGCCTTGGTTCTGGAACTCTGTGGACGGGGAACATGACTGAGGTTTATTCTAGAACCCTGTAGCCTGGGAACATAACTGAGGATTGATTCTGGAACCCTGTGGCCTGGGAACATGACATCGGTGGATTCTGGAACCCTGTGGCCTGGGAACATGAGAACGGTTTGATTCTGGAACCCTTTGGCCTGGCAACATGACTGAGGCTTGATTCTGGAACCCTGTGGACTGGCAACATGACTGAGGCTTGATTCTGGAACCCTGTGGCCTGGCAACATGACTGAGGCTTGATTTTGGAACCGTGTGGCCTGGGAACTTGAGTGGGGTTTGATCGCAGAAACCTGTGGACTGGCCACATGACTGAGGTTTGATGGTGGAACCCTGTGCACTGGGAACATGACATCTGCTTAGATTGTGGAATAGTGTGCCCTGGGAACCGAACTGAGCCTTGGTTCTGGATCTCTGTGGCCTGGGAACATGACATCGGTGGATTCTGGAACCCTGTGGCCTGGGAACATGAGAACGGTTTGAGTCTGGAACCCTGTGGCCTGGCAACATGACTGAGGCTTGATTCTGTAACCCTGTGGCCTGGCAACATGACTGAGGTTTGACTCTGGATCCCTGTGGCCTGGGAACATGACTGAGGCGTGATTCTGGAAAACTGTGGCCTGGGAACATGACATCTGTTTAGATTGTGGAATTGTGTGCCCTGGGAACATGACTGAGCCTTGGTTCTGGAACTCTGTGGACTGGGAACATGACTGAGGTTTATTCTAGAACCCTGTAGCCTGGGAACATAACTGAGGATTGATTCTGGAACCCTGTGGCCTGGGAACATGATATCTGTTTAGATTGTGGAATAGTGTGCCCTGGGAACATGACTGAGCCTTGGTTCTGGAACTCTGTGGACTGGGAACATGACTGAGGTTTATTCTAGAACCCTGTAGCCTGGGAACATAACTGAGGATTGATTCTGGAACCCTGTGGCCTGGGAACATGACATCGGTGGATTCTGGAACCCTGTGGCCTGGGAACATGAGAACGGTTTGCTTCTGGAACCCTGCGGCCTGGTAACATGACTGAGCCTTGATTCTGGAACCCTGTGGCCTGGCAACATGACTGAGGCTTGATTCTGGAACCATGTGGCCTGGCAACATGACTGAGGCTTGATTCTGGAACCGTGTGGCCTGGGAACTTGACTTGGGTTTGATCGCAGAAACCTGTGGACTGGCCACATGACTGAGGTTTGATGGTGGAACCCTGTGCACTGGGAACATGACTGAGGCCTGATACTGGAACCCCGTAGCGTGGGAACATGCCATTGGTTTGATTCTGGAACCCTGTTTCCTGAGAACATGACTGAGGTTTGATGGTTGAACCCTGTGGCATGGCAACATGATTGAGGCTTGATTGTGGATCCCTCAGGCTTGGGAACATGACTGAGGCTTAATGGTGGAACACTGTGGCCTGGAAACAGGAACGAGGTTTGATGGTGGAACCCTGTGGCCTGACAACATAACTGAAGTTTGATTCTGGAAAACTGTGGCCTGGGAACATGACATCTGTTTAGATTGTGGAATAGTGTGCCCTGGGAACCTGACTGAGCCTTGGTTCTGGAACTCTGTGGACGGGGAACATGACTGAGGTTTATTCTAGAACCCTGTAGCCTGGGAACATAACTGAGGATTGATTCTGGAACCCTGTGGCCTGGGAACATGACATCGGTGGATTCTGGAACCCTGTGGCCTGGGAACATGAGAACGGTTTGATTCTGGAACCCTTTGGCCTGGCAACATGACTGAGGCTTGATTCTGGAACCCTGTGGACTGGCAACATGACTGAGGCTTGATTCTGGAACCCTGTGGCCTGGCAACATGACTGAGGCTTGATTCTGGAACCGTGTGGCCTGGGAACTTGAGTGGGGTTTGATCGCAGAAACCTGTGGACTGGCCACATGACTGAGGTTTGATGGTGGAACCATGTGCACTGGGAACATGACATCTGCTTAGATTGTGGAATAGTGTGCCCTGGGAACTTAACTGAGCCTTGGTTCCGGATCTCTGTGGCCTGGGAACATGACATCGGTGGATTCTGGAACCCTGTGGCCTGGGAACATGAGAACGGTTTGAGTCTGGAACCCTGTGGCCTGGCAACATGACTGAGGCTTGATTCTGTAACCCTGTGGCCTGGCAACATGACTGAGGCTTGATTCTGGATCCCTGTGGCCTGGGAACATGACTAAGGCGTGATTCTGGAAAACTGTGGCCTGGGAACATGATATCTGTTTAGATTGTGGAATAGTGTGCCCTGGGAACATGACTGAGCCTTGGTTCTGGAACTCTGTGGACTGGGAACATGACTGAGGTTTATTCTAGAACCCTGTAGCCTGGGAACATAACTGAGGATTGATTCTGGAACCCTGTGGCCTGGGAACATGACATCGGTGGATTCTGGAAACCTGTGGCCTGGGAACATGAGAACGGTTTGCTTCTGGAACCCTGTGGCCTGGCAACATGACTGAGGCTTGATTCTGGAACCATGTGGCCTGGCAACATGACTGAGGCTTGATTCTGGAACCGTGTGGCCTGGGAACTTGACTTGGGTTTGATCGCAGAAACCTGTGGACTGGCCACATGACTGAGGTTTGATGGTGGAACCCTGTGCACTGGGAACATGACTGAGGCCTGATACTGGAACCCCGTGGCGTGGGAACATGCCATTGGTTTGATTCTGGAACCCTGTTTCCTGAGAACATGACTGAGGTTTGATGGTTGAACCCTGTGGCATGGCAACATGATTGAGGTTTGATTGTGGAACCCTCAGGCTTGGGAACATGACTGAGGCTTAATGGTGGAACACTGTGGCCTGGAAACAGGAATGAGGTTTGATGGTGGAACCCTGTGGCCTGGCAACATGACTGAGGTTTGATTCTGGAAAACTGTGTCCTGGGAACGTGACATCTGTTTAGATTGTGGAATAGTGTGCCCTGGGAACCTAACTGAGCCTTGGTTCTGGATCTCTGTAGACTGGGAACATGACTGAGGTTTATTCTAGAACCCTGTAGCCTGGGAACATAACTGAGGATTGATTCTGGAAGCCTGTGGCCTGGGAACATGACATCGGTGGATTCTGGAACCCTGTGGCCTGGGAACATGAGAACGGTTTGATTCTGGAACCCTGTGTCCTGGCAACATGACTGAGGCTTGATTCTGGAACCCTGTGGCCTGGCAACATGACTGAGGCTTGATTCTGGAACCCTGTGGCCTGGCAACATGACTGAGGCTTGAGTCTGAAACCGTGTGGCCTGGGAACTTGACTGGGGTTTGATCGCAGAAACCTGTGGAATGTCCACATGACTGAGGTTTGATGGTGGATCCCTGTGCACTGGGAACATGACTGAGGACTGATAATGGAATCCCGTGGCGTGGGAACATGCCATTGGTTTGATTCTGGAACCCTGTTTCCTGAGAACATGACTGAGGTTTGATGGTTGAACCCTGTGGCCTGGCAACATGACTGAGGTTTGATTCTGGAACCCTGTGGCCTGGCAACATGACTGAGGCTTGATTCTGGAACATTGTGGCCCGGCAACATGACTGAGGTTTGATTCTGGATCCCTGTGGCCTGGGAACATGACTGAGGCGTGATTCTGGAAAACTGTGGCCTGGGAACATGACATCTGTTTAGATTGTGGAATAGTGTGCCCTGGGAACCTGACTGAGCCTTGGTTCTGGAACTCTTTGGACTGGGAACATGACTGAGGTTTATTCTAGAACCCTGTAGCCTGGGAACATAACTGAGGATTGATTCTGGAACCCTGTGGCCTGGGAACATGACATCGGTGGATTCTGGAATCCTGTGGCCTGGGAACATGAGAACGGTTTGATTCTGGAACCCTGTGTCCTGGCAACATGACTGAGGCTTGATTCTGGAACCCTGTGGCCTGGCAACATGACTGAGGCTTGATTCTGGATCCCTGTGGCCTGGGAACATGACTAAGGCGTGATTCTGGAAAACTGTGGCCTGGGAACATGATATCTGTTTAGATTGTGGAATAGTGTGCCCTGGGAACCTGACTGAGCCTTGGTTCTGGAACTCTGTGGACTGGGAACATGACTGAGGTCTATTCTAGAACCCTGTAGCCTGGGAACATAACTGAGGATTGATTCTGGAAGCCTGTGGCCTGGGAACATGACATCGGTGGATTCTGGAACCCTGTGGCATGGGAACATGAGAACGGTTTGATTCTGGAACCCTGTGTCCTGGCAACATGACTGAGGCTTGATTCTGGGACCCTGTGGCCTGGCAACATGACTGAGCCTTGATTCTGGAACCCTGTGGCCTGGCAACATGACTGAGGCTTGATTCTGGAACCGTGTGGCCTGGGAACTTGACTGGGGTTTGATCGCAGAAACCTGTGGACTGGCCACATGACTGAGGTTTGATGGTGGAACCCTGTGCACTGGGAACATGACTGAGGCCTGATACTGGAACCCCGTAGCGTGGGAACATGCCATTGGTTTGATTCTGGAACCCTGTTTCCTGAGAACATGACTGAGGTTTGATGGTTGAACCCTGTGGCATGGCAACATGATTGAGGCTTGATTGTGGATCCCTCAGGCTTGGGAACATGACTGAGGCTTAATGGTGGAACACTGTGGCCTGGAAACAGGAACGAGGTTTGATGGTGGAACCCTGTGGCCTGGCAACATAACTGAAGTTTGATTCTGGAAAACTGTGGCCTGGGAACATGACATCTGTTTAGATTGTGGAATAGTGTGCCCTGGGAACCTGACTGAGCCTTGGTTCTGGAACTCTGTGGACGGGGAACATGACTGAGGTTTATTCTAGAACCCTGTAGCCTGGGAACATAACTGAGGATTGATTCTGGAACCCTGTGGCCTGGGAACATGACATCAGTGGATTCTGGAACCCTGTGGCCTGGGAATATGAGAACGGTTTGATTCTGGAACCCTTTGGCCTGGCAACATGACTGAGGCTTGATTCTGGAACCCTGTGGACTGGCAACATGACTGAGGCTTGATTCTGGAACCCTGTGGCCTGGCAACATGACTGAGGCTTGATTCTGGAACCGTGTGGCCTGGGAACTTGAGTGGGGTTTGATCGCAGAAACCTGTGGACTGGCCACATGACTGAGGTTTGATGGTGGAACCCTGTGCACTGGGAACATGACATCTGCTTAGATTGTGGAATAGTGTGCCCTGGGAACCTAACTGAGCCTTGGTTCTGGATCTCTGTGGCCTGGGAACATGACATCGGTGGATTCTGGAACCCTGTGGCCTGGGAACATGAGAACGGTTTGAGTCTGGAACCCTGTGGCCTGGCAACATGACTGAGGCTTGATTCTGGAACACTGTGGCCCGGCAACATGACTGAGGTTTGATTCTGGATCCCTGTGGCCTGGGAACATGACTGAGGCGTGATTCTGGAAAACTGTGGCCTGGGAACATGACATCTGTTTAGATTGTGGAATAGTGTGCCCTGGGAACCTGACTGAGCCTTGGTTCTGGAACTCTGTGGACTGGGAACATGACTGAGGTTTATTCTAGAACCCTGTAGCCTGGGAACATAACTGAGGATTGATTCTGGAACCCTGTGGCCTGGGAACATGACATCGGTGGATTCTGGAACCCTGTGGCCTGGGAACATGAGAACGGTTTGATTCTGGAACCCTGTGTCCTGGCAACATGACTGAGGCTTGATTCTGGAACCCTGTGGCCTGGCAACATGACTGAGCCTTGATTCTGGAACCCTGTGGCCTGGCAACATGACTGAGGCTTGATTCTGGAACCCTGTGGCCTGGGAAATTGACTGGGGTTTGATCGCAGAAACCTGTGGACTGGCCACATGACTGAGGTTTGATGGTGGAACCCTGTGCACTGGGAACATGACTGAGGCCTGATACTGGAACCCCGTAGCGTGGGAACATGCCATTGGTTTGATTCTGGAACCCTGTTTCCTGAGAACATGACTGAGGTTTAATGGTTGAACCCTGTGGCATGGCAACATGATTGAGGCTTGATTGTGGATCCCTCAGGCTTGGGAACATGACTGAGGCTTAATGGTGGAACACTGTGGCCTGGAAACAGGAATGAGGTTTGATGGTGGAACCCTGTGGCCTGGCAACATAACTGAAGTTTGATTCTGGAAAACTGTGGCCTGGGAACATGACATCTGTTTAGATTGTGGAATAGTGTGCCCTGGGAACCTGACTGAGCCTTGGTTCTGGAACTCTGTGGACGGGGAACATGACTGAGGTTTATTCTAGAACCCTGTAGCCTGGGAACATAACTGAGGATTGATTCTGGAACCCTGTGGCCTGGGAACATGACATCGGTGGATTCTGGAACCCTGTGGCCTGGGAACATGAGAACGGTTTGATTCTGGAACCCTTTGGCCTGGCAACATGACTGAGGCTTGATTCTGGAACCCTGTGGACTGGCAACATGACTGAGGCTTGATTCTGGAACCCTGTGGCCTGGCAACATGACTGAGGCTTGATTCTGGAACCGTGTGGCCTGGGAACTTGAGTGGGGTTTGATCGCAGAAACCTGTGGACTGGCCACATGACTGAGGTTTGATGGTGGAACCCTGTGCACTGGGAACATGACATCTGCTTAGATTGTGGAATAGTGTGCCCTGGGAACCTAACTGAGCCTTGGTTCTGGATCTCTGTGGCCTGGGAACATGACATCGGTGGATTCTGGAACCCTGTGGCCTGGGAACATGAGAACGGTTTGAGTCTGGAACCCTGTGGCCTGGCAACATGACTGAGGCTTGATTCTGTAACCCTGTGGCCTGGCAACATGACTGAGGTTTGATTCTGGATCCCTGTGGCCTGGGAACATGACTGAGGCGTGATTCTGGAAAACTGTGGCCTGGGAACATGACATCTGTTTAGATTGTGGAATAGTGTGCCCTGGGAACCTGACTGAGCCTTGGTTCTGGAACTCTGTGGACTGGGAACATGAGTGAGGTTTATTCTAGAACCATGTAGCCTGGCAACATAAATGAGGATTGATTCTGGAACCCTGTGGCCTGGGAACATGACATCGGAGGATTCTGGAACCCTGTTGCCTGGGAACATGAGAACGGTTTGAATCTGGAACCCTGTGGCCTGGCAACATGACTGAGGCTTGATTCTGGAACCCTGTGGCCTGGCAACATGACTGAGGCTTGATTCTGGATCCCTGTGGCCTGGGAACATGACTAAGGCGTGATTCTGGAAAACTGTGGCCTGGGAACATGATATCTGTTTAGATTGTGGAATAGTGTGCCCTGGGAACATGACTGAGCCTTGGTTCTGGAACTCTGTGGACTGGGAACATGACTGAGGTTTATTCTAGAACCCTGTAGCCTGGGAACATAACTGAGGATTGATTCTGGAACCCTGTGGCCTGGGAACATGACATCGGTGGATTCTGGAACCCTGTGGCCTGGGAACATGAGAACGGATTGCTTCTGGAACCCTGCGGCCTGGTAACATGACTGAGCCTTGATTCTGGAACCCTGTGGCCTGGCAACATGACTGAGGCTTGATTCTGGAACCCTGTGGCCTGGCAACATGACTGAGGCTTGATTCTGAAACCGTGTGGCCTGGAACTTGACTGAGGCCTGATACTGGAACCCCGTGGCGTGGGAACATGCCATTGGTTTGATTCTGGAACCCTGTTTCCTGAGAACATGACTGAGGTTTGATGGTTGAACCCTGTGGCATGGCAACATGATTGAGGTTTGATTGTGGAACCCTCAGGCTTGGGAACATGACTGAGGCTTAATGGTGGAACACTGTGGCCTGAAAACAGGAATGACGTTTGATGGTGGAACCCTGTGGCCTGGAAACATGACTGAGGTTTGATTCTGGAAAACTGTGTCCTGGGAACGTGACATCTGTTTAGATTGTGGAATAGTGTGCACTGGGAACCTAACTGAGCCTTGGTACTGGATCTCTGTAGACTGGGAACATGACTGAGGTTTATTCTAGAACCCTATAGCCTGGGAACATAACTGAGGATTGATTCTGGAACCCTGTGGCCTGGGAACATGACATCCGTGGATTCTTGAACCCTGTGGCCTGGGAACATGAGAACGGTTTGATTCTGGAACCCTGTGGCCTGGCAACATGACTCAGCCTTGATTCTGGAACCCTGTGGCCTGGGAACATGACTAAGGCGTGATTCTGGAAAACTGTGGCCTGGGAACATGATATCTGTATAGATTGTGGAATAGTGTGCCCTGGGAACCTGACTGAGCCTTGGTTCTGGAACTCTGTGGACGGGGAACATGACTGAGGTCTATTCTAGAACCCTGTAGCCTGGGAACATAACTGAGGATTGATTCTGGAAGCCTGTGGCCTGGGAACATGACATCGGTGGATTCTGGAACCCTGTGGCATGGGAACATGAGAACGGTTTGATTCTGGAACCCTGTGTCCTGGCAACATGACTGAGGCTTGATTCTGGGACCCTGTGGCCTGGCAACATGACTGAGGCTTGATTCTGGAACCCTGTGGCCTGGCAACATGACTGAGGCTTGATTCTGGAACCGTGTGGCCTGGGAACTTGACTGGGGTTTGATCGCAGAAACCTGTGGACTGGCCACATGACTGAGGTTTGATGGTGGAACCCTGTGCACTGGGAATATGACTGAGGCCTGATACTGGAACCCCGTAGCGTGGGAACATGCCATTGGTTTGATTCTGGAACCCTGTTTCCTGAGAACATGACTGAGGTTTGATGGTTGAACCCTGTGGCATGGCAACATGATTGAGGTTTGATTGTGGATCCCTCAGGCTTGGGAACATGACTGAGGCTTAATGGTGGAACACTGTGGCCTGGAAACAGGAACGAGGTTTGATGGTGGAACCCTGTGGCCTGGCAACATGAATGAGGTTTGATTCTGGAACCCTGTGGCCTGGCAACATGACTGAGGCTTGATTCTGGAACATTGTGGCCCGGCAACATGACTGAGGTTTGATTCTGGATCCCTGTGGCCTGGGAACATGACTGAGGCGTGATTCTGGAAAACTGTGGCCTGGGAACATGACATCTGTTTAGATTGTGGAATAGTGTGCCCTGGGAACCTGACTGAGCCTTGGTTCTGGAACTCTGTGGACTGGGAACATGACTGAGGTTTATTCTAGAACCCTGGAGCCTGGGAACATAACTGAGGATTGATTCTGGAACCCTGTGGCCTGGGAACATGACATCGGTGGATTCTGGAACCCTGTGGCCTGGGAACATGAGAACGGTTTGATTCTGGAACCCTGTGGCCTGGCAACATGACTGAGGCTTGATTCTGGAACCCTGTGGCCTGGCAACATGACTGAGGCTTGATTCTGGAACCCTGTGGCCTGGCAACATGACTGAGCCTTGATTCTGGAACCCTGTGGCCTGGCAACATGACTGAGGCTTGATTCTGGAACCCTGTGGCCTGGGAAATTGACTGGGGTTTGATCGCAGAAACCTGTGGACTGGCCACATGACTGAGGTTTGATGGTGGAACCCTGTGCACTGGGAACATGACTGAGGCCTGATACTGGAACCCCGTAGCGTGGGAACATGCCATTGGTTTGATTCTGGAACCCTGTTTCCTGAGAACATGACTGAGGTTTAATGGTTGAACCCTGTGGCATGGCAACATGATTGAGGCTTGATTGTGGATCCCTCAGGCTTGGGAACATGACTGAGGCTTAATGGTGGAACACTGTGGCCTGGAAACTGGAATGAGGTTTGATGGTGGAACCCTGTGGCCTGGCAACATAACTGAAGTTTGATTCTGGAAAACTGTGGCCTGGGAACATGACATCTGTTTAGATTGTGGAATAGTGTGCCCTGGGAACCTGACTGAGCCTTGGTTCTGGAACTCTGTGGACGGGGAACATGACTGAGGTTTATTCTAGAACCCTGTAGCCTGGGAACATAACTGAGGATTGATTCTGGAACCCTGTGGCCTGGGAACATGACATCGGTGGATTCTGGAACCCTGTGGCCTGGGAACATGAGAACGGTTTGATTCTGGAACCCTTTGGCCTGGCAACATGACTGAGGCTTGATTCTGGAACCCTGTGGACTGGCAACATGACTGAGGCTTGATTCTGGAACCCTGTGGCCTGGCAACATGACTGAGGCTTGATTCTGGAACCGTGTGGCCTGGGAACTTGAGTGGGGTTTGATCGCAGAAACCTGTGGACTGGCCACATGACTGAGGTTTGATGGTGGAACCCTGTGCACTGGGAACATGACATCTGCTTAGATTGTGGAATAGTGTGCCCTGGGAACCTAACTGAGCCTTGGTTCTGGATCTCTGTGGCCTGGGAACATGACATCGGTGGATTCTGGAACCCTGTGGCCTGGGAACATGAGAACGCTTTGAGTCTGGAACCCTGTGGCCTGGCAACATGACTGAGGCTTGATTCTGTAACCCTGTGGCCTGGCAACATGACTGAGGTTTGATTCTGGATCCCTGTGGCCTGGGAACATGACTGAGGCGTGATTCTGGAAAACTGTGGCCTGGGAACATGACATCTGTTTAGATTGTGGAATAGTGTGCCCTGGGAACCTGACTGAGCCTTGGTTCTGGAACTCTGTGGACTGGGAACATGAGTGAGGTTTATTCTAGAACCATGTAGCCTGGCAACATAAATGAGGATTGATTCTGGAACCCTGTGGCCTGGGAACATGACATCGGAGGATTCTGGAACCCTGTTGCCTGGGAACATGAGAACGGTTTGATTCTGGAACCCTGTGGCCTGGCAACATGACTGAGGCTTGATTCTGGAACCCTGTGGCCTGGCAACATGACTGAGGCTTGATTCTGGATCCCTGTGGCCTGGGAACATGACTAAGGCGTGATTCTGGAAAACTGTGGCCTGGGAACATGATATCTGTTTAGATTGTGGAATAGTGTGCCCTGGGAACATGACTGAGCCTTGGTTCTGGAACTCTGTGGACTGGGAACATGACTGAGGTTTATTCTAGAACCCTGTAGCCTGGGAACATAACTGAGGATTGATTCTGGAACCCTGTGGCCTGGGAACATGACATCGGTGGATTCTGGAACCCTGTGGCCTGGGAACATGAGAACGGATTGCTTCTGGAACCCTGCGGCCTGGTAACATGACTGAGCCTTGATTCTGGAACCCTGTGGCCTGGCAACATGACTGAGGCTTGATTCTGGAACCCTGTGGCCTGGCAACATGACTGAGGCTTGATTCTGAAACCGTGTGGCCTGGACCTTGACTGAGGCCTGATACTGGAACCCCGTGGCGTGGGAACATGCCATTGGTTTGATTCTGGAACCCTGTTTCCTGAGAACATGACTGAGGTTTGATGGTTGAACCCTGTGGCATGGCAACATGATTGAGGTTTGATTGTGGAACCCTCAGGCTTGGGAACATGACTGAGGCTTAATGGTGGAACACTGTGGCCTGAAAACAGGAATGACGTTTGATGGTGGAACCCTGTGGCCTGGAAACATGACTGAGGTTTGATTCTGGAAAACTGTGTCCTGGGAACGTGACATCTGTTTAGATTGTGGAATAGTGTGCACTGGGAACCTAACTGAGCCTTGGTACTGGATCTCTGTAGACTGGGAACATGACTGAGGTTTATTCTAGAACCCTATAGCCTGGGAACATAACTGAGGATTGATTCTGGAACCCTGTGGCCTGGGAACATGACATCCGTGGATTCTTGAACCCTGTGGCCTGGGAACATGAGAACGGTTTGATTCTGGAACCCTGTGGCCTGGCAACATGACTCAGCCTTGATTCTGGAACCCTGTGGCCTGGGAACATGACTAAGGCGTGATTCTGGAAAACTGTGGCCTGGGAACATGATATCTGTTTAGATTGTGGAATAGTGTGCCCTGGGAACCTGACTGAGCCTTGGTTCTGGAACTCTGTGGACGGGGAACATGACTGAGGTCTATTCTAGAACCCTGTAGCCTGGGAACATAACTGAGGATTGATTCTGGAAGCCTGTGGCCTGGGAACATGACATCGGTGGATTCTGGAACCCTGTGGCATGGGAACATGAGAACGGTTTGATTCTGGAACCCTGTGTCCTGGCAACATGACTGAGGCTTGATTCTGGGACCCTGTGGCCTGGCAACATGACTGAGGCTTGATTCTGGAACCCTGTGGCCTGGCAACATGACTGAGGCTTGATTCTGGAACCGTGTGGCCTGGGAACTTGACTGGGGTTTGATCGCAGAAACCTGTGGACTGGCCACATGACTGAGGTTTGATGGTGGAACCCTGTGCACTGGGAATATGACTGAGGCCTGATACTGGAACCCCGTAGCGTGGGAACATGCCATTGGTTTGATTCTGGAACCCTGTTTCCTGAGAACATGACTGAGGTTTGATGGTTGAACCCTGTGGCATGGCAACATGATTGAGGTTTGATTGTGGATCCCTCAGGCTTGGGAACATGACTGAGGCTTAATGGTGGAACACTGTGGCCTGGAAACAGGAACGAGGTTTGATGGTGGAACCCTGTGGCCTGGCAACATGAATGAGGTTTGATTCTGGAACCCTGTGGCCTGGCAACATGACTGAGGCTTGATTCTGGAACATTGTGGCCCGGAAACATGACTGAGGTTTGATTCTGGATCCCTGTGGCCTGGGAACATGACTGAGGCGTGATTCTGGAAAACTGTGGCCTGGGAACATGACATCTGTTTAGATTGTGGAATAGTGTGCCCTGGGAACCTGACTGAGCCTTGGTTCTGGAACTCTGTGGACTGGGAACATGACTGAGGTTTATTCTAGAACCCTGGAGCCTGGGAACATAACTGAGGATTTATTCTGGAACCCTGTGGCCTGGGAACATGACATCGGTGGATTCTGGAACCCTGTGGCCTGGGAACATGAGAACGGTTTGATTCTGGAACCCTGTGGCCTGGCAACATGACTGAGGCTTGATTCTGGAACCCTGTGGCCTGGCAACATGACTGAGGCTTGATTCTGGATCCCTGTGGCCTGGGAACATGACTAAGGCGTGATTCTGGAAAACTGTGGCCTGGGAACATGATATCTGTTTAGATTGTGGAATAGTGTGCCCTGGGAACCTGACTGAGCCTTGCTTCTGGAACTCTGTGGACTGGGAACATGACTGAGGTCTATTCTAGAACCCTGTAGCCTGGGAACATAACTGAGGATTGATTCTGGAACCCTGTGGCCTGGGAACATGACATCGGTGGATTCTGGAACCCTGTGGCATGGGAACATGAGAACGGTTTGATTCTGGGACCCTGTGGCCTGGCAACATGACTGAGCCTTGATTCTGGAACCCTGTGGCCTGGCAACATGACTGAGGCTTGATTCTGGAACCGTGTGGCCTGGGAACTTGACTGGGGTTTAATCGCAGAAACCTGTGGACTGGCCACATGACTGAGGTTTGATGGTTGAACCCTGTGGCATGGCAACATGATTGAGGTTTGATTGTGGATCCCTCAGGCTTGGGAACATGACTGAGGCTTAATGGTGGAACACTGTGGCCTGGAAACAGGAACGAGGTTTGATGGTGGAACCCTGTGGCCTGGCAACATGAATGAGGTTTGATTCTGGAACCCTGTGGCCTGGCAACATGACTGAGGCTTGATTCTGGAACATTGTGGCCCGGCAACATGACTGAGGTTTGATTCTGGATCCCTGTGGCCTGGGAACATGACTGAGGCGTGATTCTGGAAAACTGTGGCCTGGGAACATGACATCTGTTTAGATTGTGGAATAGTTTGCCCTGGGAACCTAACTGAGCCTTGGTTCTGGATCTCTGTGGCCTGGGAACATGACATCGGTGGATTCTGGAACCCTGTGGCCTGGGAACATGAGAACGGTTTGAGTCTGGAACCCTGTGGCCTGGCAACATGACTGAGGCTTGATTCTGTAACCCTGTGGCCTGGCAACATGACTGAGGTTTGATTCTGGCTCCCTGTGGCCTGGGAACATGACTGAGGCGTGATTCTGGAAAACTGTGGCCTGGGAACATGACATCTGTTTAGATTGTGGAATAGTGTGCCCTGGGAACCTGACTGAGCCTTGGTTCTGGAACTCTGTGGACTGGGAACATGACTGAGGTTTATTCTAGAACCCTGTAGCCTGGCAACATAACTGAGGATTGATTCTGGAACCCTGTGGCCTGGGAACATGACATCGGTGGATTCTGGAAACCTGTGGCCTGGGAACATGAGAACGGTTTGATTCTGGAACCCTGTGGCCTGGCAACATGACTGAGGCTTGATTCTGGAACCCTGTGGCCTGGCAACATGACTGAGGCTTGATTCTGGATCCCTGTGGCCTGGGAACATGACTAAGGCGTGATTCTGGAAAACTGTGGCCTGGGAACATGATATCTGTTTAGATTGTGGAATAGTGTGCCCTGGGAACATGACTGAGCCTTGGTTCTGGATCTCTGTGGCCTGGGAACATGACATCGGTGGATTCTGGAACCCTGTGACCTGGGAACATGAGAACGGTTTGATTCTGGAACCCTGTGTCCTGGCAACATGACTGAGGCTTGATTATGGGACCCTGTGGCCTGGCAACATGACTGAGCCTTGATTCTGGAACCCTGTGGCCTGGCAACATGACTGAGGCTTGATTCTGGAACCGTGTGGCCTGGGAAATTGACTGAGGACTGATATTGGAACCCCGTGGCGTGGGAACATGCCATTGGTTTGATTCTGGAACCCTGTTTCCTGAGAACATGACTGAGGTTTGATGGTTGAACCCTGTGGCATGGCAACATGATTGAGGTTTGATTGTGGAACCCTCAGGCTTGGGAACATGACTGAGGCTTAATGGTGGAACACTGTGGCCTGGAAACAGGAATGAGGTTTGATGGTGGAACCCTGTGGCCTGGCAACATGACTGAGGTTTGATTCTGGAAAACTGTGTCCTGGGAACGTGACATCTGTTTAGATTGTGGAATAGTGTGCACTGGGAACATAACTGAGCCTTGGTACTGGATCTCTGTAGACTGGGAACATGACTGAGGTTTATTCTAGAACCCTGTAGCCTGGGAACATAACTGAGGATTGATTCTGGAACCCTGTGGCCTGGGAACATGACATCCGTGGATTCTGGAACCCTGTGGCCTGGGAACATGAGAACGGTTTGATTCTGGAACCCTTTGTCCTGGCAACATGACTGAGGCTTGATTCTGGAACCCTGTGGACTGGCAACATGACTGAGGCTTGATTCTGGAACCCTGTGGCCTGGCAACATGACTGAGGCTTGATTCTGGAACCGTGTGGCCTGGGAACTTGAGTGGGGTTTGATCGCAGAAACCTGTGGACTGGCCACATGACTGAGGTTTGATGGTGGAACCCTGTGCACTGGGAACATGACATCTGCTTAGATTGTGGAATAGTGTGCCCTGGGAACCTAACTGAGCCTTGGTTCTGGATCTCTGTGGCCTGGGAACATGACATCGGTGGATTCTAGAACCCTGTGGCCTGGGAACATGAGAACGGTTTGCTTCTGGAAACCTGCGGCCTGGTAACATGACTGAGCCTTGATTCTGGAACCCTGTGGCCTGGCAACATGACTGAGGCTTGATTCTGGAACCCTGTGGCCTGGCAACATGACTGAGGCTTGATTCTGAAACCGTGTGGTCTGGGAAATTGTCTGAGGCCTGATATTGGAACCCCGTGGCGTGGGAACATGCCATTGGTTTGATTCTGGAACCCTGTTTCCTGAGAACATGACTGAGGTTTGATGGTTGAACCCTGTGGCATGGCAACATGACTGAGGTTTGATTCTGGATCTCTGTGGCTTGGCAACATGACTGAGGCGTGATTCTGGAAAACTGTGGCCTGGGAACATGACATCTGTTTAGATTGTGGAATAGTGTGCCCTGGGAACCTGACTGAGCCTTGGTTCTGGAACTCTGTGGACTGGGAACATGACTGAGGTTTATTCTAGAACCCTGTAGCCTGGCAACATAACTGAGGATTGATTCTGGAACCCTGTGGCCTGGGAACATGACATCGGTGGATTCTGGAACCCTGTGGCCTGGGAACATGAGAACGGTTTGATTCTGGAACCCTGTGGCCTGGCAACATGACTGAGGCTTGATTCTGGAACCCTGTGGCCTGGCAACATGACTGAGGCTTGATTCTGGATCCCTGTGGCCTGGGAACATGACTAAGGCGTGATTCTGCAAAACTGTGGCCTGGGAACATGATATCTGTTTAGATTGTGGAATAGTGTGCCCTGGGAACATGACTGAGCCTTGGTTCTGGAACTCTGTGGACTGGGAACATGACTGAGGTTTATTCTAGAACCCTGTAGCCTGGGAACATAACTGAGGATTGATTCTGGAACCCTGTGGCCTGGGAACATGACATCGGTGGATTCTAGAACCCTGTGGCCTGGGAACATGAGAACGGTTTGCTTCTGGAACCCTGCGGCCTGGTAACATGACTGAGCCTTGATTCTGGAACCCTGTGGCCTGGCAACATGACTGAGGCTTGATTCTGGAACCCTGTGGCCTGGCAACATGACTGAGGCTTGATTCTGAAACCGTGTGGTCTGGGAAATTGACTGAGGCCTGATATTGGAACCCCGTGGCGTGGGAACATGCCATTGGTTTGATTCTGGAACCCTGTTTCCTGAGAACATGACTGAGGTTTGATGGTTGAACCCTGTGGCATGGCAACATGATTGAGGTTTGATTGTGGAACCCTCAGGCTTGGGAACATGACTGAGGCTTAATGGTGGAACACTGTGGCCTGGAAACAGGAATGAGGTTTGATGGTGGAACCCTGTGGCCTGGCAACATGACTGAGGTTTGATTCTGGAAAACTGTGTCCTGGGAACGTGACATCTGTTTAGATTGTGGAATAGTGTGCACTGGGAACCTAACTGAGCCTTGGTACTGGATCTCTGTAGACTGGGAACATGACTGAGGTTTATTCTAGAACCCTGTAGCCTGGGAACATAACTGAGGATTGATTCTGGAACCCTGTGGCCTGGGAACATGACATCCGTGGATTCTGGAACCCTGTGGCCTGGGAACATGAGAACGGTTTGATTCTGGAACCCTGTGGCCTGGCAACATGACTCAGCCTTGATTCTGGAACCCTGTGGCCTGGGAACATGACTAAGGTGTGATTCTGGAAAACTGTGGCCTGGGAACATGATATCTGTTTAGATTGTGGAATAGTGTGCCCTGGGAACCTGACTGAGCCTTGGTTCTGGAACTCTGTGGACTGGGTACATGACTGAGGTCTATTCTAGAACCCTGTAGCCTGGGAACATAACTGAGGATTGATTCTGGAAGCCTGTGGCCTGGGAACATGACATCGGTGGATTCTGGAACCCTGTGGCATGGGAACATGAGAACGGTTTTATTCTGGAACCCTGTGTCCTGGCAACATGACTGAGGCTTGATTCTGGGACCCTGTGGCCTGGCAACATGACTGAGCCTTGATTCTGGAACCCTGTGGCCTGGCAACATGACTGAGGCTTGATTCTGGAACCGTGTGGCCTGGGAACTTGACTGGGGTTTGATCGCAGAAACCTGTGGACTGGCCACATGACTGAGGTTTGATGGTGGAACCCTGTGCACTGGGAATATGACTGAGGCCTGATACTGGAACCCCGTAGCGTGGGAACATGCCATTGGTTTGATTCTGGAACCCTGTTTCCTGAGAACATGACTGAGGTTTGATGGTTGAACCCTGTGGCCTGGCAACATGACTGAGGTTTGATTCTGGAACCCTGTGTCCTGGCAGCATGACTGAGGCTTGATTCTGGAACATTGTGGCCCGGCAACATGACTGAGGTTTGATTCTGGATCCCTGTGGCCTGGGAAAATGACTGAGGCGTGATTCTGGAAAACTGTGGCCTGGGAACATGACATCTGTTTAGATTGTGGAATAGTGTGCCCTGGGAACCTGACTGAGCCTTGGTTCTGGAACTCTGTGGACTGGGAACATGACTGAGGTTTATTCTAGAACCCTGGAGCCTGGGAACATAACTGAGGATTGATTCTGGAACCCTGTGGCCTGGGAACATGACATCGGTGGATTCTGCAACCCTGTGGCCTGGGAACATGAGAACGGTTTGATTCTGGAACCCTGTGGCCTGGCAACATGACTGAGGCTTGATTCTGGAACCCTGTGGCCTGGGAACATGACATCCGTGGATTCTGGAACCCTGTGGCCTGGGAACATGAGAACGGTTTGATTCTGGAACCCTGTGGCCTGGCAACATGACTCAGCCTTGATTCTGGAACCCTGTGGCCTGGGAACATAACTAAGGCGTGATTCTGGAAAACTGTGGCCTGGGAACATGATATCTGTTTAGATTGTGGAATAGTGTGCCCTGGGAACCTGACTGAGCCTTGGTTCTGGAACTTTGTGGACTGGGAACATGACTGAGGCGTGATTCTGGAAGCCTGTGGCCTGGGAACATGACATCGGTGGATTCTGGAACCCTGTGGCATGGGAACATGAGAACGGTTTGATTCTGGAACCCTGTGTCCTGGCAACATGACTGAGGCTTGATTCTGGAACCCTGTGGCCTGGCAACATGACTGAGCCTTGATTCTGGAACCCTGTGGCCTGGCAACATGACTGAGGCTTGATTCTGGAACCGTGTGGCCTGGGAACTTGACTGGGGTTTGATCGCAGAAACCTGTGGACTGGCCACATGACTGAGGTTTGATGGTGGAACCCTGTGCACTGGGAACATGACTGAGGCCTGATACTGGAACCCCGTGGCGTGGGAACATGCCATTGGTTTGATTCTGGAAACCTGTTTCCTGAGAACATGACTGAGGTTTGATGGTTGAACCCTGTGGCATGGCAACATGATTGAGGTTTGATTGTGGAACCCTCAGGCTTGGGAACATGACTGAGGCTTAATGGTGGAACACTGTGGCCTGGAAAGAGGAACGAGGTTTGATGGTGGAACCCTGTGGCCTGGTAACATAACTGAGGTTTGATTCTGGAAAACTGTGGCCTGGGAACATGACATCTGTTTCGATTGTGGAATAGTGTGCCCTGGGAACCTGACTGAGCCTTGGTTCTGGAACTCTGTGGACTGGGAACATGACTGAGGTTTATTCTAGAACCCTGTAGCCTGGGAACATAACTGAGGATTGATTCTGGAACCCTGTGGCCTGGGAACATGACATCGGTGGATTCTGGAACCCTTTGGCCTGGGAACATGAGAACGGTTTGATTCTGGAACCCTTTGGCCTGGCAACATGACTGAGGCTTGATTCTGGAACCCTGTGGACTGGCAACATGACTGAGGCTTGATTCTGGAACCCTGTGGCCTGGCAACATGACTGAGGCTTAATTCTGGAACCGTGTGGCCTGGGAACTTGACTGGGGTTTGATCGCAGTAACCTGTGGACTGGCCACATGACTGAGGTTTGATGGTGGAACCCTGTGCACTGGGAACATGACTGAGGCCTGATACTGGAACCCCGTGGCGTGGGAACATGCCATTGGTTTGATTCTGGAACCCTGTTTCCTGAGAACATGACTGAGGTTTGATGGTTGAACCCTGTGGCCTGGCAACATGACTGAGGTTTCATTCTGGAAAACTGTGTCCTGGGAACATGACATCTGCTTAGATTGTGGAATAGTGTGCCCTGGGAACCTAACTGAGCCTTGCTTCTGGATCTCTGTGGCCTGGGAACATGACATCGGTGGATTCTGGAACCCTGTGGCCTGGGAACATGAGAACGGTTTGAGTCTGGAACCCTGTGGCCTGGCAACATGACTGAGGCTTGATTCTGGAACACTGTGGCCCGGCAACATGACTGAGGTTTGATTCTGGATCCCTGTGGCCTGGGAACATGACTGAGGCGTGATTCTGGAAAACTGTGGCCTGGGAACATGACATCTGTTTAGATTGTGGAATAGTGTGCCCTGGGAACCTGACTGAGCCTTGGTTCTGGAACTCTGTGGACTGGGAACATGACTGAGGTTTATTCTAGAACCCTGTAGCCTGGGAACATAACTGAGGATTGATTCTGGAACCCTGTGGCCTGGGAACATGACATCGGTGGATTCTGGAACCCTGTGGCCTGGGAACATGAGAACGGTTTGATTCTGGAACCCTGTGTCCTGGCAACATGACTGAGGCTTGATTCTGGGACCCTGTGTCCTGGCAACATGACTGAGCCTTGATTCTGGAACCCTGTGGCCTGGCAACATGACTGAGGCTTGATTCTGGAACCCTGTGGCCTGGGAACTTGACTGGGGTTTGATCGCAGAAACCTGTAGACTGGCCACATGACTGAGGTTTGATGGTGGAACCCTGTGCACTGGGAACATGACTGAGGCCTGATACTGGAACCCCGTAGCGTGGGAACATGCCATTGGTTTGATTCTGGAACCCTGTTTCCTGAGAACATGACTGAGGTTTGATGGTTGAACCCTGTGGCATGGCAACATGATTGAGGTTTGATTGTGGATCCCTCAGGCTTGGGAACATGACTGAGGCTTAATGGTGGAACACTGTGGCCTGGAAACAGGAACGAGGTTTGATGGTGGAACCCTGTGGCCTGGCAACATAACTGAAGTTTGATTCTGGAAAACTGTGGCCTGGGAACATGACATCTGTTTAGATTGTGGAATAGTGTGCCCTGGGAACCTGACTGAGCCTTGGTTCTGGAACTCTGTGGACGGGGAACATGACTGAGGTTTATTCTAGAACCCTGTAGCCTGGGAACATAACTGAGGATTGATTCTGGAACCCTGTGGCCTGGGAACATGACATCGGTGGATTCTGGAACCCTGTGGCCTGGGAACATGAGAACGGTTTGATTCTGGAACCCTTTGGCCTGGCAACATGACTGAGGCTTGATTCTGGAACCCTGTGGACTGGCAACATGACTGAGGCTTGATTCTGGAACCCTGTGGCCTGGCAACATGACTGAGGCTTGATTCTGGAACCGTGTGGCCTGGGAACTTGAGTGGGGTTTGATCGCAGAAACCTGTAGACTGGCCACATGACTGAGGTTTGATGGTGGAACCCTGTGCACTGGGAACATGACATCTGCTTAGATTGTGGAATAGTGTGCCCTGGGAACCTAACTGAGCCTTGGTTCTGGATCTCTGTGGCCTGGGAACATGACATCGGTGGATTCTGGAACCCTGTGGCCTGGGAACATGAGAACGGTTTGAGTCTGGAACCCTGTGGCCTGGCAACATGACTGAGGCTTGATTCTGTAACCCTGTGGCCTGGCAACATGACTGAGGTTTGATTCTGGATCCCTGTGGCCTGGGAACATGACTGAGGCGTGATTCTGGAAAACTGTGGCCTGGGAACATGACATCTGTTTAGATTGTGGAATAGTGTGCCCTGGGAACCTGACTGAGCCTTGGTTCTGGAACTCTGTGGACTGGGAACATGACTGAGGTTTATTCTAGAACCCTGTAGCCTGGCAACATAACTGAGGATTGATTCTGGAACCCTGTGGCCTGGGAACATGACATCGGAGGATTCTGGAACCCTGTGGCCTGGGAACATGAGAACGGTTTGATTCTGGAACCCTGTGGCCTGGTAACATGACTGAGGCTTGATTCTGGAACCCTGTGGCCTGGCAACATGAGTGAGGCTTGATTCTGGAACCGTGTGGCCTGGGAACTTGACTGGGGTTTGATCGCAGAAAACTGTGGACTGGCCACATGACTGAGTTTTGATGGTGGAACCCTGTGCACTGGGAACATGACTGAGGCCTGATACTGGAACCCCGTGGCGTGGGAACATGCCATTGGTTTGATTCTGGAACCCTGTTTCCTGAGAACATGACTGAGGTTTGATGGTTGAACCCTGTGGCATGGCAACATGATTGAGGTTTGATTGTGGAACCCTCAGGCTTGGGAACATGACTGAGGATTATTGGTGGAACACTGTGGCCTGGAAACAGGAATGAGGTTTGATGGTGGAACCCTGTGGCCTGGCAACATGAATGAGGTTTGATTCTGGAAAACTGTGTCCTGGGAACATGACATCTGCTTAGATTGTGGAATAGTGTGCCCTGGGAACCTAACTGAGCCTTGGTTCTGGATCTCTGTGGCCTGGGAACATGACATCGGTGGATTCTGGAACCCTGTGGCCTGGGAAGATGAGAACGGTTTCAGTCTGGAACCCTGTGGCCTGGCAACATGACTGAGGCTTGATTCTGGAACACTGTGGCCCGGCAACATGACTGAGGTTTGATTCTGGATCCCTGTGGCCTGGGAACATGACTGAGGCGTGATTCTGGAAAACTGTGGCCTGGGAACATGACATCTGTTTAGATTGTGGAATAGTGTGCCCTGGGAACCTGACTGAGCCTTGGTTCTGGAACTCTGTGGACTGGGAATATGACTGAGGTTTATTCTAGAACCCTGTAGCCTGGGAACATAACTGAGGATTGATTCTGGAACCCTGTGGCCTGGGAACATGACATCGGTGGATTCTGGAACCCTGTGGCCTGGGAACATGAGAACGGTTTGATTCTGGAACCCTGTGTCCTGGCAACATGACTGAGGCTTGATTCTGGAACCCTGTGGCCTGGCAACATGACTGAGCCTTGATTCTGGAACCCTGTGGCCTGGCAACATGACTGAGGCTTGATTCTGGAAGCCTGTGGCCTGGGAACTTGACTGGGGTTTGATCGCAGAAACCTGTGGACTGGCCACATGACTGAGGTTTGATGGTGGAACCCTGTGCACTGGGAATATGACTGAGGCCTGATACTGGAACCCCGTAGCGTGGGAACATGCCATTGGTTTGATTCTGGAACCCTGTTTCCTGAGAACATGACTGAGGTTTGATGGTTGAACCCTGTGGCATGGCAACATGACTGAGGCTTGATTCTGGAACCGTGTGGCCTGGGAACTTGAGTGGGGTTTGATCGCAGAAACCTGTGGACTGGCCACATGACTGAGGTTTGATGGTGGAACCCTGTGCACTGGGAACAGGACATCTGCTTAGATTGTGGAATAGTGTGCCCTGGGAAACTAACTGAGCCTTGGTTCTGGATCTCTGTGGCCTGGGAACATGACATCGGTGGATTCTGGAACCCTGTGGCCTGGGAACATGAGAACGGTTTGAGTCTGGAACCCTGTGGCCTGGCAACATGACTGAGGCTTGATTCTGTAACCCTGTGGCCTGGCAAAATGACTGAGGTTTGATTCTGGATCCCTGTGGCCTGGGAACATGACTGAGGCGTGATTCTGGAAAACTGTGGCCTGGGAACATGACATCTGCTTAGATTGTGGAATAGTTTGCCCTGGGAACCTAACTGAGCCTTGGTTCTGGATCTCTGTGGCCTGGGAACATGACATCGGTGGATTCTGGAACCCTGTGGCCTGGGAACATGAGAACGGTTTGAGTCTGGAACCCTGTGGCCTGGCAACATGACTGAGGCTTGATTCTGTAACCCTGTGGCCTGGCAACATGACTGAGGTTTGATTCTGGATCCCTGTGGCCTGGGAACATGACTGAGGCGTGATTCTGGAAAACTGTGGCCTGGGAACATGACATCTGTTTAGATTGTGGAATAGTGTGCCCTGGGAACCTGACTGAGCCTTGGTTCTGGAACTCTGTGGACTGGGAACATGACTGAGGTTTATTCTAGAACCCTGTAGCCTGGCAACATAACTGAGGATTGATTCTGGAACCCTGTGGCCTGGGAACATGACATCGGAGGATTCTGGAACCCTGTGGCCTGGGAACATGAGAACGGTTTGATTCTGGAACCCTGTGGCCTGGCAACATGACTGAGGCTTGATTCTGGAACCCTGTGGCCTGGCAACATGACTGAGGCTTGATTCTGGATCCCTGTGGCCTGGGAACATGACTAAGGCGTGATTCTGGAAAACTGTGGCCTGGGAACATGATATCTGTTTAGATTGTGGAATAGTGTGCCCTGGGAACATGACTGAGCCTTGGTTCTGGAACTCTGTGGACTGGGAACATGACTGAGGTTTATTCTAGAACCCTGTAGCCTGGGAACATAACTGAGGATTGATTCTGGAACCCTGTGGCCTGGGAACATGACATCGGTGGATTCTGGAACCCTGTGGCCTGGGAACATGAGAACGGTTTGCTTCTGGAACCCTGCGGCCTGGTAACATGACTGAGCCTTGATTCTGGAACCCTGTGGCCTGGCAACATGACTGAGGCTTGATTCTGGAACCCTGTGGCCTGGCAACATGACTGAGGCTTGATTCTGGAACCATGTGGCCTGGCAACATGACTGAGGCTTGATTCTGGAACCGTGTGGCCTGGGAACTTGACTTGGGTTTGATCGCAGAAACCTGTGGACTGGCCACATGACTGAGGTTTGATGGTGGAACCCTGTGCACTGGGAACATGACTGAGGCCTGATACTGGAACCCCGTGGCGTGGGAACATGCCATTGGTTTGATTCTGGAACCCTGTTTCCTGAGAACATGACTGAGGTTTGATGGTTGAACCCTGTGGCATGGCAATATGATTGAGGTTTGATTGTGGAACCCTCAGGCTTGGGAACATGACTGAGGCTTAATGGTGGAACACTGTGGCCTGGAAACAGGAATGAGGTTTGATGGTGGAACCCTGTGGCCTGGCAACATGACTGAGGTTTGATTCTGGAAAACTGTGTCCTGGGAACGTGACATCTGTTTAGATTGTGGAATAGTGTGCCCTGGGAACCTAACTGAGCCTTGGTTCTGGATCTGTGTAGACTGGGAACATGACTGAGGTTTATTCTAGAACCCTGTAGCCTGGGAACATAACTGAGGATTGATTCTGGAAGCCTGTGGCCTGGGAACATGACATCGGTGGATTCTGGAACCCTGTGGCCTGGGAACATGAGAACGGTTTGATTCTGGAACCCTGTGGCCTGGCAACATGACTGAGCCTTGATTCTGGAACCCTGTGGCCTGGCAACATGACTTAGGCTTGATTCTGGAACCCTGTGGCCTGGCAACATGACTGAGGCTTGATTCTGAAACCGTGTGGCCTGGGAACTTGACTGGGGTTTGATCGCAGAAAGCTGTGGAATGTCCACATGACTGAGGTTTGATGGTGGATCCCTGTGCACTGGGAACATGACTGAGGACTGATACTGGAATCCCGTGGCGTGGGAACATGCCATTGGTTTGATTCTGGAACCCTGTTTCCTGAGAACATGACTGAGGTTTGATGGTTGAACCCTGTGGCCTGGCAACATGACTGAGTTTTGATTCTGGAACCCTGTGGCCTGGCAACATGACTGAGGCTTGATTCTGGAACCCTGTGGCCCGGCAACATGACTGAGGCTTGATTTTGGAACCGTGTGGCCTGGGAACTTGAGTGGGGTTTGATCGCAGAAACCTGTGGACTGGCCACATGACTGAGGTTTGATGGTGGAACCCTGTGCACTGGGAACATGACATCTGCTTAGATTGTGGAATAGTGTGCCCTGGGAACCTAACTGAGCCTTGGTTCTGGATCTCTGTGGCCTGGGAACATGACATCGGTGGATTCTGGAACCCTGTGGCCTGGGAACATGAGAACGGTTTGAGTCTGGAACCCTGTGGCCTGGCAACATGACTGAGGCTTGATTCTGTAACCCTGTGGCCTGGCAACATGACTGAGGTTTGATTCTGGATCCCTGTGGCCTGGGAACATGACTGAGGCCTGATTCTGGAAAACTGTGGCCTGGGAACATGACATCTGTTTAGATTGTGGAATAGTGTGCCCTGGGAACCTGACTGAGCCTTGGTTCTGGAACTCTGTGGACGGGGAACATGACTGAGGTTTATTCTAGAACCCTGTAGCCTGGCAACATAACTGAGGATTGATTCTGGAACCCTGTGGCCTGGGAACATGACATCGGAGGATTCTGGAACCCTGTGGCCTGGGAACATGAGAACGGTTTGATTCTGGAACCCTGTGGCCTGGCAACATGACTGAGGCTTGATTCTGGAACCCTGTGGCCTGGCAACATGACTGTGGCTTGATTCTGGATCCCTGTGGCCTGGGAATATGACTAAGGCGTGATTCTGGAAAACTGTGGCCTGGGAACATGATATCTGTTTAGATTGTGGAATAGTGTGCCCTGGGAACATGACTGAGCCTTGGTTCTGGAACTCTGTGGACTGGGAACATGACTGAGGTTTATTCTAGAACCCTGTAGCCTTGGAACATAACTGAGGATTGATTCTGGAACCCTGTGGCCTGGGAACATGACATCGGTGGATTCTGGAACCCTGTGGCCTGGGAACATGAGAACGGTTTGAGTCTGGAACCCTGCGGCCTGGTAACATGACTGAGCCTTGATTCTGGAACCCTGTGGCCTGGCAACATGACTGAGGCTTGATTCTGGAACCATGTGGCCTGGCAACATGACTGAGGCTTGATTATGAAACCGTGTGGCCTGGGAACTTGACTGGGGTTTGATCGCAGAAACCTGTGGACTGGCCACATGACTGAGGTTTGATGGTGGAACCCTGTGCACTGGGAACATGACTGAGGCCTGATACTGGAACCCCGTGGCGTGGGAACATGCCATTGGTTTGATTCTGGAACCCTGTTTCCTGAGAACATGACTGAGGTTTGATGGTTGAACCCTGTGGCATGGCAACATGATTGAGGTTTGATTGTGGAACCCTCAGGCTTGGGAACATGACTGAGGCTTAATGGTGGAACACTGTGGCCTGGAAACAGGAACGAGGTTTGATGGTGGAACCCTGTGGCCTGGCAACATAACTGAAGTTTGATTCTGGAAAACTGTGGCCTGGGAACATGACATCTGTTTAGATTGTGGAATAGTGTGCCCTGGGAACCTGACTGAGCCTTGGTTCTGGAACTCTGTGGACGGGGAACATGACTGAGGTTTATTCTAGAACCCTGTAGCCTGGGAACATTACTGAGGATTGATTCTGGAACCCTGTGGCCTGGGAACATGACATCGGTGGATTCTGGAACCCTGTGGCCTGGGAACATGAGAACGGTTTGATTCTGGAACCCTTTGGCCTGGCAACATGACTGAGGCTTGATTCTGGAACCCTGTGGACAGGCAACATGACTGAGGCTTGATTCTGGAACCCTGTGGCCTGGCAACATGACTGAGGCTTGATTCTGGAACCGTGTGGCCTGGGAACTTGAGTGGGGTTTGATCGCAGAAACCTGTGGACTGGCCACATGACTGAGGTTTGATGGTGGAACCCTGTGCACTGGGAACATGACATCTGCTTAGATTGTGGAATAGTGTGCCCTGGGAACCTAACTGAGCCTTGGTTCTGGATCTCTGTGGCCTGGGAACATGACATCGGTGGATTCTGGAACCCTGTGGCCTGGGAACATGAGAACGGTTTGAGTCTGGAACCCTGTGGCCTGGCAACATGACTGAGGCTTGATTCTGTAACCCTGTGGCCTGGCAACATGACTGAGGTTTGATTCTGGATCCCTGTGGCCTGGGAACATGACTGAGGCGTGATTCTGGAAAACTGTGGCCTGGGAACATGACATCTGTTTAGATTGTGGAATAGTGTGCCCTGGGAATCTGACTGAGACTTGGTTCTGGAACTCTGTGGACTGGGAACATGACTGAGGTTTATTCTAGAACCCTGTAGCCTGGCAACATAACTGAGGATTGATTCTGGAACCCTGTGGCCTGGGAACATGACATCGGTGGATTCTGGAACCCTGTGGCCTGGGAACATGAGAACGGTTTGATTCTGGAACCCTGTGGCCTGGCAACATGACTGAGGCTTGATTCTGGAACCCTGTGGCCTGGCAACATGACTGAGGCTTGATTCTGGATCCCTGTGGCCTGGGAACATGACTAAGGCGTGATTCTGCAAAACTGTGGCCTGGGAACATGATATCTGTTTAGATTGTGGAATAGTGTGCCCTGGGAACATGACTGAGCCTTGGTTCTGGAACTCTGTGGACTGGGAACATGACTGAGGTTTATTCTAGAACCCTGTAGCCTGGGAACATAACTGAGGATTGATTCTGGAACCCTGTGGCCTGGGAACATGACATCGGTGGATTCTAGAACCCTGTGGCCTGGGAAAATGAGAACGGTTTGCTTCTGGAACCCTGCGGCCTGGTAACATGACTGAGCCTTGATTCTGGAACCCTGTGGCCTGGCAACATGACTGAGGCTTGATTCTGGAACCCTGTGGCCTGGCAACATGACTGAGGCTTGATTCTGAAACCGTGTGGCCTGGGAACTTGACTGAGGCCTGATACTGGAACCCCGTGGCGTGGGAACATGCCATTGGTTTGATTCTGGAACCCTGTTTCCTGAGAACATGACTGAGGTTTGATGGTTGAACCCTGTGGCATGGCAACATGATTGAGGTTTGATTGTGGAACCCTCAGGCTTGGGAACATGACTGAGGCTTAATGGTGGAACACTGTGGCCTGAAAACAGGAATGACGTTTGATGGTGGAACCCTGTGGCCTGGCAACATGACTGAGGTTTGATTCTGGAAAACTGTGTCCTGGGAACGTGACATCTGTTTAGATTGTGGAATAGTGTGCACTGGGAACCTAACTGAGCCTTGGTACTGGATCTCTGTAGACTGGGAACATGACTGAGGTTTATTCTAGAACCCTGTAGCCTGGGAACATAACTGAGGATTGATTCTGGAACCCTGTGGCCTGGGAACATGACATCCGTGGATTCTGGAACCCTGTGGCCTGGGAACATGAGAACGGTTTGATTCTGGAACCCTGTGGCCTGGCAACATGACTCAGCCTTGATTCTGGAACCCTGTGGCCTGGGAACATGACTAAGGCGTGATTCTGGAAAACTGTGGCCTGGGAACATGATATCTGTTTAGATTGTGGAATAGTGTGCCCTGGGAACCTGACTGAGCCTTGGTTCTGGAACTCTGTGGACTGGGAACATGACTGAGGTCTATTCTAGAACCCTGTAGCCTGGGAACATAACTGAGGATTGATTCTGGAAGCCTGTGGCCTGGGAACATGACATCGGTGGATTCTGGAACCCTGTGGCATGGGAACATGAGAACGGTTTGATTCTGGAACCCTGTGTCCTGGCAACATGACTGAGGCTTGATTCTGGGACCCTGTGGCCTGGCAACATGACTGAGCCTTGATTCTGGAACCCTGTGGCCTGGCAACATGACTGAGGCTTGATTCTGGAACCGTGTGGCCTGGGAACTTGACTGGGGTTTGATCGCAGAAACCTGTGGACTGGCCACATGACTGAGGTTTGATGGTGGAACCCTGTGCACTGGGAATATGACTGAGGCCTGATACTGGAACCCCGTAGCGTGGGAACATGCCATTGGTTTGATTCTGGAACCCTGTTTCCTGAGAACATGACTGAGGTTTGATGGTTGAACCCTGTGGCATGGCAACATGATTGAGGTTTGATTGTGGATCCCTCAGGCTTGGGAACATGACTGAGGCTTAATGGTGGAACACTGTGGCCTGGAAACAGGAACGAGGTTTGATGGTGGAACCCTGTGGCCTGGCAACATGAATGAGGTTTGATTCTGGAACCCTGTGGCCTGGCAACATGACTGAGGCTTGATTCTGGAACATTGTGGCCCGGCAACATGACTGAGGTTTGATTCTGGATCCCTGTGGCCTGGGAACATGACTGAGGCGTGATTCTGGAAAACTGTGGCCTGGGAACATGACATCTGTTTAGATTGTGGAATAGTGTGCCCTGGGAACCTGACTGAGCCTTGGTTCTGGAACTCTGTGGACTGGGAACATGACTGAGGTTTATTCTAGAACCCTGTAGCCTGGGAACATAACTGAGGATTGATTCTGGAAGCCTGTGGCCTGGGAACATGACATCGGTGGATTCTGGAACCCTGTGGCCTGGGAACATGAGAACGGTTTGATTCTGGAACCCTGTGGCCTGGCAACATGACTGAGGCTTGATTCTGGAACCCTGTGGCCTGGCAACATGACTGAGGCTTGATTCTGGATCCCTGTGGCCTGGGAACATGACTAAGGCGTGATTCTGGAAAACTGTGGCCTGGGAACATGATATCTGTTTAGATTGTGGAATAGTGTGCCCTGGGAACCTGACTGAGCCTTGCTTCTGGAACTCTGTGGACTGGGAACATGACTGAGGTTTATTCTAGAACCCTGTAGCCTGGGAACATAACTGAGGATTGATTCTGGAAGCCTGTGGCCTGGGAACATAACATCGGTGGATTCTGGAACCCTGTGGCATGGGAACATGAGAACGGTTTGATTCTGGGACCCTGTGGCCTGGCAACATGACTGAGCCTTGATTCTGGAACCCTGTGGCCTGGCAACATGACTGAGGCTTGATTCTGGAACCGTGTGGCCTGGGAACTTGACTGGGGTTTGATCGCAGAAACCTGTGGACTGGCCACATGACTGAGGTTTGATGGTTGAACCCTGTGGCATGGCAACATGATTGAGGTTTGATTGTGGATCCCTCAGGCTTGGGAACATGACTGAGGCTTAATGGTGGAACACTGTGGCCTGGAAACAGGAACGAGGTTTGATGGTGGAACCCTGTGGCCTGGCAACATAACTGAAGTTTGATTCTGGAAAACTGTGGCCTGGGAACATGACATCTGTTTAGATTGTGGAATAGTGTGCCCTGGGAACCTGACTGAGCCTTGGTTCTGGAACTCTGTGGACGGGGAACATGACTGAGGTTTATTCTAGAACCCTGTAGCCTGGGAACATAACTGAGGATTGATTCTGGAACCCTGTGGCCTGGGAACATGACATCGGTGGATTCTGGAACCCTGTGGCCTGGGAACATGAGAACGGTTTGATTCTGGAACCCTTTGGCCTGGCAACATGACTGAGGCTTGATTCTGGAACCCTGTGGACTGGCAACATGACTGAGGCTTGATTCTGGAACCCTGTGGCCTGGCAACATGACTGAGGCTTGATTCTGGAACCGTGTGGCCTGGGAACTTGACTGGGGTTTGATCGCAGAAACCTGTGGACTGGCCACATGACTGAGGTTTGATGGTTGAACCCTGTGGCATGGCAACATGATTGAGGTTTGATTGTGGATCCCTCAGGCTTGGGAACATGACTGAGGCTTAATGGTGGAACACTGTGGCCTGGAAACAGGAACGAGGTTTGATGGTGGAACCCTGTGGCCTGGCAACATAACTGAAGTTTGATTCTGGAAAACTGTGGCCTGGGAACATGACATCTGTTTAGATTGTGGAATAGTGTGCCCTGGGAACCTGACTGAGCCTTGGTTCTGGAACTCTGTGGACGGGGAACATGACTGAGGTTTATTCTAGAACCCTGTAGCCTGGGAACATAACTGAGGATTGATTCTGGAACCCTGTGGCCTGGGAACATGACATCGGTGGATTCTGGAACCCTGTGGCCTGGGAACATGAGAACGGTTTGATTCTGGAACCCTTTGGCCTGGCAACATGACTGAGGCTTGATTCTGGAACCCTGTGGACTGGCAACATGACTGAGGCTTGATTCTGGAACCCTGTGGCCTGGCAACATGACTGAGGCTTGATTCTGGAACCGTGTGGCCTGGGAACTTGAGTGGGGTTTGATCGCAGAAACCTGTGGACTGGCCACATGACTGAGGTTTGATGGTGGAACCCTGTGCACTGGGAACATGACATCTGCTTAGATTGTGGAATAGTGTGCCCTGGGAACCTAACTGAGCCTTGGTTCTGGATCTCTGTGGCCTGGGAACATGACATCGGTGGATTCTGGAACCCTGTGGCCTGGGAACATGAGAACGGTTTGAGTCTGGAACCCTGTGGCCTGGCAACATGACTGAGGCTTGATTCTGTAACCCTGTGGCCTGGCAACATGACTGAGGTTTGATTCTGGATCCCTGAGGCCTGGGAACATGACTGAGGCGTGATTCTGGAAAACTGTGGCCTGGGAACATGACATCTGTTTAGATTGTGGAATAGTGTGCCCTGGGAACCTGACTGAGCCTTGGTTCTGGAACTCTGTGGACTGGGAACATGACTGAGGTTTATTCTAGAACCCTGTAGCCTGGCAACATAACTGAGGATTGATTCTGGAACCCTGTGGCCTGGGAACATGACATCGGTGGATTCTGGAACCCTGTGGCCTGGGAACATGAGAACGGTTTGCTTCTGGAACCCTGCGGCCTGGTAACATGACTGAGCCTTGATTCTGGAACCCTGTGGCCTGGCAACATGACTGAGGCTTGATTCTGGAACCCTGTGGCCTGGCAACATGACTGAGGCTTGATTCTGAAACCGTGTGGTCTGGGAAATTGACTGAGGCCTGATATTGGAACCCCGTGGCGTGGGAACATGCCATTGGTTTGATTCTGGAACCCTGTTTCCTGAGAACATGACTGAGGTTTGATGGTTGAACCCTGTGGCATGGCAACATGATTGAGGTTTGATTGTGGAACCCTCAGGCTTGGGAACATGACTGAGGCTTAATGGTGGAACACTGTGGCCTGGAAACAGGAATGAGGTTTGATGGTGGAACCCTGTGGCCTGGCAACATGACTGAGGTTTGATTCTGGAAAACTGTGTCCTGGGAACGTGACATCTGTTTAGATTGTGGAATAGTGTGCACTGGGAACCTAACTGAGCCTTGGTACTGGATCTCTGTAGACTGGGAACATGACTGAGGTTTATTCTAGAACCCTGTAGCCTGGGAACATAACTGAGGATTGATTCTGGAACCCTGTGGCCTGGGAACATGACATCCGTGGATTCTGGAACCCTGTGGCCTGGGAACATGAGAACGGTTTGATTCTGGAACCCTGTGGCCTGGCAACATGACTCAGCCTTGATTCTGGAACCCTGTGGCCTGGGAACATGACTAAGGCGTGATTCTGGAAAACTGTGGCCTGGGAACATGATATCTGTTTAGATTGTGGAATAGTGTGCCCTGGGAACCTGACTGAGCCTTGGTTCTGGAACTCTGTGGACTGGGAACATGACTGAGGTCTATTCTAGAACCCTGTAGCCTGGGAACATAACTGAGGATTGATTCTGGAAGCCTGTGGCCTGGGAACATGACATCGGTGGATTCTGGAACCCTGTGGCATGGGAACATGAGAACGGTTTGATTCTGGAACCCTGTGTCCTGGCAACATGACTGAGGCTTGATTCTGGGACCCTGTGGCCTGGCAACATGACTGAGCCTTGATTCTGGAACCCTGTGGCCTGGCAACATGACTGAGGCTTGATTCTGGAACCGTGTGGCCTGGGAACTTGACTGGGGTTTGATCGCAGAAACCTGTGGACTGGCCACATGACTGAGGTTTGATGGTGGAACCCTGTGCACTGGGAATATGACTGAGGCCTGATACTGGAACCCCGTAGCGTGGGAACATGCCATTGGTTTGATTCTGGAACCCTGTTTCCTGAGAACATGACTGAGGTTTGATGGTTGAACCCTGTGGCATGGCAACATGATTGAGGTTTGATTGTGGATCCCTCAGGCTTGGGAACATGACTGAGGCTTAATGGTGGAACACTGTGGCCTGGAAACAGGAACGAGGTTTGATGGTGGAACCCTGTGGCCTGGCAACATAACTGAAGTTTGATTCTGGAAAACTGTGGCCTGGGAACATGACATCTGTTTAGATTGTGGAATAGTGTGCCCTGGGAACCTGACTGAGCCTTGGTTCTGGAACTCTGTGGACGGGGAACATGACTGAGGTTTATTCTAGAACCCTGTAGCCTGGGAACATTACTGAGGATTGATTCTGGAACCCTGTGGCCTGGGAACATGACATCGGTGGATTCTGGAACCCTGTGGCCTGGGAACATGAGAACGGTTTGATTCTGGAACCCTTTGGCCTGGCAACATGACTGAGGCTTGATTCTGGAACCCTGTGGACAGGCAACATGACTGAGGTTTGATTCTGGAACCCTGTGGCCTGGCAACATGACTGAGGCTTGATTCTGGAACCGTGTGGCCTGGGAACTTGAGTGGGGTTTGATCGCAGAAACCTGTGGACTGGCCACATGACTGAGGTTTGATGGTGGAACCCTGTGCACTGGGAACATGACATCTGCTTAGATTGTGGAATAGTGTGCCCTGGGAACCTAACTGAGCCTTGGTTCTGGATCTCTGTGGCCTGGGAACATGACATCGGTGGATTCTGGAACCCTGTGGCCTGGGAACATGAGAACGGTTTGAGTCTGGAACCCTGTGGCCTGGCAACATGACTGAGGCTTGATTCTGTAACCCTGTGGCCTGGCAACATGACTGAGGTTTGATTCTGGATCCCTGTGGCCTGGGAACATGACTGAGGCGTGATTCTGGAAAACTGTGGCCTGGGAACATGACATCTGTTTAGATTGTGGAATAGTGTGCCCTGGGAATCTGACTGAGACTTGGTTCTGGAACTCTGTGGACTGGGAACATGACTGAGGTTTATTCTAGAACCCTGTAGCCTGGCAACATAACTGAGGATTGATTCTGGAACCCTGTGGCCTGGGAACATGACATCGGTGGATTCTGGAACCCTGTGGCCTGGGAACATGAGAACGGTTTGATTCTGGAACCCTGTGGCCTGGCAACATGACTGAGGCTTGATTCTGGAACCCTGTGGCCTGGCAACATGACTGAGGCTTGATTCTGGATCCCTGTGGCCTGGGAACATGACTAAGGCGTGATTCTGCAAAACTGTGGCCTGGGAACATGATATCTGTTTAGATTGTGGAATAGTGTGCCCTGGGAACATGACTGAGCCTTGGTTCTGGAACTCTGTGGACTGGGAACATGACTGAGGTTTATTCTAGAACCCTGTAGCCTGGGAACATAACTGAGGATTGATTCTGGAACCCTGTGGCCTGGGAACATGACATCGGTGGATTCTAGAACCCTGTGGCCTGGGAAAATGAGAACGGTTTGCTTCTGGAACCCTGCGGCCTGGTAACATGACTGAGCCTTGATTCTGGAACCCTGTGGCCTGGCAACATGACTGAGGCTTGATTCTGGAACCCTGTGGCCTGGCAACATGACTGAGGCTTGATTCTGAAACCGTGTGGCCTGGGAACTTGACTGAGGCCTGATACTGGAACCCCGTGGCGTGGGAACATGCCATTGGTTTGATTCTGGAACCCTGTTTCCTGAGAACATGACTGAGGTTTGATGGTTGAACCCTGTGGCATGGCAACATGATTGAGGTTTGATTGTGGAACCCTCAGGCTTGGGAACATGACTGAGGCTTAATGGTGGAACACTGTGGCCTGAAAACAGGAATGACGTTTGATGGTGGAACCCTGTGGCCTGGCAACATGACTGAGGTTTGATTCTGGAAAACTGTGTCCTGGGAACGTGACATCTGTTTAGATTGTGGAATAGTGTGCACTGGGAACCTAACTGAGCCTTGGTACTGGATCTCTGTAGACTGGGAACATGACTGAGGTTTATTCTAGAACCCTGTAGCCTGGGAACATAACTGAGGATTGATTCTGGAACCCTGTGGCCTGGGAACATGACATCCGTGGATTCTGGAACCCTGTGGCCTGGGAACATGAGAACGGTTTGATTCTGGAACCCTGTGGCCTGGCAACATGACTCAGCCTTGATTCTGGAACCCTGTGGCCTGGGAACATGACTAAGGCGTGATTCTGGAAAACTGTGGCCTGGGAACATGATATCTGTTTAGATTGTGGAATAGTGTGCCCTGGGAACCTGACTGAGCCTTGGTTCTGGAACTCTGTGGACTGGGAACATGACTGAGGTCTATTCTAGAACCCTGTAGCCTGGGAACATAACTGAGGATTGATTCTGGAACCCTGTGTCCTGGCAACATGACTGAGGCTTGATTCTGGGACCCTGTGGCCTGGCAACATGACTGAGCCTTGATTCTGGAACCCTGTGGCCTGGCAACATGACTGAGGCTTGATTCTGGAACCGTGTGGCCTGGGAACTTGACTGGGGTTTGATCGCAGAAACCTGTGGACTGGCCACATGACTGAGGTTTGATGGTGGAACCCTGTGCACTGGGAATATGACTGAGGCCTGATACTGGAACCCCGTAGCGTGGGAACATGCCATTGGTTTGATTCTGGAACCCTGTTTCCTGAGAACATGACTGAGGTTTGATGGTTGAACCCTGTGGCATGGCAACATGATTGAGGTTTGATTGTGGATCCCTCAGGCTTGGGAACATGACTGAGGCTTAATGGTGGAACACTGTGGCCTGGAAACAGGAACGAGGTTTGATGGTGGAACCCTGTGGCCTGGCAACATGAATGAGGTTTGATTCTGGAACCCTGTGGCCTGGCAACATGACTGAGGCTTGATTCTGGAACATTGTGGCCCGGCAACATGACTGAGGTTTGATTCTGGATCCCTGTGGCCTGGGAACATGACTGAGGCGTGATTCTGGAAAACTGTGGCCTGGGAACATGACATCTGTTTAGATTGTGGAATAGTGTGCCCTGGGAACCTGACTGAGCCTTGGTTCTGGAACTCTGTGGACTGGGAACATGACTGAGGTTTATTCTAGAACCCTGTAGCCTGGGAACATAACTGAGGATTGATTCTGGAAGCCTGTGGCCTGGGAACATGACATCGGTGGATTCTGGAACCCTGTGGCCTGGGAACATGAGAACGGTTTGATTCTGGAACCCTGTGGCCTGGCAACATGACTGAGGCTTGATTCTGGAACCCTGTGGCCTGGCAACATGACTGAGGCTTGATTCTGGATCCCTGTGGCCTGGGAACATGACTAAGGCGTGATTCTGGAAAACTGTGGCCTGGGAACATGATATCTGTTTAGATTGTGGAATAGTGTGCCCTGGGAACCTGACTGAGCCTTGCTTCTGGAACTCTGTGGACTGGGAACATGACTGAGGTCTATTCTAGAACCCTGTAGCCTGGGAACATAACTGAGGATTGATTCTGGAAGCCTGTGGCCTGGGAACATAACATCGGTGGATTCTGGAACCCTGTGGCATGGGAACATGAGAACGGTTTGATTCTGGGACCCTGTGGCCTGGCAACATGACTGAGCCTTGATTCTGGAACCCTGTGGCCTGGCAACATGACTGAGGCTTGATTCTGGAACCGTGTGGCCTGGGAACTTGACTGGGGTTTGATCGCAGAAACCTGTGGACTGGCCACATGACTGAGGTTTGATGGTTGAACCCTGTGGCATGGCAACATGATTGAGGTTTGATTGTGGATCCCTCAGGCTTGGGAACATGACTGAGGCTTAATGGTGGAACACTGTGGCCTGGAAACAGGAACGAGGTTTGATGGTGGAACCCTGTGGCCTGGCAACATAACTGAAGTTTGATTCTGGAAAACTGTGGCCTGGGAACATGACATCTGTTTAGATTGTGGAATAGTGTGCCCTGGGAACCTGACTGAGCCTTGGTTCTGGAACTCTGTGGACGGGGAACATGACTGAGGTTTATTCTAGAACCCTGTAGCCTGGGAACATAACTGAGGATTGATTCTGGAACCCTGTGGCCTGGGAACATGACATCGGTGGATTCTGGAACCCTGTGGCCTGGGAACATGAGAACGGTTTGATTCTGGAACCCTTTGGCCTGGCAATATGACTGAGGCTTGATTCTGGAACCCTGTGGACTGGCAATATGACTGAGGCTTGATTCTGGAAACCTGTGGCCTGGCAACATGACTGAGGCTTGATTCTGGAACCGTGTGGCCTGGGAACTTGAGTGGGGTTTGATCGCAGAAACCTGTGGACTGGCCACATGACTGAGGTTTGATGGTGGAACCCTGTGCACTGGGAACATGACATCTGCTTAGATTGTGGAATAGTGTGCCCTGGGAACCTAACTGAGCCTTGGTTCTGGATCTCTGTGGCCTGGGAACATGACATCGGTGGATTCTGGAACCCTGTGGCCTGGGAACATGAGAACGGTTTGAGTCTGGAACCCTGTGGCCTGGCAACATGACTGAGGCCTGATTCTGTAACCCTGTGGCCTGGCAACATGACTGAGGTTTGATTCTGGATCCCTGTGGCCTGGGAACATGACTGAGGCGTGATTCTGGAAAACTGTGGCCTGGGAACATGACATCTGTTTAGATTGTGGAATAGTGTGCCCTGGGAACCTGACTGAGCCTTGGTTCTGGAACTCTGTGGACTGGGAACATGACTGAGGTTTATTCTAGAACCCTGTAGCCTGGCAACATAACTGAGGATTGATTCTGGAACCCTGTGGCCTGGGAACATGACATCGGTGGATTCTGGAACCCTGTGGCCTGGGAACATGAGAACGGTTTGATTCTGGAACCCTGTGGCCTGGCAACATGACTGAGGCTTGATTCTGGAACCCTGTGGCCTGGCAACATGACTGAGGCTTGATTCTGGATCCCTGTGGCCTGGGAACATGACTAAGGCGTGATTCTGCAAAACTGTGGCCTGGGAACATGATATCTGTTTAGATTGTGGAATAGTGTGCCCTGGGAACATGACTGAGCCTTGGTTCTGGAACTCTGTGGACTGGGAACATGACTGAGGTTTATTCTAGAACCCTGTAGCCTGGGAACATAACTGAGGATTGATTCTGGAACCCTGTGGCCTGGGAACATGACATCGGTGGATTCTAGAACCCTGTGGCCTGGGAACATGAGAACGGTTTGCTTCTGGAACCCTGCGGCCTGGTAACATGACTGAGCCTTGATTCTGGAACCCTGTGGCCTGGCAACATGACTGAGGCTTGATTCTGGAACCCTGTGGCCTGGCAACATGACTGAGGCTTGATTCTGAAACCGTGTGGTCTGGGAAATTGACTGAGGCCTGATATTGGAACCCCGTGGCGTGGGAACATGCCATTGGTTTGATTCTGGAACCCTGTTTCCTGAGAACATGACTGAGGTTTGATGGTTGAACCCTGTGGCATGGCAACATGATTGAGGTTTGATTGTGGAACCCTCAGGCTTGGGAACATGACTGAGGCTTAATGGTGGAACACTGTGGCCTGGAAACAGGAATGAGGTTTGATGGTGGAACCCTGTGGCCTGGCAACATGACTGAGGTTTGATTCTGGAAAACTGTGTCCTGGGAACGTGACATCTGTTTAGATTGTGGAATAGTGTGCACTGGGAACCTAACTGAGCCTTGGTACTGGATCTCTGTAGACTGGGAACATGACTGAGGTTTATTCTAGAACCCTGTAGCCTGGGAACATAACTGAGGATTGATTCTGGAACCCTGTGGCCTGGGAACATGACATCCGTGGATTCTGGAACCCTGTGGCCTGGGAACATGAGAACGGTTTGATTCTGGAACCCTGTGGCCTGGCAACATGACTCAGCCTTGATTCTGGAACCCTGTGGCCTGGGAACATGACTAAGGCGTGATTCTGGAAAACTGTGGCCTGGGAACATGATATCTGTTTAGATTGTGGAATAGTGTGCCCTGGGAACCTGACTGAGCCTTGGTTCTGGAACTCTGTGGACTGGGAACATGACTGAGGTCTATTCTAGAACCCTGTAGCCTGGGAACATAACTGAGGATTGATTCTGGAAGCCTGTGGCCTGGGAACATGACATCGGTGGATTCTGGAACCCTGTGGCATGGGAACATGAGAACGGTTTGATTCTGGAACCCTGTGTCCTGGCAACATGACTGAGGCTTGATTCTGGGACCCTGTGGCCTGGCAACATGACTGAGGCTTGATTCTGGAACCCTGTGGCCTGGCAACATGACTGAGGCTTGATTCTGGAACCCTGTGGCCTGGCAACATGACTGAGGCTTGATTCTGGATCCCTGTGGCCTGGGAACATGACTAAGGCGTGATTCTGGAAAACTGTGGCCTGGGAACATGATATCTGTTTAGATTGTGGAATAGTGTGCCCTGGGAACCTGACTGAGCCTTGCTTCTGGAACTCTGTGGACTGGGAACATGACTGAGGTTTATTCTAGAACCCTGTAGCCTGGGAACATAACTGAGGATTGATTCTGGAAGCCTGTGGCCTGGGAACATAACATCGGTGGATTCTGGAACCCTGTGGCATGGGAACATGAGAACGGTTTGATTCTGGGACCCTGTGGCCTGGCAACATGACTGAGCCTTGATTCTGGAACCCTGTGGCCTGGCAACATGACTGAGGCTTGATTCTGGAACCGTGTGGCCTGGGAACTTGACTGGGGTTTGATCGCAGAAACCTGTGGACTGGCCACATGACTGAGGTTTGATGGTTGAACCCTGTGGCATGGCAACATGATTGAGGTTTGATTGTGGATCCCTCAGGCTTGGGAACATGACTGAGGCTTAATGGTGGAACACTGTGGCCTGGAAACAGGAACGAGGTTTGATGGTGGAACCCTGTGGCCTGGCAACATAACTGAAGTTTGATTCTGGAAAACTGTGGCCTGGGAACATGACATCTGTTTAGATTGTGGAATAGTGTGCCCTGGGAACCTGACTGAGCCTTGGTTCTGGAACTCTGTGGACGGGGAACATGACTGAGGTTTATTCTAGAACCCTGTAGCCTGGGAACATAACTGAGGATTGATTCTGGAACCCTGTGGCCTGGGAACATGACATCGGTGGATTCTGGAACCCTGTGGCCTGGGAACATGAGAACGGTTTGATTCTGGAACCCTTTGGCCTGGCAACATGACTGAGGCTTGATTCTGGAACCCTGTGGACTGGCAACATGACTGAGGCTTGATTCTGGAACCCTGTGGCCTGGCAACATGACTGAGGCTTGATTCTGGAACCGTGTGGCCTGGGAACTTGACTGGGGTTTGATCGCAGAAACCTGTGGACTGGCCACATGACTGAGGTTTGATGGTTGAACCCTGTGGCATGGCAACATGATTGAGGTTTGATTGTGGATCCCTCAGGCTTGGGAAAATGACTGAGGCTTAATGGTGGAACACTGTGGCCTGGAAACAGGAACGAGGTTTGATGGTGGAACCCTGTGGCCTGGCAACATAACTGAAGTTTGATTCTGGAAAACTGTGGCCTGGGAACATGACATCTGTTTAGATTGTGGAATAGTGTGCCCTGGGAACCTGACTGAGCCTTGGTTCTGGAACTCTGTGGACGGGGAACATGACTGAGGTTTATTCTAGAACCCTGTAGCCTGGGAACATAACTGAGGATTGATTCTGGAACCCTGTGGCCTGGGAACATGACATCGGTGGATTCTGGAACCCTGTGGCCTGGGAACATGAGAACGGTTTGATTCTGGAACCCTTTGGCCTGGCAACATGACTGAGGCTTGATTCTGGAACCCTGTGGACTGGCAACATGACTGAGGCTTGATTCTGGAACCCTGTGGCCTGGCAACATGACTGAGGCTTGATTCTGGAACCGTGTGGCCTGGGAACTTGAGTGGGGTTTGATCGCAGAAACCTGTGGACTGGCCACATGACTGAGGTTTGATGGTGGAACCCTGTGCACTGGGAACATGACATCTGCTTAGATTGTGGAATAGTGTGCCCTGGGAACCTAACTGAGCCTTGGTTCTGGATCTCTGTGGCCTGGGAACATGACATCGGTGGATTCTGGAACCCTGTGGCCTGGGAACATGAGAACGGTTTGAGTCTGGAACCCTGTGGCCTGGCAACATGACTGAGGCTTGATTCTGTAACCCTGTGGCCTGGCAACATGACTGAGGTTTGATTCTGGATCCCTGTGGCCTGGGAACATGACTGAGGCGTGATTCTGGAAAACTGTGGCCTGGGAACATGACATCTGTTTAGATTGTGGAATAGTGTGCCCTGGGAACCTGACTGAGCCTTGGTTCTGGAACTCTGTGGACTGGGAACATGACTGAGGTTTATTCTAGAACCCTGTAGCCTGGCAACATAACTGAGGATTGATTCTGGAACCCTGTGGCCTGGGAACATGACATCGGTGGATTCTGGAACCCTGTGGCCTGGGAACATGAGAACGGTTTGCTTCTGGAACCCTGCGGCCTGGTAACATGACTGAGCCTTGATTCTGGAACCCTGTGGCCTGGCAACATGACTGAGGCTTGATTCTGGAACCCTGTGGCCTGGCAACATGACTGAGGCTTGATTCTGAAACCGTGTGGTCTGGGAAATTGACTGAGGCCTGATATTGGAACCCCGTGGCGTGGGAACATGCCATTGGTTTGATTCTGGAACCCTGTTTCCTGAGAACATGACTGAGGTTTGATGGTTGAACCCTGTGGCATGGCAACATGATTGAGGTTTGATTGTGGAACCCTCAGGCTTGGGAACATGACTGAGGCTTAATGGTGGAACACTGTGGCCTGGAAACAGGAATGAGGTTTGATGGTGGAACCCTGTGGCCTGGCAACATGACTGAGGTTTGATTCTGGAAAACTGTGTCCTGGGAACGTGACATCTGTTTAGATTGTGGAATAGTGTGCACTGGGAACCTAACTGAGCCTTGGTACTGGATCTCTGTAGACTGGGAACATGACTGAGGTTTATTCTAGAACCCTGTAGCCTGGGAACATAACTGAGGATTGATTCTGGAACCCTGTGGCCTGGGAACATGACATCCGTGGATTCTGGAACCCTGTGGCCTGGGAACATGAGAACGGTTTGATTCTGGAACCCTGTGGCCTGGCAACATGACTCAGCCTTGATTCTGGAACCCTGTGGCCTGGGAACATGACTAAGGCGTGATTCTGGAAAACTGTGGCCTGGGAACATGATATCTGTTTAGATTGTGGAATAGTGTGCCCTGGGAACCTGACTGAGCCTTGGTTCTGGAACTCTGTGGACTGGGAACATGACTGAGGTCTATTCTAGAACCCTGTAGCCTGGGAACATAACTGAGGATTGATTCTGGAAGCCTGTGGCCTGGGAACATGACATCGGTGGATTCTGGAACCCTGTGGCATGGGAACATGAGAACGGTTTGATTCTGGAACCCTGTGTCCTGGCAACATGACTGAGGCTTGATTCTGGGACCCTGTGGCCTGGCAACATGACTGAGCCTTGATTCTGGAACCCTGTGGCCTGGCAACATGACTGAGGCTTGATTCTGGAACCGTGTGGCCTGGGAACTTGACTGGGGTTTGATCGCAGAAACCTGTGGACTGGCCACATGACTGAGGTTTGATGGTGGAACCCTGTGCACTGGGAATATGACTGAGGCCTGATACTGGAACCCCGTAGCGTGGGAACATGCCATTGGTTTGATTCTGGAACCCTGTTTCCTGAGAACATGACTGAGGTTTGATGGTTGAACCCTGTGGCATGGCAACATGATTGAGGTTTGATTGTGGATCCCTCAGGCTTGGGAACATGACTGAGGCTTAATGGTGGAACACTGTGGCCTGGAAACAGGAACGAGGTTTGATGGTGGAATCCTGTGGCCTGGCAACATGACTGAGGTTTGATTCTGGAACCCTGTGGCCAGGCAACATGACTGAGGCTTGATTCTGGAACATTGTGGCCCGGCAACATGACTGAGGTTTGATTCTGGATCCCTGTGGCCTGGGAACATGACTGAGGCGTGATTCTGGAAAACTGTGGCCTGGGAACATGACATCTGTTTAGATTGTGGAATAGTGTGCCCTGGGAACCTGACTGAGCCTTGGTTCTGGAACTCTGTGGACTGGGAACATGACTGAGGTTTATTGTAGAACCCTGTAGCCTGGGAACATAACTGAGGATTGATTCTGGAACCCTGTGGCCTGGGAACATGACATCGGTGGATTCTGGAACCCTGTGGCCTGGGAACATGAGAACGGTTTGATTCTGGAACCCTGTGGCCTGGCAACATGACTGAGGCTTGATTCTGGAACCCTGTGGCCTGGGAACATGACATCCGTGGATTCTGGAACCCTGTGGCCTGGGAACATGAGAACGGTTTGATTCTGGAACCCTGTGGCCTGGCAACATGACTCAGCCTTGATTCTGGAACCCTGTGGCCTGGGAACATGACTAAGGCGTGATTCTGGAAAACTGTGGCCTGGGAACATGATATCTGTTTAGATTGTGGAATAGTGTGCCCTGGGAACCTGACTGAGCCTTGGTTCTGGAACTCTGTGGACTGGGAACATGACTGAGGTTTATTCTAGAACCCTGGAGCCTGGGAACATAACTGAGGATTGATTCTGGAACCCTGTGGCCTGGGAACATGACATCGGTGGATTCTGGAACCCTGTGGCCTGGGAACATGAGAACGGTTTGATTCTGGAACCCTGTGGCCTGGCAACATGACTGAGACTTGATTCTGGAACCCTGTGGCCTGGCAACATGACTGAGGCTTGATTCTGGATCCCTGTGGCCTGGGAACATGACTAAGGCGTGATTCTGGAAAACTGTGGCCTGGGAACATGATATCTGTTTAGATTGTGGAATAGTGTGCCCTGGGAACCTGACTGAGCCTTGGTTCTGGAACTCTGTGGACTGGGAACATGACTGAGGTCTATTCTAGAACCCTGTAGCCTGGGAACATAACTGAGGATTGATTCTGGAAGCCTGTGGCCTGGGAACATGACATCGGTGGATTCTGGAACCCTGTGGCATGGGAACATGAGAACGGTTTGATTCTGGAACCCTGTGTCCTGGCAACATGACTGAGGCTTGATTCTGGGACCCTGTGGCCTGGCAACATGACTGAGCCTTGATTCTGGAACCCTGTGGCCTGGCAACATGACTGAGGCTTGATTCTGGAACCGTGTGGCCTGGGAACTTGACTGGGGTTTGATCGCAGAAACCTGTGGACTGGCCACATGACTGAGGTTTGATGGTGGAACCCTGTGCACTGGGAATATGACTGAGGCCTGATACTGGAACCCCGTAGCGTGGGAACATGCCATTGGTTTGATTCTGGAACCCTGTTTCCTGAGAACATGACTGAGGTTTGATGGTTGAACCCTGTGGCATGGCAACATGATTGAGGTTTGATTGTGGATCCCTCAGGCTTGGGAACATGACTGAGGCTTAATGGTGGAACACTGTGGCCTGGAAACAGGAATGAGGTTTGATGGTGGAACCCTGTGGCCTGGCAACATGACTGAGGTTTGATTCTGGAAAACTGTGTCCTGGGAACGTGACATCTGTTTAGATTGTGGAATAGTGTGCCCTGGGAACCTGACTGAGCCTTGGTTCTGGAACTCTGTGGACGGGGAACATGACTGAGGTTTATTCTAGAACCCTGTAGCCTGGGAACATTACTGAGGATTGATTCTGGAACCCTGTGGCCTGGGAACATGACATCGGTGGATTCTGGAACCCTGTGGCCTGGGAACATGAGAACGGTTTGATTCTGGAACCCTTTGGCCTGGCAACATGACTGAGGCTTGATTCTGGAACCCTGTGGACAGGCAACATGACTGAGGTATGATTCTGGAACCCTGTGGCCTGGCAACATGACTGAGGCTTGATTCTGGAACCGTGTGGCCTGGGAACTTGAGTGGGGTTTGATCGCAGAAACCTGTGGACTGGCCACATGACTGAGGTTTGATGGTGGAACCCTGTGCACTGGGAACATGACATCTGCTTAGATTGTGGAATAGTGTGCCCTGGGAACCTAACTGAGCCTTGGTTCTGGATCTCTGTGGCCTGGGAACATGACATCGGTGGATTCTGGAACCCTGTGGCCTGGGAACATGAGAACGGTTTGAGTCTGGAACCCTGTGGCCTGGCAACATGACTGAGGCTTGATTCTGTAACCCTGTGGCCTGGCAACATGACTGAGGTTTGATTCTGGATCCCTGTGGCCTGGGAACATGACTGAGGCGTGATTCTGGAAAACTGTGGCCTGGGAACATGACATCTGTTTAGATTGTGGAATAGTGTGCCCTGGGAATCTGACTGAGACTTGGTTCTGGAACTCTGTGGACTGGGAACATGACTGAGGTTTATTCTAGAACCCTGTAGCCTGGCAACATAACTGAGGATTGATTCTGGAACCCTGTGGCCTGGGAACATGACATCGGTGGATTCTGGAACCCTGTGGCCTGGGAACATGAGAACGGTTTGATTCTGGAACCCTGTGGCCTGGCAACATGACTGAGGCTTGATTCTGGAACCCTGTGGCCTGGCAACATGACTGAGGCTTGATTCTGGATCCCTGTGGCCTGGGAACATGACTAAGGCGTGATTCTGCAAAACTGTGGCCTGGGAACATGATATCTGTTTAGATTGTGGAATAGTGTGCCCTGGGAACATGACTGAGCCTTGGTTCTGGAACTCTGTGGACTGGGAACATGACTGAGGTTTATTCTAGAACCCTGTAGCCTGGGAACATAACTGAGGATTGATTCTGGAACCCTGTGGCCTGGGAACATGACATCGGTGGATTCTAGAACCCTGTGGCCTGGGAAAATGAGAACGGTTTGCTTCTGGAACCCTGCGGCCTGGTAACATGACTGAGCCTTGATTCTGGAACCCTGTGGCCTGGCAACATGACTGAGGCTTGATTCTGGAACCCTGTGGCCTGGCAACATGACTGAGGCTTGATTCTGAAACCGTGTGGCCTGGGAACTTGACTGAGGCCTGATACTGGAACCCCGTGGCGTGGGAACATGCCATTGGTTTGATTCTGGAACCCTGTTTCCTGAGAACATGACTGAGGTTTGATGGTTGAACCCTGTGGCATGGCAACATGATTGAGGTTTGATTGTGGAACCCTCAGGCTTGGGAACATGACTGAGGCTTAATGGTGGAACACTGTGGCCTGAAAACAGGAATGACGTTTGATGGTGGAACCCTGTGGCCTGGCAACATGACTGAGGTTTGATTCTGGAAAACTGTGTCCTGGGAACGTGACATCTGTTTAGATTGTGGAATAGTGTGCACTGGGAACCTAACTGAGCCTTGGTACTGGATCTCTGTAGACTGGGAACATGACTGAGGTTTATTCTAGAACCCTGTAGCCTGGGAACATAACTGAGGATTGATTCTGGAACCCTGTGGCCTGGGAACATGACATCCGTGGATTCTGGAACCCTGTGGCCTGGGAACATGAGAACGGTTTGATTCTGGAACCCTGTGGCCTGGCAACATGACTCAGCCTTGATTCTGGAACCCTGTGGCCTGGGAACATGACTAAGGCGTGATTCTGGAAAACTGTGGCCTGGGAACATGATATCTGTTTAGATTGTGGAATAGTGTGCCCTGGGAACCTGACTGAGCCTTGGTTCTGGAACTCTGTGGACTGGGAACATGACTGAGGTCTATTCTAGAACCCTGTAGCCTGGGAACATAACTGAGGATTGATTCTGGAACCCTGTGTCCTGGCAACATGACTGAGGCTTGATTCTGGGACCCTGTGGCCTGGCAACATGACTGAGCCTTGATTCTGGAACCCTGTGGCCTGGCAACATGACTGAGGCTTGATTCTGGAACCGTGTGGCCTGGGAACTTGACTGGGGTTTGATCGCAGAAACCTGTGGACTGGCCACATGACTGAGGTTTGATGGTGGAACCCTGTGCACTGGGAATATGACTGAGGCCTGATACTGGAACCCCGTAGCGTGGGAACATGCCATTGGTTTGATTCTGGAACCCTGTTTCCTGAGAACATGACTGAGGTTTGATGGTTGAACCCTGTGGCATGGCAACATGATTGAGGTTTGATTGTGGATCCCTCAGGCTTGGGAACATGACTGAGGCTTAATGGTGGAACACTGTGGCCTGGAAACAGGAACGAGGTTTGATGGTGGAACCCTGTGGCCTGGCAACATGAATGAGGTTTGATTCTGGAACCCTGTGGCCTGGCAACATGACTGAGGCTTGATTCTGGAACATTGTGGCCCGGCAACATGACTGAGGTTTGATTCTGGATCCCTGTGGCCTGGGAACATGACTGAGGCGTGATTCTGGAAAACTGTGGCCTGGGAACATGACATCTGTTTAGATTGTGGAATAGTGTGCCCTGGGAACCTGACTGAGCCTTGGTTCTGGAACTCTGTGGACTGGGAACATGACTGAGGTTTATTCTAGAACCCTGTAGCCTGGGAACATAACTGAGGATTGATTCTGGAAGCCTGTGGCCTGGGAACATGACATCGGTGGATTCTGGAACCCTGTGGCCTGGGAACATGAGAACGGTTTGATTCTGGAACCCTGTGGCCTGGCAACATGACTGAGGCTTGATTCTGGAACCCTGTGGCCTGGCAACATGACTGAGGCTTGATTCTGGATCCCTGTGGCCTGGGAACATGACTAAGGCGTGATTCTGGAAAACTGTGGCCTGGGAACATGATATCTGTTTAGATTGTGGAATAGTGTGCCCTGGGAACCTGACTGAGCCTTGCTTCTGGAACTCTGTGGACTGGGAACATGACTGAGGTCTATTCTAGAACCCTGTAGCCTGGGAACATAACTGAGGATTGATTCTGGAAGCCTGTGGCCTGGGAACATAACATCGGTGGATTCTGGAACCCTGTGGCATGGGAACATGAGAACGGTTTGATTCTGGGACCCTGTGGCCTGGCAACATGACTGAGCCTTGATTCTGGAACCCTGTGGCCTGGCAACATGACTGAGGCTTGATTCTGGAACCGTGTGGCCTGGGAACTTGACTGGGGTTTGATCGCAGAAACCTGTGGACTGGCCACATGACTGAGGTTTGATGGTTGAACCCTGTGGCATGGCAACATGATTGAGGTTTGATTGTGGATCCCTCAGGCTTGGGAACATGACTGAGGCTTAATGGTGGAACACTGTGGCCTGGAAACAGGAACGAGGTTTGATGGTGGAACCCTGTGGCCTGGCAACATAACTGAAGTTTGATTCTGGAAAACTGTGGCCTGGGAACATGACATCTGTTTAGATTGTGGAATAGTGTGCCCTGGGAACCTGACTGAGCCTTGGTTCTGGAACTCTGTGGACGGGGAACATGACTGAGGTTTATTCTAGAACCCTGTAGCCTGGGAACATAACTGAGGATTGATTCTGGAACCCTGTGGCCTGGGAACATGACATCGGTGGATTCTGGAACCCTGTGGCCTGGGAACATGAGAACGGTTTGATTCTGGAACCCTTTGGCCTGGCAATATGACTGAGGCTTGATTCTGGAACCCTGTGGACTGGCAATATGACTGAGGCTTGATTCTGGAAACCTGTGGCCTGGCAACATGACTGAGGCTTGATTCTGGAACCGTGTGGCCTGGGAACTTGAGTGGGGTTTGATCGCAGAAACCTGTGGACTGGCCACATGACTGAGGTTTGATGGTGGAACCCTGTGCACTGGGAACATGACATCTGCTTAGATTGTGGAATAGTGTGCCCTGGGAACCTAACTGAGCCTTGGTTCTGGATCTCTGTGGCCTGGGAACATGACATCGGTGGATTCTGGAACCCTGTGGCCTGGGAACATGAGAACGGTTTGAGTCTGGAACCCTGTGGCCTGGCAACATGACTGAGGCCTGATTCTGTAACCCTGTGGCCTGGCAACATGACTGAGGTTTGATTCTGGATCCCTGTGGCCTGGGAACATGACTGAGGCGTGATTCTGGAAAACTGTGGCCTGGGAACATGACATCTGTTTAGATTGTGGAATAGTGTGCCCTGGGAACCTGACTGAGCCTTGGTTCTGGAACTCTGTGGACTGGGAACATGACTGAGGTTTATTCTAGAACCCTGTAGCCTGGCAACATAACTGAGGATTGATTCTGGAACCCTGTGGCCTGGGAACATGACATCGGTGGATTCTGGAACCCTGTGGCCTGGGAACATGAGAACGGTTTGATTCTGGAACCCTGTGGCCTGGCAACATGACTGAGGCTTGATTCTGGAACCCTGTGGCCTGGCAACATGACTGAGGCTTGATTCTGGATCCCTGTGGCCTGGGAACATGACTAAGGCGTGATTCTGCAAAACTGTGGCCTGGGAACATGATATCTGTTTAGATTGTGGAATAGTGTGCCCTGGGAACATGACTGAGCCTTGGTTCTGGAACTCTGTGGACTGGGAACATGACTGAGGTTTATTCTAGAACCCTGTAGCCTGGGAACATAACTGAGGATTGATTCTGGAACCCTGTGGCCTGGGAACATGACATCGGTGGATTCTAGAACCCTGTGGCCTGGGAACATGAGAACGGTTTGCTTCTGGAACCCTGCGGCCTGGTAACATGACTGAGCCTTGATTCTGGAACCCTGTGGCCTGGCAACATGACTGAGGCTTGATTCTGGAACCCTGTGGCCTGGCAACATGACTGAGGCTTGATTCTGAAACCGTGTGGTCTGGGAAATTGACTGAGGCCTGATATTGGAACCCCGTGGCGTGGGAACATGCCATTGGTTTGATTCTGGAACCCTGTTTCCTGAGAACATGACTGAGGTTTGATGGTTGAACCCTGTGGCATGGCAACATGATTGAGGTTTGATTGTGGAACCCTCAGGCTTGGGAACATGACTGAGGCTTAATGGTGGAACACTGTGGCCTGGAAACAGGAATGAGGTTTGATGGTGGAACCCTGTGGCCTGGCAACATGACTGAGGTTTGATTCTGGAAAACTGTGTCCTGGGAACGTGACATCTGTTTAGATTGTGGAATAGTGTGCACTGGGAACCTAACTGAGCCTTGGTACTGGATCTCTGTAGACTGGGAACATGACTGAGGTTTATTCTAGAACCCTGTAGCCTGGGAACATAACTGAGGATTGATTCTGGAACCCTGTGGCCTGGGAACATGACATCCGTGGATTCTGGAACCCTGTGGCCTGGGAACATGAGAACGGTTTGATTCTGGAACCCTGTGGCCTGGCAACATGACTCAGCCTTGATTCTGGAACCCTGTGGCCTGGGAACATGACTAAGGCGTGATTCTGGAAAACTGTGGCCTGGGAACATGATATTTGTTTAGATTGTGGAATAGTGTGCCCTGGGAACCTGACTGAGCCTTGGTTCTGGAACTCTGTGGACTGGGAACATGACTGAGGTCTATTCTAGAACCCTGTAGCCTGGGAACATAACTGAGGATTGATTCTGGAAGCCTGTGGCCTGGGAACATGACATCGGTGGATTCTGGAACCCTGTGGCATGGGAACATGAGAACGGTTTGATTCTGGAACCCTGTGTCCTGGCAACATGACTGAGGCTTGATTCTGGGACCCTGTGGCCTGGCAACATGACTGAGGCTTGATTCTGGAACCCTGTGGCCTGGCAACATGACTGAGGCTTGATTCTGGAACCCTGTGGCCTGGCAACATGACTGAGGCTTGATTCTGGATCCCTGTGGCCTGGGAACATGACTAAGGCGTGATTCTGGAAAACTGTGGCCTGGGAACATGATATCTGTTTAGATTGTGGAATAGTGTGCCCTGGGAACCTGACTGAGCCTTGCTTCTGGAACTCTGTGGACTGGGAACATGACTGAGGTTTATTCTAGAACCCTGTAGCCTGGGAACATAACTGAGGATTGATTCTGGAAGCCTGTGGCCTGGGAACATAACATCGGTGGATTCTGGAACCCTGTGGCATGGGAACATGAGAACGGTTTGATTCTGGGACCCTGTGGCCTGGCAACATGACTGAGCCTTGATTCTGGAACCCTGTGGCCTGGCAACATGACTGAGGCTTGATTCTGGAACCGTGTGGCCTGGGAACTTGACTGGGGTTTGATCGCAGAAACCTGTGGACTGGCCACATGACTGAGGTTTGATGGTTGAACCCTGTGGCATGGCAACATGATTGAGGTTTGATTGTGGATCCCTCAGGCTTGGGAACATGACTGAGGCTTAATGGTGGAACACTGTGGCCTGGAAACAGGAACGAGGTTTGATGGTGGAACCCTGTGGCCTGGCAACATAACTGAAGTTTGATTCTGGAAAACTGTGGCCTGGGAACATGACATCTGTTTAGATTGTGGAATAGTGTGCCCTGGGAACCTGACTGAGCCTTGGTTCTGGAACTCTGTGGACGGGGAACATGACTGAGGTTTATTCTAGAACCCTGTAGCCTGGGAACATAACTGAGGATTGATTCTGGAACCCTGTGGCCTGGGAACATGACATCGGTGGATTCTGGAACCCTGTGGCCTGGGAACATGAGAACGGTTTGATTCTGGAACCCTTTGGCCTGGCAACATGACTGAGGCTTGATTCTGGAACCCTGTGGACTGGCAACATGACTGAGGCTTGATTCTGGAACCCTGTGGCCTGGCAACATGACTGAGGCTTGATTCTGGAACCGTGTGGCCTGGGAACTTGACTGGGGTTTGATCGCAGAAACCTGTGGACTGGCCACATGACTGAGGTTTGATGGTTGAACCCTGTGGCATGGCAACATGATTGAGGTTTGATTGTGGATCCCTCAGGCTTGGGAACATGACTGAGGCTTAATGGTGGAACACTGTGGCCTGGAAACAGGAACGAGGTTTGATGGTGGAACCCTGTGGCCTGGCAACATAACTGAAGTTTGATTCTGGAAAACTGTGGCCTGGGAACATGACATCTGTTTAGATTGTGGAATAGTGTGCCCTGGGAACCTGACTGAGCCTTGGTTCTGGAACTCTGTGGACGGGGAACATGACTGAGGTTTATTCTAGAACCCTGTAGCCTGGGAACATAACTGAGGATTGATTCTGGAACCCTGTGGCCTGGGAACATGACATCGGTGGATTCTGGAACCCTGTGGCCTGGGAACATGAGAACGGTTTGATTCTGGAACCCTTTGGCCTGGCAACATGACTGAGGCTTGATTCTGGAACCCTGTGGACTGGCAACATGACTGAGGCTTGATTCTGGAACCCTGTGGCCTGGCAACATGACTGAGGCTTGATTCTGGAACCGTGTGGCCTGGGAACTTGAGTGGGGTTTGATCGCAGAAACCTGTGGACTGGCCACATGACTGAGGTTTGATGGTGGAACCCTGTGCACTGGGAACATGACATCTGCTTAGATTGTGGAATAGTGTGCCCTGGGAACCTAACTGAGCCTTGGTTCTGGATCTCTGTGGCCTGGGAACATGACATCGGTGGATTCTGGAACCCTGTGGCCTGGGAACATGAGAACGGTTTGAGTCTGGAACCCTGTGGCCTGGCAACATGACTGAGGCTTGATTCTGTAACCCTGTGGCCTGGCAACATGACTGAGGTTTGATTCTGGATCCCTGTGGCCTGGGAACATGACTGAGGCGTGATTCTGGAAAACTGTGGCCTGGGAACATGACATCTGTTTAGATTGTGGAATAGTGTGCCCTGGGAACCTGACTGAGCCTTGGTTCTGGAACTCTGTGGACTGGGAACATGACTGAGGTTTATTCTAGAACCCTGTAGCCTGGCAACATAACTGAGGATTGATTCTGGAACCCTGTGGCCTGGGAACATGACATCGGTGGATTCTGGAACCCTGTGGCCTGGGAACATGAGAACGGTTTGCTTCTGGAACCCTGCGGCCTGGTAACATGACTGAGCCTTGATTCTGGAACCCTGTGGCCTGGCAACATGACTGAGGCTTGATTCTGGAACCCTGTGGCCTGGCAACATGACTGAGGCTTGATTCTGAAACCGTGTGGTCTGGGAAATTGACTGAGGCCTGATATTGGAACCCCGTGGCGTGGGAACATGCCATTGGTTTGATTCTGGAACCCTGTTTCCTGAGAACATGACTGAGGTTTGATGGTTGAACCCTGTGGCATGGCAACATGATTGAGGTTTGATTGTGGAACCCTCAGGCTTGGGAACATGACTGAGGCTTAATGGTGGAACACTGTGGCCTGGAAACAGGAATGAGGTTTGATGGTGGAACCCTGTGGCCTGGCAACATGACTGAGGTTTGATTCTGGAAAACTGTGTCCTGGGAACGTGACATCTGTTTAGATTGTGGAATAGTGTGCACTGGGAACCTAACTGAGCCTTGGTACTGGATCTCTGTAGACTGGGAACATGACTGAGGTTTATTCTAGAACCCTGTAGCCTGGGAACATAACTGAGGATTGATTCTGGAACCCTGTGGCCTGGGAACATGACATCCGTGGATTCTGGAACCCTGTGGCCTGGGAACATGAGAACGGTTTGATTCTGGAACCCTGTGGCCTGGCAACATGACTCAGCCTTGATTCTGGAACCCTGTGGCCTGGGAACATGACTAAGGCGTGATTCTGGAAAACTGTGGCCTGGGAACATGATATCTGTTTAGATTGTGGAATAGTGTGCCCTGGGAACCTGACTGAGCCTTGGTTCTGGAACTCTGTGGACTGGGAACATGACTGAGGTCTATTCTAGAACCCTGTAGCCTGGGAACATAACTGAGGATTGATTCTGGAAGCCTGTGGCCTGGGAACATGACATCGGTGGATTCTGGAACCCTGTGGCATGGGAACATGAGAACGGTTTGATTCTGGAACCCTGTGTCCTGGCAACATGACTGAGGCTTGATTCTGGGACCCTGTGGCCTGGCAACATGACTGAGCCTTGATTCTGGAACCCTGTGGCCTGGCAACATGACTGAGGCTTGATTCTGGAACCGTGTGGCCTGGGAACTTGACTGGGGTTTGATCGCAGAAACCTGTGGACTGGCCACATGACTGAGGTTTGATGGTGGAACCCTGTGCACTGGGAATATGACTGAGGCCTGATACTGGAACCCCGTAGCGTGGGAACATGCCATTGGTTTGATTCTGGAACCCTGTTTCCTGAGAACATGACTGAGGTTTGATGGTTGAACCCTGTGGCATGGCAACATGATTGAGGTTTGATTGTGGATCCCTCAGGCTTGGGAACATGACTGAGGCTTAATGGTGGAACACTGTGGCCTGGAAACAGGAACGAGGTTTGATGGTGGAACCCTGTGGCCTGGCAACATGACTGAGGTTTGATTCTGGAACCCTGTGGCCAGGCAACATGACTGAGGCTTGATTCTGGAACATTGTGGCCCGGCAACATGACTGAGGTTTGATTCTGGATCCCTGTGGCCTGGGAACATGACTGAGGCGTGATTCTGGAAAACTGTGGCCTGGGAACATGACATCTGTTTAGATTGTGGAATAGTGTGCCCTGGGAACCTGACTGAGCCTTGGTTCTGGAACTCTGTGGACTGGGAACATGACTGAGGTTTATTGTAGAACCCTGTAGCCTGGGAACATAACTGAGGATTGATTCTGGAACCCTGTGGCCTGGGAACATGACATCGGTGGATTCTGGAACCCTGTGGCCTGGGAACATGAGAACGGTTTGATTCTGGAACCCTGTGGCCTGGCAACATGACTGAGGCTTGATTCTGGAACCCTGTGGCCTGGGAACATGACATCCGTGGATTCTGGAACCCTGTGGCCTGGGAACATGAGAACGGTTTGATTCTGGAACCCTGTGGCCTGGCAACATGACTCAGCCTTGATTCTGGAACCCTGTGGCCTGGGAACATGACTAAGGCGTGATTCTGGAAAACTGTGGCCTGGGAACATGATATCTGTTTAGATTGTGGAATAGTGTGCCCTGGGAACCTGACTGAGCCTTGGTTCTGGAACTCTGTGGACTGGGAACATGACTGAGGTTTATTCTAGAACCCTGGAGCCTGGGAACATAACTGAGGATTGATTCTGGAACCCTGTGGCCTGGGAACATGACATCGGTGGATTCTGGAACCCTGTGGCCTGGGAACATGAGAACGGTTTGATTCTGGAACCCTGTGGCCTGGCAACATGACTGAGACTTGATTCTGGAACCCTGTGGCCTGGCAACATGACTGAGGCTTGATTCTGGATCCCTGTGGCCTGGGAACATGACTAAGGCGTGATTCTGGAAAACTGTGGCCTGGGAACATGATATCTGTTTAGATTGTGGAATAGTGTGCCCTGGGAACCTGACTGAGCCTTGGTTCTGGAACTCTGTGGACTGGGACCATGACTGAGGTCTATTCTAGAACCCTGTAGCCTGGGAACATAACTGAGGATTGATTCTGGAAGCCTGTGGCCTGGGAACATGACATCGGTGGATTCTGGAACCCTGTGGCATGGGAACATGAGAACGGTTTGATTCTGGAACCCTGTGTCCTGGCAACATGACTGAGGCTTGATTCTGGGACCCTGTGGCCTGGCAACATGACTGAGCCTTGATTCTGGAACCCTGTGGCCTGGCAACATGACTGAGGCTTGATTCTGGAACCGTGTGGCCTGGGAACTTGACTGGGGTTTGATCGCAGAAACCTGTGGACTGGCCACATGACTGAGGTTTGATGGTGGAACCCTGTGCACTGGGAATATGACTGAGGCCTGATACTGGAACCCCGTAGCGTGGGAACATGCCATTGGTTTGATTCTGGAACCCTGTTTCCTGAGAACATGACTGAGGTTTGATGGTTGAACCCTGTGGCATGGCAACATGATTGAGGTTTGATTGTGGATCCCTCAGGCTTGGGAACATGACTGAGGCTTAATGGTGGAACACTGTGGCCTGGAAACAGGAATGAGGTTTGATGGTGGAACCCTGTGGCCTGGCAACATGACTGAGGTTTGATTCTGGAAAACTGTGTCCTGGGAACGTGACATCTGTTTAGATTGTGGAATAGTGTGCCCTGGGAACCTGACTGAGCCTTGGTTCTGGAACTCTGTGGACGGGGAACATGACTGAGGTTTATTCTAGAACCCTGTAGCCTGGGAACATTACTGAGGATTGATTCTGGAACCCTGTGGCCTGGGAACATGACATCGGTGGATTCTGGAACCCTGTGGCCTGGGAACATGAGAACGGTTTGATTCTGGAACCCTTTGGCCTGGCAACATGACTGAGGCTTGATTCTGGAACCCTGTGGACAGGCAACATGACTGAGGTATGATTCTGGAACCCTGTGGCCTGGCAACATGACTGAGGCTTGATTCTGGAACCGTGTGGCCTGGGAACTTGAGTGGGGTTTGATCGCAGAAACCTGTGGACTGGCCACATGACTGAGGTTTGATGGTGGAACCCTGTGCACTGGGAACATGACATCTGCTTAGATTGTGGAATAGTGTGCCCTGGGAACCTAACTGAGCCTTGGTTCTGGATCTCTGTGGCCTGGGAACATGACATCGGTGGATTCTGGAACCCTGTGGCCTGGGAACATGAGAACGGTTTGAGTCTGGAACCCTGTGGCCTGGCAACATGACTGAGGCTTGATTCTGTAACCCTGTGGCCTGGCAACATGACTGAGGTTTGATTCTGGATCCCTGTGGCCTGGGAACATGACTGAGGCGTGATTCTGGAAAACTGTGGCCTGGGAACATGACATCTGTTTAGATTGTGGAATAGTGTGCCCTGGGAATCTGACTGAGACTTGGTTCTGGAACTCTGTGGACTGGGAACATGACTGAGGTTTATTCTAGAACCCTGTAGCCTGGCAACATAACTGAGGATTGATTCTGGAACCCTGTGGCCTGGGAACATGACATCGGTGGATTCTGGAACCCTGTGGCCTGGGAACATGAGAACGGTTTGATTCTGGAACCCTGTGGCCTGGCAACATGACTGAGGCTTGATTCTGGAACCCTGTGGCCTGGCAACATGACTGAGGCTTGATTCTGGATCCCTGTGGCCTGGGAACATGACTAAGGCGTGATTCTGCAAAACTGTGGCCTGGGAACATGATATCTGTTTAGATTGTGGAATAGTGTGCCCTGGGAACATGACTGAGCCTTGGTTCTGGAACTCTGTGGACTGGGAACATGACTGAGGTTTATTCTAGAACCCTGTAGCCTGGGAACATAACTGAGGATTGATTCTGGAACCCTGTGGCCTGGGAACATGACATCGGTGGATTCTAGAACCCTGTGGCCTGGGAAAATGAGAACGGTTTGCTTCTGGAACCCTGCGGCCTGGTAACATGACTGAGCCTTGATTCTGGAACCCTGTGGCCTGGCAACATGACTGAGGCTTGATTCTGGAACCCTGTGGCCTGGCAACATGACTGAGGCTTGATTCTGAAACCGTGTGGCCTGGGAACTTGACTGAGGCCTGATACTGGAACCCCGTGGCGTGGGAACATGCCATTGGTTTGATTCTGGAACCCTGTTTCCTGAGAACATGACTGAGGTTTGATGGTTGAACCCTGTGGCATGGCAACATGATTGAGGTTTGATTGTGGAACCCTCAGGCTTGGGAACATGACTGAGGCTTAATGGTGGAACACTGTGGCCTGAAAACAGGAATGACGTTTGATGGTGGAACCCTGTGGCCTGGCAACATGACTGAGGTTTGATTCTGGAAAACTGTGTCCTGGGAACGTGACATCTGTTTAGATTGTGGAATAGTGTGCACTGGGAACCTAACTGAGCCTTGGTACTGGATCTCTGTAGACTGGGAACATGACTGAGGTTTATTCTAGAACCCTGTAGCCTGGGAACATAACTGAGGATTGATTCTGGAACCCTGTGGCCTGGGAACATGACATCCGTGGATTCTGGAACCCTGTGGCCTGGGAACATGAGAACGGTTTGATTCTGGAACCCTGTGGCCTGGCAACATGACTCAGCCTTGATTCTGGAACCCTGTGGCCTGGGAACATGACTAAGGCGTGATTCTGGAAAACTGTGGCCTGGGAACATGATATCTGTTTAGATTGTGGAATAGTGTGCCCTGGGAACCTGACTGAGCCTTGGTTCTGGAACTCTGTGGACTGGGAACATGACTGAGGTCTATTCTAGAACCCTGTAGCCTGGGAACATAACTGAGGATTGATTCTGGAAGCCTGTGGCCTGGGAACATGACATCGGTGGATTCTGGAACTCTGTGGCATGGGAACATGAGAACGGTTTGATTCTGGAACCCTGTGTCCTGGCAACATGACTGAGGCTTGATTCTGGGACCCTGTGGCCTGGCAACATGACTGAGCCTTGATTCTGGAACCCTGTGGCCTGGCAACATGACTGAGGCTTGATTCTGGAACCGTGTGGCCTGGGAACTTGACTGGGGTTTGATCGCAGAAACCTGTGGACTGGCCACATGACTGAGGTTTGATGGTGGAACCCTGTGCACTGGGAATATGACTGAGGCCTGATACTGGAACCCCGTAGCGTGGGAACATGCCATTGGTTTGATTCTGGAACCCTGTTTCCTGAGAACATGACTGAGGTTTGATGGTTGAACCCTGTGGCATGGCAACATGATTGAGGTTTGATTGTGGATCCCTCAGGCTTGGGAACATGACTGAGGCTTAATGGTGGAACACTGTGGCCTGGAAACAGGAACGAGGTTTGATGGTGGAACCCTGTGGCCTGGCAACATGAATGAGGTTTGATTCTGGAACCCTGTGGCCTGGCAACATGACTGAGGCTTGATTCTGGAACATTGTGGCCCGGCAACATGACTGAGGTTTGATTCTGGATCCCTGTGGCCTGGGAACATGACTGAGGCGTGATTCTGGAAAACTGTGGCCTGGGAACATGACATCTGTTTAGATTGTGGAATAGTGTGCCCTGGGAACCTGACTGAGCCTTGGTTCTGGAACTCTGTGGACTGGGAACATGACTGAGGTTTATTCTAGAACCCTGTAGCCTGGGAACATAACTGAGGATTGATTCTGGAAGCCTGTGGCCTGGGAACATGACATCGGTGGATTCTGGAACCCTGTGGCCTGGGAACATGAGAACGGTTTGATTCTGGAACCCTGTGGCCTGGCAACATGACTGAGGCTTGATTCTGGATCCCTGTGGCCTGGGAACATGACTAAGGCGTGATTCTGGAAAACTGTGGCCTGGGAACATGATATCTGTTTAGATTGTGGAATAGTGTGCCCTGGGAACCTGACTGAGCCTTGCTTCTGGAACTCTGTGGACTGGGAACATGACTGAGGTCTATTCTAGAACCCTGTAGCCTGGGAACATAACTGAGGATTGATTCTGGAAGCCTGTGGCCTGGGAACATAACATCGGTGGATTCTGGAACCCTGTGGCATGGGAACATGAGAACGGTTTGATTCTGGGACCCTGTGGCCTGGCAACATGACTGAGCCTTGATTCTGGAACCCTGTGGCCTGGCAACATGACTGAGGCTTGATTCTGGAACCGTGTGGCCTGGGAACTTGACTGGGGTTTGATCGCAGAAACCTGTGGACTGGCCACATGACTGAGGTTTGATGGTTGAACCCTGTGGCATGGCAACATGATTGAGGTTTGATTGTGGATCCCTCAGGCTTGGGAACATGACTGAGGCTTAATGGTGGAACACTGTGGCCTGGAAACAGGAACGAGGTTTGATGGTGGAACCCTGTGGCCTGGCAACATAACTGAAGTTTGATTCTGGAAAACTGTGGCCTGGGAACATGACATCTGTTTAGATTGTGGAATAGTGTGCCCTGGGAACCTGACTGAGCCTTGGTTCTGGAACTCTGTGGACGGGGAACATGACTGAGGTTTATTCTAGAACCCTGTAGCCTGGGAACATAACTGAGGATTGATTCTGGAACCCTGTGGCCTGGGAACATGACATCGGTGGATTCTGGAACCCTGTGGCCTGGGAACATGAGAACGGTTTGATTCTGGAACCCTTTGGCCTGGCAATATGACTGAGGCTTGATTCTGGAACCCTGTGGACTGGCAATATGACTGAGGCTTGATTCTGGAAACCTGTGGCCTGGCAACATGACTGAGGCTTGATTCTGGAACCGTGTGGCCTGGGAACTTGAGTGGGGTTTGATCGCAGAAACCTGTGGACTGGCCACATGACTGAGGTTTGATGGTGGAACCCTGTGCACTGGGAACATGACATCTGCTTAGATTGTGGAATAGTGTGCCCTGGGAACCTAACTGAGCCTTGGTTCTGGATCTCTGTGGCCTGGGAACATGACATCGGTGGATTCTGGAACCCTGTGGCCTGGGAACATGAGAACGGTTTGATTCTGGAACCCTGTGGCCTGGCAACATGACTCAGCCTTGATTCTGGAACCCTGTGGCCTGGGAACATGACTAAGGCGTGATTCTGGAAAACTGTGGCCTGGGAACATGATATCTGTTTAGATTGTGGAATAGTGTGCCCTGGGAACCTGACTGAGCCTTGGTTCTGGAACTCTGTGGACTGGGAACATGACTGAGGTCTATTCTAGAACCCTGTAGCCTGGGAACATAACTGAGGATTGATTCTGGAAGCCTGTGGCCTGGGAACATGACATCGGTGGATTCTGGAACCCTGTGGCATGGGAACATGAGAACGGTTTGATTCTGGAACCCTGTGTCCTGGCAACATGACTGAGGCTTGATTCTGGGACCCTGTGGCCTGGCAACATGACTGAGCCTTGATTCTGGAACCCTGTGGCCTGGCAACATGACTGAGGCTTGATTCTGGAACCGTGTGGCCTGGGAACTTGACTGGGGTTTGATCGCAGAAACCTGTGGACTGGCCACATGACTGAGGTTTGATGGTGGAACCCTGTGCACTGGGAATATGACTGAGGCCTGATACTGGAACCCCGTAGCGTGGGAACATGCCATTGGTTTGATTCTGGAACCCTGTTTCCTGAGAACATGACTGAGGTTTGATGGTTGAACCCTGTGGCATGGCAACATGATTGAGGTTTGATTGTGGATCCCTCAGGCTTGGGAACATGACTGAGGCTTAATGGTGGAACACTGTGGCCTGGAAACAGGAACGAGGTTTGATGGTGGAACCCTGTGGCCTGGCAACATGACTGAGGTTTGATTCTGGAACCCTGTGGCCAGGCAACATGACTGAGGCTTGATTCTGGAACATTGTGGCCCGGCAACATGACTGAGGTTTGATTCTGGATCCCTGTGGCCTGGGAACATGACTGAGGCGTGATTCTGGAAAACTGTGGCCTGGGAACATGACATCTGTTTAGATTGTGGAATAGTGTGCCCTGGGAACCTGACTGAGCCTTGGTTCTGGAACTCTGTGGACTGGGAACATGACTGAGGTTTATTGTAGAACCCTGTAGCCTGGGAACATAACTGAGGATTGATTCTGGAACCCTGTGGCCTGGGAACATGACATCGGTGGATTCTGGAACCCTGTGGCCTGGGAACATGAGAACGGTTTGATTCTGGAACCCTGTGGCCTGGCAACATGACTGAGGCTTGATTCTGGAACCCTGTGGCCTGGGAACATGACATCCGTGGATTCTGGAACCCTGTGGCCTGGGAACATGAGAACGGTTTGATTCTGGAACCCTGTGGCCTGGCAACATGACTCAGCCTTGATTCTGGAACCCTGTGGCCTGGGAACATGACTAAGGCGTGATTCTGGAAAACTGTGGCCTGGGAACATGATATCTGTTTAGATTGTGGAATAGTGTGCCCTGGGAACCTGACTGAGCCTTGGTTCTGGAACTCTGTGGACTGGGAACATGACTGAGGTTTATTCTAGAACCCTGGAGCCTGGGAACATAACTGAGGATTGATTCTGGAACCCTGTGGCCTGGGAACATGACATCGGTGGATTCTGGAACCCTGTGGCCTGGGAACATGAGAACGGTTTGATTCTGGAACCCTGTGGCCTGGCAACATGACTGAGACTTGATTCTGGAACCCTGTGGCCTGGCAACATGACTGAGGCTTGATTCTGGATCCCTGTGGCCTGGGAACATGACTAAGGCGTGATTCTGGAAAACTGTGGCCTGGGAACATGATATCTGTTTAGATTGTGGAATAGTGTGCCCTGGGAACCTGACTGAGCCTTGGTTCTGGAACTCTGTGGACTGGGAACATGACTGAGGTCTATTCTAGAACCCTGTAGCCTGGGAACATAACTGAGGATTGATTCTGGAAGCCTGTGGCCTGGGAACATGACATCGGTGGATTCTGGAACCCTGTGGCATGGGAACATGAGAACGGTTTGATTCTGGAACCCTGTGTCCTGGCAACATGACTGAGGCTTGATTCTGGGACCCTGTGGCCTGGCAACATGACTGAGCCTTGATTCTGGAACCCTGTGGCCTGGCAACATGACTGAGGCTTGATTCTGGAACCGTGTGGCCTGGGAACTTGACTGGGGTTTGATCGCAGAAACCTGTGGACTGGCCACATGACTGAGGTTTGATGGTGGAACCCTGTGCACTGGGAATATGACTGAGGCCTGATACTGGAACCCCGTAGCGTGGGAACATGCCATTGGTTTGATTCTGGAACCCTGTTTCCTGAGAACATGACTGAGGTTTGATGGTTGAACCCTGTGGCATGGCAACATGATTGAGGTTTGATTGTGGATCCCTCAGGCTTGGGAACATGACTGAGGCTTAATGGTGGAACACTGTGGCCTGGAAACAGGAATGAGGTTTGATGGTGGAACCCTGTGGCCTGGCAACATGACTGAGGTTTGATTCTGGAAAACTGTGTCCTGGGAACGTGACATCTGTTTAGATTGTGGAATAGTGTGCCCTGGGAACCTGACTGAGCCTTGGTTCTGGAACTCTGTGGACGGGGAACATGACTGAGGTTTATTCTAGAACCCTGTAGCCTGGGAACATTACTGAGGATTGATTCTGGAACCCTGTGGCCTGGGAACATGACATCGGTGGATTCTGGAACCCTGTGGCCTGGGAACATGAGAACGGTTTGATTCTGGAACCCTTTGGCCTGGCAACATGACTGAGGCTTGATTCTGGAACCCTGTGGACAGGCAACATGACTGAGGTATGATTCTGGAACCCTGTGGCCTGGCAACATGACTGAGGCTTGATTCTGGAACCGTGTGGCCTGGGAACTTGAGTGGGGTTTGATCGCAGAAACCTGTGGACTGGCCACATGACTGAGGTTTGATGGTGGAACCCTGTGCACTGGGAACATGACATCTGCTTAGATTGTGGAATAGTGTGCCCTGGGAACCTAACTGAGCCTTGGTTCTGGATCTCTGTGGCCTGGGAACATGACATCGGTGGATTCTGGAACCCTGTGGCCTGGGAACATGAGAACGGTTTGAGTCTGGAACCCTGTGGCCTGGCAACATGACTGAGGCTTGATTCTGTAACCCTGTGGCCTGGCAACATGACTGAGGTTTGATTCTGGATCCCTGTGGCCTGGGAACATGACTGAGGCGTGATTCTGGAAAACTGTGGCCTGGGAACATGACATCTGTTTAGATTGTGGAATAGTGTGCCCTGGGAATCTGACTGAGACTTGGTTCTGGAACTCTGTGGACTGGGAACATGACTGAGGTTTATTCTAGAACCCTGTAGCCTGGCAACATAACTGAGGATTGATTCTGGAACCCTGTGGCCTGGGAACATGACATCGGTGGATTCTGGAACCCTGTGGCCTGGGAACATGAGAACGGTTTGATTCTGGAACCCTGTGGCCTGGCAACATGACTGAGGCTTGATTCTGGAACCCTGTGGCCTGGCAACATGACTGAGGCTTGATTCTGGATCCCTGTGGCCTGGGAACATGACTAAGGCGTGATTCTGCAAAACTGTGGCCTGGGAACATGATATCTGTTTAGATTGTGGAATAGTGTGCCCTGGGAACATGACTGAGCCTTGGTTCTGGAACTCTGTGGACTGGGAACATGACTGAGGTTTATTCTAGAACCCTGTAGCCTGGGAACATAACTGAGGATTGATTCTGGAACCCTGTGGCCTGGGAACATGACATCGGTGGATTCTAGAACCCTGTGGCCTGGGAAAATGAGAACGGTTTGCTTCTGGAACCCTGCGGCCTGGTAACATGACTGAGCCTTGATTCTGGAACCCTGTGGCCTGGCAACATGACTGAGGCTTGATTCTGGAACCCTGTGGCCTGGCAACATGACTGAGGCTTGATTCTGAAACCGTGTGGCCTGGGAACTTGACTGAGGCCTGATACTGGAACCCCGTGGCGTGGGAACATGCCATTGGTTTGATTCTGGAACCCTGTTTCCTGAGAACATGACTGAGGTTTGATGGTTGAACCCTGTGGCATGGCAACATGATTGAGGTTTGATTGTGGAACCCTCAGGCTTGGGAACATGACTGAGGCTTAATGGTGGAACACTGTGGCCTGAAAACAGGAATGACGTTTGATGGTGGAACCCTGTGGCCTGGCAACATGACTGAGGTTTGATTCTGGAAAACTGTGTCCTGGGAACGTGACATCTGTTTAGATTGTGGAATAGTGTGCACTGGGAACCTAACTGAGCCTTGGTACTGGATCTCTGTAGACTGGGAACATGACTGAGGTTTATTCTAGAACCCTGTAGCCTGGGAACATAACTGAGGATTGATTCTGGAACCCTGTGGCCTGGGAACATGACATCCGTGGATTCTGGAACCCTGTGGCCTGGGAACATGAGAACGGTTTGATTCTGGAACCCTGTGGCCTGGCAACATGACTCAGCCTTGATTCTGGAACCCTGTGGCCTGGGAACATGACTAAGGCGTGATTCTGGAAAACTGTGGCCTGGGAACATGATATCTGTTTAGATTGTGGAATAGTGTGCCCTGGGAACCTGACTGAGCCTTGGTTCTGGAACTCTGTGGACTGGGAACATGACTGAGGTCTATTCTAGAACCCTGTAGCCTGGGAACATAACTGAGGATTGATTCTGGAAGCCTGTGGCCTGGGAACATGACATCGGTGGATTCTGGAACTCTGTGGCATGGGAACATGAGAACGGTTTGATTCTGGAACCCTGTGTCCTGGCAACATGACTGAGGCTTGATTCTGGGACCCTGTGGCCTGGCAACATGACTGAGCCTTGATTCTGGAACCCTGTGGCCTGGCAACATGACTGAGGCTTGATTCTGGAACCGTGTGGCCTGGGAACTTGACTGGGGTTTGATCGCAGAAACCTGTGGACTGGCCACATGACTGAGGTTTGATGGTGGAACCCTGTGCACTGGGAATATGACTGAGGCCTGATACTGGAACCCCGTAGCGTGGGAACATGCCATTGGTTTGATTCTGGAACCCTGTTTCCTGAGAACATGACTGAGGTTTGATGGTTGAACCCTGTGGCATGGCAACATGATTGAGGTTTGATTGTGGATCCCTCAGGCTTGGGAACATGACTGAGGCTTAATGGTGGAACACTGTGGCCTGGAAACAGGAACGAGGTTTGATGGTGGAACCCTGTGGCCTGGCAACATGAATGAGGTTTGATTCTGGAACCCTGTGGCCTGGCAACATGACTGAGGCTTGATTCTGGAACATTGTGGCCCGGCAACATGACTGAGGTTTGATTCTGGATCCCTGTGGCCTGGGAACATGACTGAGGCGTGATTCTGGAAAACTGTGGCCTGGGAACATGACATCTGTTTAGATTGTGGAATAGTGTGCCCTGGGAACCTGACTGAGCCTTGGTTCTGGAACTCTGTGGACTGGGAACATGACTGAGGTTTATTCTAGAACCCTGTAGCCTGGGAACATAACTGAGGATTGATTCTGGAAGCCTGTGGCCTGGGAACATGACATCGGTGGATTCTGGAACCCTGTGGCCTGGGAACATGAGAACGGTTTGATTCTGGAACCCTGTGGCCTGGCAACATGACTGAGGCTTGATTCTGGATCCCTGTGGCCTGGGAACATGACTAAGGCGTGATTCTGGAAAACTGTGGCCTGGGAACATGATATCTGTTTAGATTGTGGAATAGTGTGCCCTGGGAACCTGACTGAGCCTTGCTTCTGGAACTCTGTGGACTGGGAACATGACTGAGGTCTATTCTAGAACCCTGTAGCCTGGGAACATAACTGAGGATTGATTCTGGAAGCCTGTGGCCTGGGAACATAACATCGGTGGATTCTGGAACCCTGTGGCATGGGAACATGAGAACGGTTTGATTCTGGGACCCTGTGGCCTGGCAACATGACTGAGCCTTGATTCTGGAACCCTGTGGCCTGGCAACATGACTGAGGCTTGATTCTGGAACCGTGTGGCCTGGGAACTTGACTGGGGTTTGATCGCAGAAACCTGTGGACTGGCCACATGACTGAGGTTTGATGGTTGAACCCTGTGGCATGGCAACATGATTGAGGTTTGATTGTGGATCCCTCAGGCTTGGGAACATGACTGAGGCTTAATGGTGGAACACTGTGGCCTGGAAACAGGAACGAGGTTTGATGGTGGAACCCTGTGGCCTGGCAACATAACTGAAGTTTGATTCTGGAAAACTGTGGCCTGGGAACATGACATCTGTTTAGATTGTGGAATAGTGTGCCCTGGGAACCTGACTGAGCCTTGGTTCTGGAACTCTGTGGACGGGGAACATGACTGAGGTTTATTCTAGAACCCTGTAGCCTGGGAACATAACTGAGGATTGATTCTGGAACCCTGTGGCCTGGGAACATGACATCGGTGGATTCTGGAACCCTGTGGCCTGGGAACATGAGAACGGTTTGATTCTGGAACCCTTTGGCCTGGCAATATGACTGAGGCTTGATTCTGGAACCCTGTGGACTGGCAATATGACTGAGGCTTGATTCTGGAAACCTGTGGCCTGGCAACATGACTGAGGCTTGATTCTGGAACCGTGTGGCCTGGGAACTTGAGTGGGGTTTGATCGCAGAAACCTGTGGACTGGCCACATGACTGAGGTTTGATGGTGGAACCCTGTGCACTGGGAACATGACATCTGCTTAGATTGTGGAATAGTGTGCCCTGGGAACCTAACTGAGCCTTGGTTCTGGATCTCTGTGGCCTGGGAACATGACATCGGTGGATTCTGGAACCCTGTGGCCTGGGAACATGAGAACGGTTTGAGTCTGGAACCCTGTGGCCTGGCAACATGACTGAGGCCTGATTCTGTAACCCTGTGGCCTGGCAACATGACTGAGGTTTGATTCTGGATCCCTGTGGCCTGGGAACATGACTGAGGCGTGATTCTGGAAAACTGTGGCCTGGGAACATGACATCTGTTTAGATTGTGGAATAGTGTGCCCTGGGAACCTGACTGAGCCTTGGTTCTGGAACTCTGTGGACTGGGAACATGACTGAGGTTTATTCTAGAACCCTGTAGCCTGGCAACATAACTGAGGATTGATTCTGGAACCCTGTGGCCTGGGAACATGACATCGGTGGATTCTGGAACCCTGTGGCCTGGGAACATGAGAACGGTTTGATTCTGGAACCCTGTGGCCTGGCAACATGACTGAGGCTTGATTCTGGAACCCTGTGGCCTGGCAACATGACTGAGGCTTGATTCTGGATCCCTGTGGCCTGGGAACATGACTAAGGCGTGATTCTGCAAAACTGTGGCCTGGGAACATGATATCTGTTTAGATTGTGGAATAATGTGCCCTGGGAACATGACTGAGCCTTGGTTCTGGAACTCTGTGGACTGGGAACATGACTGAGGTTTATTCTAGAACCCTGTAGCCTGGGAACATAACTGAGGATTGATTCTGGAACCCTGTGGCCTGGGAACATGACATCGGTGGATTCTAGAACCCTGTGGCCTGGGAACATGAGAACGGTTTGCTTCTGGAACCCTGCGGCCTGGTAACATGACTGAGCCTTGATTCTGGAACCCTGTGGCCTGGCAACATGACTGAGGCTTGATTCTGGAACCCTGTGGCCTGGCAACATGACTGAGGCTTGATTCTGAAACCGTGTGGTCTGGGAAATTGACTGAGGCCTGATATTGGAACCCCGTGGCGTGGGAACATGCCATTGGTTTGATTCTGGAACCCTGTTTCCTGAGAACATGACTGAGGTTTGATGGTTGAACCCTGTGGCATGGCAACATGATTGAGGTTTGATTGTGGAACCCTCAGGCTTGGGAACATGACTGAGGCTTAATGGTGGAACACTGTGGCCTGGAAACAGGAATGAGGTTTGATGGTGGAACCCTGTGGCCTGGCAACATGACTGAGGTTTGATTCTGGAAAACTGTGTCCTGGGAACGTGACATCTGTTTAGATTGTGGAATAGTGTGCACTGGGAACCTAACTGAGCCTTGGTACTGGATCTCTGTAGACTGGGAACATGACTGAGGTTTATTCTAGAACCCTGTAGCCTGGGAACATAACTGAGGATTGATTCTGGAACCCTGTGGCCTGGGAACATGACATCCGTGGATTCTGGAACCCTGTGGCCTGGGAACATGAGAACGGTTTGATTCTGGAACCCTGTGGCCTGGCAACATGACTCAGCCTTGATTCTGGAACCCTGTGGCCTGGGAACATGACTAAGGCGTGATTCTGGAAAACTGTGGCCTGGGAACATGATATTTGTTTAGATTGTGGAATAGTGTGCCCTGGGAACCTGACTGAGCCTTGGTTCTGGAACTCTGTGGACTGGGAACATGACTGAGGTCTATTCTAGAACCCTGTAGCCTGGGAACATAACTGAGGATTGATTCTGGAAGCCTGTGGCCTGGGAACATGACATCGGTGGATTCTGGAACCCTGTGGCATGGGAACATGAGAACGGTTTGATTCTGGAACCCTGTGTCCTGGCAACATGACTGAGGCTTGATTCTGGGACCCTGTGGCCTGGCAACATGACTGAGCCTTGATTCTGGAACCCTGTGGCCTGGCAACATGACTGAGGCTTGATTCTGGAACCGTGTGGGCTGGGAACTTGACTGGGGTTTGATCGCAGAAAGCTGTGGACTGGCCACATGACTGAGGTTTGATGGTGGAACCCTGTGCACTGGGAATATGACTGAGGCCTGATACTGGAACCCCGTAGTGTGGGAACATGCCATTGGTTTGATTCTGGAACCCTGTTTCCTGAGAACATGACTGAGGTTTGATGGTTGAACCCTGTGGCATGGCAACATGATTGAGGTTTGATTGTGGATCCCTCAGGCTTGGGAACATGACTGAGGCTTAATGGTGGAACACTGTGGCCTGGAAACAGGAACGAGGTTTGATGGTGGAACCCTGTGGCCTGGCAACATGACTGAGGTTTGATTCTGGAACCCTGTGGCCTGGCAACATGACTGAGGCTTGATTCTGGAACATTGTGGCCCGCAACATGACTGAGGTTTGATTCTGGATCCCTGTGGCCTGGGAACATGACTGAGGCGTGATTCTGGAAAACTGTGGCCTGGGAACATGACATCTGTTTAGATTGTGGAATAGTGTGCCCTGGGAACCTGACTGAGCCTTGGTTCTGGAACTCTGTGGACTGGGAACATGACTGAGGTTTATTCTAGAACCCTGTAGCCTGGGAACATAACTGAGGATTGATTCTGGAACCCTGTGGCCTGGGAACATGACATCGGTGGATTCTGGAACCCTGTGGCCTGGGAACATGAGAACGGTTTGATTCTGGAACCCTGTGGCCTGGCAACATGACTGAGGCTTGATTCTGGAACCCTGTGGCCTGGGAACATGACATCCGTGGATTCTGGAACCCTGTGGCCTGGGAACATGAGAACGGTTTGATTCTGGAACCCTGTGGCCTGGCAACATGACTCAGCCTTGATTCTGGAACCCTGTGGCCTGGGAACATGACTAAGGCGTGATTCTGGAAAACTGTGGCCTGGGAACATGATATCTGTTTAGATTGTGGAATAGTGTGCCCTGGGAACCTGACTGAGCCTTGGTTCTGGAACTCTGTGGACTGGGAACATGACTGAGGTTTATTCTAGAACCCTGGAGCCTGGGAACATAACTGAGGATTGATTCTGGAACCCTGTGGCCTGGGAACATGACATCGGTGGATTCTGGAACCCTGTGGCCTGGGAACATGAGAACGGTTTGATTCTGGAACCCTGTGGCCTGGCAACATGACTGAGGCTTGATTCTGGAACCCTGTGGCCTGGCAACATGACTGAGGCTTGATTCTGGATCCCTGTGGCCTGGGAACATGACTAAGGCGTGATTCTGGAAAACTGTGGCCTGGGAACATGATATCTGTTTAGATTGTGGAATAGTGTGCCCTGGGAACCTGACTGAGCCTTGCTTCTGGAACTCTGTGGACTGGAAACATGACTGAGGTCTATTCTAGAACCCTGTAGCCTGGGAACATAACTGAGGATTGATTCTGGAAGCCTGTGGCCTGGGAACATGACATCGGTGGATTCTGGAACCCTGTGGCATGGGAACATGAGAACGGTTTGATTCTGGGACACTGTGGCCTGGCAACATGACTGAGCCTTGATTCTGGAACCCTGTGGCCTGGCAACATGACTGAGGCTTGATTCTGGAACCGTGTGGCCTGGGAACTTGACTGTGGTTTGATCGCAGAAACCTGTGGACTGGCCACATGACTGAGGTTTGATGGTTGAACCCTGTGGCATGGCAACATGATTGAGGTTTGATTGTGGATCCCTCAGGCTTGGGAACATGACTGAGGCTTAATGGTGGAACACTGTGGCCTGGAAACAGGAACGAGGTTTGATGGTGGAACCCTGTGGCCTGGCAACATAACTGAAGTTTGATTCTGGAAAAATGTGGCCTGGGAACATGACATCTGTTTAGATTGTGGAATAGTGTGCCCTGGGAACCTGACTGAGCCTTGGTTCTGGAACTCTGTGGACGGGGAACATGACTGAGGTTTATTCTAGAACCCTGTAGCCTGGGAACATAACTGAGGATTGATTCTGGAACCCTGTGGCCTGGGAACATGACATCGGTGGATTCTGGAACCCTGTGGCCTGGGAACATGAGAACGGTTTGATTCTGGAACCCTTTGGCCTGGCAACATGACTGAGGCTTGATTCTGGAACCCTGTGGACTGGCAACATGACTGAGGCTTGATTCTGGAACCCTGTGGCCTGGCAACATGACTGAGGCTTGATTCTGGAACCGTGTGGCCTGGGAACTTGAGTGGGGTTTGATCGCAGAAACCTGTGGACTGGCCAAATGACTGAGGTTTGATGGTGGAACCCTGTGCACTGGGAACATGACATCTGCTTAGATTGTGGAATAGTGTGCCCTGGGAACGTAACTGAGCCTTGGTTCTGGATCTCTGTGGCCTGGGAACATGACATCGGTGGATTCTGGAACCCTGTGGCCTGGGAACATGAGAACGGTTTGAGTCTGGAACCCTGTGGCCTGGCAACATGACTGAGGCTTGATTCTGTAACCCTGTGGCCTGGCAACATGACTGAGGTTTGATTCTGGATCCCTGTGGCCTGGGAACATGACATCTGTTTAGATTGTGGAATAGTGTGCCCTGGGAACCTGACTGAGCCTTGGTTCTGGAACTCTGTGGACTGGGAACATGACTGAGGTTTATTCTAGAACCCTGTAGCCTGGCAACATAACTGAGGATTGATTCTGGAACCCTGTGGCCTGGGAACATGACATCGGTGGATTCTGGAACCCTGTGGCCTGGGAACATGAGAACGGTTTGATTCTGGAACCCTGTGGCCTGGCAACATGACTGAGGCTTGATTCTGGAACCCTGTGGCCTGGCAACATGACTGAGGCTTGATTCTGGAACCCTGTGGCCTGGGAACATGACATCGGTGGATTCTAGAACCCTGTGGCCTGGGAACATGAGAACGGTTTGCTTCTGGAACCCTGCGGCCTGGTAACATGACTGAGCCTTGATTCTGGAACCCTGTGGCCTGGCAACATGACTGAGGCTTGATTCTGGAACCCTGTGGCCTGGCAACATGACTGAGGCTTGATTCTGAAACCGTGTGGTCTGGGAAATTGACTGAGGCCTGATATTGGAACCCCGTGGCGTGGGAACATGCCATTGGTTTGATTCTGGAACCCTGTTTCCTGAGAACATGACTGAGGTTTGATGGTTGAACCCTGTGGCATGGCAACATGATTGAGGTTTGATTGTGGAACCCTCAGGCTTGGGAACATGACTGAGGCTTAATGGTGGAACACTGTGGCCTGGAAACAGGAATGAGGTTTGATGGTGGAACCCTGTGGCCTGGCAACATGACTGAGGTTTGATTCTGGAAAACTGTGTCCTGGGAACGTGACATCTGTTTAGATTGTGGAATAGTGTGCACTGGGAACCTAACTGAGCCTTGGTACTGGATCTCTGTAGCCTGGGAACATGACTGAGGTTTATTCTAGAACCCTGTAGCCTGGGAACATAACTGAGGATTGATTCTGGAACCCTGTGGCCTGGGAACATGACATCCGTGGATTCTGGAACCCTGTGGCCTGGGAACATGAGAACGGTTTGATTCTGGAACCCTGTGGCCTGGCAACATGACTCAGCCTTGATTCTGGAACCCTGTGGCCTGGGAACATGACTAAGGCGTGATTCTGGAAAACTGTGGCCTGGGAACATGATATCTGTTTAGATTGTGGAATAGTGTGCCCTGGGAACCTGACTGAGCCTTGGTTCTGGAACTCTGTGGACTGGGAACATGACTGAGGTCTATTCTAGAACCCTGTAGCCTGGGAACATAACTGAGGATTGATTCTGGAAGCCTGTGGCCTGGGAACATGACATCGGTGGATTCTGGAACCCTGTGGCATGGGAACATGAGAACGGTTTGATTCTGGAACCCTGTGTCCTGGCAACATGACTGAGGCTTGATTCTGGGACCCTGTGGCCTGGCAACATGACTGAGGCTTGATTCTGGAACCGTGTGGCCTGGGAACTTGACTGGGGTTTGATCGCAGAAACCTGTGGACTGGCCACATGACTGAGGTTTGATGGTGGAACCCTGTGCACTGGGAATATGACTGAGGCCTGATACTGGAACCCCGTAGCGTGGGAACATGCCATTGGTTTGATTCTGGAACCCTGTTTCCTGAGAACATGACTGAGGTTTGATGGTTGAACCCTGTGGCATGGCAACATGATTGAGGTTTGATTGTGGAACCCTCAGGCTTGGGAACATGACTGAGGCTTAATGGTGGAACACTGTGGCCTGGAAACAGGAACGAGGTTTGATGGTGGAACCCTGTGGCCTGGCAACATGAATGAGGTTTGATTCTGGAACCCTGTGGCCTGGCAACATGACTGAGGCTTGATTCTGGAACATTGTGGCCCGGCAACATGACTGAGGTTTGATTCTGGATCCCTGTGGCCTGGGAACATGACTGAGGCGTGATTCTGGAAAACTGTGGCCTGGGAACATGACATCTGTTTAGATTGTGGAATAGTGTGCCCTGGGAACCTGACTGAGCCTTGGTTCTGGAACTCTGTGGACTGGGAACATGACTGAGGTTTATTCTAGAACCCTGTAGCCTGGGAACATAACTGAGGATTGATTCTGGAACCCTGTGGCCTGGGAACATGACATCGGTGGATTCTGGAACCCTGTGGCCTGGGAACATGAGAACGGTTTGATTCTGGAACCCTGTGGCCTGGCAACATGACTGAGGCTTGATTCTGGAACCCTGTGGCCTGGCAACATGACTGAGGCTTGATTCTGGATCCCTGTGGCCTGGGAACATGACTAAGGCGTGATTCTGGAAAACTGTGGCCTGGGAACATGATATCTGTTTAGATTGTGGAATAGTGTGCCCTGGGAACCTGACTGAGCCTTGCTTCTGGAACTCTGTGGACTGGGAACATGACTGAGGTCTATTCTAGAACCCTGTAGCCTGGGAACATAACTGAGGATTGATTCTGGAAGCCTGTGGCCTGGGAACATGACATCGGTGAATTCTGGAACCCTGTGGCATGGGAACATGAGAACGGTTTGATTCTGGGACCCTGTGGCCTGGCAACATGACTGAGCCTTGATTCTGGAACCCTGTGGCCTGGCAACATGACTGAGGCTTGATTCTGGAACCGTGTGGCCTGGGAACTTGACTGGGGTTTGATCGCAGAAACCTGTGGACTGGCCACATGACTGAGGTTTGATGGTTGAACCCTGTGGCATGGCAACATGATTGAGGTTTGATTGTGGATCCCTCAGGCTTGGGAACATGACTGAGGCTTAATGGTGGAACACTGTGGCCTGGAAACAGGAAGGAGGTTTGATGGTGGAACCCTGTGGCCTGGCAACATAACTGAAGTTTGATTCTGGAAAACTGTGGCCTGGGAACATGACATCTGTTTTGATTGTGGAATAGTGTGCCCTGGGAACCTGACTGAGCCTTGGTTCTGGAACTCTGTGGACGGGGAACATGACTGAGGTTTATTCTAGAACCCTGTAGCCTGGGAACATAACTGAGGATTGATTCTGGAACCCTGTGGCCTGGGAACATGACATCGGTGGATTCTGGAACCCTGTGGCCTGGGAACATGAGAACGGTTTGATTCTGGAACCCTTTGGCCTGGCAACATGACTGAGGCTTGATTCTGGAACCCTGTGGCCTGGCAACATGACTGAGGCTTGATTCTGGAACCCTGTGGCCTGGCAACATGACTGAGGCTTGATTCTGGAACCGTGTGGCCTGGGAACTTGAGTGGGGTTTGATCGCAGAAACCTGTGGACTGGCCACATGACTGAGGTTTGATGGTGGAACCCTGTGCACTGGGAACATGACATCTGCTTAGATTGTGGAATAGTGTGCCCTGGGAACCTAACTGAGCCTTGGTTCTGGATCTCTGTGGCCTGGGAACATGACATCGGTGGATTCTGGAACCCTGTGGCCTGGGAACATGAGAACGGTTTGAGTCTGGAACCCTGTGGCCTGGCAACATGACTGAGGCTTGATTCTGTAACCCTGTGGCCTGGCAACATGACTGAGGTTTGATTCTGGATCCCTGTGGCCTGGGAACATGACTGAGGCGTGATTCTGGAAAACTGTGGCCTGGGAACATGACATCTGTTTAGATTGTGGAATAGTGTGCCCTGGGAACCTGGCTGAGCCTTGGTTCTGGAACTCTGTGGACTGGGAACATGACTGAGGTTTATTCTAGAACCCTGTAGCCTGGCAACATAACTGAGGATTGATTCTGGAACCCTGTGGCCTGGGAACATGACATCGGTGGATTCTGGAACCCTGTGGCCTGGGAACATGAGAACGGTTTGATTTTGGAACCCTGTGGCCTGGCAACATGACTGAGGCTTGATTCTGGAACCCTGTGGCCTGGCAACATGACTGAGGCTTGATTCTGGATCCCTGTGGCCTGGGAACATGACTAAGGCGTGATCCTGCAAAACTGTGGCCTGGGAACATGATATCTGTTTAGATTGTGGAATAGTGTGCCCTGGGAACATGACTGAGCCTTGGTTCTGGAACTCTGTGGACTGGGAACATGACTGAGGTTTATTCTAGAACCCTGTAGCCTGGGAACATAACTGAGGATTGATTCTGGAACCCTGTGGCCTGGGAACATGACATCGGTGGATTCTAGAACCCTGTGGCCTGGGAACATGAGAACGGTTTGCTTCTGGAACCCTGCGGCCTGGTAACATGACTGAGCCTTGATTCTGGAACCCTGTGGCCTGGCAACATGACTGAGGCTTGATTCTGGAACCCTGTGGCCTGGCAACATGACTGAGGCTTGATTCTGAAACCGTGTGGTCTGGGAAATTGACTGAGGCCTGATATTGGAACCCCGTGGCGTGGGAACATGCCATTGGTTTGATTCTGGAACCCTGTTTCCTGAGAACATGACTGAGGTTTGATGGTTGAACCCTGTGGCATGGCAACATGATTGAGGTTTGATTGTGGAACCCTCAGGCTTGGGAACATGACTGAGGCTTAATGGTGGAACACTGTGGCCTGGAAACAGGAATGAGGTTTGATGGTGGAACCCTGTGGCCTGGCAACATGACTGAGGTTTGATTCTGGAAAACTGTGTCCTGGGAACGTGACATCTGTTTAGATTGTGGAATAGTGTGCACTGGGAACCTAACTGAGCCTTGGTACTGGATCTCTGTAGACTGGGAACATGACTGAGGTTTATTCTAGAACCCTGTAGCCTGGGAACATAACTGAGGATTGATTCTGGAACCCTGTGGCCTGGGAACATGACATCCGTGGATTCTGGAACCCTGTGGCCTGGGAACATGAGAACGGTTTGATTCTGGAACCCTGTGGCCTGGCAACATGACTCAGCCTTGATTCTGGAACCCTGTGGCCTGGGAACATGACTAAGGCGTGATTCTGGAAAACTGTGGCCTGGGAACATGATATCTGTTTAGATTGTGGAATAGTGTGCCCTGGGAACCTGACTGAGCCTTGGTTCTGGAACTCTGTGGACTGGGAACATGACTGAGGTCTATTCTAGAACCCTGTAGCCTGGGAACATAACTGAGGATTGATTCTGGAAGCCTGTGGCCTGGGAACATGACATCGGTGGATTCTGGAACCCTGTGGCATGGGAACATGAGAACGGTTTGATTCTGGAACCCTGTGTCCTGGCAACATGACTGAGGCTTGATTCTGGGACCCTGTGGCCTGGCAACATGACTGAGCCTTGATTCTGGAACCCTGTGGCCTGGCAACATGACTGAGGCTTGATTCTGGAACCGTGTGGCCTGGGAACTTGACTGGGGTTTGATCGCAGAAAGCTGTGGACTGGCCACATGGCTGAGGTTTGATGGTGGAACCCTGTGCACTGGGAATATGACTGAGGCCTGATACTGGAACCCCGTAGCGTGGGAACATGCCATTGGTTTGATTCTGGAACCCTGTTTCCTGAGAACATGACTGAGGTTTGATGGTTGAACCCTGTGGCATGGCAACATGATTGAGGTTTGATTGTGGATCCCTCAGGCTTGGGAACATGACTGAGGCTTAATGGTGGAACACTGTGGCCTGGAAACAGGAACGAGGTTTGATGGTGGAACCCTGTGGCCTGGCAACATGACTGAGGTTTGATTCTGGAACCCTGTGGCCTGGCAACATGACTGAGGCTTGATTCTGGAACATTGTGGCCCGGCAACATGACTGAGGTTTGATTCTGGATCCCTGTGGCCTGGGAACATGACTGAGGCGTGATTCTGGAAAACTGTGGCCTGGGAACATGACATCTGTTTAGATTGTGGAATAGTGTGCCCTGGGAACCTGACTGAGCCTTGGTTCTGGAACTCTGTGGACTGGGAACATGACTGAGGTTTATTCTAGAACCCTGGAGCCTGGGAACATAACTGAGGATTGATTCTGGAACCCTGTGGCCTGGGAACATGACATCGGTGGATTCTGGAACCCTGTGGCCTGTGAACATGAGAACGGTTTGATTCTGGAACCCTGTGGCCTGGCAACATGACTGAGGCTTGATTCTGGAACCCTGTGGCCTGGGAACATGACATCCGTGGATTCTGGAACCCTGTGGCCTGGGAACATGAGAACGGTTTGATTCTGGAACCCTGTGGCCTGGCAACATGACTCAGCCTTGATTCTGGAACCCTGTGGCCTGGGAACATGACTAAGGCGTGATTCTGGAAAACTGTGGCCTGGGAACATGATATCTGTTTAGATTGTAGAATAGTGTGCCCTGGGAACCTGACTGAGCCTTGGTTCTGGAACTCTGTGGACTGGGAACATGACTGAGGTTTATTCTAGAACCCTGGAGCCTGGGAACATAACTGAGGATTGATTCTGGAACCCTGTGGCCTGGGAACATGACATCGGTGGATTCTGGAACCCTGTGGCCTGGGAACATGAGAACGGTTTGATTCTGTAACCCTGTGGCCTGGCAACATGACTGAGGCTTGATTCTGGAACCCTGTGGCCTGGCAACATGACTGAGGCTTGATTCTGGATCCCTGTGTCCTGGGAACATGACTAAGGCGTGATTCTGGAAAACTGTGGCCTGGGAACATGATATCTGTTTAGATTGTGGAATAGTGTGCACTGGGAACCTAACTGAGCCTTGGTACTGGATCTCTGTAGACTGGGAACATGACTGAGGTTTATTCTAGAACCCTGTAGCCTGGGAACATAACTGAGGATTGATTCTGGAACCCTGTGGCCTGGGAACATGACATCCGTGGATTCTGGAACCCTGTGGCCTGGGAACATGAGAACGGTTTGATTCTGGAACCCTGTGGCCTGGCAACATGACTCAGCCTTGATTCTGGAACCCTGTGGCCTGGGAACATGACTAAGGCGTGATTCTGGAAAACTGTGGCCTGGGAACATGATATCTGTTTAGATTGTGGAATAGTGTGCCCTGGGAACCTGACTGAGCCTTGGTTCTGGAACTCTGTGGACTGGGAACATGACTGAGGTTTATTCTAGAACCCTGTAGCCTGGGAACATAACTGAGGATTGATTCTGGAAGCCTGTGGCCTGGGAACATGACATCGGTGGATTCTGGAACCCTGTGGCATGGGAACATGAGAACGGTTTGATTCTGGAACCCTGTGTCCTGGCAACATGACTGAGGCTTGATTCTGGGACCCTGTGGCCTGGCAACATGACTGAGCCTTGATTCTGGAACCCTGTGGCCTGGCAACATGACTGAGGCTTGATTCTGGAACCGTGTGGCCTGGGAACTTGACTGGGGTTTGATCGCAGAAACCTGTGGACTGGCCACATGACTGAGGTTTGATGGTGGAACCCTGTGCACTGGGAATATGACTGAGGCCTGATACTGGAACCCCGTAGCGTGGGAACATGCCATTGGTTTGATTCTGGAACCCTGTTTCCTGAGAACATGACTGAGGTTTGATGGTTGAACCCTGTGGCATGGCAACATGATTGAGGTTTGATTGTGGATCCCTCAGGCTTGGGAACATGACTGAGGCTTAATGGTGGAACACTGTGGCCTGGAAACAGGAACGAGGTTTGATGGTGGAACCCTGTGGCCTGGCAACATGAATGAGGTTTGATTCTGGAACCCTGTGGCCTGGCAACATGACTGAGGCTTGATTCTGGAACATTGTGGCCCGGCAACATGACTGAGGTTTGATTCTGGATCCCTGTGGCCTGGGAACATGACTGAGGCGTGATTCTGGAAAACTGTGGCCTGGGAACATGACATCTGTTTAGATTGTGGAATAGTGTGCCCTGGGAACCTGACTGAGCCTTGGTTCTGGAACTCTGTGGACTGGGAACATGACTGAGGTTTATTCTAGAACCCTGTAGCCTGGGAACATAACTGAGGATTGATTCTGGAACCCTGTGGCCTGGGAACATGACATCGGTGGATTCTGGAACCCTGTGGCCTGGGAACATGAGAACGGTTTGATTCTGGAACCCTGTGGCCTGGCAACATGACTGAGGCTTGATTCTGGAACCCTGTGGCCTGGCAACATGACTGAGGCTTGATTCTGGATCCCTGTGGCCTGGGAACATGACTAAGGCGTGATTCTGGAAAACTGTGGCCTGGGAACATGATATCTGTTTAGATTGTGGAATAGTGTGCCCTGGGAACCTGACTGAGCCTTGCTTCTGGAACTCTGTGGACTGGGAACATGACTGAGGTCTATTCTAGAACCCTGTAGCCTGGGAACATAACTGAGGATTGATTCTGGAAGCCTGTGGCCTGGGAACATAACATCGGTGGATTCTGGAACCCTGTGGCATGGGAACATGAGAACGGTTTGATTCTGGGACCCTGTGGCCTGGCAACATGACTGAGCCTTGATTCTGGAACCCTGTGGCCTGGCAACATGACTGAGGCTTGATTCTGGAACCGTGTGGCCTGGGAACTTGACTGGGGTTTGATCGCAGAAACCTGTGGACTGGCCACATGACTGAGGTTTGATGGTTGAACCCTGTGGCATGGCAACATGATTGAGGTTTGATTGTGGATCCCTCAGGCTTGGGAACATGACTGAGGCTTAATGGTGGAACACTGTGGCCTGGAAACAGGAACGAGGTTTGATGGTGGAACCCTGTGGCCTGGCAACATAACTGAAGTTTGATTCTGGAAAACTGTGGCCTGGGAACATGACATCTGTTTAGATTGTGGAATAGTGTGCCCTGGGAACCTGACTGAGCCTTGGTTCTGGAACTCTGTGGACGGGGAACATGACTGAGGTTTATTCTAGAACCCTGTAGCCTGGGAACATAACTGAGGATTGATTCTGGAACCCTGTGGCCTGGGAACATGACATCGGTGGATTCTGGAACCCTGTGGCCTGGGAACATGAGAACGGTTTGATTCTGGAACCCTTTGGCCTGGCAACATGACTGAGGCTTGATTCTGGAACCCTGTGGACTGGCAACATGACTGAGGCTTGATTCTGGAACCCTGTGGCCTGGCAACATGACTGAGGCTTGATTCTGGAACCGTGTGGCCTGGGAACTTGAGTGGGGTTTGATCGCAGAAACCTGTGGACTGGCCACATGACTGAGGTTTGATGGTGGAACCCTGTGCACTGGGAACATGACATCTGCTTAGATTGTGGAATAGTGTGCCCTGGGAACCTAACTGAGCCTTGGTTCTGGATCTCTGTGGCCTGGGAACATGACATCGGTGGATTCTGGAACCCTGTGGCCTGGGAACATGAGAACGGTTTGAGTCTGGAACCCTGTGGCCTGGCAACATGACTGAGGCTTGATTCTGTAACCCTGTGGCCTGGCAACATGACTGAGGTTTGATTCTGGATCCCTGTGGCCTGGGAACATGACTGAGGCGTGATTCTGGAAAACTGTGGCCTGGGAACATGACATCTGTTTAGATTGTGGAATAGTGTGCCCTGGGAACCTGACTGAGCCTTGGTTCTGGAACTCTGTGGACTGGGAACATGACTGAGGTTTATTCTAGAACCCTGTAGCCTGGCAACATAACTGAGGATTGATTCTGGAACCCTGTGGCCTGGGAACATGACATCGGTGGATTCTGGAACCCTGTGGCCTGGGAACATGAGAACGGTTTGCTTCTGGAACCCTGCGGCCTGGTAACATGACTGAGCCTTGATTCTGGAACCCTGTGGCCTGGCAACATGACTGAGGCTTGATTCTGGAACCCTGTGGCCTGGCAACATGACTGAGGCTTGATTCTGAAACCGTGTGGCCTGGGAACTTGACTGAGGCCTGATACTGGAACCCCGTGGCGTGGGAACATGCCATTGGTTTGATTCTGGAACCCTGTTTCCTGAGAACATGACTGAGGTTTGATGGTTGAACCCTGTGGCATGGCAACATGATTGAGGTTTGATTGTGGAACCCTCAGGCTTGGGAACATGACTGAGGCTTAATGGTGGAACTCTGTGGCCTGGAAACAGGAATGAGGTTTGATGGTGGAACCCTGTGGCCTGGCAACATGAATGAGGTTTGATTCTGGAAAACTGTGTCCTGGGAACATGACATCTGCTTAGATTGTGGAATAGTGTGCCCTGGGAACCTAACTGAGCCTTGGTTCTGGATCTCTGTGGCCTGGGAACATGACATCGGTGGATTCTGGAACCCTGTGGCCTGGGAACATGAGAACGGTTTGATTCTGGAACCCTGTGGCCTGGCAACATGACTCAGCCTTGATTCTGGAACCCTGTGGCCTGGGAACATGACTAAGGCGTGATTCTGGAAAACTGTGGCCTGGGAACATGATATCTGTTTAGATTGTGGAATAGTGTGCCCTGGGAACCTGACTGAGCCTTGGTTCTGGAACTCTGTGGACTGGGAACATGACTGAGGTCTATTCTAGAACCCTGTAGCCTGGGAACATAACTGAGGATTGATTCTGGAAGCCTGTGGCCTGGGAACATGACATCGGTGGATTCTGGAACCCTGTGGCATGGGAACATGAGAACGGTTTGATTCTGGAACCCTGTGTCCTGGCAACATGACTGAGGCTTGATTCTGGGACCCTGTGGCCTGGCAACATGACTGAGCCTTGATTCTGGAACCCTGTGGCCTGGCAACATGACTGAGGCTTGATTCTGGAACCGTGTGGCCTGGGAACTTGACTGGGGTTTGATCGCAGAAACCTGTGGACTGGCCACATGACTGAGGTTTGATGGTGGAACCCTGTGCACTGGGAATATGACTGAGGCCTGATACTGGAACCCCGTAGCGTGGGAACATGCCATTGGTTTGATTCTGGAACCCTGTTTCCTGAGAACATGACTGAGGTTTGATGGTTGAACCCTGTGGCATGGCAACATGATTGAGGTTTGATTGTGGATCCCTCAGGCTTGGGAACATGACTGAGGCTTAATGGTGGAACACTGTGGCCTGGAAACAGGAACGAGGTTTCATGGTGGAACCCTGTGGCGTGGCAACATGACTGAGGCTTGATTCTGGAACATTGTGGCCCGGCAACATGACTGAGGTTTGATTCTGGATCCCTGTGGCCTGGGAACATGACTGAGGCGTGATTCTGGAAAACTGTGGCCTGGGAACATGACATCTGTTTAGATTGTGGAATAGTGTGACCTGGGAACCTGACTGAGCCTTGGTTCTGGAACTCTGTGGACTGGGAACATGACTGAGGTTTATTCTAGAACCCTGTAGCCTGGGAACATAACTGAGGATTGATTCTGGAACCCTGTGGCCTGGGAACATGACATCGGTGGATTCTGGAACCCTGTGGCCTGGGAACATGAGAACGGTTTGATTCTGGAACCCTGTGGCCTGGCAACATGACTGAGGCTTGATTCTGGAACCCTGTGGCCTGGGAACATGACATCCGTGGATTCTGGAACCCTGTGGCCTGGGAACATGAGAACGGTTTGATTCTGGAACCCTGTGGCCTGGCAACATGACTCAGCCTTGATTCTGGAATCCTGTGGCCTGGGAACATGACTAAGGCGTGATTCTGGAAAACTGTGGCCTGGGAACATGATATCTGTTTAGATTGTGGAATAGTGTGCCGTGGGAACCTGACTGAGCCTTGGTTCTGGAACTCTGTGGACTGGGAACATGACTGAGGTTTATTCTAGAACCCTGGAGCCTGGGAACATAACTGAGGATTGATTCTGGAACCCTGTGGCCTGGGAACATGACATCGGTGGATTCTGGAACCCTGTGGCCTGGGAACATGAGAACGGTTTGATTCTGGAACCCTGTGGCCTGGCAACATGACTGAGGCTTGATTCTGGAACCCTGTGGCCTGGCAACATGACTGAGGCTTGATTCTGGATCCCTGTGGCCTGGGAACATGACTAAGGCGTGATTCTGGAAAACTGTGGCCTGGGAACATGATATCTGTTTAGATTGTGGAATAGTGTGCCCTGGGAACCTGACTGAGCCTTGGTTCTGGAACTCTGTGGACTGGGAACATGACTGAGGTCTATTCTAGAACCCTGTAGCCTGGGAACATAACTGAGGATTGATTCTGGAAGCCTGTGGCCTGGGAACATGACATCGGTGGATTCTGGAACCCTGTGGCATGGGAACATGAGAACGGTTTGATTCTGGAACCCTGTGTCCTGGCAACATGACTGAGGCTTGATTCTGGGACCCTGTGGCCTGGCAACATGACTGAGCCTTGATTCTGGAACCCTGTGGCCTGGCAACATGACTGAGGCTTGATTCTGGAACCGTGTGGCCTGGGAACTTGACTGGGGTTTGATCGCAGAAACCTGTGGACTGGCCACATGACTGAGGTTTGATGGTGGAACACTGTGCACTGGGAATATGACTGAGGCCTGATACTGGAACCCCGTAGCGTGGGAACATGCCATTGGTTTGATTCTGGAACCCTGTTTCCTGAGAACATGACTGAGGTTTGATGGTTGAACCCTGTGGCATGGCAACATGATTGAGGTTTGATTGTGGATCCCTCAGGCTTGGGAACATGACTGAGGCTTAATGGTGGAACACTGTGGCCTGGAAACAGGAACGAGGTTTGATGGTGGAACCCTGTGGCCTGGCAACATAACTGAAGTTTGATTCTGGAAAACTGTGGCCTGGGAACATGACATCTGTTTAGATTGTGGAATAGTGTGCCCTGGGAACCTGACTGAGCCTTGGTTCTGGAACTCTGTGGACGGGGAACATGACTGAGGTTTATTCTAGAACCCTGTAGCCTGGGAACATTACTGAGGATTGATTCTGGAACCCTGTGGCCTGGGAACATGACATCGGTGGATTCTGGAACCCTGTGGCCTGGGAACATGAGAACGGTTTGATTCTGGAACCCTTTGGCCTGGCAACATGACTGAGGCTTGATTCTGGAACCCTGTGGACAGGCAAAATGACTGAGGCTTGATTCTGGAACCCTGTGGCCTGGCAACATGACTGAGGCTTGATTCTGGAACCGTGTGGCCTGGGAACTTGAGTGGGGTTTGATCGCAGAAACCTGTGGACTGGCCACATGACTGAGGTTTGATGGTGGAACCCTGTGCACTGAGAACATGACATCTGCTTAGATTGTGGAATAGTGTGCCCTGGGAACCTAACTGAGCCTTGGTTCTGGATCTCTGTGGCCTGGGAACATGACATCGGTGGATTCTGGAACCCTGTGGCCTGGGAACATGAGAACGGTTTGAGTCTGGAACCCTGTGGCCTGGCAACATGACTGAGGCTTGATTCTGGAACCCTGTGGCCTGGCAACATGACTGAGGTTTGATTCTGGATCCCTGTGGCCTGGGAACATGACTGAGGCGTGATTCTGGAAAACTGTGGCCTGGGAACATGACATCTGTTTAGATTGTGGAATAGTGTGCCCTGGGAATCTGACTGAGACTTGGTTCTGGAACTCTGTGGACTGGGAACATGACTGAGGTTTATTCTAGAACCCTGTAGCCTGGCAACATAACTGAGGATTGATTCTGGAACCCTGTGGCCTGGGAACATGACATCGGTGGATTCTGGAACCCTGTGGCCTGGGAACATGAGAACGGTTTGATTCTGGAACCCTGTGGCCTGGCAACATGACTGAGGCTTGATTCTGGAACCCTGTGGCCTGGCAACATGACTGAGGCTTGATTCTGGATCCCTGTGGCCTGGGAACATGACTAAGGCGTGATTGTGCAAAACTGTGGCCTGGGAACATGATATCTGTTTAGATTGTGCAATAGTGTGCCCTGGGAACATGACTGAGCCTTGGTTCTGGAACTCTGTGGACTGGGAACATGACTGAGGTTTATTCTAGAACCCTGTAGCCTGGGAACATAACTGAGGATTGATTCTGGAACCCTGTGGCCTGGGAACATGACATCGGTGGATTCTAGAACCCTGTGGCCTGGGAAAATGAGAACGGTTTGCTTCTGGAACCCTGCGGCCTGGTAACATGACTGAGCCTTGATTCTGGAACCCTGTGGCCTGGCAACATGACTGAGGCTTGATTCTGGAACCCTGTGGCCTGGCAACATGACTGAGGCTTGATTCTGAAACCGTGTGGCCTGGGAACTTGACTGAGTCCTGATACTGGAACCCCGTGGCGTGGGAACATGCCATTGGTTTGATTCTGGAACCCTGTTTCCTGAGAACATGACTGAGGTTTGATGGTTGAACCCTGTGGCATGGCAACATGATTGAGGTTTGATTGTGGAACCCTCAGGCTTGGGAACATGACTGAGGCTTAATGGTGGAACACTGTGGCCTGGAAACAGGAATGAGGTTTGATGGTGGAACCCTGTGGCCTGGCAACATGACTGAGGTTTGATTCTGGAAAACTGTGTCCTGGGAACGTGACATCTGTTTAGATTGTGGAATAGTGTGCACTGGGAACCTAACTGAGCCTTGGTACTGGATCTCTGTAGACTGGGAACATGACTGAGGTTTATTCTAGAACCCTGTAGCCTGGGAACATAACTGAGGATTGATTCTGGAACCCTGTGGCCTGGGAACATGACATCCGTGGATTCTGGAACCCTGTGGCCTGGGAACATGAGAACGGTTTGATTCTGGAACCCTGTGGCCTGGCAACATGACTGAGGCTTGATTCTGGAACCCTGTGGCCTGGCAACATGACTGAGGCTTGATTCTGGATCCCTGTGGCCTGGGAACATGACTAAGGCGTGATTCTGGAAAACTGTGGCCTGGGAACATGATATCTGTTTAGATTGTGGAATAGTGTGCCCTGGGAACCTGACTGAGCCTTGCTTCTGGAACTCTGTGGACTGGGAACATGACTGAGGTCTATTCTAGAACCCTGTAGCCTGGGAACATAACTGAGGATTGATTCTGGAAGCCTGTGGCCTGGGAACATGACATCGGTGAATTCTGGAACCCTGTGGCATGGGAACATGAGAACGGTTTGATTCTGGGACCCTGTGGCCTGGCAACATGACTGAGCCTTGATTCTGGAACCCTGTGGCCTGGCAACATGACTGAGGCTTGATTCTGGAACCGTGTGGCCTGGGAACTTGACTGGGGTTTGATCGCAGAAACCTGTGGACTGGCCACATGACTGAGGTTTGATGGTTGAACCCTGTGGCATGGCAACATGATTGAGGTTTGATTGTGGATCCCTCAGGCTTGGGAACATGACTGAGGCTTAATGGTGGAACACTGTGGCCTGGAAACAGGAAGGAGGTTTGATGGTGGAACCCTGTGGCCTGGCAACATAACTGAAGTTTGATTCTGGAAAACTGTGGCCTGGGAACATGACATCTGTTTTGATTGTGGAATAGTGTGCCCTGGGAACCTGACTGAGCCTTGGTTCTGGAACTCTGTGGACGGGGAACATGACTGAGGTTTATTCTAGAACCCTGTAGCCTGGGAACATAACTGAGGATTGATTCTGGAACCCTGTGGCCTGGGAACATGACATCGGTGGATTCTGGAACCCTGTGGCCTGGGAACATGAGAACGGTTTGATTCTGGAACCCTTTGGCCTGGCAACATGACTGAGGCTTGATTCTGGAACCCTGTGGCCTGGCAACATGACTGAGGCTTGATTCTGGAACCCTGTGGCCTGGCAACATGACTGAGGCTTGATTCTGGAACCGTGTGGCCTGGGAACTTGAGTGGGGTTTGATCGCAGAAACCTGTGGACTGGCCACATGACTGAGGTTTGATGGTGGAACCCTGTGCACTGGGAACATGACATCTGCTTAGATTGTGGAATAGTGTGCCCTGGGAACCTAACTGAGCCTTGGTTCTGGATCTCTGTGGCCTGGGAACATGACATCGGTGGATTCTGGAACCCTGTGGCCTGGGAACATGAGAACGGTTTGAGTCTGGAACCCTGTGGCCTGGCAACATGACTGAGGCTTGATTCTGTAACCCTGTGGCCTGGCAACATGACTGAGGTTTGATTCTGGATCCCTGTGGCCTGGGAACATGACTGAGGCGTGATTCTGGAAAACTGTGGCCTGGGAACATGACATCTGTTTAGATTGTGGAATAGTGTGCCCTGGGAACCTGGCTGAGCCTTGGTTCTGGAACTCTGTGGACTGGGAACATGACTGAGGTTTATTCTAGAACCCTGTAGCCTGGCAACATAACTGAGGATTGATTCTGGAACCCTGTGGCCTGGGAACATGACATCGGTGGATTCTGGAACCCTGTGGCCTGGGAACATGAGAACGGTTTGATTTTGGAACCCTGTGGCCTGGCAACATGACTGAGGCTTGATTCTGGAACCCTGTGGCCTGGCAACATGACTGAGGCTTGATTCTGGATCCCTGTGGCCTGGGAACATGACTAAGGCGTGATTCTGGAAAACTGTGGCCTGGGAACATGACATCTGTTTAGATTGTGGAATAGTGTGACCTGGGAACCTGACTGAGCCTTGGTTCTGGAACTCTGTGGACTGGGAACATGACTGAGGTTTATTCTAGAACCCTGTAGCCTGGGAACATAACTGAGGATTGATTCTGGAACCCTGTGGCCTGGGAACATGACATCGGTGGATTCTGGAACCCTGTGGCCTGGGAACATGAGAACGGTTTGATTCTGGAACCCTGTGGCCTGGCAACATGACTGAGGCTTGATTCTGGAACCCTGTGGCCTGGGAACATGACATCCGTGGATTCTGGAACCCTGTGGCCTGGGAACATGAGAACGGTTTGATTCTGGAACCCTGTGGCCTGGCAACATGACTCAGCCTTGATTCTGGAATCCTGTGGCCTGGGAACATGACTAAGGCGTGATTCTGGAAAACTGTGGCCTGGGAACATGATATCTGTTTAGATTGTGGAATAGTGTGCCGTGGGAACCTGACTGAGCCTTGGTTCTGGAACTCTGTGGACTGGGAACATGACTGAGGTTTATTCTAGAACCCTGGAGCCTGGGAACATAACTGAGGATTGATTCTGGAACCCTGTGGCCTGGGAACATGACATCGGTGGATTCTGGAACCCTGTGGCCTGGGAACATGAGAACGGTTTGATTCTGGAACCCTGTGGCCTGGCAACATGACTGAGGCTTGATTCTGGAACCCTGTGGCCTGGCAACATGACTGAGGCTTGATTCTGGATCCCTGTGGCCTGGGAACATGACTAAGGCGTGATTCTGGAAAACTGTGGCCTGGGAACATGATATCTGTTTAGATTGTGGAATAGTGTGCCCTGGGAACCTGACTGAGCCTTGGTTCTGGAACTCTGTGGACTGGGAACATGACTGAGGTCTATTCTAGAACCCTGTAGCCTGGGAACATAACTGAGGATTGATTCTGGAAGCCTGTGGCCTGGGAACATGACATCGGTGGATTCTGGAACCCTGTGGCATGGGAACATGAGAACGGTTTGATTCTGGAACCCTGTGTCCTGGCAACATGACTGAGGCTTGATTCTGGGACCCTGTGGCCTGGCAACATGACTGAGCCTTGATTCTGGAACCCTGTGGCCTGGCAACATGACTGAGGCTTGATTCTGGAACCGTGTGGCCTGGGAACTTGACTGGGGTTTGATCGCAGAAACCTGTGGACTGGCCACATGACTGAGGTTTGATGGTGGAACCCTGTGCACTGGGAATATGACTGAGGCCTGATACTGGAACCCCGTAGCGTGGGAACATGCCATTGGTTTGATTCTGGAACCCTGTTTCCTGAGAACATGACTGAGGTTTGATGGTTGAACCCTGTGGCATGGCAACATGATTGAGGTTTGATTGTGGATCCCTCAGGCTTGGGAACATGACTGAGGCTTAATGGTGGAACACTGTGGCCTGGAAACAGGAACGAGGTTTGATGGTGGAACCCTGTGGCCTGGCAACATAACTGAAGTTTGATTCTGGAAAACTGTGGCCTGGGAACATGACATCTGTTTAGATTGTGGAATAGTGTGCCCTGGGAACCTGACTGAGCCTTGGTTCTGGAACTCTGTGGACGGGGAACATGACTGAGGTTTATTCTAGAACCCTGTAGCCTGGGAACATTACTGAGGATTGATTCTGGAACCCTGTGGCCTGGGAACATGACATCGGTGGATTCTGGAACCCTGTGGCCTGGGAACATGAGAACGGTTTGATTCTGGAACCCTTTGGCCTGGCAACATGACTGAGGCTTGATTCTGGAACCCTGTGGACAGGCAAAATGACTGAGGCTTGATTCTGGAACCCTGTGGCCTGGCAACATGACTGAGGCTTGATTCTGGAACCGTGTGGCCTGGGAACTTGAGTGGGGTTTGATCGCAGAAACCTGTGGACTGGCCACATGACTGAGGTTTGATGGTGGAACCCTGTGCACTGAGAACATGACATCTGCTTAGATTGTGGAATAGTGTGCCCTGGGAACCTAACTGAGCCTTGGTTCTGGATCTCTGTGGCCTGGGAACATGACATCGGTGGATTCTGGAACCCTGTGGCCTGGGAACATGAGAACGGTTTGAGTCTGGAACCCTGTGGCCTGGCAACATGACTGAGGCTTGATTCTGGAACCCTGTGGCCTGGCAACATGACTGAGGTTTGATTCTGGATCCCTGTGGCCTGGGAACATGACTGAGGCGTGATTCTGGAAAACTGTGGCCTGGGAACATGACATCTGTTTAGATTGTGGAATAGTGTGCCCTGGGAATCTGACTGAGACTTGGTTCTGGAACTCTGTGGACTGGGAACATGACTGAGGTTTATTCTAGAACCCTGTAGCCTGGCAACATAACTGAGGATTGATTCTGGAACCCTGTGGCCTGGGAACATGACATCGGTGGATTCTGGAACCCTGTGGCCTGGGAACATGAGAACGGTTTGATTCTGGAACCCTGTGGCCTGGCAACATGACTGAGGCTTGATTCTGGAACCCTGTGGCCTGGCAACATGACTGAGGCTTGATTCTGGATCCCTGTGGCCTGGGAACATGACTAAGGCGTGATTGTGCAAAACTGTGGCCTGGGAACATGATATCTGTTTAGATTGTGCAATAGTGTGCCCTGGGAACATGACTGAGCCTTGGTTCTGGAACTCTGTGGACTGGGAACATGACTGAGGTTTATTCTAGAACCCTGTAGCCTGGGAACATAACTGAGGATTGATTCTGGAACCCTGTGGCCTGGGAACATGACATCGGTGGATTCTAGAACCCTGTGGCCTGGGAAAATGAGAACGGTTTGCTTCTGGAACCCTGCGGCCTGGTAACATGACTGAGCCTTGATTCTGGAACCCTGTGGCCTGGCAACATGACTGAGGCTTGATTCTGGAACCCTGTGGCCTGGCAACATGACTGAGGCTTGATTCTGAAACCGTGTGGCCTGGGAACTTGACTGAGGCCTGATACTGGAACCCCGTGGCGTGGGAACATGCCATTGGTTTGATTCTGGAACCCTGTTTCCTGAGAACATGACTGAGGTTTGATGGTTGAACCCTGTGGCATGGCAACATGATTGAGGTTTGATTGTGGAACCCTCAGGCTTGGGAACATGACTGAGGCTTAATGGTGGAACACTGTGGCCTGGAAACAGGAATGAGGTTTGATGGTGGAACCCTGTGGCCTGGCAACATGACTGAGGTTTGATTCTGGAAAACTGTGTCCTGGGAACGTGACATCTGTTTAGATTGTGGAATAGTGTGCACTGGGAACCTAACTGAGCCTTGGTACTGGATCTCTGTAGACTGGGAACATGACTGAGGTTTATTCTAGAACCCTGTAGCCTGGGAACATAACTGAGGATTGATTCTGGAACCCTGTGGCCTGGGAACATGACATCCGTGGATTCTGGAACCCTGTGGCCTGGGAACATGAGAACGGTTTGATTCTGGAACCCTGTGGCCTGGCAACATGACTGAGGCTTGATTCTGGAACCCTGTGGCCTGGCAACATGACTGAGGCTTGATTCTGGATCCCTGTGGCCTGGGAACATGACTAAGGCGTGATTCTGGAAAACTGTGGCCTGGGAACATGATATCTGTTTAGATTGTGGAATAGTGTGCCCTGGGAACCTGACTGAGCCTTGCTTCTGGAACTCTGTGGACTGGGAACATGACTGAGGTCTATTCTAGAACCCTGTAGCCTGGGAACATAACTGAGGATTGATTCTGGAAGCCTGTGGCCTGGGAACATGACATCGGTGAATTCTGGAACCCTGTGGCATGGGAACATGAGAACGGTTTGATTCTGGGACCCTGTGGCCTGGCAACATGACTGAGCCTTGATTCTGGAACCCTGTGGCCTGGCAACATGACTGAGGCTTGATTCTGGAACCGTGTGGCCTGGGAACTTGACTGGGGTTTGATCGCAGAAACCTGTGGACTGGCCACATGACTGAGGTTTGATGGTTGAACCCTGTGGCATGGCAACATGATTGAGGTTTGATTGTGGATCCCTCAGGCTTGGGAACATGACTGAGGCTTAATGGTGGAACACTGTGGCCTGGAAACAGGAAGGAGGTTTGATGGTGGAACCCTGTGGCCTGGCAACATAACTGAAGTTTGATTCTGGAAAACTGTGGCCTGGGAACATGACATCTGTTTTGATTGTGGAATAGTGTGCCCTGGGAACCTGACTGAGCCTTGGTTCTGGAACTCTGTGGACGGGGAACATGACTGAGGTTTATTCTAGAACCCTGTAGCCTGGGAACATAACTGAGGATTGATTCTGGAACCCTGTGGCCTGGGAACATGACATCGGTGGATTCTGGAACCCTGTGGCCTGGGAACATGAGAACGGTTTGATTCTGGAACCCTTTGGCCTGGCAACATGACTGAGGCTTGATTCTGGAACCCTGTGGCCTGGCAACATGACTGAGGCTTGATTCTGGAACCCTGTGGCCTGGCAACATGACTGAGGCTTGATTCTGGAACCGTGTGGCCTGGGAACTTGAGTGGGGTTTGATCGCAGAAACCTGTGGACTGGCCACATGACTGAGGTTTGATGGTGGAACCCTGTGCACTGGGAACATGACATCTGCTTAGATTGTGGAATAGTGTGCCCTGGGAACCTAACTGAGCCTTGGTTCTGGATCTCTGTGGCCTGGGAACATGACATCGGTGGATTCTGGAACCCTGTGGCCTGGGAACATGAGAACGGTTTGAGTCTGGAACCCTGTGGCCTGGCAACATGACTGAGGCTTGATTCTGTAACCCTGTGGCCTGGCAACATGACTGAGGTTTGATTCTGGATCCCTGTGGCCTGGGAACATGACTGAGGCGTGATTCTGGAAAACTGTGGCCTGGGAACATGACATCTGTTTAGATTGTGGAATAGTGTGCCCTGGGAACCTGGCTGAGCCTTGGTTCTGGAACTCTGTGGACTGGGAACATGACTGAGGTTTATTCTAGAACCCTGTAGCCTGGCAACATAACTGAGGATTGATTCTGGAACCCTGTGGCCTGGGAACATGACATCGGTGGATTCTGGAACCCTGTGGCCTGGGAACATGAGAACGGTTTGATTTTGGAACCCTGTGGCCTGGCAACATGAGTGAGGCTTGATTCTGGAACCCTGTGGCCTGGCAACATGACTGAGGCTTGATTCTGGATCCCTGTGGCCTGGGAACATGACTAAGGCGTGATCCTGCAAAACTGTGGCCTGGGAACATGATATCTGTTTAGATTGTGGAATAGTGTGCCCTGGGAACATGACTGAGCCTTGGTTCTGGAACTCTGTGGACTGGGAACATGACTGAGGTTTATTCTAGAACCCTGTAGCCTGGGAACATAACTGAGGATTGATTCTGGAACCCTGTGGCCTGGGAACATGACATCGGTGGATTCTAGAACCCTGTGGCCTGGGAACATGAGAACGGTTTGCTTCTGGAACCCTGCGGCCTGGTAACATGACTGAGCCTTGATTCTGGAACCCTGTGGCCTGGCAACATGACTGAGGCTTGATTCTGGAACCCTGTGGCCTGGCAACATGACTGAGGCTTGATTCTGAAACCGTGTGGTCTGGGAAATTGACTGAGGCCTGATATTGGAACCCCGTGGCGTGGGAACATGCCATTGGTTTGATTCTGGAACCCTGTTTCCTGAGAACATGACTGAGGTTTGATGGTTGAACCCTGTGGCATGGCAACATGATTGAGGTTTGATTGTGGAACCCTCAGGCTTGGGAACATGACTGAGGCTTAATGGTGGAACACTGTGGCCTGGAAACAGGAATGAGGTTTGATGGTGGAACCCTGTGGCCTGGCAACATGACTGAGGTTTGATTCTGGAAAACTGTGTCCTGGGAACGTGACATCTGTTTAGATTGTGGAATAGTGTGCACTGGGAACCTAACTGAGCCTTGGTACTGGATCTCTGTAGACTGGGAACATGACTGAGGTTTATTCTAGAACCCTGTAGCCTGGGAACATAACTGAGGATTGATTCTGGAACCCTGTGGCCTGGGAACATGACATCCGTGGATTCTGGAACCCTGTGGCCTGGGAACATGAGAACGGTTTGATTCTGGAACCCTGTGGCCTGGCAACATGACTCAGCCTTGATTCTGGAACCCTGTGGCCTGGGAACATGACTAAGGCGTGATTCTGGAAAACTGTGGCCTGGGAACATGATATCTGTTTAGATTGTGGAATAGTGTGCCCTGGGAACCTGACTGAGCCTTGGTTCTGGAACTCTGTGGACTGGGAACATGACTGAGGTCTATTCTAGAACCCTGTAGCCTGGGAACATAACTGAGGATTGATTCTGGAAGCCTGTGGCCTGGGAACATGACATCGGTGGATTCTGGAACCCTGTGGCATGGGAACATGAGAACGGTTTGATTCTGGAACCCTGTGTCCTGGCAACATGACTGAGGCTTGATTCTGGGACCCTGTGGCCTGGCAACATGACTGAGCCTTGATTCTGGAACCCTGTGGCCTGGCAACATGACTGAGGCTTGATTCTGGAACCGTGTGGCCTGGGAACTTGACTGGGGTTTGATCGCAGAAAGCTGTGGACTGGCCACATGGCTGAGGTTTGATGGTGGAACCCTGTGCACTGGGAATATGACTGAGGCCTGATACTGGAACCCCGTAGCGTGGGAACATGCCATTGGTTTGATTCTGGAACCCTGTTTCCTGAGAACATGACTGAGGTTTGATGGTTGAACCCTGTGGCATGGCAACATGATTGAGGTTTGATTGTGGATCCCTCAGGCTTGGGAACATGACTGAGGCTTAATGGTGGAACACTGTGGCCTGGAAACAGGAACGAGGTTTGATGGTGGAACCCTGTGGCCTGGCAACATGACTGAGGTTTGATTCTGGAACCCTGTGGCCTGGCAACATGACTGAGGCTTGATTCTGGAACATTGTGGCCCGGCAACATGACTGAGGTTTGATTCTGGATCCCTGTGGCCTGGGAACATGACTGAGGCGTGATTCTGGAAAACTGTGGCCTGGGAACATGACATCTGTTTAGATTGTGGAATAGTGTGCCCTGGGAACCTGACTGAGCCTTGGTTCTGGAACTCTGTGGACTGGGAACATGACTGAGGTTTATTCTAGAACCCTGGAGCCTGGGAACATAACTGAGGATTGATTCTGGAACCCTGTGGCCTGGGAACATGACATCGGTGGATTCTGGAACCCTGTGGCCTGTGAACATGAGAACGGTTTGATTCTGGAACCCTGTGGCCTGACAACATGACTGAGGCTTGATTCTGGAACCCTGTGGCCTGGGAACATGACATCCGTGGATTCTGGAACCCTGTGGCCTGGGAACATGAGAACGGTTTGATTCTGGAACCCTGTGGCCTGGCAACATGACTCAGCCTTGATTCTGGAACCCTGTGGCCTGGGAACATGACTAAGGCGTGATTCTGGAAAACTGTGGCCTGGGAACATGATATCTGTTTAGATTGTAGAATAGTGTGCCCTGGGAACCTGACTGAGCCTTGGTTCTGGAACTCTGTGGACTGGGAACATGACTGAGGTTTATTCTAGAACCCTGGAGCCTGGGAACATAACTGAGGATTGATTCTGGAACCCTGTGGCCTGGGAACATGACATCGGTGGATTCTGGAACCCTGTGGCCTGGGAACATGAGAACGGTTTGATTCTGTAACCCTGTGGCCTGGCAACATGACTGAGGCTTGATTCTGGAACCCTGTGGCCTGGCAACATGACTGAGGCTTGATTCTGGATCCCTGTGTCCTGGGAACATGACTAAGGCGTGATTCTGGAAAACTGTGGCCTGGGAACATGATATCTGTTTAGATTGTGGAATAGTGTGCACTGGGAACCTAACTGAGCCTTGGTACTGGATCTCTGTAGACTGGGAACATGACTGAGGTTTATTCTAGAACCCTGTAGCCTGGGAACATAACTGAGGATTGATTCTGGAACCCTGTGGCCTGGGAACATGACATCCGTGGATTCTGGAACCCTGTGGCCTGGGAACATGAGAACGGTTTGATTCTGGAACCCTGTGGCCTGGCAACATGACTCAGCCTTGATTCTGGAACCCTGTGGCCTGGGAACATGACTAAGGCGTGATTCTGGAAAACTGTGGCCTGGGAACATGATATCTGTTTAGATTGTGGAATAGTGTGCCCTGGGAACCTGACTGAGCCTTGGTTCTGGAACTCTGTGGACTGGGAACATGACTGAGGTTTATTCTAGAACCCTGTAGCCTGGGAACATAACTGAGGATTGATTCTGGAAGCCTGTGGCCTGGGAACATGACATCGGTGGATTCTGGAACCCTGTGGCATGGGAACATGAGAACGGTTTGATTCTGGAACCCTGTGTCCTGGCAACATGACTGAGGCTTGATTCTGGGACCCTGTGGCCTGGCAACATGACTGAGCCTTGATTCTGGAACCCTGTGGCCTGGCAACATGACTGAGGCTTGATTCTGGAACCGTGTGGCCTGGGAACTTGACTGGGGTTTGATCGCAGAAACCTGTGGACTGGCCACATGACTGAGGTTTGATGGTGGAACCCTGTGCACTGGGAATATGACTGAGGCCTGATACTGGAACCCCGTAGCGTGGGAACATGCCATTGGTTTGATTCTGGAACCCTGTTTCCTGAGAACATGACTGAGGTTTGATGGTTGAACCCTGTGGCATGGCAACATGATTGAGGTTTGATTGTGGATCCCTCAGGCTTGGGAACATGACTGAGGCTTAATGGTGGAACACTGTGGCCTGGAAACAGGAACGAGGTTTGATGGTGGAACCCTGTGGCCTGGCAACATGACTTAGGTTTGATTCTGGAACCCTGTGGCCTGGCAACATGACTGAGGCTTGATTCTGGAACATTGTGGCCCGGCAACATGACTGAGGTTTGATTCTGGATCCCTGTGGCCTGGGAACATGACTGAGGCGTGATTCTGGAAAACTGTGGCCTGGGAACATGACATCTGTTTAGATTGTGGAATAGTGTGCCCTGGGAACCTGACTGAGCCTTGGTTCTGGAACTCTGTGGACTGGGAACATGACTGAGGTTTATTCTAGAACCCTGTAGCCTGGGAACATAACTGAGGATTGATTCTGGAACCCTGTGGCCTGGGAACATGACATCGGTGGATTCTGGAACCCTGTGGCCTGGGAACATGAGAACGGTTTGATTCTGGAACCCTGTGGCCTGGCAACATGACTGAGGCTTGATTCTGGAACCCTGTGGCCTGGCAACATGACTGAGGCTTGATTCTGGATCCCTGTGGCCTGGGAACATGACTAAGGCGTGATTCTGGAAAACTGTGGCCTGGGAACATGATATCTGTTTAGATTGTGGAATAGTGTGCCCTGGGAACCTGACTGAGCCTTGCTTCTGGAACTCTGTGGACTGGGAACATGACTGAGGTCTATTCTAGAACCCTGTAGCCTGGGAACATAACTGAGGATTGATTCTGGAAGCCTGTGGCCTGGGAACATAACATCGGTGGATTCTGGAACCCTGTGGCATGGGAACATGAGAACGGTTTGATTCTGGGACCCTGTGGCCTGGCAACATGACTGAGCCTTGATTCTGGAACCCTGTGGCCTGGCAACATGACTGAGGCTTGATTCTGGAACCGTGTGGCCTGGGAACTTGACTGGGGTTTGATCGCAGAAACCTGTGGACTGGCCACATGACTGAGGTTTGATGGTTGAACCCTGTGGCATGGCAACATGATTGAGGTTTGATTGTGGATCCCTCAGGCTTGGGAACATGACTGAGGCTTAATGGTGGAACACTGTGGCCTGGAAACAGGAACGAGGTTTGATGGTGGAACCCTGTGGCCTGGCAACATAACTGAAGTTTGATTCTGGAAAACTGTGGCCTGGGAACATGACATCTGTTTAGATTGTGGAATAGTGTGCCCTGGGAACCTGACTGAGCCTTGGTTCTGGAACTCTGTGGACGGGGAACATGACTGAGGTTTATTCTAGAACCCTGTAGCCTGGGAACATAACTGAGGATTGATTCTGGAACCCTGTGGCCTGGGAACATGACATCGGTGGATTCTGGAACCCTGTGGCCTGGGAACATGAGAACGGTTTGATTCTGGAACCCTTTGGCCTGGCAACATGACTGAGGCTTGATTCTGGAACCCTGTGGACTGGCAACATGACTGAGGCTTGATTCTGGAACCCTGTGGCCTGGCAACATGACTGAGGCTTGATTCTGGAACCGTGTGGCCTGGGAACTTGAGTGGGGTTTGATCGCAGAAACCTGTGGACTGGCCACATGACTGAGGTTTGATGGTGGAACCCTGTGCACTGGGAACATGACATCTGCTTAGATTGTGGAATAGTGTGCCCTGGGAACCTAACTGAGCCTTTGTTCTGGATCTCTGTGGCCTGGGAACATGACATCGGTGGATTCTGGAACCCTGTGGCCTGGGAACATGAGAACGGTTTGAGTCTGGAACCCTGTGGCCTGGCAACATGACTGAGGCTTGATTCTGTAACCCTGTGGCCTGGCAACATGACTGAGGTTTGATTCTGGATCCCTGTGGCCTGGGAACATGACTGAGGCGTGATTCTGGAAAACTGTGGCCTGGGAACATGACATCTGTTTAGATTGTGGAATAGTGTGCCCTGGGAACCTGACTGAGCCTTGGTTCTGGAACTCTGTGGACTGGGAACATGACTGAGGTTTATTCTAGAACCCTGTAGCCTGGCAACATAACTGAGGATTGATTCTGGAACCCTGTGGCCTGGGAACATGACATCGGTGGATTCTGGAACCCTGTGGCCTGGGAACATGAGAACGGTTTGCTTCTGGAACCCTGCGGCCTGGTAACATGACTGAGCCTTGATTCTGGAACCCTGTGGCCTGGCAACATGACTGAGGCTTGATTCTGGAACCCTGTGGCCTGGCAACATGACTGAGGCTTGATTCTGAAACCGTGTGGCCTGGGAACTTGACTGAGGCCTGATACTGGAACCCCGTGGCGTGGGAACATGCCATTGGTTTGATTCTGGAACCCTGTTTCCTGAGAACATGACTGAGGTTTGATGGTTGAACCCTGTGGCATGGCAACATGATTGAGGTTTGATTGTGGAACCCTCAGGCTTGGGAACATGACTGAGGCTTAATGGTGGAACTCTGTGGCCTGGAAACAGGAATGAGGTTTGATGGTGGAACCCTGTGGCCTGGCAACATGAATGAGGTTTGATTCTGGAAAACTGTGTCCTGGGAACATGACATCTGCTTAGATTGTGGAATAGTGTGCCCTGGGAACCTAACTGAGCCTTGGTTCTGGATCTCTGTGGCCTGGGAAAATGACATCGGTGGATTCTGGAACCCTGTGGCCTGGGAACATGAGAACGGTTTGATTCTGGAACCCTGTGGCCTGGCAACATGACTCAGCCTTGATTCTGGAACCCTGTGGCCTGGGAACATGACTAAGGCGTGATTCTGGAAAACTGTGGCCTGGGAACATGATATCTGTTTAGATTGTGGAATAGTGTGCCCTGGGAACCTGACTGAGCCTTGGTTCTGGAACTCTGTGGACTGGGAACATGACTGAGGTCTATTCTAGAACCCTGTAGCCTGGGAACATAACTGAGGATTGATTCTGGAAGCCTGTGGCCTGGGAACATGACATCGGTGGATTCTGGAACCCTGTGGCATGGGAACATGAGAACGGTTTGATTCTGGAACCCTGTGTCCTGGCAACATGACTGAGGCTTGATTCTGGGACCCTGTGGCCTGGCAACATGACTGAGCCTTGATTCTGGAACCCTGTGGCCTGGCAACATGACTGAGGCTTGATTCTGGAACCGTGTGGCCTGGGAACTTGACTGGGGTTTGATCGCAGAAACCTGTGGACTGGCCACATGACTGAGGTTTGATGGTGGAACCCTGTGCACTGGGAATATGACTGAGGCCTGATACTGGAACCCCGTAGCGTGGGAACATGCCATTGGTTTGATTCTGGAACCCTGTTTCCTGAGAACATGACTGAGGTTTGATGGTTGAACCCTGTGGCATGGCAACATGATTGAGGTTTGATTGTGGATCCCTCAGGCTTGGGAACATGACTGAGGCTTAATGGTGGAACACTGTGGCCTGGAAACAGGAACGAGGTTTGATGGTGGAACCCTGTGGCCTGGCAACATGACTGAGGTTTGATTCTGGAACCCTGTGGCCAGGCAACATGACTGAGGCTTGATTCTGGAACATTGTGGCCCGGCAACATGACTGAGGTTTGATTCTGGATCCCTGTGGCCTGGGAACATGACTGAGGCGTGATTCTGGAAAACTGTGGCCTGGGAACATGACATCTGTTTAGATTGTGGAATAGTGTGCCCTGGGAACCTGACTGAGCCTTGGTTCTGGAACTCTGTGGACTGGGAACATGACTGAGGTTTATTCTAGAACCCTGTAGCCTGGGAACATAACTGAGGATTGATTCTGGAACCCTGTGGCCTGGGAACATGACATCGGTGGATTCTGGAACCCTGTGGCCTGGGAACATGAGAACGGTTTGATTCTGGAACCCTGTGGCCTGGCAACATGACTGAGGCTTGATTCTGGAACCCTGTGGCCTGGGAACATGACATCCGTGGATTCTGGAACCCTGTGGCCTGGGAACATGAGAACGGTTTGATTCTGGAACCCTGTGGCCTGGCAACATGACTCAGCCTTGATTCTGGAATCCTGTGGCCTGGGAACATGACTAAGGCGTGATTCTGGAAAACTGTGGCCTGGGAACATGATATCTGTTTAGATTGTGGAATAGTGTGCCGTGGGAACCTGACTGAGCCTTGGTTCTGGAACTCTGTGGACTGGGAACATGACTGAGGTTTATTCTAGAACCCTGGAGCCTGGGAACATAACTGAGGATTGATTCTGGAACCCTGTGGCCTGGGAACATGACATCGGTGGATTCTGGAACCCTGTGGCCTGGGAACATGAGAACGGTTTGATTCTGGAACCCTGTGGCCTGGCAACATGACTGAGGCTTGATTCTGGAACCCTGTGGCCTGGCAACATGACTGAGGCTTGATTCTGGATCCCTGTGGCCTGGGAACATGACTAAGGCGTGATTCTGGAAAACTGTGGCCTGGGAACATGATATCTGTTTAGATTGTGGAATAGTGTGCCCTGGGAACCTGACTGAGCCTTGGTTCTGGAACTCTGTGGACTGGGAACATGACTGAGGTCTATTCTAGAACCCTGTAGCCTGGGAACATAACTGAGGATTGATTCTGGAAGCCTGTGGCCTGGGAACATGACATCGGTGGATTCTGGAACCCTGTGGCATGGGAACATGAGAACGGTTTGATTCTGGAACCCTGTGTCCTGGCAACATGACTGAGGCTTGATTCTGGGACCCTGTGGCCTGGCAACATGACTGAGCCTTGATTCTGGAACCCTGTGGCCTGGCAACATGACTGAGGCTTGATTCTGGAACCGTGTGGCCTGGGAACTTGACTGGGGTTTGATCGCAGAAACCTGTGGACTGGCCACATGACTGAGGTTTGATGGTGGAACACTGTGCACTGGGAATATGACTGAGGCCTGATACTGGAACCCCGTAGCGTGGGAACATGCCATTGGTTTGATTCTGGAACCCTGTTTCCTGAGAACATGACTGAGGTTTGATGGTTGAACCCTGTGGCATGGCAACATGATTGAGGTTTGATTGTGGATCCCTCAGGCTTGGGAACATGACTGAGGCTTAATGGTGGAACACTGTGGCCTGGAAACAGGAACGAGGTTTGATGGTGGAACCCTGTGGCCTGGCAACATAACTGAAGTTTGATTCTGGAAAACTGTGGCCTGGGAACATGACATCTGTTTAGATTGTGGAATAGTGTGCCCTGGGAACCTGACTGAGCCTTGGTTCTGGAACTCTGTGGACGGGGAACATGACTGAGGTTTATTCTAGAACCCTGTAGCCTGGGAACATTACTGAGGATTGATTCTGGAACCCTGTGGCCTGGGAACATGACATCGGTGGATTCTGGAACCCTGTGGCCTGGGAACATGAGAACGGTTTGATTCTGGAACCCTTTGGCCTGGCAACATGACTGAGGCTTGATTCTGGAACCCTGTGGACAGGCAAAATGACTGAGGCTTGATTCTGGAACCCTGTGGCCTGGCAACATGACTGAGGCTTGATTCTGGAACCGTGTGGCCTGGGAACTTGAGTGGGGTTTGATCGCAGAAACCTGTGGACTGGCCACATGACTGAGGTTTGATGGTGGAACCCTGTGCACTGAGAACATGACATCTGCTTAGATTGTGGAATAGTGTGCCCTGGGAACCTAACTGAGCCTTGGTTCTGGATCTCTGTGGCCTGGGAACATGACATCGGTGGACTCTGGAACCCTGTGGCCTGGGAACATGAGAACGGTTTGAGTCTGGAACCCTGTGGCCTGGCAACATGACTGAGGCTTGATTCTGGAACCCTGTGGCCTGGCAACATGACTGAGGTTTGATTCTGGATCCCTGTGGCCTGGGAACATGACTGAGGCGTGATTCTGGAAAACTGTGGCCTGGGAACATGACATCTGTTTAGATTGTGGAATAGTGTGCCCTGGGAATCTGACTGAGACTTGGTTCTGGAACTCTGTGGACTGGGAACATGACTGAGGTTTATTCTAGAACCCTGTAGCCTGGCAACATAACTGAGGATTGATTCTGGAACCCTGTGGCCTGGGAACATGACATCGGTGGATTCTGGAACCCTGTGGCCTGGGAACATGAGAACGGTTTGATTCTGGAACCCTGTGGCCTGGCAACATGACTGAGGCTTGATTCTGGAACCCTGTGGCCTGGCAACATGACTGAGGCTTGATTCTGGATCCCTGTGGCCTGGGAACATGACTAAGGCGTGATTGTGCAAAACTGTGGCCTGGGAACATGATATCTGTTTAGATTGTGCAATAGTGTGCCCTGGGAACATGACTGAGCCTTGGTTCTGGAACTCTGTGGACTGGGAACATGACTGAGGTTTATTCTAGAACCCTGTAGCCTGGGAACATAACTGAGGATTGATTCTGGAACCCTGTGGCCTGGGAACATGACATCGGTGGATTCTAGAACCCTGTGGCCTGGGAAAATGAGAACGGTTTGCTTCTGGAACCCTGCGGCCTGGTAACATGACTGAGCCTTGATTCTGGAACCCTGTGGCCTGGCAACATGACTGAGGCTTGATTCTGGAACCCTGTGGCCTGGCAACATGACTGAGGCTTGATTCTGAAACCGTGTGGCCTGGGAACTTGACTGAGGCCTGATACTGGAACCCCGTGGCGTGGGAACATGCCATTGGTTTGATTCTGGAACCCTGTTTCCTGAGAACATGACTGAGGTTTGATGGTTGAACCCTGTGGCATGGCAACATGATTGAGGTTTGATTGTGGAACCCTCAGGCTTGGGAACATGACTGAGGCTTAATGGTGGAACACTGTGGCCTGGAAACAGGAATGAGGTTTGATGGTGGAACCCTGTGGCCTGGCAACATGACTGAGGTTTGATTCTGGAAAACTGTGTCCTGGGAACGTGACATCTGTTTAGATTGTGGAATAGTGTGCACTGGGAACCTAACTGAGCCTTGGTACTGGATCTCTGTAGACTGGGAACATGACTGAGGTTTATTCTAGAACCCTGTAGCCTGGGAACATAACTGAGGATTGATTCTGGAACCCTGTGGCCTGGGAACATGACATCCGTGGATTCTGGAACCCTGTGGCCTGGGAACATGAGAACGGTTTGATTCTGGAACCCTGTGGCCTGGCAACATGACTCAGCCTTGATTCTGGAACCCTGTGGCCTGGGAACATGACTAAGGCGTGATTCTGGAAAACTGTGGCCTGGGAACATGATATCTGTTTAGATTGTGGAATAGTGTGCCCTGGGAACCTGACTGAGCCTTGGTTCTGGAACTCTGTGGACTGGGAACATGACTGAGGTCTATTCTAGAACCCTGTAGCCTGGGAACATAACTGAGGATTGATTCTGGAAGCCTGTGGCCTGGGAACATGACATCGGTGGATTCTGGAACCCTGTGGCATGGGAACATGAGAACGGTTTGGTTCTGGAACCCTGTGTCCTGGCAACATGACTGAGGCTTGATTCTGGGACCCTGTGGCCTGGCAACATGACTGAGCCTTGATTCTGGAACCCTGTGGCCTGGCAACATGACTGAGGCTTGATTCTGGAACCGTGTGGCCTGGGAACTTGACTGGGGTTTGATCGCAGAAAGCTGTGGACTGGCCACATGACTGAGGTTTGATGGTGGAACCCTGTGCACTGGGAATATGACTGAGGCCTGATACTGGAACCCCGTAGCGTGGGAACATGCCATTGGTTTGATTCTGGAACCCTGTTTCCTGAGAACATGACTGAGGTTTGATGGTTGAACCCTGTGGCATGGCAACATGATTGAGGTTTGATTGTGGATCCCTCAGGCTTGGGAACATGACTGAGGCTTAATGGTGGAACACTGTGGCCTGGAAACAGGAACGAGGTTTGATGGTGGAACCCTGTGGCCTGGCAACATGACTTAGGTTTGATTCTGGAACCCTGTGGCCTGGCAACATGACTGAGGCTTGATTCTGGAACATTGTGGCCCGGCAACATGACTGAGGTTTGATTCTGGATCCCTGTGGCCTGGGAACATGACTGAGGCGTGATTCTGGAAAACTGTGGCCTGGGAACATGACATCTGTTTAGATTGTGGAATAGTGTGCCCTGGGAACCTGACTGAGCCTTGGTTCTGGAACTCTGTGGACTGGGAACATGACTGAGGTTTATTCTAGAACCCTGTAGCCTGGGAACATAACTGAGGATTGATTCTGGAACCCTGTGGCCTGGGAACATGACATCGGTGGATTCTGGAACCCTGTGGCCTGGGAACATGAGAACGGTTTGATTCTGGAACCCTGTGGCCTGGCAACATGACTGAGGCTTGATTCTGGAACCCTGTGGCCTGGCAACATGACTGAGGCTTGATTCTGGATCCCTGTGGCCTGGGAACATGACTAAGGCGTGATTCTGGAAAACTGTGGCCTGGGAACATGATATCTGTTTAGATTGTGGAATAGTGTGCCCTGGGAACCTGACTGAGCCTTGCTTCTGGAACTCTGTGGACTGGGAACATGACTGAGGTCTATTCTAGAACCCTGTAGCCTGGGAACATAACTGAGGATTGATTCTGGAAGCCTGTGGCCTGGGAACATAACATCGGTGGATTCTGGAACCCTGTGGCATGGGAACATGAGAACGGTTTGATTCTGGGACCCTGTGGCCTGGCAACATGACTGAGCCTTGATTCTGGAACCCTGTGGCCTGGCAACATGACTGAGGCTTGATTCTGGAACCGTGTGGCCTGGGAACTTGACTGGGGTTTGATCGCAGAAACCTGTGGACTGGCCACATGACTGAGGTTTGATGGTTGAACCCTGTGGCATGGCAACATGATTGAGGTTTGATTGTGGATCCCTCAGGCTTGGGAACATGACTGAGGCTTAATGGTGGAACACTGTGGCCTGGAAACAGGAACGAGGTTTGATGGGGGAACCCTGTGGCCTGGCAACATAACTGAAGTTTGATTCTGGAAAACTGTGGCCTGGGAACATGACATCTGTTTAGATTGTGGAATAGTGTGCCCTGGGAACCTGACTGAGCCTTGGTTCTGGAACTCTGTGGACGGGGAACATGACTGAGGTTTATTCTAGAACCCTGTAGCCTGGGAACATAACTGAGGATTGATTCTGGAACCCTGTGGCCTGGGAACATGACATCGGTGGATTCTGGAACCCTGTGGCCTGGGAACATGAGAACGGTTTGATTCTGGAACCCTTTGGCATGGCAATATGACTGAGGCTTGATTCTGGAACCCTGTGGACTGGCAATATGACTGAGGCTTGATTCTGGAACCCTGTGGCCTGGCAACATGACTGAGGCTTGATTCTGGAAACGTGTGGCCTGGGAACTTGAGTGGGGTTTGATCGCAGAAACCTGTGGACTGGCCACATGACTGAGGTTTGATGGTGGAACCCTGTGCACTGGGAACATGACATCTGCTTAGATTGTGGAATAGTGTGCCCTGGGAACCTAACTGAGCCTTGGTTCTGGATCTCTGTGGCCTGGGAACATGACATCGGTGGATTCTGGAACCCTGTGGCCTGGGAACATGAGAACGGTTTGAGTCTGGAACCCTGTGGCCTGGCAACATGACTGAGGCTTGATTCTGTAACCCTGTGGCCTGGCAACATGACTGAGGTTTGATTCTGGATCCCTGTGGCCTGGGAACATGACTGAGGCGTGATTCTGGAAAACTGTGGCCTGGGAACATGACATCTGTTTAGATTGTGGAATAGTGTGCCCTGGGAACCTGACTGAGCCTTGGTTCTGGAACTCTGTGGACTGGGAACATGACTGAGGTTTATTCTAGAACCCTGTAGCCTGGCAACATAACTGAGGATTGATTCTGGAACCCTGTGGCCTGGGAACATGACATCGGTGGATTCTGGAACCCTGTGGCCTGGGAACATGAGAACGGTTTGATTCTGGAACCCTGTGGCCTGGCAACATGACTGAGGCTTGATTCTGGAACCCTGTGGCCTGGCAACATGACTGAGGCTTGATTCTGGATCCCTGTGGCCTGGGAACATGACTAAGGCGTGATTCTGCAAAACTGTGGCCTGGGAACATGATATCTGTTTAGATTGTGGAATAGTGTGCCCTGGGAACATGACTGAGCCTTGGTTCTGGAACTCTGTGGACTGGGAACATGACTGAGGTTTATTCTAGAACCCTGTAGCCTGGGAACATAACTGAGGATTGATTCTGGAACCCTGTGGCCTGGGAACATGACATCGGTGGATTCTAGAACCCTGTGGCCTGGGAACATGAGAACGGTTTGCTTCTGGAACCCTGCGGCCTGGTAACATGACTGAGCCTTGATTCTGGAACCCTGTGGCCTGGCAACATGACTGAGGCTTGATTCTGGAACCCTGTGGCCTGGCAACATGACTGAGGCTTGATTCTGAAACCGTGTGGTTTGGGAAATTGACTGAGGCCTGATATTGGAACCCCGTGGCGTGGGAACATGCCATTGGTTTGATTCTGGAACCCTGTTTCCTGAGAACATGACTGAGGTTTGATGGTTGAACCCTGTGGCATGGCAACATGATTGAGGTTTGATTGTGGAACCCTCAGGCTTGGGAACATGACTGAGGCTTAATGGTGGAACACTGTGGCCTGGAAACAGGAATGAGGTTTGATGGTGGAACCCTGTGGCCTGGCAACATGACTGAGGTTTGATTCTGGAAAACTGTGTCCTGGGAACGTGACATCTGTTTAGATTGTGGAATAGTGTGCACTGGGAACCTAACTGAGCCTTGGTACTGGATCTCTGTAGACTGGGAACATGACTGAGGTTTATTCTAGAACCCTGTAGCCTGGGAACATAACTGAGGATTGATTCTGGAACCCTGTGGCCTGGGAACATGACATCCGTGGATTCTGGAACCCTGTGGCCTGGGAACATGAGAACGGTTTGATTCTGGAACCCTGTGGCCTGGCAACATGACTCAGCCTTGATTCTGGAACCCTGTGGCCTGGGAACATGACTAAGGCGTGATTCTGGAAAACTGTGGCCTGGGAACATGATATTTGTTTAGATTGTGGAATAGTGTGCCCTGGGAACCTGACTGAGCCTTGGTTCTGGAACTCTGTGGACTGGGAACATGACTGAGGTCTATTCTAGAACCCTGTAGCCTGGGAACATAACTGAGGATTGATTCTGGAAGCCTGTGGCCTGGGAACATGACATCGGTGGATTCTGGAACCCTGTGGCATGGGAACATGAGAACGGTTTGATTCTGGAACCCTGTGTCCTGGCAACATGACTGAGGCTTGATTCTGGGACCCTGTGGCCTGGCAACATGACTGAGCCTTGATTCTGGAACCCTGTGGCCTGGCAACATGACTGAGGCTTGATTCTGGAACCGTGTGGGCTGGGAACTTGACTGGGGTTTGATCGCAGAAAGCTGTGGACTGGCCACATGACTGAGGTTTGATGGTGGAACCCTGTGCACTGGGAATATGACTGAGGCCTGATACTGGAACCCCGTAGCGTGGGAACATGCCATTGGTTTGATTCTGGAACCCTGTTTCCTGAGAACATGACTGAGGTTTGATGGTTGAACCCTGTGGCATGGCAACATGATTGAGGTTTGATTGTGGATCCCTCAGGCTTGGGAACATGACTGAGGCTTAATGGTGGAACACTGTGGCCTGGAAACAGGAACGAGGTTTGATGGTGGAACCCTGTGGCCTGGCAACATGACTGAGGTTTGATTCTGGAACATTGTGGCCCGCAACATGACTGAGGTTTGATTCTGGATCCCTGTGGCCTGGGAACATGACTGAGGCGTGATTCTGGAAAACTGTGGCCTGGGAACATGACATCTGTTTAGACTGTGGAATAGTGTGCCCTGGGAACTTGACTGAGCCTTGGTTCTGGAACTCTGTGGACTGGGAACATGACTGAGGTTTATTCTAGAACCCTGTAGCCTGGGAACATAACTGAGGATTGATTCTGGAACCCTGTGGCCTGGGAACATGACATCGGTGGATTCTGGAACCCTGTGGCCTGGGAACATGAGAACGGTTTGATTCTGGAACCCTGTGGCCTGGCAACATGACTGAGGCTTGATTCTGGAACCCTGTGGCCTGGGAACATGACATCCGTGGATTCTGGAACCCTGTGGCCTGGGAACATGAGAACGGTTTGATTCTGGAACCCTGTGGCCTGGCAACATGACTGAGGCTTGATTCTGGAACCCTGTGGCCTGGCAACATGACTGAGGCTTGATTCTGGATCCCTGTGGCCTGGGAACATGACTAAGGCGTGATTCTGGAAAACTGTGGCCTGGGAACATGATATCTGTTTAGATTGTGGAATAGTGTGCCCTGGGAACCTGACTGAGCCTTGCTTCTGGAACTCTGTGGACTGGGAACATGACTGAGGTCTATTCTAGAACCCTGTAGCCTGGGAACATAACTGAGGATTGATTCTGGAAGCCTGTGGCCTGGGAACATGACATCGGTGGATTCTGGAACCCTGTGGCATGGGAACATGAGAACGGTTTGATTCTGGGACCCTGTGGCCTGGCAACATGACTGAGCCTTGATTCTGGAACCCTGTGGCCTGGCAACATGACTGAGGCTTGATTCTGGAACCGTGTGGCCTGGGAACTTGACTGGGGTTTGATCGCAGAAACCTGTGGACTGGCCACATGACTGAGGTTTGATGGTTGAACCCTGTGGCATGGCAACATGATTGAGGTTTGATTGTGGATCCCTCAGGCTTGGGAACATGACTGAGGCTTAATGGTGGAACACTGTGGCCTGGAAACAGGAACGAGGTTTGATGGTGGAACCCTGTGGCCTGGCAACATAACTGAAGTTTGATTCTGGAAAATTGTGGCCTGGGAACATGACATCTGTTTAGATTGTGGAATAGTGTGCCCTGGGAACCTGACTGAGCCTTGGTTCTGGAACTCTGTGGACGGGGAACATGACTGAGGTTTATTCTAGAACCCTGTAGCCTGGGAACATAACTGAGGATTGATTCTGGAACCCTGTGGCCTGGGAACATGACATCGGTGGATTCTGGAACCCTGTGGCCTGGGAACATGAGAACGGTTTGATTCTGGAACCCTTTGGCCTGGCAACATGACTGAGGCTTCATTCTGGAACCCTGTGGACTGGCAACATGACTGAGGCTTGATTCTGGAACCCTGTGGCCTGGCAACATGACTGAGGCTTGATTCTGGAACCGTGTGGCCTGGGAACTTGAGTGGGGTTTGATCGCAGAAACCTGTGGACTGGCCACATGACTGAGGTTTGATGGTGGAACCCTGTGCACTGGGAACATGACATCTGCTTAGATTGTGGAATAGTGTGCCCTGGGAACCTAACTGAGCCTTGGTTCTGGATCTCTGTGGCCTGGGAACATGACATTGGTGGATTCTGGAACCCTGTGGCCTGGGAACATGAGAACGGTTTGAGTCTGGAACCCTGTGGCCTGGCAACATGACTGAGGCTTGATTCTGTAACCCTGTGGCCTGGCAACATGACTGAGGTTTGATTCTGGATCCCTGTGGCCTGGGAACATGACATCTGTTTAGATTGTGGAATAGTGTGCCCTGGGAACCTGACTGAGCCTTGGTTCTGGAACTCTGTGGACTGGGAACATGACTGAGGTTTATTCTAGAACCCTGTAGCCTGGCAACATAACTGAGGATTGATTCTGGAACCCTGTGGCCTGGGAACATGACATCGGTGGATTCTGGAACCCTGTGGCCTGGGAACATGAGAAGGGTTTGATTCTGGAACCCTGTGGCCTGGCAACATGACTGAGGCTTGATTCTGGAACCCTGTGGCCTGGCAACATGACTGAGGCTTGATTCTGGAACCCTGTGGCCTGGGAACATGACATCGGTGGATTCTAGAACCCTGTGGCCTGGGAACATGAGAACGGTTTGCTTCTGGAACCCTGCGGCCTGGTAACATGACTGAGCCTTGATTCTGGAACCCTGTGGCCTGGCAACATGACTGAGGCTTGATTCTGGAACCCTGTGGCCTGGCAACATGACTGAGGCTTGATTCTGAAACCGTGTGGTCTGGGAAATTGACTGAGGCCTGATATTGGAACCCCGTGGCGTGGGAACATGCCATTGGTTTGATTCTGGAACCCTGTTTCCTGAGAACATGACTGAGGTTTGATGGTTGAACCCTGTGGCATGGCAACATGATTGAGGTTTGATTGTGGATCCCTTAGGCTTGGGAACATGACTGAGGCTTAATGGTGGAACACTGTGGCCTGGAAACAGGAACGAGGTTTGATGGTGGAACCCTGTGGCCTGGCAACATAACTGAAGTTTGATTCTGGAAAACTGTGGCCTGGGAACATGACATCTGTTTTGATTGTGGAATAGTGTGCCCTGGGAACCTGACTGAGCCTTGGTTCTGGAACTCTGTGGACGGGGAACATGACTGAGGTTTATTCTAGAACCCTGTAGCCTGGGAACATAACTGAGGATTGATTCTGGAACCCTGTGGCCTGGGAACATGACATCGGTGGATTCTGGAACCCTGTGGCCTGGGAACATGAGAACGGTTTGATTCTGGAACCCTTTGGCCTGGCAACATGACTGAGGCTTGATTCTGGAACCCTGTGGACTGGCAACATGACTGAGGCTTGATTCTGGAACCCTGTGGCCTGGCAACATGACTGAGGCTTGATTCTGGAACCGTGTGGCCTGGGAACTTGAGTGGGGTTTGATCGCAGAAACCTGTGGACTGGCCACATGACTGAGGTTTGATGGTGGAACCCTGTGCACTGGGAACATGACATCTGCTTAGATTGTGGAATAGTGTGCCCTGGGAACCTAACTGAGCCTTGGTTCTGGATCTCTGTGGCCTGGGAACATGACATCGGTGGATTCTGGAACCCTGTGGCCTGGGAATATGAGAACGGTTTGAGTCTGGAACCCTGTGGCCTGGCAACATGACTGAGGCTTGATTCTGTAACCCTGTGGCCTGGCAACATGAATGAGGTTTGATTCTGGATCCCTGTGGCCTGGGAACATGACTGAGGCGTGATTCTGGAAAACTGTGGCCTGGGAACATGACATCTGTTTAGATTGTGGAATAGTGTGCCCTGGGAACCTGACTGAGCCTTGGTTCTGGAACTCTGTGGACTGGGAACATGACTGAGGTTTATTCTAGAACCCTGTAGACTGGCAACATAACTGAGGATTGATTCTGGAACCCTGTGGCCTGGGAACATGACATCGGTGGATTCTGGAACCCTGTGGCCTGGGAACATGAGAACGGTTTGATTCTGGAACCCTGTGGCCTGGCAACATGACTGAGGCTTGATTCTGGAACCCTGTGGCCTGGCAACATGACTGAGGCTTGATTCTGGATCCCTGTGGCCTGGGAACATGACTAAGGCGTGATTCTGCAAAACTGTGGCCTGGGAACATGATATCTGTTTAGATTGTGGAATAGTGTGCCCTGGGAACATGACTGAGCCTTGGTTCTGGAACTCTGTGGACTGGGAACATGACTGAGGTTTATTCTAGAACCCTGTAGCCTGGGAACATAACTGAGGATTGATTCTGGAACCCTGTGGCCTGGGAACATGACATCGGTGGATTCTAGAACCCTGTGGCCTGGGAACATGAGAACGGTTTGCTTCTGGAACCCTGCGGCCTGGTAACATGACTGAGCCTTGATTCTGGAACCCTGTGGCCTGGCAACATGACTGAGGCTTGATTCTGGAACCCTGTGGCCTGGCAACATGACTGAGGCTTGATTCTGAAACCGTGTGGCCTGGGAACTTGACTGAGGCCTGATACTGGAACCCCGTGGCGTGGGAACATGCCATTGGTTTGATTCTGGAACCCTGTTTCCTGAGAACATGACTGAGGTTTGATGGTTGAACCCTGTGGCATGGCAACATGATTGAGGTTTGATTGTGGAACCCTCAGGCTTGGGAACATGACTGAGGCTTAATGGTGGAACACTGTGGCCTGAAAACAGGAATGACGTTTGATGGTGGAACCCTGTGGCCTGGCAACATGACTGAGGTTTGATTCTGGAAAACTGTGTCCTGGGAACGTGACATCTGTTTAGATTGTGGAATAGTGTGCACTGGGAACCTAACTGAGCCTTGGTACTGGATCTCTGTAGACTGGGAACATGACTGAGGTCTATTCTAGAACCCTGTAGCCTGGGAACATAACTGAGGATTGATTCTGGAAGCCTGTGGCCTGGGAACATGACATCGGTGGATTCTGGAACCCTGTGGCCTGGGAACATGAGAACGGTTTGATTCTGGAACCCTGTGTCCTGGCAACATGACTGAGGCTTGATTCTGGGACCCTGTGGCCTGGCAACATGACTGAGCCTTGATTCTGGAACCCTGTGGCCTGGCAACATGACTGAGGCTTGATTCTGGAACCGTGTGGCCTGGGAACTTGACTGGGGTTTGATCGCAGAAACCTGTGGACTGGCCACATGACTGAGGTTTGATGGTGGAACCCTGTGCACTGGGAATATGACTGAGGCCTGATACTGGAACCCCGTAGCGTGGGAACATGCCATTGGTTTGATTCTGGAACCCTGTTTCCTGAGAACATGACTGAGGTTTGATGGTTGAACCCTGTGGCATGGCAACATGATTGAGGTTTGATTGTGGATCCCTCAGGCTTGGGAACATGACTGAGGCTTAATGGTGGAACACTGTGGCCTGGAAACAGGAACGAGGTTTGATGGTGGAACCCTGTGGCCTGGCAACATGACTGAGGTTTGATTCTGGAACCCTGTGGCCAGGCAACATGACTGAGGCTTGATTCTGGAACATTGTGGCCCGGCAACATGACTGAGGTTTGATTCTGGATCCCTGTGGCCTGGGAACATGACTGAGGCGTGATTCTGGAAAACTGTGGCCTGGGAACATGACATCTGTTTAGATTGTGGAATAGTGTGCCCTGGGAACCTGACTGAGCCTTGGTTCTGGAACTCTGTGGACTGGGAACATGACTGAGGTTTATTCTAGAACCCTGTAGCCTGGGAACATAACTGAGGATTGATTCTGGAACCCTGTGGCCTGGGAACATGACATCGGTGGATTCTGGAACCCTGTGGCCTGGGAACATGAGAACGGTTTGATTCTGGAACCCTGTGGCCTGGCAACATGACTGAGGCTTAATTCTGGAACCCTGTGGCCTGGGAACATGACATCCGTGGATTCTGGAACCCTGTGGCCTGGGAACATGAGAACGGTTTGATTCTGGAACCCTGTGGCCTGGCAACATGACTGAGGCTTGATTCTGGATCCCTGTGGCCTGGGAACATGACTAAGGCGTGATTCTGGAAAACTGTGGCCTGGGAAAATGATATCTGTTTAGATTGTGGAATAGTGTGCCCTGGGAACCTGACTGAGCCTTGCTTCTGGAACTCTGTGGACTGGGAACATGACTGAGGTCTATTCTAGAACCCTGTAGCCTGGGAACATAACTGAGGATTGATTCTGGAAGCCTGTGGCCTGGGAACATGACATCGGTGGATTCTGGAACCCTGTGGCATGGGAACATGAGAACGGTTTGATTCTGGGACCCTGTGGCCTGGCAACATGACTGAGCCTTGATTCTGGAACCCTGTGGCCTGGCAACATGACTGAGGCTTGATTCTGGAACCGTGTGGCCTGGGAACTTGACTGGGGTTTGATCGCAGAAACCTGTGGACTGGCCACATGACTGAGGTTTGATGGTTGAACCCTGTGGCATGGCAACATGATTGAGGTTTGATTGTGGATCCCTCAGGCTTGGGAACATGACTGAGGCTTAATGGTGGAACACTGTGGCCTGGAAACAGGAAGGAGGTTTGATGGTGGAACCCTGTGGCCTGGCAACATAACTGAAGTTTGATTCTGGAAAACTGTGGCCTGGGAACATGACATCTGTTTAGATTGTGGAATAGTGTGCCCTGGGAACCTGACTGAGCCTTGGTTCTGGAACTCTGTGGACGGGGAACATGACTGAGGTTTATTCTAGAACCCTGTAGCCTGGGAACATAACTGAGGATTGATTCTGGAACCCTGTGGCCTGGGAACATGACATCGGTGGATTCTGGAACCCTGTGGCCTGGGAACATGAGAACGGTTTGATTCTGGAACCCTTTGGCCTGGCAACATGACTGAGGCTTGATTCTGGAACCCTGTGGCCTGGCAACATGACTGAGGCTTGATTCTGGAACCCTGTGGCCTGGCAACATGACTGAGGCTTGATTCTGAAACCGTGTGGTCTGGGAAATTGACTGAGGCCTGATATTGGAACCCCGTGGCGTGGGAACATGCCATTGGTTTGATTCTGGAACCCTGTTTCCTGAGAACATGACTGAGGTTTCATGGTTGAACCCTGTGGCATGGCAACATGATTGAGGTTTGATTGTGGTACCCTCAGGCTTGGGAACATGACTGAGGCTTAATGGTGGAACACTGTGGCCTGGAAACAGGAATGAGGTTTGATGGTGGAACCCTGTGGCCTGGCAACATGACTGAGGTTTGATTCTGGAAAACTGTGTCCTGGGAACGTGACATCTGTTTAGATTGTGGAATAGTGTGCACTGGGAACCTAACTGAGCCTTGGTACTGGATCTCTGTAGACTGGGAACATGACTGAGGTTTATTCTAGAACCCTGTAGCCTGGGAACATAACTGAGGATTGATTCTGGAACCCTGTGGCCTGGGAACATGACATCCGTGGATTCTGGAACCCTGTGGCCTGGGAACATGAGAACGGTTTGATTCTGGAACCCTGTGGCCTGGCAACATGACTCAGCCTTGATTCTGGAACCCTGTGGCCTGGGAACATGACTAAGGCGTGATTCTGGAAAACTGTGGCCTGGGAACATGATATCTGTTTAGATTGTGGAATAGTGTGCCCTGGGAACCTGACTGAGCCTTGGTTCTGGAACTCTGTGGACTGGGAACATGACTGAGGTCTATTCTAGAACCCTGTAGCCTGGGAACATAACTGAGGATTGATTCTGGAAGCCTGTGGCCTGGGAACATGACATCGGTGGATTCTGGAACCCTGTGGCATGGGAACATGAGAACGGTTTGATTCTGGAACCCTGTGTCCTGGCAACATGACTGAGGCTTGATTCTGGGACCCTGTGGCCTGGCAACATGACTGAGCCTTGATTCTGGAACCCTGTGGCCTGGCAACATGACTGAGGCTTGATTCTGGAACCGTGTGGCCTGGGAACTTGACTGGGGTTTGATCGCAGAAAGCTGTGGACTGGCCACATGACTGAGGTTTGATGGTGGAACCCTGTGCACTGGGAATATGACTGAGGCCTGATACTGGAACCCCGTAGCGTGGGAACATGCCATTGGTTTGATTCTGGAACCCTGTTTCCTGAGAACATGACTGAGGTTTGATGGTTGAACCCTGTGGCATGGCAACATGATTGAGGTTTGATTGTGGATCCCTCAGGCTTGGGAACATGACTGAGGCTTAATGGTGGAACACTGTGGCCTGGAAACAGGAACGAGGTTTGATGGTGGAACCCTGTGGCCTGGCAACATGACTGAGGTTTGATTCTGGAACCCTGTGGCCTGGCAACATGACTGAGGCTTGATTCTGGAACATTGTGGCCCGGCAACATGACTGAGGTTTGATTCTGGATCCCTGTGGCCTGGGAACATGACTGAGGCGTGATTCTGGAAAACTGTGGCCTGGGAACATGACATCTGTTTAGATTGTGGAATAGTGTGCCCTGGGAACCTGACTGAGCCTTGGTTCTGGAACTCTGTGGACTGGGAACATGACTGAGGTTTATTCTAGAACCCTGTAGCCTGGGAACATAACTGAGGATTGATTCTGGAACCCTGTGGCCTGGGAACATGACATCGGTGGATTCTGGAACCCTGTGGCCTGGGAACATGAGAACGGTTTGATTCTGGAACCCTGTGGCCTGGCAACATGACTGAGGCTTGATTCTGGAACCCTGTGGCCTGGGAACATGACATCCGTGGATTCTGGAACCCTGTGGCCTGGGAACATGAGAACGGTTTGATTCTGGAACCCTGTGGCCTGGCAACATGACTCAGCCTTGATTCTGGAACCCTGTGGCCTGGGAACATGACTAAGGCGTGATTCTGGAAAACTGTGGCCTGGGAACATGATATCTGTTTAGATTGTGGAATAGTGTGCCCTGGGAACCTGACTGAGCCTTGGTTCTGGAACTCTGTGTACTGGGAACATGACTGAGGTTTATTCTAGAACCCTGGAGACTGGGAACATAACTGAGGATTGATTCTGGAACCCTGTGGCCTGGGAACATGACATCGGTGGATTCTGGAACCCTGTGGCCTGGGAACATGAGAACGGTTTGATTCTGTAACCCTGTGGCCTGGCAACATGACTGAGGCTTGATTCTGGAACCCTGTGGCCTGGCAACATGACTGAGGCTTGATTCTGGATCCCTGTGTCCTGGGAACATGACTAAGGCGTGATTCTGGAAAACTGTGGCCTGGGAACATGATATCTGTTTAGATTGTGGAATAGTGTGCCCTGGGAACCTGACTGAGCCTTGCTTCTGGAACTCTGTGGACTGGGAACATGACTGAGGTCTATTCTAGAACCCTGTAGCCTGGGAACATAACTGAGGATTGATTCTGGAAGCCTGTGGCCTGGGAACATGACATCGGTGGATTCTGGAACCCTGTGGCATGGGAACATGAGAACGGTTTGATTCTGGGACCCTGTGGCCTGGCAACATGACTGAGCCTTGATTCTGGAACCCTGTGGCCTGGCAACATGACTGAGGCTTGATTCTGGAACCGTGTGGCCTGGGAACTTGACTGGGGTTTGATCGCAGAAAGCTGTGGACTGGCCACATGACTGAGGTTTGATGGTGGAACCCTGTGCACTGGGAATATGACTGAGGCCTGATACTGGAACCCCGTAGCGTGGGAACATGCCATTGGTTTGATTCTGGAACCCTGTTTCCTGAGAACATGACTGAGGTTTGATGGTTGAACCCTGTGGCATGGCAACATGATTGAGGTTTGATTGTGGATCCCTCAGGCTTGGGAACATGACTGAGGCTTAATGGTGGAACACTGTGGCCTGGAAACAGGAACGAGGTTTGATGGTGGAACCCTGTGGCCTGGCAACATGACTGAGGTTTGATTCTGGAACCCTGTGGCCTGGCAACATGACTGAGGCTTGATTCTGGAACATTGTGGCCCGGCAACATGACTGAGGTTTGATTCTGGATCCCTGTGGCCTGGGAACATGACTGAGGCGTGATTCTGGAAAACTGTGGCCTGGGAACATGACATCTGTTTAGATTGTGGAATAGTGTGCCCTGGGAACCTGACTGAGCCTTGGTTCTGGAACTCTGTGGACTGGGAACATGACTGAGGTTTATTCTAGAACCCTGTAGCCTGGGAACATAACTGAGGATTGATTCTGGAACCCTGTGGCCTGGGAACATGACATCGGTGGATTCTGGAACCCTGTGGCCTGGGAACATGAGAACGGTTTGATTCTGGAACCCTTTGGCCTGGCAACATGACTGAGGCTTGATTCTGGAACCCTGTGGCCTGGCAACATGACTGAGGCTTGATTCTGGATCCCTGTGGCCTGGGAACATGACTAAGGCGTGATTCTGGAAAACTGTGGCCTGGGAACATGATATCTGTTTAGATTGTGGAATAGTGTGCCCTGGGAACCTGACTGAGCCTTGCTTCTGGAACTCTGTGGACTGGGAACATGACTGAGGTCTATTCTAGAACCCTGTAGCCTGGGAACATAACTGAGGATTGATTCTGGAAGCCTGTGGCCTGGGAACATGACATCGGTGGATTCTGGAACCCTGTGGCATGGGAACGTGAGAACGGTTTGATTCTGGGACCCTGTGGCCTGGCAACATGACTGAGCCTTGATTCTGGAACCCTGTGGCCTGGCAACATGACTGAGGCTTGATTCTGGAACCGTGTGGCCTGGGAACTTGACTGGGGTTTGATCGCAGAAACCTGTGGACTGGCCACATGACTGAGGTTTGATGGTTGAACCCTGTGGCATGGCAACATGATTGAGGTTTGATTGTGGATCCCTCAGGCTTGGGAACATGACTGAGGCTTAATGGTGGAACACTGTGGCCTGGAAACAGGAACGAGGTTTGATGGTGGAACCCTGTGGCCTGGCAACATGAATGAGGTTTGATTCTGGAACCCTGTGGCCTGGCAACATGACTGAGGCTTGATTCTGGAACATTGTGGCCCGGCAACATGACTGAGGTTTGATTCTGGATCCCTGTGGCCTGGGAAGATGACTGAGGCGTGATTCTGGAAAACTGTGGCCTGGGAACATGACATCTGTTTAGATTGTGGAATAGTGTGCCCTGGGAACCTGACTGAGCCTTGGTTCTGGAACTCTGTGGACGGGGAACATGACTGAGGTTTATTCTAGAACCCTGTAGCCTGGGAACATAACTGAGGATTGATTCTGGAACCCTGTGGCCTGGGAACATGACATCGGTGGATTCTGGAACCCTGTGGCCTGGGAACATGAGAACGGTTTGATTCTGGAACCCTTTGGCCTGGCAACATGACTGAGGCTTGATTCTGGAACCCTGTGGACTGGCAACATGACTGAGGCTTGATTCTGGAACCCTGTGGCCTGGCAACATGACTGAGGCTTGATTCTGGAACCGTGTGGCCTGGGAACTTGAGTGGGGTTTGATCTCAGAAACCTGTGGACTGGCCACATGACTGAGGTTTGATGGTGGAACCCTGTGCACTGGGAACATGACATCTGCTTAGATTGTGGAATAGTGTGCCCTGGGAACCTAACTGAGCCTTGGTTCTGGATCTCTGTGGCCTGGGAACATGACATCGGTGGATTCTGGAACCCTGTGACCTGGGAACATGAGAACGGTTTGAGTCTGGAACCCTGTGGCCTGGCAACATGACTGAGGCTTGATTCTGTAACCCTGTGGCCTGGCAACATGATTGAGGTTTGATTCTGGATCCCTGTGGCCTGGGAACATGACTGAGGCGTGATTCTGGAAAACTGTGGCCTGGGAACATGACATCTGTTTAGATTGTGGAATAGTGTGCCCTGGGAACCTGACTGAGCCTTGGTTCTGGAACTCTGTGGACTGGGAACATGACTGAGGTTTATTCTAGAACCCTGTAGCCTGGCAACATAACTGAGGATTGATTCTGGAACCCTGTGGCCTGGGAACATGACATCGGTGGATTCTGGAACCCTGTGGCCTGGGAACATGAGAACGGTTTGATTCTGGAACCCTGTGGCCTGGCAACATGACTGAGGCTTGATACTGGAACCCTGTGGCCTGGCAACATGACTGAGGCTTGATTCTGGATCCCTGTGGCCTGGGAACATGACTAAGGCGTGATTCTGCAAAACTGTGGCCTGGGAACATGATATCTGTTTAGATTGTGGAATAGTGTGCCCTGGGAACATGACTGAGCCTTGGTTCTGGAACTCTGTGGACTGGGAACATGACTGAGGTTTATTCTAGAACCCTGTAGCCTGGGAACATAACTGAGGATTGATTCTGGAACCCTGTGGCCTGGGAACATGACATCGGTGGATTCTAGAACCCTGTGGCCTGGGAACATGAGAACGGTTTGCTTCTGGAACCCTGCGGCCTGGTAACATGACTGAGCCTTGATTCTGGAACCCTGTGGCCTGGCAACATGACTGAGGCTTGATTCTGGAACCCTGTGGCCTGGCAACATGACTGAGGCTTGATTCTGAAACCGTGTGGCCTGGGAACTTGACTGAGGCCTGATACTGGAACCCCGTGGCGTGGGAACATGCCATTGGTTTGATTCTGGAACCCTGTTTCCTGAGAACATGACTGAGGTTTGATGGTTGAACCCTGTGGCATGGCAACATGATTGAGGTTTGATTGTGGAACCCTCAGGCTTGGGAACATGACTGAGGCTTAATGGTGGAACACTGTGGCCTGAAAACAGGAATGACGTTTGATGGTGGAACCCTGTGGCCTGGCAACATGACTGAGGTTTGATTCTGGAAAACTGTGTCCTGGGAACGTGACATCTGTTTAGATTGTGGAATAGTGTGCACTGGGAACCTAACTGAGCCTTGGTACTGGATCTCTGTAGACTGGGAACATGACTGAGGTCTATTCTAGAACCCTGTAGCCTGGGAACATAACTGAGGATTGATTCTGGAAGCCTGTGGCCTGGGAACATGACATCGGTGGATTCTGGAACCCTGTGGCATGGGAACATGAGAACGGTTTGATTCTGGAACCCTGTGTCCTGGCAACATGACTGAGGCTTGATTCCGGGACCCTGTGGCCTGGCAACATGACTGAGCCTTGATTCTGGAACCCTGTGGCCTGGCAACATGACTGAGGCTTGATTCTGGAACCGTGTGGCCTGGGAACTTGACTGGGGTTTGATCGCAGAAACCTGTGGACTGGCCACATGACTGAGGTTTGATGGTGGAACCCTGTGCACTGGGAATATGACTGAGGCCTGATACTGGAACCCCGTAGCGTGGGAACATGCCATTGGTTTGATTCTGGAACCCTGTTTCCTGAGAACATGACTGAGGTTTGATGGTTGAACCCTGTGGCATGGCAACATGATTGAGGTTTGATTGTGGATCCCTCAGGCTTGGGAACATGACTGAGGCTAAATGGTGGAACACTGTGGCCTGGAAACAGGAACGAGGTTTGATGGTGGAACCCTGTGGCCTGGCAACATGAATGAGGTTTGATTCTGGAACCCTGTGGCCTGGCAACATGACTGAGGCTTGATTCTGGAACATTGTGGCCCGGCAACATGACTGAGGTTTGATTCTGGATCCCTGTGGCCTGGGAACATGACTGAGGCGTGATTCTGGAAAACTGTGGCCTGGGAACATGACATAAGTTTAGATTGTGGAATAGTGTGCCCTGGGAACCTGACTGAGCCTTGGTTCTGGAACTCTGTGGACTGGGAATATGACTGAGGTTTATTCTAGAACCCTGGAGCCTGGGAACATAACTGAGGATTGATTCTGGAACCCTGTGGCCTGGGAACATGACATCGGTGGATTCTGGAACCCTGTGGCCTGGGAACATGAGAACGGTTTGATTCTGGAACCCTGTGGCCTGGCAACATGACTGAGGCTTGATTCTGGAACCCTGTGGCCTGGCAACATGACTGAGGCTTGATTCTGGATCCCTGTGGCCTGGGAACATGACTAAGGCGTGATTCTGGAAAACTGTGGCCTGGGAACATGATATCTGTTTAGATTGTGGAATAGTGTGCCCTGGGAACCTGACTGAGCCTTGCTTCTGGAACTCTGTGGACTGGGAACATGACTGAGGTCTATTCTAGAACCCTGTAGCCTGGGAACATAACTGAGGATTGATTCTGGAAGCCTGTGGCCTGGGAACATGACATCGGTGGATTCTGGAACCCTGTGGCATGGGAACATGAGAACGGTTTGATTCTGGGACCCTGTGGCCTGGCAACATGACTGAGCCTTGATTCTGGAACCCTGTGGCCTGGCAACATGACTGAGGCTTGATTCTGGAACCGTGTGGCCTGGGAACTTGACTGGGGTTTGATCGCAGAAACCTGTGGACTGGCCACATGACTGAGGTTTGATGGTTGAACCCTGTGGCATGGCAACATGATTGAGGTTTGATTGTGGATCCCTCAGGCTTGGGAACATGACTGAGGCTTAATGGTGGAACACTGTGGCCTGGAAACAGGAAGGAGGTTTGATGGTGGAACCCTGTGGCCTGGCAACATAACTGAAGTTTGATTCTGGAAAACTGTGGCCTGGGAACATGACATCTGTTTAGATTGTGGAATAGTGTGCCCTGGGAACCTGACTGAGCCTTGGTTCTGGAACTCTGTGGACGGGGAACATGACTGAGGTTTATTCTAGAACCCTGTAGCCTGGGAACATAACTGAGGATTGATTCTGGAACCCTGTGGCCTGGGAACATGACATCGGTGGATTCTGGAACCCTGTGGCCTGGGAACATGAGAACGGTTTGATTCTGGAACCCTTTGGCCTGGCAACATGACTGAGGCTTGATTCTGGAACCCTGTGGACGGGCAACATGACTGAGGCTTGATTCTGGAACCCTGTGGCCTGGCAACATGACTGAGGCTTGATTCTGGAACCGTGTGGCCTGGGAACTTGAGTGGGGTTTGATCGCAGAAACCTGTGGACTGGCCACATGACTGAGGTTTGATGGTGGAACCCTGTGCACTGGGAACATGACATCTGCTTAGATTGTGGAATAGTGTGCCCTGGGAACCTAACTGAGCCTTGGTTCTGGATCTCTGTGGCCTGGGAACATGACATCGGTGGATTCTGGAACCCTGTGGCCTGGGAACATGAGAACGGTTTGAGTCTGGAACCCTGTGGCCTGGCAACATGACTGAGGCTTGATTCTGTAACCCTGTGGCCTGGCAACATGACTGAGGTTTGATTCTGGATCCCTGTGGCCTGGGAACATGACTGAGGCGTGATTCTGGAAAACTGTGGCCTGGGAACATGACATCTGTTTAGATTGTGGAATAGTGTGCCCTGGGAACCTGACTGAGCCTTGGTTCTGGAACTCTGTGGACTGGGAACATGACTGAGGTTTATTCTAGAACCCTGTAGCCTGGCAACATAACTGAGGATTGATTCTGGAACCCTGTGGCCTGGGAACATGACATCGGTGGATTCTGGAACCCTGTGGCCTGGGAACATGAGAACGGTTTGATTCTGGAACCCTGTGGCCTGGCAACATGACTGAGGCTTGATTCTGGAACCCTGTGGCCTGGCAACATGACTGAGGCTTGATTCTGGATCCCTGTGGCCTGGGAACATGACTAAGGCGTGATTCTGCAAAACTGTGGCCTGGGAACATGATATCTGTTTAGATTGTGGAATAGTGTGCCCTGGGAACATGACTGAGCCTTGGTTCTGGAACTCTGTGGACTGGGAACATGACTGAGGTTTATTCTAGAACCCTGTAGCCTGGGAACATAACTGAGGATTGATTCTGGAACCCTGTGGCCTGGGAACATGACATCGGTGGATTCTAGAACCCTGTGGCCTGGGAACATGAGAACGGTTTGCTTCTGGAACCCTGCGGCCTGGTAACATGACTGAGCCTTGATTCTGGAACCCTGTGGCCTGGCAACATGACTGAGGCTTGATTCTGGAACCCTGTGGCCTGGCAACATGACTGAGGCTTGATTCTGAAACCGTGTGGTCTGGGAAATTGACTGAGGCCTGATATTGGAACCCCGTGGCGTGGGAACATGCCATTGGTTTGATTCTGGAACCCTGTTTCCTGAGAACATGACTGAGGTTTGATGGTTGAACCCTGTGGCATGGCAACATGATTGAGGTTTGATTGTGGAACCCTCAGGCTTGGGAACATGACTGAGGCTTAATGGTGGAACACTGTGGCCTGGAAACAGGAATGAGGTTTGATGGTGGAACCCTGTGTCCTGGCAACATGACTGAGGTTTGATTCTGGAAAACTGTGTCCTGGGAACGTGACATCTGTTTAGATTGTGGAATAGTGTGCACTGGGAACCTAACTGAGCCTTGGTACTGGATCTCTGTAGACTGGGAACATGACTGAGGTCTATTCTAGAACCCTGTAGCCTGGGAACATAACTGAGGATTGATTCTGGAAGCCTGTGGCCTGGGAACATGACATCGGTGGATTCTGGAACCCTGTGGCATGGGAACATGAGAACGGTTTGATTCTGGAACCCTGTGTCCTGGCAACATGACTGAGGCTTGATTCTGGGACCCTGTGGTCTGGCAACGTGACTGAGCCTTGATTCTGGAACCCTGTGGCCTGGCAACATGACTGAGGCTTGATTCTGGAACCGTGTGGCCTGGGAACTTGACTGGGGTTTGATCGCAGAAACCTGTGGACTGGCCACATGACTGAGGTTTGATGGTGGATCCCTGTGCACTGGGAATATGACTGAGGCCTGATACTGGAACCCCGTGGCGTGGGAACATGCCATTGGTTTGATTCTGGAACCCTGTTTCCTGAGAACATGACTGAGGTTTGATGGTTGAACCCTGTGGCATGGCAACATGATTGAGGTTTGATTGTGGATCCCTCAGGCTTGGGAACATGACTGAGGCTTAATGGTGGAACACTGTGGCCTGGAAACAGGAACGAGGTTTGATGGTGGAACCCTGTGGCCTGGCAATATGACTGAGGTTTGATTCTGGAACCCTGTGGCCTGGCAACATGACTGAGGCTTGATTCTGGAACATTGTGGCCCGGCAACATGACTGAGGTTTGATTCTGGATCCCTGTGGCCTGGGAACATGACTGAGGCGTGATTCTGGAAAACTGTGGCCTGGGAACATGACATCTGTTTAGATTGTGGAATAGTGTGCCCTGGGACCCTGACTGAGCCTTGGTTCTGGAACTCTGTGGACTGGGAACATGACTGAGGTTTATTCTAGAACCCTGTAGCCTGGGAACATAACTGAGGATTGATTCTGGAACCCTGTGGCCTGGGAACATGACATCGGTGGATTCTGGAACCCTGTGGCCTGGGAACATGAGAACGGTTTGATTCTGGAACCCTGTGGCCTGGCAACATGACTGAGGCTTGATTCTGGAACCCTGTGGCCTGGCAACATGACTGAGGCTTGATTCTGGATCCCTGTGGCCTGGGAACATGACTAAGGCGTGATTCTGGAAAACTGTGGCCTGGGAACATGATATCTGTTTAGATTGTGGAATAGTGTGCCCTGGGAACCTGACTGAGCCTTGGTTCTGGAACTTTGTGGACTGGGAACATGACTGAGGTCTATTCTAGAACCCTGTAGCCTGGGAACATAACTGAGGATTGATTCTGGAAGCCTGTGGCCTGGGAACATGACATCGGTGGATTCTGGAACCCTGTGGCATGGGAACATGAGAACGGTTTGATTCTGGAACCCTGTGTCCTGGCAACATGACTGAGGCTTGATTCTGGGACCCTGTGGCCTGGCAACATGACTGAGCCTTGATTCTGGAACCCTGTGGCCTGGCAACATGACTGAGGCTTGATTCTGGAACCGTGTGGCCTGGGAACTTGAGTGGGGTTTGATCGCTTAAACCTGTGGACTGGCCACATGACTGAGGTTTGATGGTGGAACCCTGTGCACTGGGAACATGACTGAGGCCTGATACTGGAACCCCGTAGCGTGGGAACATGCCATTGGTTTGATTCTGGAACCCTGTTTCCTGAGAACATGACTGAGGTTTGATGGTTGAACCCTGTGGCATGGCAACATGATTGAGGTTTGATTGTGGATCCCTCAGGCTTGGGAACATGACTGAGGCTTAATGGTGGAACACTGTGGCCTGGAAACAGGAACGAGGTTTGATGGTGGAACCCTGTGGCCTGGCAACATAACTGAAGTTTGATTCTGGAAAACTGTGGCCTGGGAATATGACATCTGTTTAGATTGTGGAATAGTGTGCCCTGGGAACCTGACTGAGCCTTGGTTCTGGAACTCTGTGGACGGGGAACATGACTGAGGTTTATTCTAGAACCCTGTAGCCTGGGAACATAACTGAGGATTGATTCTGGAACCCTGTGGCCTGGGAACATGACATCGGTGGATTCTGGAACCCTGTGGCCTGGGAACATGAGAACGGTTTGATTCTGGAACCCTTTGGCCTGGCAACATGACTGAGGCTTGATTCTGGAACCCTGTGGACTGGCAACATGACTGAGGCTTGATTCTGGAACCCTGTGGCCTGGCAACATGACTGAGGCTTGATTCTGGAACCGTGTGGCCTGGGAACTTGAGTGGGGTTTGATCGCAGAAACCTGTGGACTGGCCACATGACTGAGGTTTGATGGTGGAACCCTGTGCACTGGGAACATGACTGAGGCCTGATACTGGAACCCCGTGGCGTGGGAACATGCCATTGGTTTGATTCTGGAACCCTGTTTCCTGACAACATGACTGAGGTTTAATGGTTGAACCCTGTGGCATGGCAACATGATTGAGGTTTGATTGTGGAACCCTCAGGCTTGGGAACATGACTGAGGCTTAATGGTGGAACACTGTGGCCTGGAAACAGGAATGAGGTTTGATGGTGGAACCCTGTGGCCTGGCAACATGAATGAGGTATGATTCTGGAAAACTGTGTCCTGGGAACATGACATCTGCTTAGATTATGGAATAGTGTGCCCTGGGAACCTAACTGAGCCTTGGTTCTGGATCTCTGTGGCCTGGGAACATGACATCGGTGGATTCTGGAACCCTGTGGCCTGGGAACATGAGAACGGTTTGAGTCTGGAACCCTGTGGCCTGGCAACATGACTGAGGCTTGATTCTGGAACACTGTGGCCCGGCAACATGACTGAGGTTTGATTCTGGATCCCTGTGGCCTGGGAACATGACTGAGGCGTGATTCTGGAAAACTGTGGCCTGGGAACATGACATCTGTTTAGATTGTGGAATAGTGTGCCCTGGGAACCTGACTGAGCCTTGGATCTGGAACTCTGTGGACTGGGAACATGACTGAGGTTTATTCTAGAACCCTGTAGCCTGGGAACATAACTGAGGATTGATTCTGGAACCCTGCGGCCTGGTAACATGACTGAGCCTTGATTCTGGAACCCTGTGGCCTGGCAACATGACTGAGGCTTGATTCTGGAACCATGTGGCCTGGCAACATGACTGAGGCTTGATTCTGAAACCGTGTGGCCTGGGAACTTGACTGGGGTTTGATCACAGAAACCTGTGGACTGGCCACATGACTGAGGTTTGATGGTGGAACCCTGTGCACTGGGAACATGACTGAGGCCTGATACTGGAACCCCGTGGCGTGGGAACATGCCATTGGTTTGATTCTGGAACCCTGTTTCCTGAGAACATGACTGAGGTTTGATGGTTGAACCCTGTGGCATGGCAACATGATTGAGGTTTGATTGTGGAACCCTCAGGCTTGGGAACATGACTGAGGCTTAATGGTGGAACACTGTGGCCTGGAAACAGGAATGAGGTTTGATGGTGGAACCCTGTGGCCTGGCAACATGAATGAGGTTTGATTCTGGAAAACTGTGTCCTGGGAACATGACATCTGCTTAGATTGTGGAATAGTGTGCCCTCGGAACCTAACTGAGCCTTGGTTCTGGATCTCTGTGGCCTGGGAACATGACATCGGTGGATTCTGGAACCCTGTGGCCTGGGAACATGAGAACGGTTTGAGTCTGGAACCCTGTGGCCTGGCAACATGACTAAGGCGTGATTCTGGAAAACTGTGCCCTGGGAACATGATATCTGTTTAGATTGTGGAATAGTGTGCCCTGGGAACCTGACTGAGCCTTGGTTCTGGAACTCTGTGGACTGGGAACATGACTGAGGTCTATTCTAGAACGCTGTAGCCTGGGAACATAACTGAAGATTGATTCTGGAAGCCTGTGGCCTGGGAACATGACATCGGTGGATTCTGGAACCCTGTGGCATGGGAACATGAGAACGGTTTGATTCTGGAACCATGTGTCCTGGCAACATGACTGAGGCTTGATTCTGGGACCCTGTGGCCTGGCAACATGACTGAGCCTTGATTCTGGAACCCTGTGGCCTGGCAACATGACTGAGGCTTGATTCTGGAACCGTGTGGCCTGGGAACTTGACTGGGGTTTGATCGCAGGAACCTGTGGACTGGCCACATGACTGAGGTTTGATGGTGGAACCCTGTGCACTGGGAACATGACTGAGGCCTGATACTGGAACCCCGTAGCGTGGGAACATGCCATTGGTTTGATTCTGGAACCCTGTTTCCTGAGAACATGACTGAGGTTTGATGGTTGAACCCTGTGGCATGGCAACATGATTGAGGTTTGATTGTGGATCCCTCAGGCTTGGGAACATGACTGAGGCTTAATGGTGGAACACTGTGGCCTGGAAACAGGAACGAGGTTTGATGGTGGAACCCTGTGGCCTGGCAACATAACTGAAGTTTGATTCTGGAAAACTTTGGCCTGGGAACATGACATCTGTTTAGATTGTGGAATAGTGTGCCCTGGGAACCTGACTGAGCCTTGGTTCTGGAACTCTGTGGACGGGGAACATGACTGAGGTTTATTCTAGAACCCTGTAGCCTGGGAACATAACTGAGGATTGATTCTGGAACCCTGTGGCCTGGGAACATGACATCGGTGGATTCTGGAACCCTGTGGCCTGGGAACATGAGAACGGTTTGATTCTGGAACCCTTTGGCCTGGCAACATGACTGAGGCTTGATTCTGGAACCCTGTGGACTGGCAACATGACTGAGGCTTGATTCTGGAACCCTGTGGCCTGGCAACATGACTGAGGCTTGATTCTGGAACCGTGTGGCCCGGGAACTTGAGTGGGGTTTGATCGCAGAAACCTGTGGACTGGCCACATGACTGAGGTTTGATGGTGGAACCCTGTGCACTGGGAACATGACATCTGCTTAGATTGTGGAATAGTGCGCCCTGGGAACCTAACTGAGCCTTGGTTCTGGATCTCTGTGGCCTGGGAACATGACATCGGTGGATTCTGGAACCCTGTGGCCTGGGAACATGAGAACGGTTTGAGTCTGGAACCCTGTGTCCTGGTAACATGACTGAGGCTTGATTCTGGAACCCTGTGGCCTGGCAACATGACTGAGGTTTGATTCTGGATCCCTGTGGTCTGGGAACATGACTGAGGCGTGATTCTGGAAAACTGTGGCCTGGGAACATGACATCTGTTTAGATTGTGGAATAGTGTGCCCTGGGAACCTGACTGAGCCTTGGTTCTGGAACTCTGTGGACTGGGAACATGACTGAGGTTTATTCTAGAACCCTGTAGCCTGGCAACATAACTGAGGATTGATTCTGGAACCCTGTGGCCTGGGAACATGACATCGGTGGATTCTGGAACCCTGTGGCCTGGGAACATGAGAACGGTTTGATTCTGGAACCCTGTGGCCTGGCAACATGACTGAGGCTTGATTCTGGAACCCTGTGGCCTGGCAACATGACTGAGGCTTGATTCTGGATCCCTGTGGCCTGGGAACATGACTAAGGCGTGATTCTGCAAAACTGTGGCCTGGGAACATGATATCTGTTTAGATTGTGGAATAGTGTGCCCTGGGAACATGACTGAGCCTTGGTTCTGGAACTCTGTGGACTGGGAACATGACTGAGGTTTATTCTAGAACCCTGTAGCCTGGGAACATAACTGAGGATTGATTCTGGAACCCTGTGGCCTGGGAACATGACTTCGGTGGATTCTAGAACCCTGTGGCCTGGGAACATGAGAACGGTTTGCTTCTGGAACCCTGCGGCCTGGTAACATGACTGAGCCTTGATTCTGGAACCCTGTGGCCTGGCAACATGACTGAGGCTTGATTCTGGAACCCTGTGGCCTGGCAACATGACTGAGGCTTGATTCTGAAACCGTGTGGCCTGGGAACTTGACTGGGGTTTGATCGCAGAAACCTGTGGACTGGCCACATGACTGAGGTTTGATGGTGGAACCCTGTGGCATGGCAACATGATTGAGGTTTGATTGTGGAACCCTCAGGCTTGGGAACATGACTGAGGCTTAACGGTGGAACACTGTGGCCTGGAAACAGGAATGAGGTTTGATGGTGGAACCCTGTGGCCTGGCAACATGACTGAGGTTTGATTCTGGAAAACTGTGTCCTGGGAACGTGACATCTGTTTAGATTGTGGAATAGTGTGCCCTGGGAACCTAACTGAGCCTTGGTACTGGATCTCTGTAGACTGGGAACATGACTGAGGTTTATTCTAGAACCCTGTAGCCTGGGAACATAACTGAGGATTGATTCTGGAACCCTGTGGCCTGGGAACATGACATCCGTGGATTCTGATACCCTGTGGCCTGGGAACATGAGAACGGTTTGATTCTGGAACCCTGTGGCCTGGCAACATGACTGAGCCTTGATTCTGGAACCCTGTGGCCTGGGAACATGACTAAGGCGTGATTCTGGAAAACTGTGGCCTGGGAACATGATATCTGTTTAGATTGTGGAATGGTGTGCCCTGGGAACCTGACTGAGCCTTGGTTCTGGAACTCTGTGGACTGGGAACATGATAGAGGTCTATTCTAGAACCCTGTAGCCTGGGAACATAACTGAGGATTGATTCTGGAAGCCTGTGGCCTGGGAACATGACATCGGTGGATTCTGGAACCCTGTGGCATGGGAACATGAGAACGGTTTGATTCTGGAACCCTGTGTCCTGGCAACATGACTGAGGCTTGATTCTGGGACCCTGTGGCCTGGCAACATGACTGAGCCTTGATTCTGGAACCCTGTGGCCTGGCAACATGACTGAGGCTTGATTCTGGAACCGTGTGGCCTGGGAACTTGACTGGGGTTTGATCGCAGAAACCTGTGGACTGGCCACATGACTGAGGTTTGATGGTGGAACCCTGTGCACTGGGAACATGATATCTGCTTAGATTGTGGAATAGTGTGCCCTGGGAACCTAACTGAGCCTTGGTTCTGGATCTCTGTGGCCTGGGAACATGACATCGGTGGATTCTGGAACCCTGTGGCCTGGGAACATGAGAACGGTTTGAGTCTGGAACCCTGTGGCCTGGCAACATGACTGAGGCTTGATTCCGGAACCCTGTGGCCTGGCAACATGACTGAGGTTTGATTCTGGATCCCTGTGGCCTGGGAACATGACTGAGGCGTGATTCTGGAAAACTGTGGCCTGGGAACATGACATCTGTTTAGATTGTGGAATAGTGTGCCCTGGGAACCTGACTGAGCCTTGGTTCTGGAACTCTGTGGACTGGGAACATGACTGAGGTTTATTCTAGAACCCTGTAGCCTGGCAACATAACTGAGGATTGATTCTGGAACCCTGTGGCCTGGGAACATGACATCGGTGGATTCTGGAACCCTGTGGCCTGGGAACATGAGAACGGTTTGATTCTGGAACCCTGTGGCCTGGCAACATGACTGAGGCTTGATTCTGGAACCCTGTGGCCTGGCAACATGACTGAGGCTTGATTCTGGATCCCTGTGGCCTGGGAACATGACTAAGGCGTGATTCTTCAAAACTGTGGCCTGGGAACATGATATCTGTTTAGATTGTGGAATAGTGTGCCCTGGGAACATGACTGAGCCTTGGTTCTGGAACTCTGTGGACTGGGAACATGACTGAGGTTTATTCTAGAACCCTGTAGCCTGGGAACATAACTGAGGATTGATTCTGGAACCCTGTGGCCTGGGAACATGACTTCGGTGGATTCTAGAACCCTGTGGCCTGGGAACATGAGAACGGTTTGCTTCTGGAACCCTGCGGCCTGGTAACATGACTGAGCCTTGATTCTGGAACCCTGTAACCTGGCAACATGACTGAGGCTTGATTCTGGAACCCTGTGGCCTGGCAACATGACTGAGGCTTGATTCTGAAACCGTGTGGCCTGGGAACTTGACTGGGGTTTGATCGCAGAAACCTGTGGACTGGCCACATGACTGAGGTTTGATGGTGGAACCCTGTGCACTGGGAATATGACTGAGGCCTGATACTGGAACCCCGTAGCGTGGGAACATGCCATTGGTTTGATTCTGGAACCCTGTTTCCTGAGAACATGACTGAGGTTTGATGGTTGAACCCTGTGGCATGGCAACATGATTGAGGTTTGATTGTGGAACCCTCAGGCTTGGGAACATGACTGAGGCTTAATGGTGGAACACTGTGGCCTGGAAACAGGAATGACGTTTGATGGTGGAACCCTGTGGCCTGGCAACATGACTGAGTTTTGATTCTGGAAAACTGTGTCCTGGGAACGTGACATCTGTTTAGATTGTGGAATAGTGTGCCCTGGGAACCTAACTGAGCCTTGGTACTGGATCTCTGTAGACTGGGAACATGACTGAGGTTTATTCTAGAACCCTGTAGGCTGGGAACATAACTGAGGATTGATTCTGGAACCCTGTGGCCTGGGAACATGACATCCGTGGATTCTGATACCCTGTGGCCTGGGAACATGAGAACGGTTTGATTCTGGAACCCTGTGGCCTGGCAACATGACTGAGCCTTGATTCTGGAACCCTGTGGCCTGGGAACATGACTAAGGCGTGATTCTGGAAAACTGTGGCCTGGGAACATGATATCTGTTTAGATTGTGGAATGGTGTGCCCTGGGAACCTGACTGAGCCTTGGTTCTGGAACTCTGTGGACTGGGAACATGACTGAGGTCTATTCTAGAACCCTGTAGCCTGGGAACATAACTGAGGATTGATTCTGGAAGCCTGTGGCCTGGGAACATGACATCGGTGGATTCTGGAACCCTGTGGCATGGGAACATGAGAACGGTTTGATTCTGGAACCCTGTGTCCTGGCAACATGACTGAGGCTTGATTCTAGGACCCTGTGGCCTGGCAACATGACTGAGCCTTGATTCTGGAACCCTGTGGCCTGGCAACATGACTGAGTCTTGATTCTGGAACCGTGTGGCCTGGGAACTTGACTGGGGTTTGATCGCAGAAACCTGTGGACTGGCCACATGACTGAGGTTTGATGGTGGAACCCTGTGCACTGGGAACATGACTGAGGCCTGATACTGGAACCCCGTAGCGTGGGAACATGCCATTGGTTTGATTCTGGAACCCTGTTTCCTGAGAACATGACTGAGGTTTGATGGTTGAACCCTGTGGCATGGCAACATGATTGAGGTTTGATTGTGGATCCCTCAGGCTTGGGAACATGACTGAGGCTTAATGGTGGAACACTGTGGCCTGGAAACAGGAACGAGGTTTGATGGTGGAACCCTGTGGCCTGGCAACATAACTGAAGTTTGATTCTGGAAAACTGTGGCCTGGGAACATGACGTCTGTTTAGATTGTGGAATAGTGTGCCCTGGGAACCTGACTGAGCCTTGGTTCTGGAACTCTGTGGACGGGGAACATGACTTAGGTTTATTCTAGAACCCTGTAGCCTGGGAACATAACTGAGGATTGATTCTGGAACCCTGTGGCCTGGGAACATGACATCGGTGGATTCTGGAACCCTGTGGCCTGGGAACATGAGAACGGTTTGATTCTGGAACCCTTTGGCCTGGCAACATGACTGAGGCTTGATTCTGGAACCCTGTGGACTGGCAACATGACTGAGGCTTGATTCTGGAACCCTGTGGCCTGGCAACATGACTGAGGCTTGATTCTGGAACCGTGTGGCCTGGGAACTTGAGTGGGGTTTGATCGCAGAAACCTGTGGACTGGCCACATGACTGAGGTTTGATGGTGGAACCCTGTGCACTGGGAACATGACATCTGCTTAGATTGTGGAATAGTGTGCCCTGGGAACCTAACTGAGCCTTGGTTCTGGATCTCTGTGGCCTGGGAACATGACATCGGTGGATTCTGGAACCCTGTGGCCTGGGAACATGAGAACGGTTTGAGTCTGGAACCCTGTGGCCTGGCAACATGACTGAGGCTTGATTCTGTAACCCTGTGGCCTGGCAATATGACTGAGGTTTGATTCTGGATCCCTGTGGCCTGGGAACATGACTGAGGCGTGATTCTGGAAAACTGTGGCCTGGGAACATGACATATGTTTAGATTGTGGAATAGTGTGCCCTGGGAACCTGACTGAGCCTTGGTTCTGGAACTCTGTGGACTGGGAACATGACTGAGGTTTATTCTAGAACCCTGTAGCCTGGCAACATAACTGAGGATTGATTCTGGAACCCTGTGGCCTGGGAACATGACATCGGTGGATTCTGGAACCCAGTGGCCTGGGAACATGAGAACGGTTTGATTCTGGAACCCTGTGGCCTGGCAACATGACTGAGGCTTGATTCTGGAACCCTGTGGCCTGGCAACATGACTGAGGCTTGATTCTGGATCCCTGTGGCCTGGGAACATGACTAACGCGTGATTCTGCAAAACTGTGGCCTGGGAACATGATATCTGTTTAGATTGTGGAATAGTGTGCCCTGGGAACATGACTGAGCCTTGGTTCTGGAACCCTGTGGCCTGGCAACATGACTGAGGCTTGATTCTGGAACCCTGTGGCCTGGCAACATGACTGAGGCTTGATTCTGAAACCGTGTGGCCTGGGTAATTAACTGGGGTTTGATCGCAGAAACCTGTGGACTGGCCACATGACTGAGGTTTGATGGTGGAACCCTGTGCACTGGGAACATGACTGAGGCCTGATACTGGAACCCCGTGGCGTGGGAAAATGCCAATGGTTTGATTCTGGAACCCTGTTTCCTGAGAACATGACTGTGGTTTGATGGTTGAACCCTGTGGCATGGCAACATGATTGAGGCTTGATTCTGGAACCCTGTGGCCTGGCAACATGACTGAGGCTTGATTCTGGAACACTGTGGCCCGGCAACATGACTGAGGTTTGATTCTGGATCCCTGTGGCCTGGGAACATGAGTGAGGCGTGATTCTGGAAAACTGTGGCCTGGGAACATGACATCTGTTTAGATTGTGGAATAGTGTGCCCTGGGAACCTGACTGAGCCTTGGTTCTGGAACTCTGTGGACTGGGAACATGACTGAGGTTTATTCTAGAACCCTGTAGCCTGGGAACATAACTGAGGATTGATTCTGGAAGCCTGTGGCCTGGGAACATGACATCGGTGGATTCTGGAACCCTGTGGCCTGGGAACATGAGAACGGTTTGATTCTGGAACCCTGTGGCCTGGCAACATGACTGAGGCTTGATTCTGGAACCCTGTGGCCTGGCAACATGACTGAGGCTTGATTCTGGATCCCTGTGGCCTGGGAACATGACTAAGGCGTGATTCTGGAAAACTGTGGCCTGGGAACATCATATCTGTTTAGATTGTGGAATAGTGTGCCCTGGGAAACTGACTGAGCCTTGGTTCTGGATCTCTGTGGACTGGGAACATGACTGAGGTCTATTCTAGAACCCTGTAGCCTGGGAACATAACTGAGGATTGATTCTGGAAGCCTGTGGCCTGGGAACATGACATCGGTGGATTCTGGAACCCTGTGGCATGGGAACATGAGAACGGTTTGATTCTGGAACCCTGTGTCCTGGCAACATGACTGAGGCTTGATTCTGGAACCCTGTGGCCTGGCTACATGACTGAGCCTTGATTCTGGAACCCTGTGGCCTGGCAACATGACTGAGGCTTGATTCTGGAACCCTGTGGCCTGGGAACTTGACTGGGGTTTGATCGCAGAAACCTGTGGACTGGCCACATGACTGAGGTTTGATGGTGGAACCCTGTGCACTGGGAACATGACTGAGGCCTGATACTGGAACCCCGTAGCGTGGGAACATGCCATTGGTTTGATTCTGGAACCCTGTTTCCTGAGAACATGACTGAGGTTTGATGGTTGAACCCTGTGGCATGGCAACATGATTGAGGTTTGATTGTGGATCCCTCAGGCTTGGGAACATGACTGAGGCTTAATGGTGGAACACTGTGGCCTGGAAACAGGAACGAGGTTTGATGGTGGAACCCTGTGGCCTGGCAACATAACTGAAGTTTGATTCTGGAAAACTGTGGCCTGGGAACATGACATCTGTTTAGATTGTGGAATAGTGTGCCCTGGGAACCTGACTGAGCCTTGGTTCTGGAACTCTGTGGACGGGGAACATGACTGAGGTTTATTCTAGAACCCTGTAGCCTGGGAACATAACTGAGGATTGATTCTGGAACCCTGTGGCCTGGGAACATGACATCGGTGGATTCTGGAACCCTGTGGCCTGGGAACATGAGAACGGTTTGATTCTGGAACCCTTTGGCCTGGCAACATGACTGAGGCTTGATTCTGGAACCCTGTGGACTGGCAACATGACTGAGGCTTGATTCTGGAACCGTGTGGCCTGGGAACTTGAGTGGGGTTTGATCGCAGAAACCTGTGGACTGGCCACATGACTGAGGTTTGATGGTGGAACCCTGTGCACTGGGAACATGACATCTGCTTAGATTGTGGAATAGTGTGCCCTGGGAACCTAACTGAGCCTTGGTTCTGGATCTCTGTGGCCTGGGAACATGACATCGGTGGATTCTGGAACCCTGTGGCCTGGGAACATGAGAACGGTTTGAGTCTGGAACCCTGTGGCCTGGCAACATGACTGAGGCTTGATTCTGTAACCCTGTGGCCTGGCAACATGACTGAGGTTTGATTCTGGATCCCTGTGGCCTGGGAACATGACTGAGGCGTGATTCTGGAAAAATTTGGCTTGGGAACATGACGTCTGTTTAGATTGTGGAATAGTGTGCCCTGGGAACCTGACTGAGCCTTGGTTCTGGAACTCTGTGAACTGGGAACATGACTGAGGTTTATTCTAGAACCCTGTAGCCTGGGAACATAACTGAGGATTGATTCTGGAACCCTGTGGCCTGGGAACATGACATCGGTGGATTCTGGAACCCTGTGGCCTGGCAAAATGACTGAGGCTTGATTCTGGAACCCTGTGGCCTGGCAACATGACTGAGGCTTGATTCTGGAACCCTGTGGCCTGGCAACATGACTGAGGCTTGATTCTGGAACCCTGTGACCTGGCAACATGACTGAGGTTTCATTCTGGATCCCTGTGACCTGGGAACATGACTGAGGCGTGATTCTGGAAAACTGTGGCCTGGGAACATGACATCTGTTTAGATTGTGGAATAGTGTGCCCTGGGAACCTGACTGAGCCTTGGTTCTGGAACTCTGTTTATTGGGAACATGACTGAGGTTTATTCTAGAACCCTGTGGCATGGGAACATAGCTGAGGATTGATTCTGGAACCCTGTGGCCTGGGAACATGACATCGGTGGATTCTGGAACCCTGTGGCCTGGGAACATGAGAACGGTTTGATTCTGGAACCCTGTGGCCTGGCAAAATGACTGAGGCTTGATTCTGGAACCCTGTGTCCTGGCAACATGACTGAGGCTTGATTCTGGAACCGTGTGGCCTGGGAACTTGACTGGGGTTTCATCGCAGAAACCTGTGGACTCTCCACATGACTGAGGTTTGAATGGTGGAACCCTGTGCACTGGGAACATGACATCTGCTTAGATTGTGATATAGTGTGCCCTGGGAACCTAACTGAGCCTTGGTTCTGGATCTCTGTGGCCTGGGAACATGACATCGGTGGATTCTGGAAACCTGTGGCCTGGGAACATGAGAACGGTTTGAGTCTGGAACCCTGTGGCCTGGCAACATGACTGAGGCTTGATTCTGTAACCCTGTGGCCTGGCAACATGACTGAGGTTTGATTCTGGATCCCTGTGGCCTGGGAACATGACTGAGGCGTGATTCTGGAAAACTGTGGCCTGGGAACATGACATCTGCTTAGATTGTGGAATAGTGTGCCCTGGGAACCTGACTGAACCTTGGTTCTGGAACTCTGTGGACTGGGAACATGACTGAGGTTTATTCTAGAACCCTGTAGCCTGGCAACATAACTGAGGATTGATTCTGGAACCCTGTGGCCTGGGAACATGACATCGGTGGATTCTGGAACCCTGTGGCCTGGGAACATGAGAACGGTTTGCTTCTGGAACCCTGCGGCCTGGTAACATGACTGAGCCTTGATTCTGGAACCCTGTGGCCTGGCAACATGACTGAGGCTTGATTCTGGAACCCTGTGGCCTGGCAACATGACTGAGGCTTGATTCTGAAACCGTGTGGCCTGGGAACTTGACTGGGGTTTGATCGCAGAAACCTGTGGACTGGCCACATGACTGAGGTTTGATCGTGGAACCCTGTGCACTGGGAACATGACTGAGGCCTGATACTGGAACCCCGTGGCGTGGGAACATGACATTGGTTTGATTCTGGAACCCTGTTTCCTGAGAACATGACTGAGGTTTGATGGTTGAACCCTGTGGCATGGCAACATGATTGAGGTTTGATTGTGGAACCCTCAGGCTTGGGAACATGACTGAGGCTTAATGGTGGAACACTGTGGCCTGGAAAGAGGAATGAGGTTTGATGGTGGAACCCTGTGGCCTGGCAACATGACTGAGGTTTGATTCTGGAAAACTGTGTCCTGGGAACGTGACATCTGTTTAGATTGTGGAATAGTGTGCCCTGGGAACCTAACTGAGCCTTGGTACTGGATCTCTGTAGACTGGGAACATGACTGAGGTTTATTCTAGAACCCTGTACCCTGGGAACATAACTGAGGATTGATTCTGGAACCCTGTGGCCTGGGAACATGACATCGGTGGATTCTGGAACCCTGTGGCCTGGGAACATGAGAACGGTTTGATTCTGGAACCCTGTGGCCTGGCAACATGACTGAGCCTTGATTCTGGAACCCTGTGGCCTGGGAACATGACTAAGGCGTGATTCTGGAAAACTGTGGCCTGGGAACATGATATCTGTTTAGATTGTGGAATAGTGTGCCCTGGGAACCTGACTGAGCCTTGGTTCTGGAACTCTGTGGACTGGGAACATGACTGAGGTCTATTCTAGAACCCTGTAGCCTGGGAACATAACTGAGGATTGATTCTGGAAGCCTGTGGCCTGGGAACATGACATCGGTGGATTCTGGAACCCTGTGGCATGGGAACATGAGAACGGTTTGATTCTGGAACCCTGTGTCCTGGCAACATGACTGAGGCTTGATTCTGGGACCCTGTGGCCTGGCAACATGACTGAGGATTGATTCTGGAAAACTGTGTCCTGGGAACGTGACATCTGTTTAGATTGTGGAATAGTGTGCCCTGGGAACCTAACTGAGCCTTGGTTCTGGATCTCTGTAGACTGGGAACATGACTGAGGTTTATTCTAGAACCCTGTAGCCTGGGAACATAACTGAGGATTGATTCTGGAAGCCTGTGGCCTGGGAACATGACATCGGTGGATTCTGGAACCGTGTGGCCTGGGAACATGAGAACGGTTTGATTCTGGAACCCTGTGGCCTGGCAACATGACTGAGCCTTGATTCTGGAACCCTGTGGCCTGGCAACATGACTGAGGCTTGATTCTGGAACCCTGTGGCCTGGCAACATGACTGAGGCTTGATTCTGAAACCGTGTGGCCTGGGAACTTGACTGGGGTTTGATCGCAGAAACCTGTGGAATGTCCACATGACTGAGGTTTGATGGTGGATCCCTGTGCACTGGGAACATGACTGAGGACTGATACTGGAATCCCGTGGCGTGGGAACATGCCATTGGTTTGATTCTGGAACCCTGTTTCCTGAGAACATGACTGAGGTTTGATGGTTGAACCCTGTGGCATGGCAACATGATTGAGGTTTCATTGTGGAACCCTCAGGCTTGGTAACATGACTGAGGCTTAATGGTGGAACACTGTGGCCTGGAAACAGGAATGAGGTTTGATGGTGGAACCCTGTGTCCTGGCAACATGACTGAGGTTTGATTCTGGAACCCTGTGGCCTGGCAACATGACTGAGGCTTGATTCTGGAACATTGTGGCCCGGCAACATGACTGAGGTTTGATTCTGGATCCCTGTGGCCTGGGAACATGACTGAGGCGTGATTCTGGAAAACTGTGGCCTGGGAACATGACATCTGTTTAGATTGTGGAATAGTGTGCCCTGGGAACCTGACTGAGCCTTGGTTCTGGAACTCTGTGGACTGGGAACATGACTGAGGTTTATTCTAGAACCCTGTAGCCTGGGCACATAACTGAGGATTGATTCTGGAACCCTGTGGCCTGGGAACATGACATCGGTGGATTCTGGAACCCTGTGGCCTGGGAACATGAGAACGGTTTGATTCTGGAACCCTGTGGCCTGGCAACATGACTGAGGCTTGATGCTGGAACCCTGTGGCCTGGCAACATGACTGAGGCTTGATTCTGGATCCCTGTGGCCTGGGAACATGACTAAGGCGTGATTCTGGAAAACTGTGTCCTGGGAACATGATATCTGTTTAGATTGTGGAATAGTGTGCCCTGGGAAACTGACTGAGCCTTGGTTCTGGAACTCTGTGGACTGGGAACATGACTGAGGTCTATTCTAGAACCCTGTAGCCTGGGAACATAACTGAGGATTGATTCTGGAAGCCTGTGGCCTGGGAACATGACATCGGTGGATTCTGGAACCCTGTGGCATGGGAACATGAGAACGGTTTGATTCTGGAACCCTGTGGCCTGGCAACATGACTGAGGCTTGATTCTGGAACCCTGTGGCCTGGCAACATGACTGAGCCTTGATTCTGGAACCCTGTGGCCTGGCAACATGACTGAGGCTTTATTCTGGAACCGTGTGGCCTGGGAACTTGACTGGGGTTTGATCGCAGAAACCTGTGGACTGGCCACATGACTGAGGTTTGATGGTGGAACCCTGTGCACTGGGAACATGACTGAGGCCTGATACTGGAACCCCGTAGCGTGGGAACATGCCATTGGTTTGATTCTGGAACACTGTTTCCTGAGAACATGACTGAGGTTTGATGGTTGAACCCTGTGGCATGGCAACATGATTGAGGTTTGATTGTGGATCCCTCAGGCTTGGGAACATGACTGAGGCTTAATGGTGGAACACTGTGGCCTGGAAACAGGAACGAGGTTTGATGGTGGAACCCTGTGGCCTGGCAACATAACTGAAGTTTGATTCTGGAAAACTGTGGCCTGGGAATATGACATCTGTTTAAATTGTGGAATAGTGTGCCCTGGGAACCTGACTGAGCCTTGGTTCTGGAACTCTGTGGACGGGGAACATGACTGAGGTTTATTCTAGAACCCTGTAGCCTGGGAACATAACTGAGGATTGATTCTGGAACCCTGTGGCCTGGGAACATGACATCGGTGGATTCTGGAACCCTGTGGCCTGGGAACATGAGAACGGTTTGATTCTGGAACCCTTTGGCCTGGCAACATGACTGAGGCTTGATTCTGGAACCCTGTGGACTGGCAACATGACTGAGGCTTGATTCTGGAACCCTGTGGCCTGGCAACATGACTGAGGCTTGATTCTGGAACCGTGTGGCCTGGGAACTTGAGTGGGGTTTGATCGCAGAAACCTGTGGACTGGCCACATGACTGAGGTTTGATGGTGGAACCCTGTGCACTGGGAACATGACTGAGGCCTGATACTGGAACCCCGTGGCGTGGGAACATGCCATTGGTTTGATTCTGGAACCCTGTTTCCTGACAACATGACTGAGGTTTAATGGTTGAACCCTGTGGCATGGCAACATGATTGAGGTTTGATTGTGGAACCCTCAGGCTTGGGAACATGACTGAGGCTTAATGGTGGAACACTGTGGCCTGGAAACAGGAATGAGGTTTGATGGTGGAACCCTGTGGCCTGGCAACATGAATGAGGTATGATTCTGGAAAACTGTGTCCTGGGAACATGACATCTGCTTAGATTATGGAATAGTGTGCCCTGGGAACCTAACTGAGCCTTGGTTCTGGATCTCTGTGGCCTGGGAACATGACATCGGTGGATTCTGGAACCCTGTGGCCTGGGAACATGAGAACGGTTTGAGTCTGGAACCCTGTGGCCTGGCAACATGACTGAGGCTTGATTCTGGAACACTGTGGCCCGGCAACATGACTGAGGTTTGATTCTGGATCCCTGTGGCCTGGGAACATGACTGAGGCGTGATTCTGGAAAACTGTGGCCTGGGAACATGACATCTGTTTAGATTGTGGAATAGTGTGCCCTGGGAACCTGACTGAGCCTTGGATCTGGAACTCTGTGGACTGGGAACATGACTGAGGTTTATTCTAGAACCCTGTAGCCTGGGAACATAACTGAGGATTGATTCTGGAACCCTGCGGCCTGGTAACATGACTGAGCCTTGATTCTGGAACCCTGTGGCCTGGCAACATGACTGAGGCTTGATTCTGGAACCATGTGGCCTGGCAACATGACTGAGGCTTGATTCTGAAACCGTGTGGCCTGGGAACTTGACTGGGGTTCGATCACAGAAACCTGTGGACTGGCCACATGACTGAGGTTTGATGGTGGAACCCTGTGCACTGGGAACATGACTGAGGCCTGATACTGGAACCCCGTGGCGTGGGAACATGCCATTGGTTTGATTCTGGAACCCTGTTTCCTGAGAACATGACTGAGGTTTGATGGTTGAACCCTGTGGCATGGCAACATGATTGAGGTTTGATTGTGGAACCCTCAGGCTTGGGAACATGACTGAGGCTTAATGGTGGAACACTGTGGCCTGGAAACAGGAATGAGGTTTGATGGTGGAACCCTGTGGCCTGGCAACATGAATGAGGTTTGATTCTGGAAAACTGTGTCCTGGGAACATGACATCTGCTTAGATTGTGGAATAGTGTGCCCTCGGAACCTAACTGAGCCTTGGTTCTGGATCTCTGTGGCCTGGGAACATGACATCGGTGGATTCTGGAACCCTGTGGCCTGGGAACATGACTAAGGCGTGATTCTGGAAAACTGTGGCCTGGGAACATGATATCTGTTTAGATTGTGGAATAGTGTGCCCTGGGAACCTGACTGAGCCTTGGTTCTGGAACTCTGTGGACTGGGAACATGACTGAGGTCTATTCTAGAACGCTGTAGCCTGGGAACATAACTGAAGATTGATTCTGGAAGCCTGTGGCCTGGGAACATGACATCGGTGGATTCTGGAACCCTGTGGCATGGGAACATGAGAACGGTTTGATTCTGGAACCATGTGTCCTGGCAACATGACTGAGGCTTGATTCTGGGACCCTGTGGCCTGGCAACATGACTGAGCCTTGATTCTGGAACCCTGTGGCCTGGCAACATGACTGAGGCTTGATTCTGGAACCGTGTGGCCTGGGAACTTGACTGGGGTTTGATCGCAGGAACCTGTGGACTGGCCACATGACTGAGGTTTGATGGTGGAACCCTGTGCACTGGGAACATGACTGAGGCCTGATACTGGAACCCCGTAGCGTGGGAACATGCCATTGGTTTGATTCTGGAACCCTGTTTCCTGAGAACATGACTGAGGTTTGATGGTTGAACCCTGTGGCATGGCAACATGATTGAGGTTTGATTGTGGATCCCTCAGGCTTGGGAACATGACTGAGGCTTAATGGTGGAACACTGTGGCCTGGAAACAGGAACGAGGTTTGATGGTGGAACCCTGTGGCCTGGCAACATAACTGAAGTTTGATTCTGGAAAACTTTGGCCTGGGAACATGACATCTGTTTAGATTGTGGAATAGTGTGCCCTGGGAACCTGACTGAGCCTTGGTTCTGGAACTCTGTGGACGGGGAACATGACTGAGGTTTATTCTAGAACCCTGTAGCCTGGGAACATAACTGAGGATTGATTCTGGAACCCTGTGGCCTGGGAACATGACATCGGTGGATTCTGGAACCCTGTGGCCTGGGAACATGAGAACGGTTTGATTCTGGAACCCTTTGGCCTGGCAACATGACTGAGGCTTGATTCTGGAACCCTGTGGACTGGCAACATGACTGAGGCTTGATTCTGGAACCCTGTGGCCTGGCAACATGACTGAGGCTTGATTCTGGAACCGTGTGGCCCGGGAACTTGAGTGGGGTTTGATCGCAGAAACCTGTGGACTGGCCACATGACTGAGGTTTGATGGTGGAACCCTGTGCACTGGGAACATGACATCTGCTTAGATTGTGGAATAGTGCGCCCTGGGAACCTAACTGAGCCTTGGTTCTGGATCTCTGTGGCCTGGGAACATGACATCGGTGGATTCTGGAACCCTGTGGCCTGGGAACATGAGAACGGTTTGAGTCTGGAACCCTGTGTCCTGGTAACATGACTGAGGCTTGATTCTGGAACCCTGTGGCCTGGCAACATGACTGAGGTTTGATTCTGGATCCCTGTGGCCTGGGAACATGACTGAGGCGTGATTCTGGAAAACTGTGGCCTGGGAACATGACATCTGTTTAGATTGTGGAATAGTGTGCCCTGGGAACCTGACTGAGCCTTGGTTCTGGAACTCTGTGGACTGGGAACATGACTGAGGTTTATTCTAGAACCCTGTAGCCTGGCAACATAACTGAGGATTGATTCTGGAACCCTGTGGCCTGGGAACATGACATCGGTGGATTCTGGAACCCTGTGGCCTGGGAACATGAGAACGGTTTGATTCTGGAACCCTGTGGCCTGGCAACATGACTGAGGCTTGATTCTGGAACCCTGTGGCCTGGCAACATGACTGAGGCTTGATTCTGGATCCCTGTGGCCTGGGAACATGACTAAGGCGTGATTCTGCAAAACTGTGGCCTGGGAACATGATATCTGTTTAGATTGTGGAATAGTGTGCCCTGGGAACATGACTGAGCCTTGGTTCTGGAACTCTGTGGACTGGGAACATGACTGAGGTTTATTCTAGAACCCTGTAGCCTGGGAACATAACTGAGGATTGATTCTGGAACCCTGTGGCCTGGGAACATGACTTCGGTGGATTCTAGAACCCTGTGGCCTGGGAACATGAGAACGGTTTGCTTCTGGAACCCTGCGGCCTGGTAACATGACTGAGCCTTGATTCTGGAACCCTGTGGCCTGGCAACATGACTGAGGCTTGATTCTGGAACCCTGTGGCCTGGCAACATGACTGAGGCTTGATTCTGAAACCGTGTGGCCTGGGAACTTGACTGGGGTTTGATCGCAGAAACCTGTGGACTGGCCACATGACTGAGGTTTGATGGTGGAACCCTGTGGCATGGCAACATGATTGAGGTTTGATTGTGGAACCCTCAGGCTTGGGAACATGACTGAGGCTTAACGGTGGAACACTGTGGCCTGGAAACAGGAATGAGGTTTGATGGTGGAACCCTGTGGCCTGGCAACATGACTGAGGTTTGATTCTGGAAAACTGTGTCCTGGGAACGTGACATCTGTTTAGATTGTGGAATAGTGTGCCCTGGGAACCTAACTGAGCCTTGGTACTGGATCTCTGTAGACTGGGAACATGACTGAGGTTTATTCTAGAACCCTGTAGCCTGGGAACATAACTGAGGATTGATTCTGGAACCCTGTGGCCTGGGAACATGACATCCGTGGATTCTGATACCCTGTGGCCTGGGAACATGAGAACGGTTTGATTCTGGAACCCTGTGGCCTGGCAACATGACTGAGCCTTGATTCTGGAACCCTGTGGCCTGGGAACATGACTAAGGCGTGATTCTGGAAAACTGTGGCCTGGGAACATGATATCTGTTTAGATTGTGGAATGGTGTGCCCTGGGAACCTGACTGAGCCTTGGTTCTGGAACTCTGTGGACTGGGAACATGACTGAGGTCTATTCTAGAACCCTGTAGCCTGGGAACATAACTGAGGATTGATTCTGGAAGCCTGTGGCCTGGGAACATGACATCGGTGGATTCTGGAACCCTGTGGCATGGGAACATGAGAACGGTTTGATTCTGGAACCCTGTGTCCTGGCAACATGACTGAGGCTTGATTCTGGGACCCTGTGGCCTGGCAACATGACTGAGCCTTGATTCTGGAACCCTGTGGCCTGGCAACATGACTGAGGCTTGATTATGGAACCGTGTGGCCTGGGAACTTGACTGGGGTTTGATCGCAGAAACCTGTGGACTGGCCACATGACTGAGGTTTGATGGTGGAACCCTGTGCACTGGGAACATGATATCTGCTTAGATTGTGGAATAGTGTGCCCTGGGAACCTAACTGAGCCTTGGTTCTGGATCTCTGTGGCCTGGGAACATGACATCGGTGGATTCTGGAACCCTGTGGCCTGGGAACATGAGAACGGTTTGAGTCTGGAACCCTGTGGCCTGGCAACATGACTGAGGCTTGATTCCGGAACCCTGTGGCCTGGCAACATGACTGAGGTTTGATTCTGGATCCCTGTGGCCTGGGAACATGACTGAGGCGTGATTCTGGAAAACTGTGGCCTGGGAACATGACATCTGTTTAGATTGTGGAATAGTGTGCCCTGGGAACCTGACTGAGCCTTGGTTCTGGAACTCTGTGGACTGGGAACATGACTGAGGTTTATTCTAGAACCCTGTAGCCTGGCAACATAACTGAGGATTGATTCTGGAACCCTGTGGCCTGGGAACATGACATCGGTGGATTCTGGAACCCTGTGGCCTGGGAACATGAGAACGGTTTGATTCTGGAACCCTGTGGCCTGGCAACATGACTGAGGCTTGATTCTGGAACCCTGTGGCCTGGCAACATGACTGAGGCTTGATTCTGGATCCCTGTGGCCTGGGAACATGACTAAGGCGTGATTCTGCAAAACTGTGGCCTGGGAACATGATATCTGTTTAGATTGTGGAATAGTGTGCCCTGGGAACATGACTGAGCCTTGGTTCTGGAACTCTGTGGACTGGGAACATGACTGAGGTTTATTCTAGAACCCTGTAGCCTGGGAACATAACTGAGGATTGATTCTGGAACCCTGTGGCCTGGGAACATGACTTCGGTGGATTCTAGAACCCTGTGGCCTGGGAACATGAGAACGGTTTGCTTCTGGAACCCTGCGGCCTGGTAACATGACTGAGCCTTGATTCTGGAACCCTGTAACCTGGCAACATGACTGAGGCTTGATTCTGGAACCCTGTGGCCTGGCAACATGACTGAGGCTTGATTCTGAAACCGTGTGGCCTGGGAACTTGACTGGGGTTTGATCGCAGAAACCTGTGGACTGGCCACATGACTGAGGTTTGATGGTGGAACCCTGTGCACTGGGAACATGACTGAGGCCTGATACTGGAACCCCGTGGCGTGGGAACATGCCATTGGTTTGATTCTGGAACCCTGTTTCCTGAGAACATGACTGAGGTTTGATGGTTGAACCCTGTGGCATGGCAACATGATTGAGGTTTGATTGTGGAACCCTCAGGCTTGGGAACATGACTGAGGCTTAATGGTGGAACACTGTGGCCTGGAAACAGGAATGAGGTTTGATGGTGGAACCCTGTGGCCTGGCAACATGACTGAGTTTTGATTCTGGAAAACTGTGTCCTGGGAACGTGACATCTGTTTAGATTGTGGAATAGTGTGCCCTGGGAACCTAACTGAGCCTTGGTACTGGATCTCTGTAGACTGGGAACATGACTGAGGTTTATTCTAGAACCCTGTAGGCTGGGAACATAACTGAGGATTGATTCTGGAACCCTGTGCCCTGGGAACATGACATCCGTGGATTCTGATACCCTGTGGCCTGGGAACATGAGAACGGTTTGATTCTGGAACCCTGTGGCCTGGCAACATGACTGAGCCTTGATTCTGGAACCCTGTGGCCTGGGAACATGACTAAGGCGTGATTCTGGAAAACTGTGGCCTGGGAACATGATATCTGTTTAGATTGTGGAATGGTGTGCCCTGGGAACCTGACTGAGCCTTGGTTCTGGAACTCTGTGGACGGGGAACATGACTTAGGTTTATTCTAGAACCCTGTAGCCTGGGAACATAACTGAGGATTGATTCTGGAACCCTGTGGCCTGGGAACATGACATCGGTGGATTCTGGAACCCTGTGGCCTGGGAACATGAGAACGGTTTGATTCTGGAACCCTTTGGCCTGGCAACATGACTGAGGCTTGATTCTGAAACCCTGTGGACTGGCAACATGACTGAGGCTTGATTCTGGAACCCTGTGGCCTGGCAACATGACTGAGGCTTGATTCTGGAACCGTGTGGCCTGGGAACTTGAGTGGGGTTTGATCGCAGAAACCTGTGGACTGGCCATATGACTGAGGTTTGATGGTGGAACCCTGTGCACTGGGAACATGACATCTGCTTAGATTGTGGAATAGTGTGCCCTGGGAACCTAACTGAGCCTTGGTTCTGGATCTCTGTGGCCTGGGAACATGATATCGGTGGATTCTGGAACCCTGTGGCCTGGGAACATGAGAACGGTTTGAGTCTGGAACCTTGTGGCCTGGCAACATGACTGAGGCTTGATTCTCTAACCCTGTGGCCTGGCAATATGACTGAGGTTTGATTCTGGATCCCTGTGGCCTGGGAACATGACTGAGGCGTGATTCTGGAAAACTGTGGCCTGGGAACATGACATCTGTTTAGATTGTGGAATAGTGTGCCCTGGGAACCTGACTGAGCCTTGGTTCTGGAACTCTGTGGACTGGGAACATGACTGAGGTTTATTCTAGAACCCTGTAGCCTGGCAACATAACTGAGGATTGATTCTGGAACCCTGTGGCCTGGGAACATGACATCGGTGGATTCTGGAACCCTGTGGCCTGGGAACATGAGAACGGTTTGATTCTGGAACCCTTTGGCCTGGCAACATGACTGAGGCTTGATTCTGGAACCCTGTGGACTGGCAACATGACTGAGGCTTGATTCTGGAACCCTGTGGCCTGGCAACATGACTGAGGCTTGATTCTGGAACCGTGTGGCCTGGGAACTTGAGTGGGGTTTGATCGCAGAAACCTGTGGACTGGCCACATGACTGAGGTTTGATGGTGGAACCCTGTGCACTGGGAACATGACTGAGGCCTGATACTGGAACCCCGTGGCGTGGGAACATGCCATTGGTTTGATTCTGGAACCCTGTTTCCTGACAACATGACTGAGGTTTAATGGTTGAACCCTGTGGCATGGCAACATGATTGAGGTTTGATTGTGGAACCCTCAGGCTTGGGAACATGACTGAGGCTTAATGGTGGAACACTGTGGCCTGGAAACAGGAATGAGGTTTGATGGTGGAACCCTGTGGCCTGGCAACATGAATGAGGTATGATTCTGGAAAACTGTGTCCTGGGAACATGACATCTGCTTAGATTATGGAATAGTGTGCCCTGGGAACCTAACTGAGCCTTGGTTCTGGATCTCTGTGGCCTGGGAACATGACATCGGTGGATTCTGGAACCCTGTGGCCTGGGAACATGAGAACGGTTTGAGTCTGGAACCCTGTGGCCTGGCAACATGACTGAGGCTTGATTCTGGAACACTGTGGCCCGGCAACATGACTGAGGTTTGATTCTGGATCCCTGTGGCCTGGGAACATGACTGAGGCGTGATTCTGGAAAACTGTGGCCTGGGAACATGACATCTGTTTAGATTGTGGAATAGTGTGCCCTGGGAACCTGACTGAGCCTTGGATCTGGAACTCTGTGGACTGGGAACAAGACTGAGGTTTATTCTAGAACCCTGTAGCCTGGGAACATAACTGAGGATTGATTCTGGAACCCTGCGGCCTGGTAACATGACTGAGCCTTGATTCTGGAACCCTGTGGCCTGGCAACATGACTGAGGCTTGATTCTGGAACCATGTGGCCTGGCAACATGACTGAGGCTTGATTCTGAAACCGTGTGGCCTGGGAACTTGACTGGGGTTTGATCACAGAAACCTGTGGACTGGCCACATGACTGAGGTTTGATGGTGGAACCCTGTGCACTGGGAACATGACTGAGGCCTGATACTGGAACCCCGTGGCGTGGGAACATGCCATTGGTTTGATTCTGGAACCCTGTTTCCTGAGAACATGACTGAGGTTTGATGGTTGAACCCTGTGGCATGGCAACATGATTGAGGTTTGATTGTGGAACCCTCAGGCTTGGGAACATGACTGAGGCTTAATGGTGGAACACTGTGGCCTGGAAACAGGAATGAGGTTTGATGGTGGAACCCTGTGGCCTGGCAACATGAATGAGGTTTGATTCTGGAAAACTGTGTCCTGGGAACATGACATCTGCTTAGATTGTGGAATAGTGTGCCCTCGGAACCTAACTGAGCCTTGGTTCTGGATCTCTGTGGCCTGGGAACATGACATCGGTGGATTCTGGAACCCTGTGGCCTGGGAACATGAGAACGGTTTGAGTCTGGAACCCTGTGGCCTGGCAACATGACTAAGGCGTGATTCTGGAAAACTGTGGCCTGGGAACATGATATCTGTTTAGATTGTGGAATAGTGTGCCCTGGGAACCTGACTGAGCCTTGGTTCTGGAACTCTGTGGACTGGGAACATGACTGAGGTCTATTCTAGAACGCTGTAGCCTGGGAACATAACTGAAGATTGATTCTGGAAGCCTGTGGCCTGGGAACATGACATCGGTGGATTCTGGAACCCTGTGGCATGGGAACATGAGAACGGTTTGATTCTGGAACCATGTGTCCTGGCAACATGACTGAGGCTTGATTCTGGGACCCTGTGGCCTGGCAACATGACTGAGCCTTGATTCTGGAACCCTGTGGCCTGGCAACATGACTGAGGCTTGATTCTGGAACCGTGTGGCCTGGGAACTTGACTGGGGTTTGATCGCAGGAACCTGTGGACTGGCCACATGACTGAGGTTTGATGGTGGAACCCTGTGCACTGGGAACATGACTGAGGCCTGATACTGGAACCCCGTAGCGTGGGAACATGCCATTGGTTTGATTCTGGAACCCTGTTTCCTGAGAACATGACTGAGGTTTGATGGTTGAACCCTGTGGCATGGCAACATGATTGAGGTTTGATTGTGGATCCCTCAGGCTTGGGAACATGACTGAGGCTTAATGGTGGAACACTGTGGCCTGGAAACAGGAACGAGGTTTGATGGTGGAACCCTGTGGCCTGGCAACATAACTGAAGTTTGATTCTGGAAAACTTTGGCCTGGGAACATGACATCTGTTTAGATTGTGGAATAGTGTGCCCTGGGAACCTGACTGAGCCTTGGTTCTGGAACTCTGTGGACGGGGAACATGACTGAGGTTTATTCTAGAACCCTGTAGCCTGGGAACATAACTGAGGATTGATTCTGGAACCCTGTGGCCTGGGAACATGACATCGGTGGATTCTGGAACCCTGTGGCCTGGGAACATGAGAACGGTTTGATTCTGGAACCCTTTGGCCTGGCAACATGACTGAGGCTTGATTCTGGAACCCTGTGGACTGGCAACATGACTGAGGCTTGATTCTGGAACCCTGTGGCCTGGCAACATGACTGAGGCTTGATTCTGGAACCGTGTGGCCCGGGAACTTGAGTGGGGTTTGATCGCAGAAACCTGTGGACTGGCCACATGACTGAGGTTTGATGGTGGAACCCTGTGCACTGGGAACATGACATCTGCTTAGATTGTGGAATAGTGCGCCCTGGGAACCTAACTGAGCCTTGGTTCTGGATCTCTGTGGCCTGGGAACATGACATCGGTGGATTCTGGAACCCTGTGGCCTGGGAACATGAGAACGGTTTGAGTCTGGAACCCTGTGTCCTGGTAACATGACTGAGGCTTGATTCTGGAACCCTGTGGCCTGGCAACATGACTGAGGTTTGATTCTGGATCCCTGTGGCCTGGGAACATGACTGAGGCGTGATTCTGGAAAACTGTGGCCTGGGAACATGACATCTGTTTAGATTGTGGAATAGTGTGCCCTGGGAACCTGACTGAGCCTTGGTTCTGGAACTCTGTGGACTGGGAACATGACTGAGGTTTATTCTAGAACCCTGTAGCCTGGCAACATAACTGAGGATTGATTCTGGAACCCTGTGGCCTGGGAACATGACATCGGTGGATTCTGGAACCCTGTGGCCTGGGAACATGAGAACGGTTTGATTCTGGAACCCTGTGGCCTGGCAACATGACTGAGGCTTGATTCTGGAACCCTGTGGCCTGGCAACATGACTGAGGCTTGATTCTGGATCCCTGTGGCCTGGGAACATGACTAAGGCGTGATTCTGCAAAACTGTGGCCTGGGAACATGATATCTGTTTAGATTGTGGAATAGTGTGCCCTGGGAACATGACTGAGCCTTGGTTCTGGAACTCTGTGGACTGGGAACATGACTGAGGTTTATTCTAGAACCCTGTAGCCTGGGAACATAACTGAGGATTGATTCTGGAACCCTGTGGCCTGGGAACATGACTTCTGTGGATTCTAGAACCCTGTGGCCTGGGAACATGAGAACGGTTTGCTTCTGGAACCCTGCGGCCTGGTAACATGACTGAGCCTTGATTCTGGAACCCTGTGGCCTGGCAACATGACTGAGGCTTGATTCTGGAACCCTGTGGCCTGGCAACATGACTGAGGCTTGATTCTGAAACCGTGTGGCCTGGGAACTTGACTGGGGTTTGATCGCAGAAACCTGTGGACTGGCCACATGACTGAGGTTTGATGGTGGAACCCTGTGGCATGGCAACATGATTGAGGTTTGATTGTGGAACCCTCAGGCTTGGGAACATGACTGAGGCTTAACGGTGGAACACTGTGGCCTGGAAACAGGAATGAGGTTTGATGGTGGAACCCTGTGGCCTGGCAACATGACTGAGGTTTGATTCTGGAAAACTGTGTCCTGGGAACGTGACATCTGTTTAGATTGTGGAATAGTGTGCCCTGGGAACCTAACTGAGCCTTGGTACTGGATCTCTGTAGACTGGGAACATGACTGAGGTTTATTCTAGAACCCTGTAGCCTGGGAACATAACTGAGGATTGATTCTGGAACCCTGTGGCCTGGGAACATGACATCCGTGGATTCTGATACCCTGTGGCCTGGGAACATGAGAACGGTTTGATTCTGGAACCCTGTGGCCTGGCAACATGACTGAGCCTTGATTCTGGAACCCTGTGGCCTGGGAACATGACTAAGGCGTGATTCTGGAAAACTGTGGCCTGGGAACATGATATCTGTTTAGATTGTGGAATGGTGTGCCCTGGGAACCTGACTGAGCCTTGGTTCTGGAACTCTGTGGACTGGGAACATGACTGAGGTCTATTCTAGAACCCTGTAGCCTGGGAACATAACTGAGGATTGATTCTGGAAGCCTGTGGCCTGGGAACATGACATCGGTGGATTCTGGAACCCTGTGGCATGGGAACATGAGAACGGTTTGATTCTGGAACCCTGTGTCCTGGCAACATGACTGAGGCTTGATTCTGGGACCCTGTGGCCTGGCAACATGACTGAGCCTTGATTCTGGAACCCTGTGGCCTGGCAACATGACTGAGGCTTGATTATGGAACCGTGTGGCCTGGGAACTTGACTGGGGTTTGATCGCAGAAACCTGTGGACTGGCCACATGACTGAGGTTTGATGGTGGAACCCTGTGCACTGGGAACATGATATCTGCTTAGATTGTGGAATAGTGTGCCCTGGGAACCTAACTGAGCCTTGGTTCTGGATCTCTGTGGCCTGGGAACATGACATCGGTGGATTCTGGAACCCTGTGGCCTGGGAACATGAGAACGGTTTGAGTCTGGAACCCTGTGGCCTGGCAACATGACTGAGGCTTGATTCCGGAACCCTGTGGCCTGGCAACATGACTGAGGTTTGATTCTGGATCCCTGTGGCCTGGGAACATGACTGAGGCGTGATTCTGGAAAACTGTGGCCTGGGAACATGACATCTGTTTAGATTGTGGAATAGTGTGCCCTGGGAACCTGACTGAGCCTTGGTTCTGGAACTCTGTGGACTGGGAACATGACTGAGGTTTATTCTAGAACCCTGTAGCCTGGCAACATAACTGAGGATTGATTCTGGAACCCTGTGGCCTGGGAACATGACATCGGTGGATTCTGGAACCCTGTGGCCTGGGAACATGAGAACGGTTTGATTCTGGAACCCTGTGGCCTGGCAACATGACTGAGGCTTGATTCTGGAACCCTGTGGCCTGGCAACATGACTGAGGCTTGATTCTGGATCCCTGTGGCCTGGGAACATGACTAAGGCGTGATTCTGCAAAACTGTGGCCTGGGAACATGATATCTGTTTAGATTGTGGAATAGTGTGCCCTGGGAACATGACTGAGCCTTGGTTCTGGAACTCTGTGGACTGGGAACATGACTGAGGTTTATTCTAGAACCCTGTAGCCTGGGAACATAACTGAGGATTGATTCTGGAACCCTGTGGCCTGGGAACATGACTTCGGTGGATTCTAGAACCCTGTGGCCTGGGAACATGAGAACGGTTTGCTTCTGGAACCCTGCGGCCTGGTAACATGACTGAGCCTTGATTCTGGAACCCTGTAACCTGGCAACATGACTGAGGCTTGATTCTGGAACCCTGTGGCCTGGCAACATGACTGAGGCTTGATTCTGAAACCGTGTGGCCTGGGAACTTGACTGGGGTTTGATCGCAGAAACCTGTGGACTGGCCACATGACTGAGGTTTGATGGTGGAACCCTGTGCACTGGGAACATGACTGAGGCCTGATACTGGAACCCCGTGGCGTGGGAACATGCCATTGGTTTGATTCTGGAACCCTGTTTCCTGAGAACATGACTGAGGTTTGATGGTTGAACCCTGTGGCATGGCAACATGATTGAGGTTTGATTGTGGAACCCTCAGGCTTGGGAACATGACTGAGGCTTAATGGTGGAACACTGTGGCCTGGAAACAGGAATGAGGTTTGATGGTGGAACCCTGTGGCCTGGCAACATGACTGAGTTTTGATTCTGGAAAACTGTGTCCTGGGAACGTGACATCTGTTTAGATTGTGGAATAGTGTGCCCTGGGAACCTAACTGAGCCTTGGTACTGGATCTCTGTAGACTGGGAACATGACTGAGGTTTATTCTAGAACCCTGTAGGCTGGGAACATAACTGAGGATTGATTCTGGAACCCTGTGGCCTGGGAACATGACATCCGTGGATTCTGATACCCTGTGGCCTGGGAACATGAGAACGGTTTGATTCTGGAACCCTGTGGCCTGGCAACATGACTGAGCCTTGATTCTGGAACCCTGTGGCCTGGGAACATGACTAAGGCGTGATTCTGGAAAACTGTGGCCTGGGAACATGATATCTGTTTAGATTGTGGAATGGTGTGCCCTGGGAACCTGACTGAGCCTTGGTTCTGGAACTCTGTGGACGGGGAACATGACTTAGGTTTATTCTAGAACCCTGTAGCCTGGGAACATAACTGAGGATTGATTCTGGAACCCTGTGGCCTGGGAACATGACATCGGTGGATTCTGGAACCCTGTGGCCTGGGAACATGAGAACGGTTTGATTCTGGAACCCTTTGGCCTGGCAACATGACTGAGGCTTGATTCTGAAACCCTGTGGACTGGCAACATGACTGAGGCTTGATTCTGGAACCCTGTGGCCTGGCAACATGACTGAGGCTTGATTCTGGAACCGTGTGGCCTGGGAACTTGAGTGGGGTTTGATCGCAGAAACCTGTGGACTGGCCATATGACTGAGGTTTGATGGTGGAACCCTGTGCACTGGGAACATGACATCTGCTTAGATTGTGGAATAGTGTGCCCTGGGAACCTAACTGAGCCTTGGTTCTGGATCTCTGTGGCCTGGGAACATGATATCGGTGGATTCTGGAACCCTGTGGCCTGGGAACATGAGAACGGTTTGAGTCTGGAACCTTGTGGCCTGGCAACATGACTGAGGCTTGATTCTCTAACCCTGTGGCCTGGCAATATGACTGAGGTTTGATTCTGGATCCCTGTGGCCTGGGAACATGACTGAGGCGTGATTCTGGAAAACTGTGGCCTGGGAACATGACATCTGTTTAGATTGTGGAATAGTGTGCCCTGGGAACCTGACTGAGCCTTGGTTCTGGAACTCTGTGGACTGGGAACATGACTGAGGTTTATTCTAGAACCCTGTAGCCTGGCAACATAACTGAGGATTGATTCTGGAACCCTGTGGCCTGGGAACATGACATCGGTGGATTCTGGAACCCTGTGGCCTGGGAACATGAGAACGGTTTGATTCTGGAACCCTGTGGCCTGGCAACATGACTGAGGCTTGATTCTGGAACACTGTGGCCTGGCAACATGACTGAGGCTTGATTCTGGATCCCTGTGGCCTGGGAACATGACTAAGGCGTGATTCTGCAAAACTGTGGCCTGGGAACATGATATCTGTTTAGATTGTGGAATAGTGTGCCCTGGGAACATGACTGAGCCTTGGTTCTGGAACTCTGTGGACTGGGAACATGACTGAGGTTTATTCTAGAACCCTGTAGCCTGGGAACATAACTGAGGATTGATTCTGGAACCCTGTGGCCTGGGAACATGAGAACGGTTTGCTTCTGGAACCCTGCGGCCTGGTAACATGACTGAGCCTTGATTCTGGAACCCTGTGGCCTGGCAACATGACTGAGGCTTGATTCTGGAACCCTGTGGCCTGACAACATGACTGAGGCTTGATTCTGAAACCGTGTGGCCTGGGAACTTGACTGGCGTTTGATCGCAGAAACCTGTGGACTGGCCACATGACTGAGGTTTGATGGTGGAAACCTGTGCACTGGGAACATGACTGAGGCCTGATACTGGAACCCCGTGGCGTGGGAAAATGCCATTGGTTTGATTCTGGAACCCTGTTTCCTGAGAACATGACTGAGGTTTGATGGTTGAACCCTGTGGCATGGCAACATGATTGAGGTTTGACTGTGGAACCCTCAGGCTTGGGAACATGACTGAGGCTTAATGCTGGAACACTGTGGCCTGGAAACAGGAATGAGGTTTGATGGTGGAACCCTGTGGCCTGGCAACATGACTGAGGATTGATTCTGGAAAACTGTGTCCTGGGAACGTGACATCTGTTTAGATTGTGGAATAGTGTGCCCTGGGAACCTAACTGAGCCTTGGTTCTGGATCTCTGTAGACTGGGAACATGACTGAGGTTTATTCTAGAACCCTGTAGCCTGGGAACATAACTGAGGATTGATTCTGGAACCCTGTGGCCTGGGAACATGACATCGGTGGATTCTGGAACCCTGTGGCCTGGGAACATGAGAACGGTTTGATTCTGGAACCCTGTGGCCTGGCAACATGACTGAGCCTTGAGTCTGGAACCCTGTGGCCTGGCAACATGATTGAGGCTTGATTCTGGAACCCTGTGGCCTGGCAACATGACTGAGGCTTGATTCTGAAACCGTGTGGCCTGGGAACTTGACTGGGGTTTGATCGCAGAAACCTGTGGAATGTCCACATGACTGAGGTTTGATGGTGGATCCCTGTGCACTGGGAATATGACTGAGGACTGATACTGGAATCCCGTGGCGTGGGAACATGCCATTGGTTTGATTCTGGAACCCTGTTTCCTGAGAACATGACTGAGGTTTGATGGTTGAACCCTGTGGCATGGCAACATGATTGAGGTTTCATTGTGGAATCCTCAGGCTTGGGAACATGACTGAGGCTTAATGGTGGAACACTGTGGCCTGGAAACAGGAATGAGGTTTGATGGTGGAACCCTGTGGCCTGGCAACATGACTGAGGTTTGAATCTGGAACCCTGTGGCCTGGCAACATGACTGAGGCTTGATTCTGGAACATTGTGGCCCGGCAACATGACTGAGGCTTGATTCTGAAACCGTGTGGCCTGGGAACTTGACTGGCGTTTGATCGCAGAAACCTGTGGACTGGCCACATGACTGAGGTTTGATGTTGGAACCCTGTGCACTGGGAACATGACTGAGGCCTGATACTGGAACCCCGTGGCGTGGGAAAATGCCATTGGTTTGATTCTGGAACCCTGTTTCCTGAGAACATGACTGAGGTTTGATGGTTGAACCCTGTGGCATGGCAACATGATTGAGGTTTGACTGTGGAACCCTCAGGCTTGGGAATATGACTGAGGCTTAATGCTGGAACACTGTGGCCTGGAAACAGGAATGAGGTTTGATGGTGGAACCCTGTGGCCTGGCAACATGACTGAGGATTGATTCTGGAAAACTGTGTCCTGGGAACGTGACATCTGTTTAGATTGTGGAATAGTGTGCCCTGGGAACCTAACTGAGCCTTGGTTCTGGATCTCTGTAGACTGGGAACATGACTGAGGTTTATTCTAGAACCCTGTAGCCTGGGAACATAACTGAGGATTGATTCTGGAACCCTGTGGCCTGGGAACATGACATCGGTGGATTCTGGAACCCTGTGGCCTGGGAACATGAGAACGGTTTGATTCTGGAACCCTGTGGCCTGGCAACATGACTGAGCCTTGATTCTGGAACCCTGTGGCCTGGCAACATGACTGAGGCTTGATTCTGGAACCCTGTGGCCTGGCAACATGACTGAGGTTTGATTCTGAAACCGTGTGGCCTGGGAACTTGACTGGGGTTTGATCGCAGAAACCTGTGGAATGTCCACATGACTGAGGTTTGATGGTGGATCCCTGTGCACTGGGAATATGACTGAGGACTGAAACTGGAATCCCGTGGCGTGGGAACATGCCATTGGTTTGATTCTGGAACCCTGTTTCCTGAGAACATGACTGAGGTTTGATGGTTGAACCCTGTGGCATGGCAACATGATTGAGGTTTCATTGTGGAATCCTCAGGCTTGGGAACATGACTGAGGCTTAATGGTGGAACACTGTGGCCTGGAAACAGGAATGAGGTTTGATGGTGGAACCCTGTGGCCTGGCAACATGACTGAGGTTTGATTCTGGAACCCTGTGGCCTGGCAACATGACTGAGGCTTGATTCTGGAACATTGGGGCCGGCAACATGACTGAGGTTTGATTCTGGATCCCTGTGGCCTGGGAACATGACTGAGGCGTGATTCTGGAAAACTGTGGCCTGGGAACATGACATCTGTTTAGATTGTGGAATAGTGTGCCCTGGGAACCTGACTGAGCCTTGGTTCTGGAACTCTGTGGACTGGGAACATGACTGAGGTTTATTCTAGAACCCTGTAGCCTGGGAACATAACTGAGGATTGATTCTGGAAGCCTGTGGCCTGGGAACATGACATCGGTGGATTCTGGAACCCTGTGGCCTGGGAACATGAGAACGGTTTGATTCTGGAACCCTGTGGCCTGGCAACATGACTGAGGCTTGATTCTGGAACCCTGTGGCCTGGCAACATGACTGAGGCTTGATTCTGGATCCCTGTGGCTTGGGAACATGACTAAGGCGTTATTCTGGAAAACTGTGGCCTGGGAACATGATATCTGTTTAGATTGTGGAATAGTGTGCCCTGGGAACCTGACTGAGCCTTGGTTCTGGAACTCTGTGGACTGGGAACATGACTGAGGTTTATTCTAGAACCCTGTATCCTGGGAACATAACTGAGGATTGATTCTGGAACCCTGTGGCCTGGGAACTTGAGAACGGTTTGATTCTGGAACCCTGTGGCCTGGCAAAATGACTGAGGCTTGATTCTGGTACCCTGTGGCCTGGCAACATGACTGAGGCTTGATTCTGGAACCGTGTGGCCTGGGAACTTGACTGGGGTTTGATCGCAGAAACCTGTGGACTGGCTAGATGACTGAGGTTTGATGGTGGAACCCTGTGCACTGGGAACATGACTGAGGCCTGATACTGGAACCCCGTGGCGTTGGAACATGCCATTGGTTTGATTCTGGAACCCTGTTTCCTGAGAACATGACTGAGGTTTGATTATGGAACCCTCAGGCTTGGGAACATGACTGAGGCTTAATGGTGGAACACTGTGGCCTGGAAACAGGAATGAGGTTTGATGGTGGAACCCTGTGGCCTGGCAACATGAATGAGGTTTGATTCTGGAAAACTGTGTCCTGGGAACATGACATCTGCTTAGATTGTGGAATAGTGTGCCCTGGGAACCTAACTGAGCCTTGGTTCTGGATCTCTGTGGCCTGGGAACATGACATCGGTGGATTCTGGAACCCTGTGGCCTGGGAACATGAGAACGGTTTGAGTCTGGAACCCTGTGGCCTGGCAACATGACTGAGGCTTGATTCTGGAACACTGTGGCCCGGCAACATGACTGAGGTTTGATTCTGGATCCCTGTGGCCTGGGAACATGACTGAGGCGTGATTCTGGAAAACTGTGGCCTGGGAACATGACATCTGTTTAGATTGTGGAATAGTGTGCCCTGGGAACCTGACTGAGCCTTGGTTCTGGAACTCTGTGGACTGGGAACATGACTGAGGTTTATTCTAGAACCCTGTAGCCTGGGAACATAACTGAGGATTGATTCTGGAACCCTGTGGCCTGGGAACATGACATCGGTGGATTCTGGAACCCTGTGGCCTGGGAACATGAGAACGGTTTGATTCTGGAACCCTGTGTCCTGGCAACATGACTGAGGCTTGACTCTGGAACCCTGTGGCCTGGCAACATGACTGAGCCTTGATTCTGGAACCCTGTGGCCTGGCAACATGACTGAGGCTTGATTCTGGAACCGTGTGGCCTGGGAACTTGACTGGGGTTTGATCGCAGAAACCTGTGGACTGGCCACATGACTGAGGTTTGATGGTGGAACCCTGTGCACTGGGAACATGACTGAGGCCTGATACTGGAACCCCGTAGCGTGGGAACATGCCATTGGTATGATTCTGGAACCCTGTTTCCTGAGAACATGACTGAGGTTTGATGGTTGAACCCTGTGGCATGGCAACATGATTGAGGCTTGATTGTGGATCCCTCAGGCTTGGGAACATGACTGAGGCTTAATGGTGGAACACTGTGGCCTGGAAACAGGAACGAGGTTTGATGGTGGAACCCTGTGGCCTGGCAACATAACTGAAGTTTGATTCTGGAAAACTGTGGCCTGGGAACATGACATCTGTTTAGATTGTGGAATAGTGTGCCCTGGGAACCTGACTGAGCCTTGGTTCTGGAACTCTGTGGACGGGGAACATGACTGAGGTTTATTCTAGAACCCTGTAGCCTGGGAACATAACTGAGGATTGATTCTGGAACCCTGTGGCCTGGGAACATGACATCGGTGGATTCTGGAACCCTGTGGCCTGGGAACATGAGAACGGTTTGATTCTGGAACCCTTTGGCCTGGCAACATTACTGAGGCTTGATTCTGGAACCCTGTGGACTGGCAACATGACTGAGGCTTGATTCTGGAACCCTGTGGCCTGGCAACATGACTGAGGCTTGATTCTGGAACCGTGTGGCCTGGGAACTTGAGTGGGGTTTGATCGCAGAAACCTGTGGACTGGCCACATGACTGAGGTTTGATGGTGGAACCCTGTGCACTGGGAACATGACATCTGCTTAGATTGTGGAATAGTGTGCCCTGGGAACCTAACTGAGCCTTGGTTCTGGATCTCTGTGGCCTGGGAACATGACATCGTTGGATTCTGGAACCCTGTGGCCTCGGAACATGAGAACGGTTTGATTCTGGAACCCTGTGGCCTGGCAACATGACTGAGGCTTGATTCTGTAACCCTGTGGCCTGGCAACATGACTGAGGCTTGATTCTGGATCCCTGTGGCCTGGGAACATGACTAAGGCGTGATTCTGCAAAACTGTGGCCTGGGTACATGATATCTGTTTAGATTGTGGAATAGTGTGCCCTGGGAACATGACTGAGCCTTGGTTCTGGAACTCTGTGGACTGGGAACATGACTGAGGTTTATTCTAGAACCCTGTAGCCTGGGAACATAACTGAGGATTGATTCTGGAACCCTGTGGCCTGGGAACATGAGAACGGTTTGCTTCTGGAACCGTGCGGCCTGGTAATATGACTGAGCCTTGATTCTGGAACCCTGTGGCCTGGCAACATGACTGAGGCTTGATTCTGGAACCCTGTGGCCTGGCAACATGACTGAGGCTTGATTCTGAAACCGTGTGGCCTGGGAACTTGACTGGGGTTTGATCGCAGAAACCTGTGGACTGGCCACATGACTGAGGTTTGATGGTGGAAACCTGTGCCCTGGGAACATGACTGAGCCTTGGTTCTGGAACTCTGTGGACTGGGAACATGACTGAGGTTTATTCTAGAACCCTGTAGCCTGGCAACATAACTGAGGATTGATACTGGAACCCTGTGGCCTGGGAACATGACATCGGAGGATTCTGGAACCCTGTGGCCTGGGAACATGAGAACGGTTTGATTCTGGAACCCTGTGGCCTGGCAACATGACTGAGGCTTGATTCTGGAACCCTGTGGCCTGGCAACATGACTGAGGCTTGATTCTGGATCCCTGTGGCCTGGGAACATGACTAAGGCGTGATTCTGGAAAACTGTGGCCTGGGAACATGATATCTGTTTAGATTGTGGAATAGTGTGCCCTGGGAACCTAACTGAGCCTTGGTTCTGGATCTCTGTGGCCTGGGAACATGACATCGGTGGATTCTGGAACCCTGTGGCCTGGGAACATGACATCGGTGGATTCTGGAAACCTGTGGCCTGGGAACATGAGAACGGTTTGATTCTGGAACCCTGTGGCCTGGCAACATGACTGAGGCTTGATTCTGGAATCCTGTGGCCTGGCAACATGACTGAGGCTTGATTCTGGATCCCTGTGGCCTGGGAACATGACTAAGGCGTGATTCTGGAAAACTGTGGCCTGGGAACATGATATCTGTTTAGATTGTGGAATAGTGTGCCCTGGGAACCTGACTGAGCCTTGGTTCTGGAACTCTGTGGACTGGGAACATGACTGAGGTCTATTCTAGAACCCTGTAGCCTGGGAACATAACTGAGGATTGATTCTGGAAGCCTGTGGCCTGGGAACATGACATCGGTGGATTCTGGAACCCTGTGGCATGGGAACATGAGAACGGTTTGATTCTGGAACCCTGTGTCCTGGCAACATGACTGAGGCTTGATTCTGGAACCCTGTGGCCTGGCAACATGACTGAGCCTTGATTCTGGAACCCTGTGGCCTGGCAACATGACTGAGGCTTGATTCTGGAACCGTGTGGCCTGGGAACTTGACTGGGGTTTGATCGCAGAAACCTGTGGACTGGCCACATGACTGAGGTTTGATGGTGGAACCCTGTGCACTGGGAACATGACTGAGGCCTGATACTGGAACCCCGTGGCGTGGGAACATGCCATTGGTTTGATTCTGGAACCCTGTTTCCTGAGAACATGACTGAGGTTTGATGGTTGAAACCTGTGGCATGGCAACATGATTGAGGTTTGATTGTGGAACCCTCAGGCTTGGGAACATGACTGAGGCTTAATGGTGGAACACTGTGGCCTGGAAAGAGGAACGAGGTTTGATGGTGGAACCCTGTGGCCTGGCAACATAACTGAGGTTTGATTCTGGAAAACTGTGGCCTGGGAACATGACATCTGCTTAGATTGTGGAATAGTGTGCCCTGGGAACCTAACTGAGCCTTGGTTCTGGATCTCTGTTGCCTGGGAACATGACATCGGTGGATTCTGGAACCCTGTGGCCTGGGAACATGAGAACGGTTTGAGTCTGGAACCCTGTGGCCTGGCAACATGACTGAGGCTTGATTCTGGAACACTGTGGCCCGGCAACATGACTGAGGTTTGATTCTGGATCCCTGTGGCCTGGGAACATGACTGAGGCGTGATTCTAGAAAACTGTGGCCTGGGAACATGACATCTGTTTAGATTGTGGAATAGTGTGCCCTGGGAACCTGACTGAGCCTTGGTTCTGGAACTCTGTGGACTGGGAACATGACTGAGGTTTATTCTAGAACCCTGTAGCCTGGGAACATAACTGAGGATTGATTCTGGAACCCTGTGGCCTGGGAACATGACATCGGTGGATTCTGGAACCCTGTGGCCTGGGAACATGAGAACGGTTTGATTCTGGAACCCTGTGTCCTGGCAACATGACTGAGGCTTGATTCTGGAACCCTGTGGCCTGGCAACATGACTGAGGCTTGATTCTGGAACCCTGTGGCCTGGGAACTTGACTGGGGTTTGATCGCAGAAACCTGTGGACTGGCCACATGACTGAGGTTTGATGGTGGAACCCTGTGCACTGGGAACATGACTGAGGCCTGATACTGGAACCCCGTAGCGTGGGAACATGCCATTGGTTTGATTCTGGAACCCTGTTTCCTGAGAACATGACTGAGGTTTGATGGTTGAACCCTGTGGCATGGCAACATGATTGAGGCTTGATTGTGGATCCCTCAGGCTTGGGAACATGACTGAGGCTTAATGGTGGAACACTGTGGCCTGGAAACAGGAACGAGGTTTGATGGTGGAACCCTGTGGCCTGGCAACATAACTGAAGTTTGATTCTGGAAAACTGTGGCCTGGGAACATGACATCTGTTTAGATTGTGGAATAGTGTGCCCTGGGAACCTGACTGAGCCTTGGTTCTGGAACTCTGTGGACGGGGAACATGACTGAGGTTTATTCTAGAACCCTGTAGCCTGGGAACATAACTGAGGATTGATTCTGGAACCCTGTGGCCTGGGAACATGACATCGGTGGATTCTGGAACCCTGTGGCCTGGGAACATGAGAACGGTTTGATTCTGGAACCCTTTGGCCTGGCAACATGACTGAGGCTTGATTCTGGAACCCTGTGGACTGGCAACATGACTGAGGCTTGATTCTGGAACCCTGTGGCCTGGCAACATGACTGAGGCTTGATTCTGGAACCGTGTGGCCTGGGAACTTGAGTGGGGTTTGATCGCAGAAACCTGTGGACTGGCCACATGACTGAGGTTTGATGGTGGAACCCTGTGCACTGGGAACATGACATCTGCTTAGATTGTGGAATAGTGTGCCCTGGGAACCTAACTGAGCCTTGGTTCTGGATCTCTGTGGCCTGGGAACATGACATCGGTGGATTCTGGAACCCTGTGGCCTGGGAACATGAGAACGGTTTGAGTCTGGAACCCTGTGGCCTGGCAACATGACTGAGGCTTGATTCTGTAACCCTGTGGCCTGGCAACATGACTGAGGTTTGATTCTGGATCCCTGTGGCCTGGGAACATGACTGAGGCGTGATTCTGGAAAACTGTGGCCTGGGAACATGACATCTGTTTAGATTGTGGAATAGTGTGCCCTGGGAACCTGACTGAGCCTTGGTTCTGGAACTCTGTGGACTGGGAACATGACTGAGGTTTATTCTAGAACCCTGTAGCCTGGCAACATAACTGAGGATTGATTCTGGAACCCTGTGGCCTGGGAACATGACATCGGAGGATTCTGGAACCCTGTGGCCTGGGAACATGAGAACGGTTTGATTCTGGAACCCTGTGGCCTGGCAACATGACTGAGGCTTGATTCTGGAACCCTGTGGCCTGGCAACATGACTGAGGCTTGATTCTGGATCCCTGTGGCCTGGGAACATGACTAAGGCGTGATTCTGGAAAACTGTGGCCTGGGAACATGATATCTGTTTAGATTGTGGAATAGTGTGCCCTGGGAACCTAACTGAGCCTTGGTTCTGGATCTCTGTGGCCTGGGAACATGACATCGGTGGATTCTGGAACCCTGTGGCCTGGGAACATGACATCGGTGGATTCTGGAACCCTGTGGCCTGGGAACATGAGAACGGTTTGATTCTGGAACCCTGTGGCCTGGCAACATGACTGAGGCTTGATTCTGGAACCCTGTGGCCTGGCAACATGACTGAGGCTTGATTCTGGATCCCTGTGGCCTGGGAACATGACTAAGGCGTGATTCTGGAAAACTGTGGCCTGGGAACATGATATCTGTTTAGATTGTGGAATAGTGTGCCCTGGGAACCTGACTGAGCCTTTTTTCTGGAACTCTGTGGACTGGGAACATGACTGAGGTCTATTCTAGAACCCTGTAGCCTGGGAACATAACTGAGGATTGATTCTGGAAGCCTGTGGCCTGGGAACATGACATCGGTGGATTCTGGAACCCTGTGGCATGGGAACATGAGAACGGTTTGATTCTGGAACCCTGTGTCCTGGCAACATGACTGAGGCTTGATTCTGGAACCCTGTGGCTTGGCAACATGACTGAGGCTTGATTCTGGAACCCTGTGGCCTGGAAACATGACTGAGGCTTGATTCTGGAACCCTGTGGCCTGGCAACATGACTGAGGCTTGATTCTGGATCCCTGTGGCCTGGGAACATGACTAAGGCGTGATTCTGGAAAACTGTGGCCTGGGAACATGATATCTGTTTAGATTGTGGAATAGTGTGCCCTGGGAACCTGACTGAGCCTTGCTTCTGGAACTCTGTGGACTGGGAACATGACTGAGGTCTATTCTAGAACCCTGTAGCCTGGGAACATAACTGAGGATTGATTCTGGAACCCTGTGGCCTGGGAACATGACATCGGTGGATTCTGGAACCCTGTGGCATGGGAACATGAGAACGGTTTGATTCTGGGACCCTGTGGCCTGGCAACATGAATGAGCCTTGATTCTGGAACCCTGTGGCCTGGCAACATGACTGAGGCTTGATTCTGGAACCGTGTGGCCTGGGAACTTGACTGGGGTTTAATCGCAGAAACCTGTGGACTGGCCACATGACTGAGATTTGATGGTTGAACCCTGTGGCATGGCAACATGATTGAGGTTTGATTGTGGATCCCTCAGGCTTGGGAACATGACTGAGGCTTAATGGTGGAACACTGTGGCCTGGAAACAGGAACGAGGTTTGATGGTGGAACCCTGTGGCCTGGCAACATAACTGAAGTTTGATTCTGGAAAACTGTGGCCTGGGAACATGACATCTGTTTAGATTGTGGAATAGTGTGCCCTGGGAACCTGACTGAGCCTTGGTTCTGGAACTCTGTGGACGGGGAACATGACTGAGGTTTATTCTAGAACCCTGTAGCCTGGGAACATAACTGAGGATTGATTCTGGAACCCTGTGGCCTGGGAACATGACATCGGTGGATTCTGGAACCCTGTGGCCTGGGAACATGAGAACGGTTTGATTCTGGAACCCTTTGTCCTGGCAACATAACTGAGGCTTGATTCTGGAACCCTGTGGACTGGCAACATGACTGAGGCTTGATTCTGGAACCCTGTGGCCTGGCAACATGACTGAGGCTTGATTCTGGAACCGTGTGGCCTGGGAACTTGAGTGGGGTTTGATCGCAGAAACCTGTGGACTGGCCACATGACTGAGGTTTGATGGTGGAACCCTGTGCACTGGGAACATGACATCTGCTTAGATTGTGGAATAGTGTGCCCTGGGAACCTAACTGAGCCTTGGTTCTGGATCTCTGTGGCCTGGGAACATGACATCGGTGGATTCTGGAACCCTGTGGCCTGGGAACATGAGAACGGTTTGAGTCTGGAACCCTGTGGCCTGGCAACATGACTGAGGCTTGATTCTGTAACCCTGTGGCCTGGCAACATGACTGAGGTTTGATTCTGGATCCCTGTGGCCTGGGAACATGACTGAGGCGTGATTCTGGAAAACTGTGGCCTGGGAACATGACATCTGTTTAGATTGTGGAATAGTGTGCCCTGGGAACCTGACTGAGCCTTGGTTCTGGAACTCTGTGGACTGGGAACATGACTGAGGTTTATTCTAGAACCCTGTAGCCTGGCAACATAACTGAGGATTGATTCTGGAACCCTGTGGCCTGGGAACATGACATCGGAGGATTCTGGAACCCTGTGGCCTGGAAACATGAGAACGGTTTGATTCTGGAACCCTGTGGCCTGGCAACATGACTGAGGCTTGATTCTGGAATCCTGTGGCCTGGCAACATGACTGAGGCTTGATTCTGGATCCCTGTGGCCTGCGAACATGACTAAGGCGTGATTCTGGAAAACTGTGGCCTGGGAACATGATATCTGTTTAGATTGTGGAATAGTGTGCCCTGGGAACCTAACTGAGCCTTGGTTCTGGATCTCTGTGGCCTGGGAACATGACATCGGTGGATTCTGGAACCCTGTGGCCTGGGAACATGACATCGGTGGATTCTGGAACCCTGTGGCCTGGGAACATGAGAACGGTTTGATTCTGGAACCCTGTGGCCTGGCAACATGACTGAGGCTTGATTCTGGAACCCTGTGGCCTGGCAACATGAGTGAGGCTTGATTCTGGATCCCTGTGGCCTGGGAACATGACTAAGGCGTGATTCTGGAAAACTGTGGCCTGGGAACATGATATCTGTTTAGATTGTGGAATAGTGTGCCCTGGGAACCTGACTGAGCCTTGGTTCTGGAACTCTGTGGACTGGGAACATGACTGAGGTCTATTCTAGAACCCTGTAGCCTGGGAACATAACTGAGGATTGATTCTGGAAGCCTGTGGCCTGGGAACATGACATCGGTGGATTCTGGAACCCTGTGGCATGGGAACATGAGAACGGTTTGATTCTGGAACCCTGTGTCCTGGCAACATGACTGAGGCTTGATTCTGGAACCCTGTGGCCTGGCAACATGACTGAGCCTTGATTCTGGAACCCTGTGGCCTGGCAACATGACTGAGGCTTGATTCTGGAACCGTGTGGCCTGGGAACTTGACTGGGGTTTGATCGCAGAAACCTGTGGACTGGCCACATGACTGAGGTTTGATGGTGGAACCCTGTGCACTGGGAACATGACTGAGGCCTGATACTGGAACCCCGTGGCGTGGGAACATGCCATTGGTTTGATTCTGGAACCCTGTTTCCTGAGAACATGACTGAGGTTTGATGGTTGAACCCTGTGGCATGGCAACATGATTGAGGTTTGATTGTGGAACCCTCAGGCTTGGGAACATGACTGAGGCTTAATGGTGGAACACTGTGGCCTGGAAACAGGAATGAGGTTTGATGGTGGAACCCTGTGGCCTGGCAACATGAATGAGGTTTGATTCTGGAAAACTGTGTCCTGGGAACATGACATCTGCTTAGATTGTGGAATAGTGTGTCCTGGGAACCTAACTGAGCCTTGGTTCTGGATATCTGTGGCCTGGGAACATGACATCGGTGGATTCTGGAACCCTGTGGCCTGGGAACATGAGAACGGTTTGAGTCTGGAACCCTGTGGCCTAGCAACATGAATGAGGCTTGATTCTGGAACACTGTGGCCCGGCAACATGACTGAGGTTTGATTCTGGATCCCTGTGGCCTGGGAACATGACTGAGGCGTGATTCTGGAAAACTGTGGCCTGGGAACATGACATCTGTTTAGATTGTGGAATAGTGTGCCCTGGGAACCTGACTGAGCCTTGGTTCTGGAACTCTGTGGACTGGGAACATGACTGAGGTTTATTCTAGAACCCTGTAGCCTGGGAACATAACTGAGGATTGATTCTGGAACCCTGTGGCCTGGGAACATGACATCGGTGGATTCTGGAACCCTGTGGCTTGGGAACATGAGAACGGTTTGATTCTGGAACCCTGTGTCCTGGCAACATGACTGAGGCTTGATTCTGGAACCCTGTGGCCTGGCAACATGACTGAGCCTTGATTCTGGAACCCTGTGGCCTGGCAACATGACTGAGGCTTGATTCTGGAACCCTGTGGCCTGGGAACTTGACTGGGGTTTGATCGCAGAAACCTGTGGACTGGCCACATGACTGAGGTTTGATGTTGGAACCCTGTGCACTGGGAACATGACTGAGGCCTGATACTGGAACCCCGTAGCGTGGGAACATGCCATTGGTTTGATTCTGGAACCCTGTTTCCTGAGAACATGACTGAGGTTTGATGGTTGAACCCTGTGGCATGGCAACATGATTGAGGCTTGATTGTGGATCCCTCAGGCTTGGGAACATGACTGAGGCTTAATGGTGGAACACTGTGGCCTGGAAACATGAACGAGGTTTGATGGTGGAACCCTGTGGCCTGGTAACATAACTGAAGTTTGATTCTGGAAAACTGTGGCCTGGGAACATGACATCTGTTTAGATTGTGGAATAGTGTGCCCTGGGAACCTGACTGAGCCTTGGTTCTGGAACTCTGTGGACGGGGAACATGACTGAGGTTTATTCTAGAACCCTGTAGCCTGGGAACATAACTGAGGATTGATTCTGGAACCCTGTGGCCTGGGAACATGACATCAGTGGATTCTGGAACCCTGTGGCCTGGGAACATGAGAACGGTTTGATTCTGGAACCCTTTGGCCTGGCAACATGACTGAGGCTTGATTCTGGAACCCTGTGGACTGGCAACATGACTGAGGCTTGATTCTGGAACCCTGTGGCCTGGCAACATGACTGAGGCTTGATTCTGGAACCGTGTGGCCTGGGAACTTGAGTGGGGTTTGATCGCAGATACCTGTGGACTGGCCACATGACTGAGGTTTGATGGTGGAACCCTGTGCACTGGGAACATGACATCTGCTTAGATTGTGGAATAGTGTGCCCTGGGAACCTAACTGAGCCTTGGTTCTGGATCTCTGTGGCCTGGGAACATGACATCGGTGGATTCTGGAACCCTGTGGCCTGGGAACATGAGAACGGTTTGAGTCTGGAACCCTGTGGCCTGGCAACATGGCTGAGGCTTGATTCTGGATCCCTGTGGCCTGGGAACATGACTAAGGCGTGATTCTGGAAAACTGTGGCCTGGGAACATGATATCTGTTTAGATTGTGGAATAGTGTGCCCTGGGAACCTAACTGAGCCTTGGTTCTGGATCTCTGTGGCCTGGGAACATGACATCGGTGGATTCTGGAACCCTGTGGCCTGGGAACATGACATCGGTGGATTCTGGAACCCTGTGGCCTGGGAACATGAGAACGGTTTGATTCTGGAACCCTGTGGCCTGGCAACATGACTGAGGCTTGATTCTGGAACCCTGTGGCCTGGCAACATGACTGAGGCTAGATTCTGGATCCCTGTGGCCTGGGAACATGACTAAGGCTTGATTCTGGAAAACTATGGCCTGGGAACATGATATCTGTTTAGATTGTGGAATAGTGTGCCCTGGGAACCTGACTGAGCCTTGGTTCTGGAACTCTGTGGACTGGGAACATGACTGAGGTCTATTCTAGAACCCTGTAGCCTGGGAACATAACTGAGGATTGATTCTGGAAGCCTGTGGCCTGGGAACATGACATCGGTGGATTCTGGAACCCTGTGGCATGGGAACATGAGAACGGTTTGATTCTGGAACCCTGTGTCCTGGCAACATGACTGAGGCTTGATTCTGGAACCCTGTGTCCTGGCAACATGACTGAGCCTTGATTCTGGAACCCTGTGGCCTGGCAACATGACTGAGGCTTGATTCTGGAACCGTGTGGCCTGGGAACTTGACTGGGGTTTGATCGCAGAAACCTGTGGACTGGCCACATGACTGAGGTTTGATGGTGGAACCCTGTGCACTGGGAACATGACTGAGGCCTGATACTGGAACCCCGTGGCGTGGGAACATGCCATTGGTTTGATTCTGGAACCCTGTTTCCTGAGAACATGACTGAGGTTTGATGGTTGAACCCTGTGGCATGGCAACATGATTGAGGTTTGATTGTGGAACCCTCAGGCTTGGGAACATGACTGAGGCTTAATGGTGGAACACTGTGGCCTGGAAAGAGGAACGAGGTTTGATGGTGGAACCCTGTGGCCTGGCAACATAACTGAGGTTTGATTCTGGAAAACTGTGGCCTGGGAACATGACATCTGTTTCGATTGTGGAATAGTGTGCCCTGGGAACCTGACTGAGCCTTGGTTCTGGAACTCTGTGGACTGGGAACATGACTGAGGTTTATTCTAGAACCCTGTAGCCTGGGAACATAACTGAGGATTGATTCTGGAACCCTGTGGCCTGGGAACATGACATCGGCGGATTCTGGAACCCTGTGGCCTGGGAACATGAGAACGGTTTGATTCTGGAACCCTGTGTCCTGGCAACATGACTGAGGCTTGATTCTGGGACCCTGTGTCCTGGCAACATGACTGAGCCTTGATTCTGGAACCCTGTGGCCTGGCAACATGACTGAGGCTTGATTCTGGAACCCTGTGGCCTGGGAACTTGACTGGGGTTTGATCGCAGAAACCTGTAGACTGGCCACATGACTGAGGTTTGATGGTGGAACCCTGTGCACTGGGAACATGACTGAGGCCTGATACTGGAACCCCGTAGCGTGGGAACATGCCATTGGTTTGATTCTGGAACCCTGTTTCCTGAGAACATGACTGAGGTTTGATGGTTGAACCCTGTGGCATGGCAACATGATTGAGGTTTGATTGTGGATCCCTCAGGCTTGGGAACATGACTGAGGCTTAATGGTGGAACACTGTGGCCTGGAAACAGGAACGAGGTTTGATGGTGGAACCCTGTGGCCTGGCAACATAACTGAAGTTTGATTCTGGAAAACTGTGGCCTGGGAACATGACATCTGTTTAGATTGTGGAATAGTGTGCCCTGGGAACCTGACTGAGCCTTGGTTCTGGAACTCTGTGGACGGGGAACATGACTGAGGTTTATTCTAGAACCCTGTAGCCTGGGAACATAACTGAGGATTGATTCTGGAACCCTGTGGCCTGGGAACATGACATCAGTGGATTCTGGAACCCTGTGGCCTGGGAACATGAGAACGGTTTGATTCTGGAACCCTTTGGCCTGGCAACATGACTGAGGCTTGATTCTGGAACCCTGTGGACTGGCAACATGACTGAGGCTTGATTCTGGAACCCTGTGGCCTGGCAACATGACTGAGGCTTGATTCTGGAACCGTGTGGCCTGGGAACTTGAGTGGGGTTTGATCGCAGATACCTGTGGACTGGCCACATGACTGAGGTTTGATGGTGGAACCCTGTGCACTGGGAACATGACATGTGCTTAGATTGTGGAATAGTGTGCCCTAGGAACCTAACTGAGCCTTGGTTCTGGATCTCTGTGGCCTGGGAACATGACATCGGTGGATTCTGGAACCCTGTGGCCTGGGAACATGAGAACGGTTTGAGTCTGGAACCCTGTGGCCTGGCAACATGACTGAGGCTTGATTCTGTAACCCTGTGGCCTGGCAACATGACTGAGGTTTGATTCTGGATCCCTGTGGCCTGGGAACATGACTGAGGCGTGATTCTGGAAAACTGTGGCCTGGGAACATGACATCTGTTTAGATTGTGGAATAGTGTGCCCTGGGAACCTGACTGAGCCTTGGTTCTGGAACTCTGTGGACTGGGAACATGACTGAGGTTTATTCTAGAACCCTGTAGCCTGGCAACATAACTGAGGATTGATTCTGGAACCCTGTGGCCTGGGAACATGACATCGGAGGATTCTGGAACCCTGTGGCCTGGGAACATGAGAACGGTTTGATTCTGGAACCCTGTGGACTGGCAACATGGCTGAGGCTTGATTCTGGAACCCTGTGGCCTGGCAACATGACTGAGGCTTGATTCTGGATCCCTGTGGCCTGGGAACATGACTAAGGCGTGATTCTGGAAAACTGTGGCCTGGGAACATGATATCTGTTTAGATTGTGGAATAGTGTGCCCTGGGAACCTAACTGAGCCTTGGTTCTGGATCTCTGTGGCCTGGGAACATGACATCGATGGATTCTGGAACCCTGTGGCCTGGGAACATGACATCGGTGGATTCTGGAACCCTGTGGCCTGGCAACATGACTGAGGCTTGATTCTGGAACCCTGTGGCCTGGCAACATGACTGAGGCTAGATTCTGGATCCCTGTGGCCTGGGAACATGACTAAGGCGTGATTCTGGAAAACTATGGCCTGGGAACATGATATCTGTTTAGATTGTGGAATAGTGTGCCCTGGGAACCTGACTGAGCCTTGGTTCTGGAACTCTGTGGACTGGGAACATGACTGAGGTCTATTCTAGAACCCTGTAGCCTGGGAACATAACTGAGGATTGATTCTGGAAGCCTGTGGCCTGGGAACATGACATCGGTGGATTCTGGAACCCTGTGGCATGGGAACATGAGAACGGTTTGATTCTGGAACCCTGTGTCCTGGCAACATGACTGAGGCTTGATTCTGGAACCCTGTGTCCTGGCAACATGACTGAGCCTTGATTCTGGAACCCTGTGGCCTGGCAACATGACTGAGGCTTGATTCTGGAACCGTGTGGCCTGGGAACTTGACTGGGGTTTGATCGCAGAAACCTGTGGACTGGCCACATGACTGAGGTTTGATGGTGGAACCCTGTGCACTGGGAACATGACTGAGGCCTGATACTGGAACCCCGTGGCGTGGGAACATGCCATTGGTTTGATTCTGGAACCCTGTTTCCTGAGAACATGACTGAGGTTTGATGGTTGAACCCTGTGGCATGGCAACATGATTGAGGTTTGATTGTGGAACCCTCAGGCTTGGGAACATGACTGAGGCTTAATGGTGGAACACTGTGGCCTGGAAAGAGGAACGAGGTTTGATGGTGGAACCCTGTGGCCTGGCAACATAACTGAGGTTTGATTCTGGAAAACTGTGGCCTGGGAACATGACATCTGTTTCGATTGTGGAATAGTGTGCCCTGGGAACCTGACTGAGCCTTGGTTCTGGAACTCTGTGGACTGGGAACATGACTGAGGTTTATTCTAGAACCCTGTAGCCTGGGAACATAACTGAGGATTGATTCTGGAACCCTGTGGCCTGGGAACATGACATCGGCGGATTCTGGAACCCTGTGGCCTGGGAACATGAGAACGGTTTGATTCTGGAACCCTGTGTCCTGGCAACATGACTGAGGCTTGATTCTGGGACCCTGTGTCCTGGCAACATGACTGAGCCTTGATTCTGGAACCCTGTGGCCTGGCAACATGACTGAGGCTTGATTCTGGAACCCTGTGGCCTGGGAACTTGACTGGGGTTTGATCGCAGAAACCTGTAGACTGGCCACATGACTGAGGTTTGATGGTGGAACCCTGTGCACTGGGAACATGACTGAGGCCTGATACTGGAACCCCGTAGCGTGGGAACATGCCATTGGTTTGATTCTGGAACCCTGTTTCCTGAGAACATGACTGAGGTTTGATGGTTGAACCCTGTGGCATGGCAACATGATTGAGGTTTGATTGTGGATCCCTCAGGCTTGGGAACATGACTGAGGCTTAATGGTGGAACACTGTGGCCTGGAAACAGGAACGAGGTTTGATGGTGGAACCCTGTGGCCTGGCAACATAACTGAAGTTTGATTCTGGAAAACTGTGGCCTGGGAACATGACATCTGTTTAGATTGTGGAATAGTGTGCCCTGGGAACCTGACTGAGCCTTGGTTCTGGAACTCTGTGGACGGGGAACATGACTGAGGTTTATTCTAGAACCCTGTAGCCTGGGAACATAACTGAGGATTGATTCTGGAACCCTGTGGCCTGGGAACATGACATCAGTGGATTCTGGAACCCTGTGGCCTGGGAACATGAGAACGGTTTGATTCTGGAACCCTTTGGCCTGGCAACATGACTGAGGCTTGATTCTGGAACCCTGTGGACTGGCAACATGACTGAGGCTTGATTCTGGAACCCTGTGGCCTGGCAACATGACTGAGGCTTGATTCTGGAACCGTGTGGCCTGGGAACTTGAGTGGGGTTTGATCGCAGATACCTGTGGACTGGCCACATGACTGAGGTTTGATGGTGGAACCCTGTGCACTGGGAACATGACATGTGCTTAGATTGTGGAATAGTGTGCCCTAGGAACCTAACTGAGCCTTGGTTCTGGATCTCTGTGGCCTGGGAACATGACATCGGTGGATTCTGGAACCCTGTGGCCTGGGAACATGAGAACGGTTTGAGTCTGGAACCCTGTGGCCTGGCAACATGACTGAGGCTTGATTCTGTAACCCTGTGGCCTGGCAACATGACTGAGGTTTGATTCTGGATCCCTGTGGCCTGGGAACATGACTGAGGCGTGATTCTGGAAAACTGTGGCCTGGGAACATGACATCTGTTTAGATTGTGGAATAGTGTGCCCTGGGAACCTGACTGAGCCTTGGTTCTGGAACTCTGTGGACTGGGAACATGACTGAGGTTTATTCTAGAACCCTGTAGCCTGGCAACATAACTGAGGATTGATTCTGGAACCCTGTGGCCTGGGAACATGACATCGGAGGATTCTGGAACCCTGTGGCCTGGGAACATGAGAACGGTTTGATTCTGGAACCCTGTGGACTGGCAACATGACTGAGGCTTGATTCTGGATCCCTGTGGCCTGGCAACATGACTGAGGCTTGATTCTGGATCCCTGTGGCCTGGGAACATGACTAAGGCGTGATTCTGGAAAACTGTGGCCTGGGAACATGATATCTGTTTAGATTGTGGAATAGTGTGCCCTGGGAACCTAACTGAGCCTTGGTTCTGGATCTCTGTGGCCTGGGAACATGACATCGATGGATTCTGGAACCCTGTGGCCTGGGAACATGACATCGGTGGATTCTGGAACCCTGTGGCCTGGCAACATGACTGAGGCTTGATTCTGGAACCCTGTGGCCTGGCAACATGACTGAGGCTAGATTCTGGATCCCTGTGGCCTGGGAACATGACTAAGGCGTGATTCTGGAAAACTATGGCCTGGGAACATGATATCTGTTTAGATTGTGGAATAGTGTGCCCTGGGAACCTGACTGAGCCTTGGTTCTGGAACTCTGTGGACTGGGAACATGACTGAGGTCTATTCTAGAACCCTGTAGCCTGGGAACATAACTGAGGATTGATTCTGGAAGCCTGTGGCCTGGGAACATGACATCGGTGGATTCTGGAACCCTGTGGCATGGGAACATGAGAACGGTTTGATTCTGGAACCCTGTGTCCTGGCAACATGACTGAGGCTTGATTCTGGAACCCTGTGTCCTGGCAACATGACTGAGCCTTGATTCTGGAACCCTGTGGCCTGGCAACATGACTGAGGCTTGATTCTGGAACCGTGTGGCCTGGGAACTTGACTGGGGTTTGATCGCAGAAACCTGTGGACTGGCCACATGACTGAGGTTTGATGGTGGAACCCTGTGCACTGGGAACATGACTGAGGCCTGATACTGGAACCCCGTGGCGTGGGAACATGCCATTGGTTTGATTCTGGAACCCTGTTTCCTGAGAACATGACTGAGGTTTGATGGTTGAACCCTGTGGCATGGCAACATGATTGAGGTTTGATTGTGGAATCCTCAGGCTTGGGAACATGACTGAGGCTTAATGGTGGAACACTGTGGCCTGGAAAGAGGAACGAGGTTTGATGGTGGAACCCTGTGGCCTGGCAACATAACTGAGGTTTGATTCTGGAAAACTGTGGCCTGGGAACATGACATCTGTTTCGATTGTGGAATAGTGTGCCCTGGGAACCTGACTGAGCCTTGGTTCTGGAACTCTGTGGACTGGGAACATGACTGAGGTTTATTCTAGAACCCTGTAGCCTGGGAACATAACTGAGGATTGATTCTGGAACCCTGTGGCCTGGGAACATGACATCGGTGGATTCTGGAACCCTGTGGCCTGGGAACATGAGAACGGTTTGATTCTGGAACCCTGTGTCCTGGCAACATGACTGAGGCTTGATTCTGGGACCCTGTGTCCTGGCAACATGACTGAGCCTTGATTCTGGAACCCTGTGGCCTGGCAACATGACTGAGGCTTGATTCTGGAACCCTGTGGCCTGGGAACTTGACTGGGGTTTGATCGCAGAAACCTGTAGACTGGCCACATGACTGAGGTTTGATGGTGGAACCCTGTGCACTGGGAACATGACTGAGGCCTGATACTGGAACCCCGTAGCGTGGGAACATGCCATTGGTTTGATTCTGGAACCCTGTTTCCTGAGAACATGACTGAGGTTTGATGGTTGAACCCTGTGGCATGGCAACATGATTGAGGTTTGATTGTGGATCCCTCAGGCTTGGGAACATGACTGAGGCTTAATGGTGGAACACTGTGGCCTGGAAACAGGAACGAGGTTTGATGGTGGAACCCTGTGGCCTGGCAACATAACTGAAGTTTGATTCTGGAAAACTGTGGCCTGGGAACATGACATCTGTTTAGATTGTGGAATAGTGTGCCCTGGGAACCTGACTGAGCCTTGGTTCTGGAACTCTGTGGACGGGGAACATGACTGAGGTTTATTCTAGAACCCTGTAGCCTGGGAACATAACTGAGGATTGATTCTGGAACCCTGTGGCCTGGGAACATGACATCGGTGGATTCTGGAACCCTGTGGCCTGGGAACATGAGAACGGTTTGATTCTGGAACCCTTTGGCCTGGCAACATGACTGAGGCTTGATTCTGGAACCCTGTGGACTGGCAACATGACTGAGGCTTGATTCTGGAACCCTGTGGCCTGGCAACATGACTGAGGCTTGATTCTGGAACCGTGTGGCCTGGGAACTTGAGTGGGGTTTGATCACAGAAACCTGTGGACTGGCCACATGACTGAGGTTTGATGGTGGAACCCTGTGCACTGGGAACATGACATCTGCTTAGATTGTGGAATAGTGTGCCCTGGGAACCTAACTGAGCCTTGGTTCTGGATCTCTGTGGCCTGGGAACATGACATCGGTGGATTCTGGAACCCTGTGGCCTGGGAACATGAGAACGGTTTGAGTCTGGAACCCTGTGGCCTGGCAACATGACTGAGGCTTGATTCTGGAACACTGTGGCCCGGCAACATGACTGAGGTTTGATTCTGGATCCCTGTGGCCTGGGAACATGACTGAGGCGTGATTCTGGAAAACTGTGGCCTGGGAACATGACATCTGTTTAGATTGTGGAATAGTGTGCCCTGGGAACCTGACTGAGCCTTGGTTCTGGAACTCTGTGGACGGGGAACATGACTGAGGTTTATTCTAGAACCCTGTAGCCTGGGAACATAACTGAGGATTGATTCTGGAACCCTGTGGCCTGGGAACATGACATCAGTGGATTCTGGAACCCTGTGGCCTGGGAACATGAGAACGGTTTGATTCTGGAACCCTTTGGCCTGGCAACATGACTGAGGCTTGATTCTGGAACCCTGTGGACTGGCAACATGACTGAGGCTTGATTCTGGAACCCTGTGGCCTGGCAACATGACTGAGGCTTGATTCTGGAACCGTGTGGCCTGGGAACTTGAGTGGGGTTTGATCGCAGAAACCTGTGGACTGGCCACATGACTGAGGTTTGATGGTGGAACCCTGTGCACTGGGAACATGACATCTGCTTAGATTGTGGAATAGTGTGCCCTGGGAACCTAACTGAGCCTTGGTTATGGATCTCTGTGGCCTGGGAACATGACATCGGTGGATTCTGGAACCCTGTGCCCTGGGAACATGAGAACGGTTTGAGTCTGGAACCCTGTGGCCTGGCAACATGACTGAGGCTTGATTCTGTAACCCTGTGGCCTGGCAACATGACTGAGGTTTGATTCTGGATCCCTGTGGCCTGGGAACATGACTGAGGCGTGATTCTGGAAAACTGTGGCCTGGGAACATGACATCTGTTTAGATTGTGGAATAGTGTGCCCTGGGAACCTGACTGAGCCTTGGTTCTGGAACTCTGTGGACTGGGAACATGACTGAGGTTTATTCTAGAACCCTGTAGCCTGGCAACATAACTGAGGATTGATTCTGGAACCCTGTGGCCTGGGAACATGACATCGGAGGATTCTGGAACCCTGTGGCCTGGGAACATGAGAACGGTTTGATTCTGGAACCCTGTGGCCTGGCAACATGGCTGAGGCTTGATTCTGGAACCCTGTGGCCTGGCAACATGACTGAGGCTTGATTCTGGATCCCTGTGGCCTGGGAACATGACTAAGGCGTGATTCTGGAAAACTGTGGCCTGGGAACATGATATCTGTTTAGATTGTGGAATAGTGTGCCCTGGGAACCTAACTGAGCCTTGGTTCTGGATCTCTGTGGCCTGGGAACATGACATCGGTGGATTCTGGAACCCTGTGGCCTGGGAACATGACATCGGTGGATTCTGGAACCCTGTGGCCTGGGAACATGAGAACGGTTTGATTCTGGAACCCTGTGGCCTGGCAACATGACTGAGGCTTGATTCTGGAACCCTGTGGCCTGGCAACATGACTGAGGCTAGATTCTGGATCCCTGTGGCCTGGGAACATGACTAAGGCGTGATTCTGGAAAACTGTGGCCTGGGAACATGATATCTGTTTAGATTGTGGAATAGTGTGCCCTGGGAACCTGACTGAGCCTTGGTTCTGGAACTCTGTGGACTGGGAACATGACTGAGGTCTATTCTAGAACCCTGTAGCCTGGGAACATAACTGAGGATTGATTCTGGAAGCCTGTGGCCTGGGAACATGACATCGGTGGATTCTGGAACCCTGTGGCATGGGAACATAAGAACGGTTTGATTCTGGAACCCTGTGTCCTGGCAACATGACTGAGGCTTGATTCTGGAACCCTGTGTCCTGGCAACATGACTGAGCCTTGATTCTGGAACCCTGTGGCCTGGCAACATGACTGAGGCTTGATTCTGGAACCGTGTGGCCTGGGAACTTGACTGGGGTTTGATCGCAGAAACCTGTGGACTGGCCACATGACTGAGGTTTGATGGTGGAACCCTGTGCACTGGGAACATGACTGAGGCCTGATACTGGAACCCCGTGGCGTGGGAACATGCCATTGGTTTGATTCTGGAACCCTGTTTCCTGAGAACATGACTGAGGTTTGATGGTTGAACCCTGTGGCATGGCAACATGATTGAGGTTTGATTGTGGAACCCTCAGGCTTGGGAACATGACTGAGGCTTAATGGTGGAACACTGTGGCCTGGAAAGAGGAACGAGGTTTGATGGTGGAACCCTGTGGCCTGGCAACATAACTGAGGTTTGATTCTGGAAAACTGTGGCCTGGGAACATGACATCTGTTTCGATTGTGGAATAGTGTGCCCTGGGAACCTGACTGAGCCTTGGTTCTGGAACTCTGTGGACTGGGAACATGACTGAGGTTTATTCTAGATCCCTGTAGCCTGGGAACATTACTGAGGATTGATTCTGGAACCCTGTGGCCTGGGAACATGACATCAGTGGATTCTGGAACCCTTTGGCCTGGGAACATGAGAACGGTTTGATTCTGGAACCCTTTGGCCTGGCAACATGACTGAGGCTTGATTCTGGAACCCTGTGGACTGGCAACATGACTGAGGCTTGATTCTGGAACCCTGTGGCCTGGCAACATGACTGAGGCTTAATTTTGGAACCGTGTGGCCTGGGAACTTGACTGGGGTTTGATCGCAGAAACCTGTGGACTGGCCACATGACTGAGGTTTGATGGTGGAACCCTGTGCACTGGGAACATGACTGAGGCCTCATACTGGAACCCCGTGGCGTGGGAACATGCCATTGGTTTGATTCTGGAACCCTGTTTCCTGAGAACATGACTGAGGTTTGATGGTTGAACCCTGTGGCATGGCAACATGATTGAGGTTTGATTGTGGAACCCTCAGGTTTGGGAACATGACTGATGCTTAATGGTGGAACACTGTGGCCTGGAAACAGGAATGAGGTTTGATGGTGGAACCCTGTGGCCTGGCAACATGAATGAGGTTTGATTCTGGAAAACTGTGTCCTGGGAACATGACATCTGCTTAGATTGTGGAATAGTGTGCCCTGGGAACCTAACTGAGCCCTGGTTCTGGATCTCTGTGGCCTGGGAACATGACATCGGTGGATTCTGGAACCCTGTGGCCTGGGAACATGAGAACGGTTTGAGTCTGGAACCCTGTGGCCTGGCAACATGACTGAGGCTTGATTCTGGAACACTGTGGCCCGGCAACATGACTGAGGTTTGATTCTGGATCCCTGTGGCCTGGGAACATGACTGAGGCGTGATTCTGGAAAATTGTGGCCTGGGAACATGACATCTGTTTAGATTGTGGAATAGTGTGCCCTGGGAACCTGACTGAGCCTTGGTTCTGGAACTCTGTGGACTGGGAACATGACTGAGGTTTATTCTAGAACCCTGTAGCCTGGCAACATAACTGAGGATTGATTCTGGAACCCTGTGGCCTGGGAACATGACATCGGAGGATTCTGGAACCCTGTGGCCTGGGAACATGAGAACGGTTTGATTCTGGAACCCTGTGGCCTGGCAACATGACTGAGGCTTGATTCCGGAACCCTGTGGCCTGGCAACATGACTGAGGCTTGATTCTTGAACCGTGTGGCCTGGGAACTTGAGTGGGGTTTGATCGCAGAAACCTGTGGACTGGCCACATGACTGAGGTTTGATGGTGGAACCCTGTGCACTGGGAACATGACTGAGGCCTCATACTGGAACCCCGTGGCGTGGGAACATGCCATTGGTTTGATTCTGGAACCCTGTTTCCTGAGAACATGACTGAGGTTTGATGGTTGAACCCTGTGGCATGGCAACATGATTGAGGTTTGATTGTGGAACCCTCAGGCTTGGGAACATGACTGAGGCTTAATGGTGGAACACTGTGGCCTGGAAACAGGAATGAGGTTTGATGGTCGAACCCTGTGGCCTGGCAACATGAATGAGGTTTGATTCTGGAAAACTGTGTCCTGGGAACATGACATCTGCTTAGATTGTGGAATAGTGTGCCCTGGGAACCTAACTGAGCCTTGGTTCTGGATATCTGTGGCCTGGGAACATGACATCGGTGGATTCTGGAATCCTGTGGCCTGGGAACATGAGAACGGTTTGAGTCTGGAACCCTGTGGCCTGGAAACATGACTTAGGCTTGATTCTGGAACACTGTGGCCCGGCAACATGACTGAGGTTTGATTCTGGATCCCTGTGGCCTGGGAACATGACTGAGGCGTGATTCTGGAAAACTGTGGCCTGGGAACATGACATCTGTTTAGATTGTGGAATAGTGTGCCCTGGGAACCTGACTGAGCCTTGGTTCTGGAACTCTGTGGACTGGGAACATGACTGAGGTTTATTCTAGAACCCTGTAGCCTGGGAACATAACTGAGGATTGATTCTGGAACCCTGTGGCCTGGGAACATGAGAACGGTTTGATTCTGGAACCCTGTGTCCTGGCAACATGACTGAGGCTTGATTCTGGAACCCTGTGGCCTGGCAACATGACTGAGCCTTGATTCTGGAACCCTGTGGCCTGGCAACATGACTGAGGCTTGATTCTGGAACCCTGTGGCCTGGGAAATTGACTGGGGTTTGATCGCAGAAACCTGTGGACTGGCCACATGACTGAGGTTTGATGGTGGAACCCTGTGCACTGGGAACATGACTGAGGCCTGATACTGGAACCCCGTAGCGTGGGAACATGCCATTGGTTTGATTCTGGAACCCTGTTTCCTGAGAACATGACTGAGGTTTGATGGTTGAACCCTGTGGCATGGCAACATGATTGAGGCTTGATTGTGGATCCCTCAGGCTTGGGAACATGACTGAGGCTTAATGGTGGAACACTGTGGCCTGGAAACAGGAACGAGGTTTGATGGTGGAACCCTGTGGCCTGGCAACATAACTGAAGTTTGATTCTGGAAAACTGTGGCCTAGGAAGATGACATCTGTTTAGATTGTGGAATAGTGTGCCCTGGGAACCTGACTGAGCCTTGGTTCTGGAACTCTGTGGACGGGGAACATGACTGAGGTTTATTCTAGAACCCTGTAGCCTGGGAACATAACTGAGGATTGATTCTGGAAGCCTGTGGCCTGGGAACATGACATCGGTGGATTCTGGAACCCTGTGGCCTGGGAACATGAGAACGGTTTGATTCTGGAACCCTTTAGCCTGGCAACATGACTGAGGCTTGATTCTGGAACCCTGTGGACTGGCAACATGACTGAGGCTTGATTCTGGAACCCTGTGGCCTGGCAACATGACTGAGGCTTGATTCTGGAACCGTGTGGCCTGGGAACTTGAGTGGGGTTTGATCGCAGAAACCTGTGGACTGGCCACATGACTGAGGTTTGATGGTGGAACCCTGTGCACTGGGAACATGACATCTGCTTAGATTGTGGAATAGTGTGCCCTGGGAACCTAACTGAGCCTTGGTTCTGGATCTCTGTGGCCTGGGAACATGACATCGGTGGATTCTGGAACCCTGTGGCCTGGGAACATGAGAACGGTTTGAGTCTGGAACCCTGTGGCCTGGCAACATGACTGAGGCTTGATTCTGTAACCCTGTGGCCTGGCAACATGACTGAGGTTTGATTCTGGATCCCTGTGGCCTGGGAACATGACTGAGGCGTGATTCTGGAAAACTGTGGCCTGGGAACATGACATCTGTTTAGATTGTGGAATAGTGTGCCCTGGGAACCTGACTGAGCCTTGGTTCTGGAACTCTGTGGACTGGGAACATGACTGAGGTTTATTCTAGAACCCTGTAGCCTGGCAACATAACTGAGGATTGATTCTGGAACCCTGTGGCCTGGGAACATGACATCGGAGGATTCTGGAACCCTGTGGCCTGGGAACATGAGAACGGTTTGATTCTGGAACCCTGTGGCCTGGCAACATGACTGAGGCTTGATTCTGGAACCCTGTGGCCCGGCAACATGACTGAGGCTTGATTCTGGATCCCTGTGGCCTGGGAACATGACTAAGGCGTGATTCTGGAAAACTGTGGCCTGGGAACATGATATCTGTTTAGATTGTGGAATAGTGTGCCCTGGGAACATGACTGAGCCTTGGTTCTGGAACCCTGTGCACTGGGAACATGACTGAGGCCTGATACTGGAACCCCGTGGCGTGGGAACATGCCATTCGTTTGATTCTGGAACCCTGTTTCCTGAGAACATGACTGAGGTTTGATGGTTGAACCCTGTGGCATGGCAACATGATTGAGGTTTGATTGTGGAACCCTCAGGCTTGGGAACATGACTGAGGCTTAATGGTGGAACACTGTGGCCTGGAAACAGGAATGAGGTTTGATGGTGGAACCCTGTGGCCTGGCAACATGACTGAGGTTTGATTCTGGAAAACTGTGTCCTGGGAACGTGACATCTGTTTAGATTGTGGAATAGTGTGCCCTGGGAACCTAACTGAGCCTTGGTTCTGGATCTCTGTAGACTGGGAACATGACTGAGGTTTATTCTAGAACCCTGTAGCCTGGGAACATAACTGAGGATTGATTCTGGAACCCTGTGGCCTGGGAACATGACATCGGTGGATTCTGGAACCCTGTGGCCTGGGAACACGAGAACGGTTTGATTCTGGAACCCTGTGGCCTGGCAACATGACTGAGCCTTGATTCTGGAACCCTGTGGCCTGCAACATGACTGAGGCTTGATTCTGGAACCCTGTGGCCTGGCAACATGACTGAGGCTTGATTCTGAAACCGTGTGGCCTGGGAACTTGACTGGGGTTTGATCGCAGAAACCTGTGGAATGTCCACATGACTGAGGTTTGATGGTGGATCCCTGTGCACTGGGAACATGACTGAGGACTGATACTGGAATCCCGTGGCGTGGGAACATGCCATTGGTTTGATTCTGGAACCCTGTTTCCTGAGAACATGACTGACGTTTGATGGTTGAACCCTGTGGCCTGGCAACATGACTGAGGTTTGATTCTGGAACCCTGTGGCCTGGCAACATGACTGAGGCTTGATTCTGGAACATTGTGGCCCGGCAACATGACTGAGGTTTGATTCTGGATCCCTGTGGCCTGGGAACATGACTGAGGCGTGATTCTGGAAAACTGTGGCCTGGGAACATGACATCTGTTTAGATTGTGGAATAGTGTGCCCTGGGAACCTGACTGAGCCTTGGTTCTGGAACTCTGTGGACTGGGAACATGACTGAGGTTTATTCTAGAACCCTGTAGCCTGGGAACATAACTGAGGATTGATTCTGGAACCCTGTGGCCTGGGAACATGACATCAGTGGATTCTGGAACCCTGTGGCCTGGGAACATGAGAACGGTTTGATTCTGGAACCCTTTGGCCTGGCAACATGACTGAGGCTTGATTCTGGAACCCTGTGGACTGGCAACATGACTGAGGCTTGATTCTGGAACCCTGTGGCCTGGCAACATGACTGAGGCTTGATTCTGGAACCGTGTGGCCTGGGAACTTGAGTGGGGTTTGATCGCAGAAACCTGTGGACTGGCCACATGACTGAGGTTTGATGGTGGAACCCTGTGCACTGGGAACATGACATCTGCTTAGATTGTGGAATAGTGTGCCCTGGGAACCTAACTGAGCCTTGGTTCTGGATCTCTGTGGCCTGGGAACATGACATCGGTGGATTCTGGAACCCTGTGCCCTGGGAACATGAGAACGGTTTGAGTCTGGAACCCTGTGGCCTGGCAACATGACTGAGGCTTGATTCTGTAACCCTGTGGCCTGGCAACATGACTGAGGTTTGATTCTGGATCCCTGTGGCCTGGGAACATGACTGAGGCGTGATTCTGGAAAACTGTGGCCTGGGAACATGACATCTGTTTAGATTGTGGAATAGTGTGCCCTGGGAACCTGACTGAGCCTTGGTTCTGGAACTCTGTGGACTGGGAACATGACTGAGGTTTATTCTAGAACCCTGTAGCCTGGCAACATAACTGAGGATTGATTCTGGAACCCTGTGGCCTGGGAACATGACATCGGAGGATTCTGGAACCCTGTGGCCTGGGAACATGAGAACGGTTTGATTCTGGAACCCTGTGGCCTGGCAACATGGCTGAGGCTTGATTCTGGAACCCTGTGGCCTGGCAACATGACCGAGGCTTGATTCTGGATCCCTGTGGCCTGGGAACATGACTAAGGCGTGATTCTGGAAAACTGTGGCCTGGGAACATGATATCTGTTTAGATTGTGGAATAGTGTGCCCTGGGAACCTAACTGAGCCTTGGTTCTGGATCTCTGTGGCCTGGGAACATGACATCGGTGGATTCTGGAACCCTGTGGCCTGGGAACATGACATCGGTGGATTCTGGAACCCTGTGGCCTGGGAAAATGAGAACGGTTTGATTCTGGAACCCTGTGGCCTGGCAACATGACTGAGGCTTGGTTCTGGAACCCTGTGGCCTGGCAACATGACTGAGGTTAGATTCTGGATCCCTGTGGCCTGGGAACATGACTAAGGCGTGATTCTGGAAAACTGTGGCCTGGGAACATGATATCTGTTTAGATTGTGGAATAGTGTGCCCTGGGAACCTGACTGAGCCTTGGTTCTGGAACTCTGTGGACTGGGAACATGACTGAGGTCTATTCTAGAACCCTGTAGCCTGGGAACATAACTGAGGATTGATTCTGGAAGCCTGTGGCCTGGGAACATGACATCGGTGGATTCTGGAACCCTGTGGCATGGGAACATGAGAACGGTTTGATTCTGGAACCCTGTGTCCTGGCAACATGACTGAGGCTTGATTCTGGAACCCTGTGTCCTGGCAACATGACTGAGCCTTGATTCTGGAACCCTGTGGCCTGGCAACATGACTGAGGCTTGATTCTGGAACCGTGTGGCCTGGGAACTTGACAGGGGTTTGATCGCAGAAACCTGTGGACTGGCCACATGACTGAGGTTTGATGGTGGAACCCTGTGCACTGGGAACATGACTGAGGCCTGATACTGGAACCCCGTGGCGTGGGAACATGCCATTGGTTTGATTCTGGAACCCTGTTTCCTGAGAACATGCCTGAGGTTTGATGGTTGAACCCTGTGGCATGGCAACATGATTGAGGTTTGATTGTGGAACCCTCAGGCTTGGGAACATGACTGAGGCTTAATGGTGGAACACTGTGGCCTGGAAAGAGGAACGAGGTTTGATGGTGGAACCCTGTGGCCTGGCAACATAACTGAGGTTTGATTCTGGAAAACTGTGGCCTGGGAACATGACATCTGTTTCGATTGTGGAATAGTGTGCCCTGGGAACCTGACTGAGCCTTGGTTCTGGAAATCTGTGGACTGGGAACATGACTGAGGTTTATTCTAGATCCCTGTAGCCTGGGAACATTACTGAGGATTGATTCTGGAACCCTGTGGCCTGGGAACATGACATCGGTGGATTCTGGAACCCTTTGGCCTGGGAACATGAGAACGGTTTGATTCTGGAACCCTTTGGCCTGGCAACATGACTGAGGCTTGATTCTGGAACCCTGTGGACTGGCAACATGACTGAGGCTTGATTCTGGAACCCTGTGGCCTGGCAACATGACTGAGGCTTAATTCTCGAACCGTGTGGCCTGGGAACTTGACTGGGGTTTGATCACAGAAACCTGTGGACTGGCCACATGACTGAGGTTTGATGGTGGAACCCTGTGCACTGGGAACATGACTGAGGCCTCATACTGGAACCCCGTGGCGTGGGAACATGCCATTGGTTTGATTCTGGAACCCTGTTTCCTGAGAACATGACTGAGGTTTGATGGTTGAACTCTGTGGCATGGCAACATGATTGAGGTTTGATTGTGGAACCCTCAGGTTTGGGAACATGACTGATGCTTAATGGTGGAACACTGTGGCCTGGAAACAGGAATGAGGTTTGATGGTGGAACCCTGTGGCCTGGCAACATGAATGAGGTTTGATTCTGGAAAACTGTGTCCTGGGAACATGACATCTGCTTAGATTGTGGAATAGTGTGCCCTGGGAACCTAACTGAGCCCTGGTTCTGGATCTCTGTGGCCTGGGAACATGACATCGGTGGATTCTGGAACCCTGTGGCCTGGGAACATGAGAACGGTTTGAGTCTGGAACCCTGTGGCCTGGCAACATGACTGAGGCTTGATTCTGGAACACTGTGGCCCGGCAACATGACTGAGGTTTGATTCTGGATCCCTGTGGCCTGGGAACATGACTGAGGCGTGATTCTGGAAAACTGTGGCCTGGGAACATGACATCTGTTTAGATTGTGGAATAGTGTGCCCTGGGAACCTGACTGAGCCTTGGTTCTGGAACTCTGTGGACTGGGAACATGACTGAGGTTTATTCTAGAACCCTGTAGCCTGGCAACATAACTGAGGATTGATTCTGGAACCCTGTGGCCTGGGAACATGACATCGGAGGATTCTGGAACCCTGTGGCCTGGGAACATGAGAACGGTTTGATTCTGGAACCCTGTGTCCTGGCAACATGACTGAGGCTTGATTCTGGAACCCTGTGGCCTGGCAACATGACTGAGGCTTGATTCTGGAACCGTGTGGCCTGGGAACTTGAGTGGGGTTTGATCGCAGAAACCTGTGGACTGGCCACATGACTGAGGTTTGATGGTGGAACCCTGTGCACTGGGAACATGAGTGAGGCCTGATACTGGAACCCCGTGGCGTGGGAACATGCCATTGGTTTGATTCTGGAACCCTGTTTCCTGAGAACATGACTGAGGTTTGATGGTTGAACCCTGTGGCATGGCAACATGATTGAGGTTTGATTGTGGAACCCTCAGGCTTGGGAACATGACTGAGGCTTAATGGTGGAACACTGTGGCCTGGAAACAGGAATGAGGTTTGATGGTCGAACCCTGTGGCCTGGCAACATGAATGAGGTTTGATTCTGGAAAACTGTGTCCTGGGAACATGACATCTGCTTAGATTGTGGAATAGTGTGCCCTGGGAACCTAACTGAGCCTTGGTTCTGGATATCTGTGGCCTGGGAACATGACATCGGTGGATTCTGGAACCCTGTGGCCTGGGAACATGAGAACGGTTTGAGTCTGTAACCCTGTGGCCTGGCAACATGACTTAGGCTTGATTCTGGAACACTGTGGCCCGGCAACATGACTGAGGTTTGACTCTGGATCCCTGTGGCCTGGGAACATGACTGAGGCGTGATTCTGGAAAACTGTGGCCTGGGAACATGACATCTGTTTAGATTGTGGAATAGTGTGCCCTGGGAACCTGACTGAGCCTTGGTTCTGGAACTCTGTGGACTGGGAACATGACTGAGGTTTATTCTAGAACCCTGTAGCCTGGGAACATAACTGAGGATTGATTCTGGAACCCTGTGGCCTGGGAACATGACATCGGTGGATTCTGGAACCCTGTGGCCTGGGAACATGAGAACGGTTTGATTCTGGAACCCTGTGTCCTGGCAACATGACTGAGGCTTGATTCTGGAACCCTGTGGCCTGGCAACATGACTGAGCCTTGATTCTGGAAACCTGTGGCCTGGCAACATGACTGAGGCTTGATTCTGGAACCCTGTGGCCTGGGAACTTGACTGGGGTTTGATCGCAGAAACCTGTGGACTGGCCACATGACTGAGGTTTGATGGTGGAACCCTGTGCACTGGGAACATGACTGAGGCCTGATACTGGAACCCCGTAGCGTGGGAACATGCCATTGGTTTGATTCTGGAACCCTGTTTCCTGAGAACATGACTGAGGTTTGATGGTTGAACCCTGTGGCATGGCAACATGATTGAGGCTTGATTGTGGATCCCTCAGGCTTGGGAACATGACTGAGGCTTAATGGTGGAACACTGTGGCCTGGAAACAGGAACGAGGTTTGATGGTGGAACCCTGTGGCCTGGCAACATAACTGAAGTTTGATTCTGGAAAACTGTGGCCTGGGAAGATGACATCTGTTTAGATTGTGGAATAGTGTGCCCTGGGAACCTGACTGAGCCTTGGTTCTGGAACTCTGTGGACGGGGAACATGACTGAGGTTTATTCTAGAACCCTGTAGCCTGGGAACATAACTGAGGATTGATTCTGGAACCCTGTGGCCTGGGAACATGACATCGGTGGATTCTGGAACCCTGTGGCCTGGGAACATGAGAACGGTTTGATTCTGGAACCCTTTAGCCTGGCAACATGACTGAGGCTTGATTCTGGAACCCTGTGGACTGGCAACATGACTGAGGCTTGATTCTGGAACCCTGTGGCCTGGCAACATGACTGAGGCTTGATTCTGGAACCTTGTGGCCTGGGAACTTGAGTGGGGTTTGATCGCAGAAACCTGTGGACTGGCCACATGACTGAGGTTTGATGGTGGAACCCTGTGCACTGGGAACATGACATCTGCTTAGATTGTGGAATAGTGTGCCCTGGGAACCTAACTGAGCCTTGGTTCTGGATCTCTGTGGCCTGGGAACATGACATCGGTGGATTCTGGAACCCTGTGGCCTGGGAACATGAGAACGGTTTGAGTCTGGAACCCTGTGGCCTGGCAACATGACTGAGGCTTGATTCTGTAACCCTGTGGCCTGGCAACATGACTGAGGTTTGATTCTGGATCCCTGTGGCCTGGGAACATGACTGAGGCGTGATTCTGGAAAACTGTGGCCTGGGAACATGACATCTGTTTAGATTGTGGAATAGTGTGCCCTGGGAACCTGACTGAGCCTTGGTTCTGGAACTCTGTGGACTGGGAACATGACTGAGGTTTATTCTAGAACCCTGTAGCCTGGCAACATAACTGAGGATTGATTCTGGAACCCTGTGGCCTGGGAACATGACATCGGAGGATTCTGGAACCCTGTGGCCTGGGAACATGAGAACGGTTTGATTCTGGAACCCTGTGGCCTGGCAACATGACTGAGGCTTGATTCTGGAACCCTGTGGCCAGGCAACATGACTGAGGCTTGATTCTGGAACCATGTGGCCTGGCAACATGACTGAGGCTTGATTCTGAAACCGTGTGGCCTGGGAACTTGACTGGGGTTTGATCGCAGAAACCTGTGGACTGGCCACATGACTGAGGTTTGATGGTGGAACCCTGTGCACTGGGAACATGACTGAGGCCTGATACTGGAACCCCGTGGCGTGGGAACATGCCATTGGTTTGATTCTGGAACCCTGTTTCCTGAGAACATGACTGAGGTTTGATGGTTGAACCCTGTGGCATGGCAACATGATTGAGGTTTGATTGTGGAACCCTCAGGCTTGGGAACATGACTGAGGCTTAATGGTGGAACACTGTGGCCTGGAAACAGGAATGAGGTTTGATGGTGGAACCCTGTGGCCTGGCAACATGACTGAGGTTTGATTCTGGAAAACTGTGTCCTGGGAACGTGACATCTGTTTAGATTGTGGAATAGTGTGCCCTGGGAACCTAACTGAGCCTTGGTTCTGGATCTCTGTAGACTGGGAACATGACTGAGGTTTATTCTAGAACCCTGTAGCCTGGGAACATAACTGAGGATTGATTCTGGAACCCTGTGGCCTGGGAACATGACATCGGTGGATTCTGGAACCCTGTGGCCTGGGAACACGAGAACGGTTTGATTCTGGAACCCTGTGGCCTGGCAACATGACTGAGCCTTGATTCTGGAACCCTGTGGCCTGCAACATGACTGAGGCTTGATTCTGGAACCCTGTGGCCTGGCAACATGACTGAGGCTTGATTCTGAAACCGTGTGGCCTGGGAACTTGACTGGGGTTTGATCGCAGAAACCTGTGGAATGTCCACATGACTGAGGTTTGATGGTGGATCCCTGTGCACTGGGAACATGACTGAGGACTGATACTGGAATCCCGTGGCGTGGGAACATGCCATTGGTTTGATTCTGGAACCCTGTTTCCTGAGAACATGACTGACGTTTGATGGTTGAACCCTGTGGCCTGGCAACATGACTGAGGTTTGATTCTGGAACCCTGTGGCCTGGCAACATGACTGAGGCTTGATTCTGGAACATTGTGGCCCGGCAACATGACTGAGGTTTGATTCTGGATCCCTGTGGCCTGGGAACATGACTGAGGCGTGATTCTGGAAAACTGTGGCCTGGGAACATGACATCTCTTTAGATTGTGGAATAGTGTGCCCTGGGAACCTGACTGAGCCTTGGTTCTGGAACTCTGTGGACTGGGAACATGACTGAGGTTTATTCTAGAACCCTGTAGCCTGGGAACATAACTGAGGATTGATTCTGGAACCCTGTGGCCTGGGAACATGACATCGGTGGATTCTGGAACCCTGTGGCCTGGGAACATGAGAACGGTTTGATTCTGTAACCCTGTGGCCTGGCAACATGACTGAGGCTTGATTCTGGAACCCTGTGGCCTGGCAACATGACTGAGGCTTGATTCTGGATATCTGTGGCCTGGGAATATGACTAAGGCGTGATTCTGGAAAACTGTGGCCTGGGAACATGATATCTGTTTAGATTGTGGAATAGTGTGCCCTGGGAACCTGACTGAGCCTTGGTTCTGGAACTCTGTGGACTGGGAACATGACTGAGGTCTATTCTAGAACCCTGTAGCCTGAGAACATAACTGAGGATTGATTCTGGAACCGTGTGGCCTGGGAACTTGAGTGGGGTTTGATCGCAGAAACCTGTGGACTGGCCACATGACTGAGGTTTGATGGTGGAACCCTGTGCACTGGGAACATGACATCTGCTTAGATTGTGGAATAGTGTGCCCTGGGAACCTAACTGAGCCCTGGTTCTGGATCTCTGTGGCCTGGGAACATGACATCGGTGGATTCTGGAAACCTGTGCCCTGGGAACATGAGAACGGTTTGAGTCTGGAACCCTGTGGCCTGGCAACATGACTGAGGCTTGATTCTGTAACCCTGTGGCCTGGCAACATGACTGAGGTTTGATTCTGGATCCCTGTGGCCTGGGAACATGACTGAGGCGTGATTCTGGAAAACTGTGGCCTTGGAACATGACATCTGTTTAGATTGTGGAATAGTGTGCCCTGGGAACCTGACTGAGCCTTGGTTCTGGAACTCTGTGGACTGGGAACATGACTGAGGTTTATTCTAGAACCCTGTAGCCTGGCAACATAACTGAGGATTGATTCTGGAACCCTGTGGCCTGGGAACATGACATCGGAGGATTCTGGAACCCTGTGGCCTGGGAACATGAGAACGGTTTGATTCTGGAACCCTGTGGCCTGGCAACATGGCTGAGGCTTGATTCTGGAACCCTGTGGCCTGGCAACATGACTGAGGCTTGATTCTGGATCCCTGTGGCCTGGGAACATGACTAAGGCGTGATTCTGGAAAACTGTGGCCTGGGAACATGATATCTGTTTAGATTGTGGAATAGTGTGCCCTGGGAACCTAACTGAGCCTTGGTTCTGGATCTCTGTGGCCTGGGAACATGACATCGGTGGATTCTGGAACCCTGTGGCCTGGGAACATGAGAACGGTTTGAGTCTGGAACCCTGTGGCCTGGCAACATGACTGAGGCTTGATTCTGTAACCCTGTGGCCTGGCAACATGACTGAGGTTTGATTCTGGATCCCTGTGGCCTGGGAACATGACTGAGGCGTGATTCTGGAAAACTGTGGCCTGGGAACATGACATCTGTTTAGATTGTGGAATAGTGTGCCCTGGGAACCTGACTGAGCCTTGGTTCTGGAACTCTGTGGACTGGGAACATGACTGAGGTTTATTCTAGAACCCTGTAGCCTGGCAACATAACTGAGGATTGATTCTGGAACCCTGTGGCCTGGGAACATGACATCGGAGGATTCTGGAACCCTGTGGCCTGGGAACATGAGAACGGTTTGATTCTGGAACCCTGTGGCCTGGCAACATGACTGAGGCTTGATTCTGGAACCCTGTGGCCAGGCAACATGACTGAGGCTTGATTCTGGATCCCTGTGGCCTGGGAACATGACTAAGGCGTGATTCTGGAAAACTGTGGCCTGGGAACATGATATCTGTTTAGATTGTGGAATAGTGTGCCCTGGGAACATGACTGAGCCTTGGTTCTGGAACCCTGTGCACTGGGAACATGACTGAGGCCTGATACTGGAACCCCGTGGCGTGGGAACATGCCATTCGTTTGATTCTGGAACCCTGTTTCCTGAGAACATGACTGAGGTTTGATGGTTGAACCCTGTGGCATGGCAACATGATTGAGGTTTGATTGTGGAACCCTCAGGCTTGGGAACATGACTGAGGCTTAATGGTGGAACACTGTGGCCTGGAAACAGGAATGAGGTTTGATGGTGGAACCCTGTGGCCTGGCAACATGACTGAGGTTTGATTCTGGAAAACTGTGTCCTGGGAACGTGACATCTGTTTAGATTGTGGAATAGTGTGCCCTGGGAACCTAACTGAGCCTTGGTTCTGGATCTCTGTAGACTGGGAACATGACTGAGGTTTATTCTAGAACCCTGTAGCCTGGGAACATAACTGAGGATTGATTCTGGAACCCTGTGGCCTGGGAACATGACATCGGTGGATTCTGGAACCCTGTGGCCTGGGAACACGAGAACGGTTTGATTCTGGAACCCTGTGGCCTGGCAACATGACTGAGCCTTGATTCTGGAACCCTGTGGCCTGCAACATGACTGAGGCTTGATTCTGGAACCCTGTGGCCTGGCAACATGACTGAGGCTTGATTCTGAAACCGTGTGGCCTGGGAACTTGACTGGGGTTTGATCGCAGAAACCTGTGGAATGTCCACATGACTGAGGTTTGATGGTGGATCCCTGTGCACTGGGAACATGACTGAGGACTGATACTGGAATCCCGTGGCGTGGGAACATGCCATTGGTTTGATTCTGGAACCCTGTTTCCTGAGAACATGACTGACGTTTGATGGTTGAACCCTGTGGCCTGGCAACATGACTGAGGTTTGATTCTGGAACCCTGTGGCCTGGCAACATGACTGAGGCTTGATTCTGGAACATTGTGGCCCGGCAACATGACTGAGGTTTGATTCTGGATCCCTGTGGCCTGGGAACATGACTGAGGCGTGATTCTGGAAAACTGTGGCCTGGGAACATGACATCTGTTTAGATTGTGGAATAGTGTGCCCTGGGAACCTGACTGAGCCTTGGTTCTGGAACTCTGTGGACTGGGAACATGACTGAGGTTTATTCTAGAACCCTGTAGCCTGGGAACATAACTGAGGATTGATTCTGGAACCCTGTGGCCTGGGAACATGACATCAGTGGATTCTGGAACCCTGTGGCCTGGGAACATGAGAACGGTTTGATTCTGGAACCCTTTGGCCTGGCAACATGACTGAGGCTTGATTCTGGAACCCTGTGGACTGGCAACATGACTGAGGCTTGATTCTGGAACCCTGTGGCCTGGCAACATGACTGAGGCTTGATTCTGGAACCGTGTGGCCTGGGAACTTAGGTGGGGTTTGATCGCAGAAACCTGTGGACTGGCCACATGACTGAGGTTTGATGGTGGAACCCTGTGCACTGGGAACATGACATCTGCTTAGATTGTGGAATAGTGTGCCCTGGGAACCTAACTGAGCCTTGGTTCTGGATCTCTGTGGCCTGGGAACATGACATCGGTGGATTCTGGAACCCTGTGCCCTGGGAACATGAGAACGGTTTGAGTCTGGAACCCTGTGGCCTGGCAACATGACTGAGGCTTGATTCTGTAACCCTGTGGCCTGGCAACATGACTGAGGTTTGATTCTGGATCCCTGTGGCCTGGGAACATGACTGAGGCGTGATTCTGGAAAACTGTGGCCTGGGAACATGACATCTGTTTAGATTGTGGAATAGTGTGCCCTGGGAACCTGACTGAGCCTTGGTTCTGGAACTCTGTGGACTGGGAACATGACTGAGGTTTATTCTAGAACCCTGTAGCCTGGCAACATAACTGAGGATTGATTCTGGAACCCTGTGGCCTGGGAACATGACATCGGAGGATTCTGGAACCCTGTGGCCTGGGAACATGAGAACGGTTTGATTCTGGAACCCTGTGGCCTGGCAACATGGCTGAGGCTTGATTCTGGAACCCTGTGGCCTGGCAACATGACCGAGGCTTGATTCTGGATCCCTGTGGCCTGGGAACATGACTAAGGCGTGATTCTGGAAAACTGTGGCCTGGGAACATGATATCTGTTTAGATTGTGGAATAGTGTGCCCTGGGAACCTAACTGAGCCTTGGTTCTGGATCTCTGTGGCCTGGGAACATGACATCGGTGGATTCTGGAACCCTGTGGCCTGGGAACATGACATCGGTGGATTCTGGAACCCTGTGGCCTGGGAAAATGAGAACGGTTTGATTCTGGAACCCTGTGGCCTGGCAACATGACTGAGGCTTGGTTCTGGAACCCTGTGGCCTGGCAACATGACTGAGGTTAGATTCTGGATCCCTGTGGCCTGGGAACATGACTAAGGCGTGATTCTGGAAAACTGTGGCCTGGGAACATGATATCTGTTTAGATTGTGGAATAGTGTGCCCTGGGAACCTGACTGAGCCTTGGTTCTGGAACTCTGTGGACTGGGAACATGACTGAGGTCTATTCTAGAACCCTGTAGCCTGGGAACATAACTGAGGATTGATTCTGGAAGCCTGTGGCCTGGGAACATGACATCGGTGGATTCTGGAACCCTGTGGCATGGGAACATGAGAACGGTTTGATTCTGGAACCCTGTGTCCTGGCAACATGACTGAGGCTTGATTCTGGAACCCTGTGTCCTGGCAACATGACTGAGCCTTGATTCTGGAACCCTGTGGCCTGGCAACATGACTGAGGCTTGATTCTGGAACCGTGTGGCCTGGGAACTTGACAGGGGTTTGATCGCAGAAACCTGTGGACTGGCCACATGACTGAGGTTTGATGGTGGAACCCTGTGCACTGGGAACATGACTGAGGCCTGATACTGGAACCCCGTGGCGTGGGAACATGCCATTGGTTTGATTCTGGAACCCTGTTTCCTGAGAACATGACTGAGGTTTGATGGTTGAACCCTGTGGCATGGCAACATGATTGAGGTTTGATTGTGGAACCCTCAGGCTTGGGAACATGACTGAGGCTTAATGGTGGAACACTGTGGCCTGGAAAGAGGAACGAGGTTTGATGGTGGAACCCTGTGGCCTGGCAACATAACTGAGGTTTGATTCTGGAAAACTGTGGCCTGGGAACATGACATCTGTTTCGATTGTGGAATAGTGTGCCCTGGGAACCTGACTGAGCCTTGGTTCTGGAACTCTGTGGACTGGGAACATGACTGAGGTTTATTCTAGATCCCTGTAGCCTGGGAACATTACTGAGGATTGATTCTGGAACCCTGTGGCCTGGGAACATGACATCGGTGGATTCTGGAACCCTTTGGCCTGGGAACATGAGAACGGTTTGATTCTGGAACCCTTTGGCCTGGCAACATGACTGAGGCTTGATTCTGGAACCCTGTGGACTGGCAACATGACTGAGGCTTGATTCTGGAACCCTGTGGCCTGGCAACATGACTGAGGCTTAATTCTGGAACCGTGTGGCCTGGGAACTTGACTGGGGTTTGATCACAGAAACCTGTGGACTGGCCACATGACTGAGGTTTGATGGTGGAACCCTGTGCACTGGGAACATGACTGAGGCCTCATACTGGAACCCCGTGGCGTGGGAACATGCCATTGGTTTGATTCTGGAACCCTGTTTCCTGAGAACATGACTGAGGTTTGATGGTTGAACCCTGTGGCATGGCAACATGATTGAGGTTTGATTGTGGAACCCTCAGGTTTGGGAACATGACTGATGCTTAATGGTGGAACACTGTGGCCTGGAAACAGGAATGAGGTTTGATGGTGGAACCCTGTGGCCTGGCAACATGAATGAGGTTTGATTCTGGAAAACTGTGTCCTGGGAACATGACATCTGCTTAGATTGTGGAATAGTGTGCCCTGGGAACCTAACTGAGCCCTGGTTCTGGATCTCTGTGGCCTGGGAACATGACATCGGTGGATTCTGGAACCCTGTGGCCTGGGAACATGAGAACGGTTTGAGTCTGGAACCCTGTGGCCTGGCAACATGACTGAGGCTTGATTCTGGAACACTGTGGCCCGGCAACATGACTGAGGTTTGATTCTGGATCCCTGTGGCCTGGGAACATGACTGAGGCGTGATTCTGGAAAACTGTGGCCTGGGAACATGACATCTGTTTAGATTGTGGAATAGTGTGCCCTGGGAACCTGACTGAGCCTTGGTTCTGGAACTCTGTGGACTGGGAACATGACTGAGGTTTATTCTAGAACCCTGTAGCCTGGCAACATAACTGAGGATTGATTCTGGAACCCTGTGGCCTGGGAACATGACATCGGAGGATTCTGGAACCCTGTGGCCTGGGAACATGAGAACGGTTTGATTCTGGAACCCTGTGTCCTGGCAACATGACTGAGGCTTGATTCTGGAACCCTGTGGCCTGGCAACATGACTGAGGCTTGATTCTGGAACCGTGTGGCCTGGGAACTTGAGTGGGGTTTGATCGCAGAAACCTGTGGACTGGCCACATGACTGAGGTTTGATGGTGGAACCCTGTGCACTGGGAACATGAGTGAGGCCTGATACTGGAACCCCGTGGCGTGGGAACATGCCATTGGTTTGATTCTGGAACCCTGTTTCCTGAGAACATGACTGAGGTTTGATGGTTGAACCCTGTGGCATGGCAACATGATTGAGGTTTGATTGTGGAACCCTCAGGCTTGGGAACATGACTGAGGCTTAATGGTGGAACACTGTGGCCTGGAAACAGGAATGAGGTTTGATGGTCGAACCCTGTGGCCTGGCAACATGAATGAGGTTTGATTCTGGAAAACTGTGTCCTGGGAACATGACATCTGCTTAGATTGTGGAATAGTGTGCCCTGGGAACCTAACTGAGCCTTGGTTCTGGATATCTGTGGCCTGGGAACATGACATCGGTGGATTCTGGAACCCTGTGGCCTGGGAACATGAGAACGGTTTGAGTCTGGAACCCTGTGGCCTGGCAACATGACTTAGGCTTGATTCTGGAACACTGTGGCCCGGCAACATGACTGAGGTTTGATTCTGGATCCCTGTGGCCTGGGAACATGACTGAGGCGTGATTCTGGAAAACTGTGGCCTGGGAACATGACATCTGTTTAGATTGTGGAATAGTGTGCCCTGGGAACCTGACTGAGCCTTGGTTCTGGAACTCTGTGGACTGGGAACATGACTGAGGTTTATTCTAGAACCCTGTAGCCTGGGAACATAACTGAGGATTGATTCTGGAACCCTGTGGCCTGGGAACATGACATCGGTGGATTCTGGAACCCTGTGGCCTGGGAACATGAGAACGGTTTGATTCTGGAACCCTGTGTCCTGGCAACATGACTGAGGCTTGATTCTGGAACCCTGTGGCCTGGCAACATGACTGAGCCTTGATTCTGGAAACCTGTGGCCTGGCAACATGACTGAGGCTTGATTCTGGAACCCTGTGGCCTGGGAACTTGACTGGGGTTTGATCGCAGAAACCTGTGGACTGGCCACATGACTGAGGTTTGATGGTGGAACCCTGTGCACTGGGAACATGACTGAGGCCTGATACTGGAACCCCGTAGCGTGGGAACATGCCATTGGTTTGATTCTGGAACCCTGTTTCCTGAGAACATGACTGAGGTTTGATGGTTGAACCCTGTGGCATGGCAACATGATTGAGGCTTGATTGTGGATCCCTCAGGCTTGGGAACATGACTGAGGCTTAATGGTGGAACACTGTGGCCTGGAAACAGGAACGAGGTTTGATGGTGGAACCCTGTGGCCTGGCAACATAACTGAAGTTTGATTCTGGAAAACTGTGGCCTGGGAAGATGACATCTGTTTAGATTGTGGAATAGTGTGCCCTGGGAACCTGACTGAGCCTTGGTTCTGGAACTCTGTGGACGGGGAACATGACTGAGGTTTATTCTAGAACCCTGTAGCCTGGGAACATAACTGAGGATTGATTCTGGAACCCTGTGGCCTGGGAACATGACATCGGTGGATTCTGGAACCCTGTGGCCTGGGAACATGAGAACGGTTTGATTCTGGAACCCTTTAGCCTGGCAACATGACTGAGGCTTGATTCTGGAACCCTGTGGACTGGCAACATGACTGAGGCTTGATTCTGGAACCCTGTGGCCTGGCAACATGACTGAGGCTTGATTCTGGAACCGTGTGGCCTGGGAACTTGAGTGGGGTTTGATCGCAGAAACCTGTGGACTGGCCACATGACTGAGGTTTGATGGTGGAACCCTGTGCACTGGGAACATGACATCTGCTTAGATTGTGGAATAGTGTGCCCTGGGAACCTAACTGAGCCTTGGTTCTGGATCTCTGTGGCCTGGGAACATGACATCGGTGGATTCTGGAACCCTGTGGCCTGGGAACATGAGAACGGTTTGAGTCTGGAACCCTGTGGCCTGGCAACATGACTGAGGCTTGATTCTGTAACCCTGTGGCCTGGCAACATGACTGAGGTTTGATTCTGGATCCCTGTGGCCTGGGAACATGACTGAGGCGTGATTCTGGAAAACTGTGGCCTGGGAACATGACATCTGTTTAGATTGTGGAATAGTGTGCCCTGGGAACCTGACTGAGCCTTGGTTCTGGAACTCTGTGGACTGGGAACATGACTGAGGTTTATTCTAGAACCCTGTAGCCTGGCAACATAACTGAGGATTGATTCTGGAACCCTGTGGCCTGGGAACATGACATCGGAGGATTCTGGAACCCTGTGGCCTGGGAACATGAGAACGGTTTGATTCTGGAACCCTGTGGCCTGGCAACATGACTGAGGCTTGATTCTGGAACCCTGTGGCCAGGCAACATGACTGAGGCTTGATTCTGGAACCATGTGGCCTGGCAACATGACTGAGGCTTGATTCTGAAACCGTGTGGCCTGGGAACTTGACTGGGGTTTGATCGCAGAAACCTGTGGACTGGCCACATGACTGAGGTTTGATGGTGGAACCCTGTGCACTGGGAACATGACTGAGGCCTGATACTGGAACCCCGTGGCGTGGGAACATGCCATTGGTTTGATTCTGGAACCCTGTTTCCTGAGAACATGACTGAGGTTTGATGGTTGAACCCTGTGGCATGGCAACATGATTGAGGTTTGATTGTGGAACCCTCAGGCTTGGGAACATGACTGAGGCTTAATGGTGGAACACTGTGGCCTGGAAACAGGAATGAGGTTTGATGGTGGAACCCTGTGGCCTGGCAACATGACTGAGGTTTGATTCTGGAAAACTGTGTCCTGGGAACGTGACATCTGTTTAGATTGTGGAATAGTGTGCCCTGGGAACCTAACTGAGCCTTGGTTCTGGATCTCTGTAGACTGGGAACATGACTGAGGTTTATTCTAGAACCCTGTAGCCTGGGAACATAACTGAGGATTGATTCTGGAACCCTGTGGCCTGGGAACATGACATCGGTGGATTCTGGAACCCTGTGGCCTGGGAACACGAGAACGGTTTGATTCTGGAACCCTGTGGCCTGGCAACATGACTGAGCCTTGATTCTGGAACCCTGTGGCCTGCAACATGACTGAGGCTTGATTCTGGAACCCTGTGGCCTGGCAACATGACTGAGGCTTGATTCTGAAACCGTGTGGCCTGGGAACTTGACTGGGGTTTGATCGCAGAAACCTGTGGAATGTCCACATGACTGAGGTTTGATGGTGGATCCCTGTGCACTGGGAACATGACTGAGGACTGATACTGGAATCCCGTGGCGTGGGAACATGCCATTGGTTTGATTCTGGAACCCTGTTTCCTGAGAACATGACTGACGTTTGATGGTTGAACCCTGTGGCCTGGCAACATGACTGAGGTTTGATTCTGGAACCCTGTGGCCTGGCAACATGACTGAGGCTTGATTCTGGAACATTGTGGCCCGGCAACATGACTGAGGTTTGATTCTGGATCCCTGTGGCCTGGGAACATGACTGAGGATTGATTCTGGAACCCTGTGGCCTGGGAACATGACATCGGTGGATTCTGGAACCCTGTGGCCTGGGAACATGAGAACGGTTTGATTCTGTAACCCTGTGGCCTGGCAACATGACTGAGGCTTGATTCTGGGACCCTGTGGCCTGGCAACATGACTGAGGCTTGATTCTGGATATCTGTGGCCTGGGAATATGACTAAGGCGTGATTCTGGAAAACTGTGGCCTGGGAACATGATATCTGTTTAGATTGTGGAATAGTGTGCCCTGGGAACCTGACTGAGCCTTGGTTCTGGAACTCTGTGGACTGGGAACATGACTGAGGTCTATTCTAGAACCCTGTAGCCTGAGAACATAACTGAGGATTGATTCTGGAACCGTGTGGCCTGGGAACTTGAGTGGGGTTTGATCGCAGAAACCTGTGGACTGGCCACATGACTGAGGTTTGATGGTGGAACCCTGTGCACTGGGAACATGACATCTGCTTAGATTGTGGAATAGTGTGCCCTGGGAACCTAACTGAGCCCTGGTTCTGGATCTCTGTGGCCTGGGAACATGACATCGGTGGATTCTGGAACCCTGTGCCCTGGGAACATGAGAACGGTTTGAGTCTGGAACCCTGTGGCCTGGCAACATGACTGAGGCTTGATTCTGTAACCCTGTGGCCTGGCAACATGACTGAGGTTTGATTCTGGATCCCTGTGGCCTGGGAACATGACTGAGGCGTGATTCTGGAAAACTGTGGCCTTGGAACATGACATCTGTTTAGATTGTGGAATAGTGTGCCCTGGGAACCTGACTGAGCCTTGGTTCTGGAACTCTGTGGACTGGGAACATGACTGAGGTTTATTCTAGAACCCTGTAGCCTGGCAACATAACTGAGGATTGATTCTGGAACCCTGTGGCCTGGGAACATGACATCGGAGGATTCTGGAACCCTGTGGCCTGGGAACATGAGAACGGTTTGATTCTGGAACCCTGTGGCCTGGCAACATGGCTGAGGCTTGATTCTGGAACCCTGTGGCCTGGCAACATGACTGAGGCTTGATTCTGGATCCCTGTGGCCTGGGAACATGACTAAGGCGTGATTCTGGAAAACTGTGGCCTGGGAACATGATATCTGTTTAGATTGTGGAATAGTGTGCCCTGGGAACCTAACTGAGCCTTGGTTCTGGATCTCTGTGGCCTGGGAACATGACATCGGTGGATTCTGGAACCCTGTGGCCTGGGAACATGACATCGGTGGATTCTGGAACCCTGTGGCCTGGGAACATGAGAACGGTTTGATTCTGGAACCCTGTGGCCTGGGAACATGACTGAGGCTTGATTCTGGAACCCTGTGGCCTGGCAACATGACTGAGGCTAGATTCTGGATCCCTGTGGCCTGGGAACATGACTAAGGCGTGATTCTGGAAAACTGTGGCCTGGGAACATGATATCTGTTTAGATTGTGGAATAGTGTGCCCTGGGAACCTGACTGAGCCTTGGTTCTGGAACTCTGTGGACTGGGAACATGACTGAGGTCTATTCTAGAACCCTGTAGCCTGGGAACATAACTGAGGATTGATTCTGGAAGCCTGTGGCCTGGGAACATGACATCAGTGGATTCTGGAACCCTGTGGCATGGGAACATGAGAACGGTTTGATTCTGGAACCCTGTGTCCTGGCAACATGACTGAGGCTTGATTCTGGAACCCTGTGTCCTGGCAACATGACTGAGCCTTGATTCTGGAACCCTGTGGCCTGGCAACATGACTGAGGCTTGATTCTGGAACCGTGTGGCCTGGGAACTTGACTGGGGTTTGATCGCAGAAACCTGTGGACTGGCCACATGACTGAGGTTTGATGGTGGAACCCTGTGCACTGGGAACATGACTGAGGCCTGATACTGGAACCCCGTGGCGTGGGAACATGCCATTGGTTTGATTCTGGAACCCTGTTTCCTGAGAACATGACTGAGGTTTGATGGTTGAACCCTGTGGCATGGCAACATGATTGAGGTTTGATTGTGGAACCCTCAGGCTTGGGAACATGACTGAGGCTTAATGGTGGAACACTGTGGCCTGGAAAGAGGAACGAGGTTTGATGGTGGAACCCTGTGGCCTGGCAACATAACTGAGGTTCGATTCTGGAATACTGTGGCCTGGGAACATGACATCTGTTTCGATTGTGGAATAGTGTGCCCTGGGAACCTGACTGAGCCTTGGTTCTGGAACTCTGTGGACTGGGAACATGACTGAGGTTTATTCTAGATCCCTGTAGCCTGGGAACATTACTGAGGATTGATTCTGGAACCCTGTGGCCTGGGAACATGACATCAGTGGATTCTGGAACCCTTTGGCCTGGGAACATGAGAACGGTTTGATTCTGGAACCCTTTGGCCTGGCAACATGACTGAGGCTTGATTCTGGAACCCTGTGGACTGGCAACATGACTGAGGCTTGATTCTGGAACCCTGTGGCCTGGCAACATGACTGAGGCTTAATTCTGGAACCGTGTGGCCTGGGAACTTGACTGGGGTTTGATCGCAGAAACCTGTGGACTGGCCACATGACTGAGGTTTGATGGTGGAACCCTGTGCACTGGGAACATGACTGAGGCCTCATACTGGAACCCCGTGGCGTGGGAACATGCCATTGGTTTGATTCTGGAACCCTGTTTCCTGAGAACATGACTGAGGTTTGATGGTTGAACCCTGTGGCATGGCAACATGATTGAGGTTTGATTGTGGAACCCTCAGGTTTGGGAACATGACTGATGCTTAATGGTGGAACACTGTGGCCTGGAAACAGGAATGAGGTTTGATGGTGGAACCCTGTGGCCTGGCAACATGAATGAGGTTTGATTCTGGAAAACTGTGTCCTGGGAACATGACATCTGCTTAGATTGTGGAATAGTGTGCCCTGGGAACCTAACTGAGCCCTGGTTCTGGATCTCTGTGGCCTGGGAACATGACATCGGTGGATTCTGGAACCCTGTGGCCTGGGAACATGAGAACGGTTTGAGTCTGGAACCCTGTGGCCTGGCAACATGACTGAGGCTTGATTCTGGAACACTGTGGCCCGGCAACATGACTGAGGTTTGATTCTGGATCCCTGTGGCCTGGGAACATGACTGAGGCGTGATTCTGGAAAACTGTGGCCTGGGAACATGACATCTGTTTAGATTGTGGAATAGTGTGCCCTGGGAACCTGACTGAGCCTTGGTTCTGGAACTCTGTGGACTGGGAACATGACTGAGGTTTATTCTAGAACCCTGTAGCCTGGCAACATAACTGAGGATTGATTCTGGAACCCTGTGGCCTGGGAACATGACATCGGAGGATTCTGGAACCCTGTGGCCTGGGAACATGAGAACGGTTTGATTCTGGAACCCTGTGGCCTGGCAACATGACTGACGCTTGATTCTGGAACCCTGTGGCCTGGCAACATGACTGAGGCTTGATTTTGGAACCGTGTGGCCTGGGAACTTGAGTGGGGTTTGATCGCAGAAACCTGTGGACTGGCCACATGACTGAGGTTTGATGGTGGAACCCTGTGCACTGGGAACATGACTGAGGCCTGATACTGGAACCCCGTAGCGAGGGAACATGCCATTGGTTTGATTCTGGAACCCTGTTTCCTGAGAACATGACTGAGGTTTGATGGTTGAACCCTGTGGCATGGCAACATGATTGAGGCTTGATTGTGGATCCCTCAGGCTTGGGAACATGACTGAGGCTTAATGGTGGAACACTGTGGCCTGGAAACAGGAACGAGGTTTGATGGTGGAACCCTGTGGCCTGGCAACATAACTGAAGTTTGATTCTGGAAAACTGTGGCCTGGGAAGATGACATCTGTTTAGATTGTGGAATAGTGTGCCCTGGGAACCTGACTGAGCCTTGGTTCTGGAACTCTGTGGACGGGGAACATGACTGAGGTTTATTCTAGAACCCTGTAGCCTGGGAACATAACTGAGGATTGATTCTGGAACCCTGTGGCCTGGGAACATGACATCGGTGGATTCTGGAACCCTGTGGCCTGGGAACATGAGAACGGTTTGATTCTGGAACCCTTTAGCCTGGCAACATGACTGAGGCTTGATTCTGGAACCCTGTGGACTGGCAACATGACTGAGGCTTGATTCTGGAACCCTGTGGCCTGGCAACATGACTGAGGCTTGATTCTGGAACCGTGTGGCCTGGGAACTTGAGTGGGGTTTGATCGCAGAAACCTGTGGACTGGCCACATGACTGAGGTTTGATGGTGGAACCCTGTGCACTGGGAACATGACATCTGCTTAGATTGTGGAATAGTGTGCCCTGGGAACCTAACTGAGCCTTGGTTCTGGATCTCTGTGGCCTGGGAACATGACATCGGTGGATTCTGGAACCCTGTGGCCTGGGAACATGAGAACGGTTTGAGTCTGGAACCCTGTGGCCTGGCAACATGACTGAGGCTTGATTCTGTAACCCTGTGGCCTGGCAACATGACTGAGGTTTGATTCTGGATCCCTGTGGCCTGGGAACATGACTGAGGCGTGATTCTGGAAAACTGTGGCCTGGGAACATGACATCTGTTTAGATTGTGGAATAGTGTGCCCTGGGAACCTGACTGAGCCTTGGTTCTGGAACTCTGTGGACTGGGAACATGACTGAGGTTTATTCTAGAACCCTGTAGCCTGGCAACATGACTGAGGCTTGATTCTGGAACCCTGTGGCCTGGCAACATGACTGAGGCTTAATTCTGGAACCGTGTGGCCTGGGAACTTGACTGGGGTTTGATCGCAGAAACCTGTGGACTGGCCACATGACTGAGGTTTGATGGTGGAACCCTGTGCACTGGGAACATGACTGAGGCCTCATACTGGAACCCCGTGGCGTGGGAACATGCCATTGGTTTGATTCTGGAACCCTGTTTCCTGAGAACATGACTGAGGTTTGATGGTTGAACCCTGTGGCATGGCAACATGATTGAGGTTTGATTGTGGAACCCTCAGGTTTGGGAACATGACTGATGCTTAATGGTGGAACACTGTGGCCTGGAAACAGGAATGAGGTTTGATGGTGGAACCCTGTGGCCTGGCAACATGAATGAGGTTTGATTCTGGAAAACTGTGTCCTGGGAACATGACATCTGCTTAGATTGTGGAATAGTGTGCCCTGGGAACCTAACTGAGCCCTGGTTCTGGATCTCTGTGGCCTGGGAACATGACATCGGTGGATTCTGGAACCCTGTGGCCTGGGAACATGAGAACGGTTTGAGTCTGGAACCCTGTGGCCTGGCAACATGACTGAGGCTTGATTCTGGAACACTGTGGCCCGGCAACATGACTGAGGTTTGATTCTGGATCCCTGTGGCCTGGGAACATGACTGAGGCGTGATTCTGGAAAACTGTGGCCTGGGAACATGACATCTGTTTAGATTGTGGAATAGTGTGCCCTGGGAACCTGACTGAGCCTTGGTTCTGGAACTCTGTGGACTGGGAACATGACTGAGGTTTATTCTAGAACCCTGTAGCCTGGCAACATAACTGAGGATTGATTCTGGAACCCTGTGGCCTGGGAACATGACATCGGAGGATTCTGGAACCCTGTGGCCTGGGAACATGAGAACGGTTTGATTCTGGAACCCTGTGGCCTGGCAACATGACTGACGCTTGATTCTGGAACCCTGTGGCCTGGCAACATGACTGAGGCTTGATTTTGGAACCGTGTGGCCTGGGAACTTGAGTGGGGTTTGATCGCAGAAACCTGTGGACTGGCCACATGACTGAGGTTTGATGGTGGAACCCTGTGCACTGGGAACATGACTGAGGCCTGATACTGGAACCCCGTAGCGAGGGAACATGCCATTGGTTTGATTCTGGAACCCTGTTTCCTGAGAACATGACTGAGGTTTGATGGTTGAACCCTGTGGCATGGCAACATGATTGAGGCTTGATTGTGGATCCCTCAGGCTTGGGAACATGACTGAGGCTTAATGGTGGAACACTGTGGCCTGGAAACAGGAACGAGGTTTGATGGTGGAACCCTGTGGCCTGGCAACATAACTGAAGTTTGATTCTGGAAAACTGTGGCCTGGGAAGATGACATCTGTTTAGATTGTGGAATAGTGTGCCCTGGGAACCTGACTGAGCCTTGGTTCTGGAACTCTGTGGACGGGGAACATGACTGAGGTTTATTCTAGAACCCTGTAGCCTGGGAACATAACTGAGGATTGATTCTGGAACCCTGTGGCCTGGGAACATGACATCGGTGGATTCTGGAACCCTGTGGCCTGGGAACATGAGAACGGTTTGATTCTGGAACCCTTTAGCCTGGCAACATGACTGAGGCTTGATTCTGGAACCCTGTGGACTGGCAACATGACTGAGGCTTGATTCTGGAACCCTGTGGCCTGGCAACATGACTGAGGCTTGATTCTGGAACCGTGTGGCCTGGGAACTTGAGTGGGGTTTGATCGCAGAAACCTGTGGACTGGCCACATGACTGAGGTTTGATGGTGGAACCCTGTGCACTGGGAACATGACATCTGCTTAGATTGTGGAATAGTGTGCCCTGGGAACCTAACTGAGCCTTGGTTCTGGATCTCTGTGGCCTGGGAACATGACATCGGTGGATTCTGGAACCCTGTGGCCTGGGAACATGAGAACGGTTTGAGTCTGGAACCCTGTGGCCTGGCAACATGACTGAGGCTTGATTCTGTAACCCTGTGGCCTGGCAACATGACTGAGGTTTGATTCTGGATCCCTGTGGCCTGGGAACATGACTGAGGCGTGATTCTGGAAAACTGTGGCCTGGGAACATGACATCTGTTTAGATTGTGGAATAGTGTGCCCTGGGAACCTGACTGAGCCTTGGTTCTGGAACTCTGTGGACTGGGAACATGACTGAGGTTTATTCTAGAACCCTGTAGCCTGGCAACATGACTGAGGCTTGATTCTGGAACCCTGTGGCCTGGCAACATGACTGAGGCTTAATTCTGGAACCGTGTGGCCTGGGAACTTGACTGGGGTTTGATCGCAGAAACCTGTGGACTGGCCACATGACTGAGGTTTGATGGTGGAACCCTGTTCACTGGGAACATGACTGAGGCCTCATACTGGAACCCCGTGGCGTGGGAACATGCCATTGGTTTGATTCTGGAACCCTGTTTCCTGAGAACATGACTGAGGTTTGATGGTTGAACCCTGTGGCATGGCAACATGATTGAGGTTTGATTGTGGAACCCTCAGGTTTGGGAACATGACTGATGCTTAATGGTGGAACACTGTGGCCTGGAAACAGGAATGAGGTTTGATGGTGGAACCCTGTGGCCTGGCAACATGAATGAGGTTTGATTCTGGAAAACTGTGTCCTGGGAACATGACATCTGCTTAGATTGTGGAATAGTGTGCCCTGGGAACCTAACTGAGCCCTGGTTCTGGATCTCTGTGGCCTGGGAACATGACATCGGTGGATTCTGGAACCCTGTGGCCTGGGAACATGAGAACGGTTTGAGTCTGGAACCCTGTGGCCTGGCAACATGACTGAGGCTTGATTCTGGAACACTGTGGCCCGGCAACATGACTGAGGTTTGATTCTGGATCCCTGTGGCCTGGGAACATGACTGAGGCGTGATTCTGGAAAACTGTGGCCTGGGAACATGACATCTGTTTAGATTGTGGAATAGTGTGCCCTGGGAACCTGACTGAGCCTTGGTTCTGGAACTCTGTGGACTGGGAACATGACTGAGGTTTATTCTAGAACCCTGTAGCCTGGCAACATAACTGAGGATTGATTCTGGAACCCTGTGGCCTGGGAACATGACATCGGAGGATTCTGGAACCCTGTGGCCTGGGAACATGAGAACGGTTTGATTCTGGAACCCTGTGGCCTGGCAACATGACTGACGCTTGATTCTGGAACCCTGTGGCCTGGCAACATGACTGAGGCTTGATTTTGGAACCGTGTGGCCTGGGAACTTGAGTGGGGTTTGATCGCAGAAACCTGTGGACTGGCCACATGACTGAGGTTTGATGGTGGAACCCTGTGCACTGGGAACATGACTGAGGCCTGATACTGGAACCCCGTAGCGAGGGAACATGCCATTGGTTTGATTCTGGAACCCTGTTTCCTGAGAACATGACTGAGGTTTGATCGTTGAACCCTGTGGCATGGCAACATGATTGAGGCTTGATTGTGAATCCCTCAGGCTTGGGAACATGACTGAGGCTTAATGGTGGAACACTGTGGCCTGGAAACAGGAACGAGGTTTGATGGTGGAACCCTGTGGCCTGGCAACATAACTGAAGTTTGATTCTGGAAAACTGTGGCCTGGGAAGATGACATCTGTTTAGATTGTGGAATAGTGTGCCCTGGGAACCTGACTGAGCCTTGGTTCTGGAACTCTGTGGACGGGGAACATGACTGAGGTTTATTCTAGAACCCTGTAGCCTGGGAACATAACTGAGGATTGATTCTGGAACCCTGTGGCCTGGGAACATGACATCGGTGGATTCTGGAACCCTGTGGCCTGGGAACATGAGAACGGTTTGATTCTGGAACCCTTTAGCCTGGCAACATGACTGAGGCTTGATTCTGGAACCCTGTGGACTGGCAACATGACTGAGGCTTGATTCTGGAACCCTGTGGCCTGGCAACATGACTGAGGCTTGATTCTGGAACCGTGTGGCCTGGGAACTTGAGTGGGGTTTGATCGCAGAAACCTGTGGACTGGCCACATGACTGAGGTTTGATGGTGGAACCCTGTGCACTGGGAACATGACATCTGCTTAGATTGTGGAATAGTGTGCCCTGGGAACCTAACTGAGCCTTGGTTCTGGATCTCTGTGGCCTGGGAACATGACATCGGTGGATTCTGGAACCCTGTGGCCTGGGAACATGAGAACGGTTTGAGTCTGGAACCCTGTGGCCTGGCAACATGACTGAGGCTTGATTCTGTAACCCTGTGGCCTGGCAACATGACTGAGGTTTGATTCTGGATCCCTGTGGCCTGGGAACATGACTGAGGCGTGATTCTGGAAAACTGTGGCCTGGGAACATGACATCTGTTTAGATTGTGGAATAGTGTGCCCTGGGAACCTGACTGAGCCTTGGTTCTGGAACTCTGTGGACTGGGAACATGACTGAGGTTTATTCTAGAACCCTGTAGCCTGGCAACATGACTGAGGCTTGATTCTGGAACCCTGTGGCCTGGCAACATGACTGAGGCTTAATTCTGGAACCGTGTGGCCTGGGAACTTGACTGGGGTTTGATCGCAGAAACCTGTGGACTGGCCACATGACTGAGGTTTGATGGTGGAACCCTGTGCACTGGGAACATGACTGAGGCCTCATACTGGAACCCCGTGGCGTGGGAACATGCCATTGGTTTGATTCTGGAACCCTGTTTCCTGAGAACATGACTGAGGTTTGATGGTTGAACCCTGTGGCATGGCAACATGATTGAGGTTTGATTGTGGAACCCTCAGGTTTGGGAACATGACTGATGCTTAATGGTGGAACACTGTGGCCTGGAAACAGGAATGAGGTTTGATGGTGGAACCCTGTGGCCTGGCAACATGAATGAGGTTTGATTCTGGAAAACTGTGTCCTGGGAACATGACATCTGCTTAGATTGTGGAATAGTGTGCCCTGGGAACCTAACTGAGCCCTGGTTCTGGATCTCTGTGGCCTGGGAACATGACATCGGTGGATTCTGGAACCCTGTGGCCTGGGAACATGAGAACGGTTTGAGTCTGGAACCCTGTGGCCTGGCAACATGACTGAGGCTTGATTCTGGAACACTGTGGCCCGGCAACATGACTGAGGTTTGATTCTGGATCCCTGTGGCCTGGGAACATGACTGAGGCGTGATTCTGGAAAACTGTGGCCTGGGAACATGACATTCTGTTTAGATTGTGGAATAGTGTGCCCTGGGAACCTGACTGAGCCTTGGTTCTGGAACTCTGTGGACTGGGAACATGACTGAGGTTTATTCTAGAACCCTGTAGCCTGGCAACATAACTGAGGATTGATTCTGGAACCCTGTGGCCTGGGAACATGACATCGGAGGATTCTGGAACCCTGTGGCCTGGGAACATGAGAACGGTTTGATTCTGGAACCTGTGGCCTGGCAACATGACTGACGCTTGATTCTGGAACCCTGTGGCCTGGCAACATGACTGAGGCTTGATTTTGGAACCGTGTGGCCTGGGAACTTGAGTGGGGTTTGATCGCAGAAACCTGTGGACTGGCCACATGACTGAGGTTTGATGGTGGAACCCTGTGCACTGGGAACATGACTGAGGCCTGATACTGGAACCCCGTAGCGAGGAACATGCCATTGGTTTGATTCTGGAACCCTGTTTCCTGAGAACATGACTGAGGTTTGATGGTTGAACCCTGTGGCATGGCAACATGATTGAGGCTTGATTGTGGATCCCTCAGGCTTGGGAACATGACTGAGGCTTAATGGTGGAACACTGTGGCCTGGAAACAGGAACGAGGTTTGATGGTGGAACCCTGTGGCCTGGCAACATAACTGAAGTTTGATTCTGGAAAACTGTGGCCTGGGAAGATGACATCTGTTTAGATTGTGGAATAGTGTGCCCTGGGAACCTGACTGAGCCTTGGTTCTGGAACTCTGTGGACGGGGAACATGACTGAGGTTTATTCTAGAACCCTGTAGCCTGGGAACATAACTGAGGATTGATTCTGGAACCCTGTGGCCTGGGAACATGACATCGGTGGATTCTGGAACCCTGTGGCCTGGGAACATGAGAACGGTTTGATTCTGGAACCCTTTAGCCTGGCAACATGACTGAGGCTTGATTCTGGAACCCTGTGGACTGGCAACATGACTGAGGCTTGATTCTGGAACCCTGTGGCCTGGCAACATGACTGAGGCTTGATTCTGGAACCGTGTGGCCTGGGAACTTGAGTGGGGTTTGATCGCAGAAACCTGTGGACTGGCCACATGACTGAGGTTTGATGGTGGAACCCTGTGCACTGGGAACATGACATCTGCTTAGATTGTGGAATAGTGTGCCCTGGGAACCTAACTGAGCCTTGGTTCTGGATCTCTGTGGCCTGGGAACATGACATCGGTGGATTCTGGAACCCTGTGGCCTGGGAACATGAGAACGGTTTGAGTCTGGAACCCTGTGGCCTGGCAACATGACTGAGGCTTGATTCTGTAACCCTGTGGCCTGGCAACATGACTGAGGTTTGATTCTGGATCCCTGTGGCCTGGGAACATGACTGAGGCGTGATTCTGGAAAACTGTGGCCTGGGAACATGACATCTGTTTAGATTGTGGAATAGTGTGCCCTGGGAACCTGACTGAGCCTTGGTTCTGGAACTCTGTGGACTGGGAACATGACTGAGGTTTATTCTAGAACCCTGTAGCCTGGGAACATAACTGAGGATTGATTCTGGAACCCTGTGGCCTGGGAACATGACATCGGTGGATTCTGGAACCCTGTGGCCTGGGAACATGAGAACGGTTTGCTTCTGGAACCCTGCGGCCTGGTAACATGACTGAGCCTTGATTCTGGAACCCTGTGGCCTGGCAACATGACTGAGGCTTGATTCTGGAACCATGTGGCCTGGCAACATGACTGAGGCTTGATTCTGAAACCGTGTGGCCTGGGAACTTGACTGGGGTTTGATCGCAGAAACCTGTGGACTGGCCACATGACTGAGGTTTGATGGTGGAACCCTGTGCACTGGGAACATGACTGAGGCCTGATACTGGAACCCCGTGGCGTGGGAACATGCCATTGGTTTGATTCTGGAACCCTGTTTCCTGAGAACATGACTGAGGTTTGATGGTTGAACCCTGTGGCATGGCAACATGATTGAGGTTTGATTGTGGAACCCTCAGGCTTGGGAACATGACTGAGGCTTGATGGTGGAACGATGTGGCCTGGAAACAGGAATGAGGTTTGATGGTGGAACCCTGTGGCCTGGCAACATGACTGAGTTTTGATTCTGGAAAACTGTGTCCTGGGAACATGACATCTGTTTAGATTGTGGAATAGTGTGCCCTGGGAACCTAACTGAGCCTTGGTTCTGGATCTCTGTAGACTGGGAACATGACTGAGGTTTATTCTAGAACCCTGTAGCCTGGGAACATAACTGAGGATTGATTCTGGAACCCTGTGGCCTGGGAACATGACATCGGTGGATTCTGGAACCCTGTGGCCTGGGAACACGAGAACGGTTTGATTCTGGAACCCTGTGGCCTGGCAACATGACTGAGCCTTGATTCTGGAACCCTGTGGCCTGCAACATGACTGAGGCTTGATTCTGGAACCCTGTGGCCTGGCAACATGACTGAGGCTTGATTCTGAAACCGTGTGGCCTGGGAACTTGACTGGGGTTTGATCGCAGAAACCTGTGGAATGTCCACATGACTGAGGTTTGATGGTGGATCCCTGTGCACTGGGAACATGACTGAGGACTGATACTGGAATCCCGTGGCGTGGGAACATGCCATTGGTTTGATTCTGGAACCCTGTTTCCTGAGAACATGACTGACGTTTGATGGTTGAACCCTGTGGCCTGGCAACATGACTGAGGTTTGATTCTGGAACCCTGTGGCCTGGCAACATGACTGAGGCTTGATTCTGGAACATTGTGGCCCGGCAACATGACTGAGGTTTGATTCTGGATCCCTGTGGCCTGGGAACATGACTGAGGCGTGATTCTGGAAAACTGTGGCCTGGGAACATGACATCTGTTTAGATTGTGGAATAGTGTGCCCTGGGAACCTGACTGAGCCTTGGTTCTGGAACTCTGTGGACTGGGAACATGACTGAGGTTTATTCTAGAACCCTGTAGCCTGGGAACATAACTGAGGATTGATTCTGGAACCCTGTGGCCTGGGAACATGACATCGGTGGATTCTGGAACCCTGTGTCCTGGGAACATGAGAACGGTTTGATTCTGTAACCCTGTGGCCTGGCAACATGACTGAGGCTTGATTCTGGAACCCTGTGGCCTGGCAACATGACTGAGGCTTGATTCTGGATCCCTGTGGCCTGGGAATATGACTAAGGCGTGATTCTGGAAAACTGTGGCCTGGGAACATGATATCTGTTTAGATTGTGGAATAGTGTGCCCTGGGAACCTGACTGAGCCTTGGTTCTGGAACTCTGTGGACTGGGAACATGACTGAGGTCTATTCTAGAACCCTGTAGCCTGGGAACATAACTGAGGATTGATTCTGGAACCGTGTGGCCTGGGAACTTGAGTGGGGTTTGATCGCAGAAACCTGTGGACTGGCCACATGACTGAGGTTTGATGGTGGAACCCTGTGCACTGGGAACATGACATCTGCTTAGATTGTGGAATAGTGTGCCCTGGGAACCTAACTGAGCCCTGGTTCTGGATCTCTGTGGCCTGGGAACATGACATCGGTGGATTCTGGAACCCTGTGGCCTGGGAACATGAGAACGGTTTGAGTCTGGAACCCTGTGGCCTGGCAACATGACTGAGGCTTGATTCTGGAACACTGTGGCCCGGCAACATGACTGAGGTTTGATTCTGGATCCCTGTGGCCTGGGAACATGACTGAGGCGTGATTCTGGAAAACTGTGGCCTGGGAACATGACATCTGTTTAGATTGTGGAATAGTGTGCCCTGGGAACCTGACTGAGCCTTGGTTCTGGAACTCTGTGGACTGGGAACATGACTAAGGTTTATTCTAGAACCCTGTAGCCTGGCAACATAACTGAGGATTGATTCTGGAACCCTGTGGCCTGGGAACATGACATCGGAGGATTCTGGAACCCTGTGGCCTGGGAACATGAGAACGGTTTGATTCTGGAACCCTGTGGCCTGGCAACATGACTGAGGCGTGATTCTGGAAAACTGTGGCCTGGGAAGATGACATCTGTTTAGATTGTGGAATAGTGTGCCCTGGGAACCTGACTGAGCCTTGGTTCTGGAACTCTGTGGACGGGGAACATGACTGAGGTTTATTCTAGAACCCTGTAGCCTGGGAACATAACTGAGGATTGATTCTGGAACCCTGTGGCCTGGGAACATGACATCGGTGGATTCTGGAACCCTGTGGCCTGGGAACATGAGAACGGTTTGATTCTGGAACCCTTTAGCCTGGCAACATGACTGAGGCTTGATTCTGGAACCCTGTGGACTGGCAACATGACTGAGGCTTGATTCTGGAACCCTGTGGCCTGGCAACATGACTGAGGCTTGATTCTGGAACCGTGTGGCCTGGGAACTTGAGTGGGGTTTGATCGCAGAAACCTGTGGACTGGCCACATGACTGAGGTTTGATGGTGGAACCCTGTGCACTGGGAACATGACATCTGCTTAGATTGTGGAATAGTGTGCCCTGGGAACCTAACTGAGCCTTGGTTCTGGATCTCTGTGGCCTGGGAACATGACATCGGTGGATTCTGGAACCCTGTGGCCTGGGACCATGAGAACGGTTTGAGTCTGGAACCCTGTGGCCTGGCAACATGACTGAGGCTTGATTCTGTAACCCTGTGGCCTGGCAACATGACTGAGGTTTGATTCTGGATCCCTGTGGCCTGGGAACATGACTGAGGCGTGATTCTGGAAAACTGTGGCCTGGGAACATGACATCTGTTTAGATTGTGGAATAGTGTGCCCTGGGAACCTGACTGAGCCTTGGTTCTGGAACTCTGTGGACTGGGAACATGACTGAGGTTTATTCTAGAACCCTGTAGCCTGGCAACATGACTGAGGCTTGATTCTGGAACCCTGTGGCCTGGCAACATGACTGAGGCTTAATTCTGGAACCGTGTGGCCTGGGAACTTGACTGGGGTTTGATCGCAGAAACCTGTGGACTGGCCACATGACTGAGGTTTGATGGTGGAACCCTGTGCACTGGGAACATGACTGAGGCCTCATACTGGAACCCCGTGGCGTGGGAACATGCCATTGGTTTGATTCTGGAACCCTGTTTCCTGAGAACATGACTGAGGTTTGATGGTTGAACCCTGTGGCATGGCAACATGATTGAGGTTTGATTGTGGAACCCTCAGGTTTGGGAACATGACTGATGCTTAATGGTGGAACACTGTGGCCTGGAAACAGGAATGAGGTTTGATGGTGGAACCCTGTGGCCTGGCAACATGAATGAGGTTTGATTCTGGAAAACTGTGTCCTGGGAACATGACATCTGCTTAGATTGTGGAATAGTGTGCCCTGGGAACCTAACTGAGCCCTGGTTCTGGATCTCTGTGGCCTGGGAACATGACATCGGTGGATTCTGGAACCCTGTGGCCTGGGAACATGAGAACGGTTTGAGTCTGGAACCCTGTGGCCTGGCAACATGACTGAGGCTTGATTCTGGAACACTGTGGCCCGGCAACATGACTGAGGTTTGATTCTGGATCCCTGTGGCCTGGGAACATGACTGAGGCGTGATTCTGGAAAACTGTGGCCTGGGAACATGACATCTGTTTAGATTGTGGAATAGTGTGCCCTGGGAACCTGACTGAGCCTTGGTTTTGGAACTCTGTGGACTGGGAACATGACTGAGGTTTATTCTAGAACCCTGTAGCCTGGCAACATAACTGAGGATTGATTCTGGAACCCTGTGGCCTGGGAACATGACATCGGAGGATTCTGGAACCCTGTGGCCTGGGAACATGAGAACGGTTTGATTCTGGAACCCTGTGGCCTGGCAACATGACTGACGCTTGATTCTGGAACCCTGTGGCCTGGCAACATGACTGAGGCTTGATTTTGGAACCGTGTGGCCTGGGAACTTGAGTGGGGTTTGATCGCAGAAACCTGTGGACTGGCCACATGACTGAGGTTTGATGGTGGAACCCTGTGCACTGGGAACATGACTGAGGCCTGATACTGGAACCCCGTAGCGAGGGAACATGCCATTGGTTTGATTCTGGAACCCTGTTTCCTGAGAACATGACTGAGGTTTGATGGTTGAACCCTGTGGCATGGCAACATGATTGAGGCTTGATTGTGGATCCCTCAGGCTTGGGAACATGACTGAGGCTTAATGGTGGAACACTGTGGCCTGGAAACAGGAACGAGGTTTGATGGTGGAACCCTGTGGCCTGGCAACATAACTGAAGTTTGATTCTGGAAAACTGTGGCCTGGGAAGATGACATCTGTTTAGATTGTGGAATAGTGTGCCCTGGGAACCTGACTGAGCCTTGGTTCTGGAACTCTGTGGACGGGGAACATGACTGAGGTTTATTCTAGAACCCTGTAGCCTGGGAACATAACTGAGGATTGATTCTGGAACCCTGTGGCCTGGGAACATGACATCGGTGGATTCTGGAACCCTGTGGCCTGGGAACATGAGAACGGTTTGATTCTGGAACCCTTTAGCCTGGCAACATGACTGAGGCTTGATTCTGGAACCCTGTGGACTGGCAACATGACTGAGGCTTGATTCTGGAACCCTGTGGCCTGGCAACATGACTGAGGCTTGATTCTGGAACCGTGTGGCCTGGGAACTTGAGTGGGGTTTGATCGCAGAAACCTGTGGACTGGCCACATGACTGAGGTTTGATGGTGGAACCCTGTGCACTGGGAACATGACATCTGCTTAGATTGTGGAATAGTGTGCCCTGGGAACCTAACTGAGCCTTGGTTCTGGATCTCTGTGGCCTGGGAACATGACATCGGTGGATTCTGGAACCCTGTGGCCTGGGAACATGAGAACGGTTTGAGTCTGGAACCCTGTGGCCTGGCAACATGACTGAGGCTTGATTCTGTAACCCTGTGGCCTGGCAACATGACTGAGGTTTGATTCTGGATCCCTGTGGCCTGGGAACATGACTGAGGCGTGATTCTGGAAAACTGTGGCCTGGGAACATGACATCTGTTTAGATTGTGGAATAGTGTGCCCTGGGAACCTGACTGAGCCTTGGTTCTGGAACTCTGTGGACTGGGAACATGACTGAGGTTTATTCTAGAACCCTGTAGCCTGGGAACATAACTGACGATTGATTCTGGAACCCTGTGGCCTGGGAACATGACATCGGTGGATTCTGGAACCCTGTGGCCTGGGAACATGAGAACGGTTTGCTTCTGGAACCCTGCGGCCTGGTAACATGACTGAGCCTTGATTCTGGAACCCTGTGGCCTGGCAACATGACTGAGGCTTGATTCTGGAACCATGTGGCCTGGCAACATGACTGAGGCTTGATTCTGAAACCGTGTGGCCTGGGAACTTGAATGGGGTTTGATCGCAGAAACCTGTGGACTGGCCACATGACTGAGGTTTGATGGTGGAACCCTGTGCACTGGGAACATGACTGAGGCCTGATACTGGAACCCCGTGGCGTGGGAACATGCCATTGGTTTGATTCTGGAACCCTGTTTCCTGAGAACATGACTGAGGTTTGATGGTTGAACCCTGTGGCATGGCAACATGATTGAGGTTTGATTGTGGAACCCTCAGGCTTGGGAACATGACTGAGGCTTGATGGTGGAACGATGTGGCCTGGAAACAGGAATGAGGTTTGATGGTGGAACCCTGTGGCCTGGCAACATGACTGAGTTTTGATTCTGGAAAACTGTGTCCTGGGAACGTGACATCTGTTTAGATTGTGGAATAGTGTGCCCTGGGAACCTAACTGAGCCTTGGTTCTGGATCTCTGTAGACTGGGAACATGACTGAGGTTTATTCTAGAACCCTGTAGCCTGGGAACATAACTGAGGATTGATTCTGGAACCCTGTGGCCTGGGAACATGACATCGGTGGATTCTGGAACCCTGTGGCCTGGGAACACGAGAACGGTTTGATTCTGGAACCCTGTGGCCTGGCAACATGACTGAGCCTTGATTCTGGAACCCTGTGGCCTGCAACATGACTGAGGCTTGATTCTGGAACCCTGTGGCCTGGCAACATGACTGAGGCTTGATTCTGAAACCGTGTGGCCTGGGAACTTGACTGGGGTTTGATCGCAGAAACCTGTGGAATGTCCACATGACTGAGGTTTGATGGTGGATCCCTGTGCACTGGGAACATGACTGAGGACTGATACTGGAATCCCGTGGCGTGGGAACATGCCATTGGTTTGATTCTGGAACCCTGTTTCCTGAGAACATGACTGACGTTTGATGGTTGAACCCTGTGGCCTGGCAACATGACTGAGGTTTGATTCTGGAACCCTGTGGCCTGGCAACATGACTGAGGCTTGATTCTGGAACATTGTGGCCCGGCAACATGACTGAGGTTTGATTCTGGATCCCTGTGGCCTGGGAACATGACTGAGGCGTGATTCTGGAAAACTGTGGCCTGGGAACATGACATCTGTTTAGATTGTGGAATAGTGTGCCCTGGGAACCTGACTGAGCCTTGGTTCTGGAACTCTGTGGACTGGGAACATGACTGAGGTTTATTCTAGAACCCTGTAGCCTGGGAACATAACTGAGGATTGATTCTGGAACCCTGTGGCCTGGGAACATGACATCGGTGGATTCTGGAACCCTGTGTCCTGGGAACATGAGAACGGTTTGATTCTGTAACCCTGTGGCCTGGCAACATGACTGAGGCTTGATTCTGGAACCCTGTGGCCTGGCAACATGACTGAGGCTTGATTCTGGATCCCTGTGGCCTGGGAATATGACTAAGGCGTGATTTTGGAAAACTGTGGCCTGGGAAAATGATATCTGTTTAGATTGTGGAATAGTGTGCCCTGGGAACCTGACTGAGCCTTGGTTCTGGAACTCTGTGGACTGGGAACATGACTGAGGTCTATTCTAGAACCCTGTAGCCTGGGAACATAACTGAGGATTGATTCTGGAACCGTGTGGCCTGGGAACTTGAGTGGGGTTTGATCGCAGAAACCTGTGGACTGGCCACATGACTGAGGTTTGATGGTGGAACCCTGTGCACTGGGAACATGACATCTGCTTAGATTGTGGAATAGTGTGCCCTGGGAACCTAACTGAGCCCTGGTTCTGGATCTCTGTGGCCTGGGAACATGACATCGGTGGATTCTGGAACCCTGTGGCCTGGGAACATGAGAACGGTTTGAGTCTGGAACCCTGTGGCCTGGCAACATGACTGAGGCTTGATTCTGGAACACTGTGGCCCGGCAACATGACTGAGGTTTGATTCTGGATCCCTGTGGCCTGGGAACATGACTGAGGCGTGATTCTGGAAAACTGTGGCCTGGGAACATGACATCTGTTTAGATTGTGGAATAGTGTGCCCTGGGAACCTGACTGAGCCTTGGTTCTGGAACTCTGTGGACTGGGAACATGACTGAGGTTTATTCTAGAACCCTGTAGCCTGGCAACATAACTGAGGATTGATTCTGGAACCCTGTGGCCTGGGAACATGACATCGGAGGATTCTGGAACCCTGTGGCCTGGGAACATGAGAACGGTTTGATTCTGGAACCCTGTGGCCTGGCAACATGACTGAGGCTTGATTCTGGAACCCTGTGGCCTGGCAACATGACTGAGGCTTGATTCTGGAACCGTGTGGCCTGGGAACTTGAGTGGGGTTTGATCGCAGAAACCTGTGGACTGGCCACATGACTGAGGTTTGATGGTGGAACCCTGTGCACTGGGAACATGAGTGAGGCCTGATACTGGAACCCCGTGGCGTGGGAACATGCCATTGGTTTGATTCTGGAACCCTGTTTCCTGAGAACATGACTGAGGTTTGATGGTTGAACCCTGTGGCATGGCAACATGATTGAGGTTTGATTGTGGAACCCTCAGGCTTGGGAACATGACTGAGGCTTAATGGTGGAACACTGTGGCCTGGAAACAGGAATGAGGTTTGATGGTCGAACCCTGTGGCCTGGCAACATGAATGAGGTTTGATTCTGGAAAACTGTGTCCTGGGAACATGACATCTGCTTAGATTGTGGAATAGTGTGCCCTGGGAACCTAACTGAGCCTTGGTTCTGGATATCTGTGGCCTGGGAACATGACATTGGTGGATTCTGGAACCCTGTGGCCTGGGAACATGAGAACGGTTTGAGTCTGGAACCCTGTGGCCTGGCAACATGACTTAGGCTTGATTCTGGAACACTGTGGCCCGGCAACATGACTGAGGTTTGATTCTGGATCCCTGTGGCCTGGGAACATGACTGAGGCGTGATTCTGGAAAACTGTGGCCTGGGAACATGACATCTGTTTAGATTGTGGAATAGTGTGCCCTGGGAACCTGACTGAGCCTTGGTTCTGGAACTCTGTGGACTGGGAACATGACTGAGGTTTATTCTAGAACCCTGTAGCCTGGGAACATAACTGAGGATTGATTCTGGAACCCTGTGGCCTGGGAACATGACATCGGTGGATTCTGGAACCCTGTGGCCTGGGAACATGAGAACGGTTTGATTCTGGAACCCTGTGTCCTGGCAACATGACTGAGGCTTGATTCTGGAACCCTGTGGCCTGGCAACATGACTGAGCCTTGATTCTGGAACCCTGTGGCCTGGCAACATGACTGAGGCTTGATTCTGGAACCCTGTGGCCTGGGAACTTGACTGGGGTTTGATCGCAGAAACCTGTGGACTGGCCACATGACTGAGGTTTGATGGTGGAACCCTGTGCACTGGGAACATGACTGAGGCCTGATACTGGAACCCCGTAGCGTGGGAACATGCCATTGGTTTGATTCTGGAACCCTGTTTCCTGAGAACATGACTGAGGTTTGATGGTTGAACCCTGTGGCATGGCAACATGATTGAGGTTTGATTGTGGATCCCTCAGGCTTGGGAACATGACTGAGGCTTAATGGTGGAACACTGTGGCCTGGAAACAGGAACGAGGTTTGATGGTGGAACCCTGTGGCCTGGCAACATAACTGAAGTTTGATTCTGGAAAACTGTGGCCTGGGAAGATGACATCTGTTTAGATTGTGGAATAGTGTGCCCTGGGAACCTGACTGAGCCTTGGTTCTGGAACTCTGTGGACGGGGAACATGACTGAGGTTTATTCTAGAACCCTGTAGCCTGGGAACATAACTGAGGATTGATTCTGGAACCCTGTGGCCTGGGAACATGACATCGGTGGATTCTGGAACCCTGTGGCCTGGGAACATGAGAACGGTTTGATTCTGGAACCCTTTAGCCTGGCAACATGACTGAGGCTTGATTCTGGAACCCTGTGGACTGGCAACATGACTGAGGCTTGATTCTGGAACCCTGTGGCCTGGCAACATGACTGAGGCTTGATTCTGGAACCGTGTGGCCTGGGAACTTGAGTGGGGTTTGATCGCAGAAACCTGTGGACTGGCCACATGACTGAGGTTTGATGGTGGAACCCTGTGCACTGGGAACATGACATCTGCTTAGATTGTGGAATAGTGTGCCCTGGGAACCTAACTGAGCCTTGGTTCTGGATCTCTGTGGCCTGGGAACATGACATCGGTGGATTCTGGAACCCTGTGGCCTGGGAACATGAGAACGGTTTGAGTCTGGAACCCTGTGGCCTGGCAACATGACTGAGGCTTGATTCTGGAACACTGTGGCCCGGCAACATGACTGAGGTTTGATTCTGGATCCCTGTGGCCTGGGAACATGACTGAGGCGTGATTCTGGAAAACTGTGGCCTGGGAACATGACATCTGTTTAGATTGTGGAATAGTGTGCCCTGGGAACCTGACTGAGCCTTGGTTCTGGAACTCTGTGGACTGGGAACATGACTGAGGTTTATTCTAGAACCCTGTAGCCTGGCAACATAACTGAGGATTGATTCTGGAACCCTGTGGCCTGGGAACATGACATCGGAGGATTCTGGAACCCTGTGGCCTGGGAACATGAGAACGGTTTGATTCTGGAACCCTGTGGCCTGGCAACATGACTGAGGCTTGATTCTGGAACCCTGTGGCCTGGCAACATGACTGAGGCTTGATTCTGGAACCGTGTGGCCTGGGAACTTGAGTGGGGTTTGATCGCAGAAACCTGTGGACTGGCCACATGACTGAGGTTTGATGGTGGAACCCTGTGCACTGGGAACATGAGTGAGGCCTGATACTGGAACCCCGTGGCGTGGGAACATGCCATTGGTTTGATTCTGGAACCCTGTTTCCTGAGAACATGACTGAGGTTTGATGGTTGAACCCTGTGGCATGGCAACATGATTGAGGTTTGATTGTGGAACCCTCAGGCTTGGGAACATGACTGAGGCTTAATGGTGGAACACTGTGGCCTGGAAACAGGAATGAGGTTTGATGGTCGAACCCTGTGGCCTGGCAACATGAATGAGGTTTGATTCTGGAAAACTGTGTCCTGGGAACATGACATCTGCTTAGATTGTGGAATAGTGTGCCCTGGGAACCTAACTGAGCCTTGGTTCTGGATATCTGTGGCCTGGGAACATGACATCGGTGGATTCTGGAACCCTGTGGCCTGGGAACATGAGAACGGTTTGAGTCTGGAACCCTGTGGCCTGGCAACATGACTTAGGTTTGATTCTGGATCCCTGTGGCCTGGGAACATGACTGAGGCGTGATTCTGGAAAACTGTGGCCTGGGAACATGACATCTGTTTAGATTGTGGAATAGTGTGCCCTGGGAACCTGACTGAGCCTTGGTTCTGGAACTCTGTGGACTGGGAACATGACTGAGGTTTATTCTAGAACCCTGTAGCCTGGGAACATAACTGAGGATTGATTCTGGAACCCTGTGGCCTGGGAACATGACATCGGTGGATTCTGGAACCCTGTGGCCTGGGAACATGAGAACGGTTTGATTCTGGAACCCTGTGTCCTGGCAACATGACTGAGGCTTGATTCTGGAACCCTGTGGCCTGGCAACATGACTGAGGCTTGATTCTGGAACCGTGTGGCCTGGGAACTTGACTGGGGTTTGATCGCAGAAACCTGTGGACTGGCCACATGACTGAGGTTTGATGGTGGAACCCTGTGCACTGGGAACATGACTGAGGCCTGATACTGGAACCCCGTAGCGAGGGAACATGCCATTGGTTTGATTCTGGAACCCAGTTTCCTGAGAACATGACTGAGGTTTGATGGTTGAACCCTGTGGCATGGCAACATGATTGAGGCTTGATTGTGGATCCCTCAGGCTTGGGAACATGACTGAGGCTTAATGGTGGAACACTGTGGCCTGGAAACAGGAACGAGGTTTGATGGTGGAACCCTGTGGCCTGGCAACATAACTGAAGTTTGATTCTGGAAAACTGTGGCCTGGGAAGATGACATCTGTTTAGATTGTGGAATAGTGTGCCCTGGGAACCTGACTGAGCCTTGGTTCTGGAACTCTGTGGACGGGGAACATGACTGAGGTTTATTCTAGAACCCTGTAGCCTGGGAACATAACTGAGGATTGATTCTGGAACCCTGTGGCCTGGGAACATGACATCGGTGGATTCTGGAACCCTGTGGCCTGGGAACATGAGAACGGTTTGATTCTGGAACCCTTTAGCCTGGCAACATGACTGAGGCTTGATTCTGGAACCCTGTGGACTGGCAACATGACTGAGGCTTGATTCTGGAACCCTGTGGCCTGGCAACATGACTGAGGCTTGATTCTGGAACCGTGTGGCCTGGGAACTTGAGTGGGGTTTGATCGCAGAAACCTGTGGACTGGCCACATGACTGAGGTTTGATGGTGGAACCCTGTGCACTGGGAACATGACATCTGCTTAGATTGTGGAATAGTGTGCCCTGGGAACCTAACTGAGCCTTGGTTCTGGATCTCTGTGGCCTGGGAACATGACATCGGTGGATTCTGGAACCCTGTGGCCTGGGAACATGAGAACGGTTTGAGTCTGGAACCCTGTGGCCTGGCAACATGACTGAGGCTTGATTCTGTAACCCTGTGGCCTGGCAACATGACTGAGGTTTGATTCTGGATCCCTGTGGCCTGGGAACATGACTGAGGCGTGATTCTGGAAAACTGTGGCCTGGGAACATGACATCTGTTTAGATTGTGGAATAGTGTGCCCTGGGAACCTGACTGAGCCTTGGTTCTGGAACTCTGTGGACTGGGAACATGACTGAGGTTTATTCTAGAACCCTGTAGCCTGGCAACATGACTGAGGCTTGATTCTGGAACCCTGTGGCCTGGCAACATGACTGAGGCTTAATTCTGGAACCGTGTGGCCTGGGAACTTGACTGGGGTTTGATCGCAGAAACCTGTGGACTGGCCACATGACTGAGGTTTGATGGTGGAACCCTGTGCACTGGGAACATGACTGAGGCCTCATACTGGAACCCCGTGGCGTGGGAACATGCCATTGGTTTGATTCTGGAACCCTGTTTCCTGAGAACATGACTGAGGTTTGATGGTTGAACCCTGTGGCATGGCAACATGATTGAGGTTTGATTGTGGAACCCTCAGGTTTGGGAACATGACTGATGCTTAATGGTGGAACACTGTGGCCTGGAAACAGGAATGAGGTTTGATGGTGGAACCCTGTGGCCTGGCAACATGAATGAGGTTTGATTCTGGAAAACTGTGTCCTGGGAACATGACATCTGCTTAGATTGTGGAATAGTGTGCCCTGGGAACCTAACTGAGCCCTGGTTCTGGATCTCTGTGGCCTGGGAACATGACATCGGTGGATTCTGGAACCCTGTGGCCTGGGAACATGAGAACGGTTTGAGTCTGGAACCCTGTGGCCTGGCAACATGACTGAGGCTTGATTCTGGAACACTGTGGCCCGGCAACATGACTGAGGTTTGATTCTGGATCCCTGTGGCCTGGGAACATGACTGAGGCGTGATTCTGGAAAACTGTGGCCTGGGAACATGACATCTGTTTAGATTGTGGAATAGTGTGCCCTGGGAACCTGACTGAGCCTTGGTTCTGGAACTCTGTGGACTGGGAACATGACTGAGGTTTATTCTAGAACCCTGTAGCCTGGCAACATAACTGAGGATTGATTCTGGAACCCTGTGGCCTGGGAACATGACATCGGAGGATTCTGGAACCCTGTGGCCTGGGAACATGAGAACGGTTTGATTCTGGAACCCTGTGGCCTGGCAACATGACTGACGCTTGATTCTGGAACCCTGTGGCCTGGCAACATGACTGAGGCTTGATTTTGGAACCGTGTGGCCTGGGAACTTGAGTGGGGTTTGATCGCAGAAACCTGTGGACTGGCCACATGACTGAGGTTTGATGGTGGAACCCTGTGCACTGGGAACATGACTGAGGCCTGATACTGGAACCCCGTAGCGAGGGAACATGCCATTGGTTTGATTCTGGAACCCTGTTTCCTGAGAACATGACTGAGGTTTGATGGTTGAACCCTGTGGCATGGCAACATGATTGAGGCTTGATTGTGGATCCCTCAGGCTTGGGAACATGACTGAGGCTTAATGGTGGAACACTGTGGCCTGGAAACAGGAACGAGGTTTGATGGTGGAACCCTGTGGCCTGGCAACATAACTGAAGTTTGATTCTGGAAAACTGTGGCCTGGGAAGATGACATCTGTTTAGATTGTGGAATAGTGTGCCCTGGGAACCTGACTGAGCCTTGGTTCTGGAACTCTGTGGACGGGGAACATGACTGAGGTTTATTCTAGAACCCTGTAGCCTGGGAACATAACTGAGGATTGATTCTGGAACCCTGTGGCCTGGGAACATGACATCGGTGGATTCTGGAACCCTGTGGCCTGGGAACATGAGAACGGTTTGATTCTGGAACCCTTTAGCCTGGCAACATGACTGAGGCTTGATTCTGGAACCCTGTGGACTGGCAACATGACTGAGGCTTGATTCTGGAACCCTGTGGCCTGGCAACATGACTGAGGCTTGATTCTGGAACCGTGTGGCCTGGGAACTTGAGTGGGGTTTGATCGCAGAAACCTGTGGACTGGCCACATGACTGAGGTTTGATGGTGGAACCCTGTGCACTGGGAACATGACATCTGCTTAGATTGTGGAATAGTGTGCCCTGGGAACCTAACTGAGCCTTGGTTCTGGATCTCTGTGGCCTGGGAACATGACATCGGTGGATTCTGGAACCCTGTGGCCTGGGAACATGAGAACGGTTTGAGTCTGGAACCCTGTGGCCTGGCAACATGACTGAGGCTTGATTCTGTAACCCTGTGGCCTGGCAACATGACTGAGGTTTGATTCTGGATCCCTGTGGCCTGGGAACATGACTGAGGCGTGATTCTGGAAAACTGTGGCCTGGGAACATGACATCTGTTTAGATTGTGGAATAGTGTGCCCTGGGAACCTGACTGAGCCTTGGTTCTGGAACTCTGTGGACTGGGAACATGACTGAGGTTTATTCTAGAACCCTGTAGCCTGGGAACATAACTGAGGATTGATTCTGGAACCCTGTGGCCTGGGAACATGAAATCGGTGGATTCTGGAACCCTGTGGCCTGGGAACATGAGAACGGTTTGCTTCTGGAACCCTGCGGCCTGGTAACATGACTGAGCCTTGATTCTGGAACCCTGTGGCCTGGCAACATGACTGAGGCTTGATTCTGGAACCATGTGGCCTGGCAACATGACTGAGGCTTGATTCTGAAACCGTGTGGCCTGGGAACTTGACTGGGGTTTGATCGCAGAAACCTGTGGACTGGCCACATGACTGAGGTTTGATGGTGGAACCCTGTGCACTGGGAACATGACTGAGGCCTGATACTGGAACCCCGTGGCGTGGGAACATGCCATTGGTTTGATTCTGGAACCCTGTTTCCTGAGAACATGACTGAGGTTTGATGGTTGAACCCTGTGGCATGGCAACATGATTGAGGTTTGATTGTGGAACCCTCAGGCTTGGGAACATGACTGAGGCTTGATGGTGGAACGATGTGGCCTGGAAACAGGAATGAGGTTTGATGGTGGAACCCTGTGGCCTGGCAACATGACTGAGTTTTGATTCTGGAAAACTGTGTCCTGGGAACGTGACATCTGTTTAGATTGTGGAATAGTGTGCCCTGGGAACCTAACTGAGCCTTGGTTCTGGATCTCTGTAGACTGGGAACATGACTGAGGTTTATTCTAGAACCCTGTAGCCTGGGAACATAACTGAGGATTGATTCTGGAACCCTGTGGCCTGGGAACATGACATCGGTGGATTCTGGAACCCTGTGGCCTGGGAACACGAGAACGGTTTGATTCTGGAACCCTGTGGCCTGGCAACATGACTGAGCCTTGATTCTGGAACCCTGTGGCCTGCAACATGACTGAGGCTTGATTCTGGAACCCTGTGGCCTGGCAACATGACTGAGGCTTGATTCTGAAACCGTGTGGCCTGGGAACTTGACTGGGGTTTGATCGCAGAAACCTGTGGAATGTCCACATGACTGAGGTTTGATGGTGGATCCCTGTGCACTGGGAACATGACTGAGGACTGATACTGGAATCCCGTGGCGTGGGAACATGCCATTGGTTTGATTCTGGAACCCTGTTTCCTGAGAACATGACTGACGTTTGATGGTTGAACCCTGTGGCCTGGCAACATGACTGAGGTTTGATTCTGGAACCCTGTGGCCTGGCAACATGACTGAGGCTTGATTCTGGAACATTGTGGCCCGGCAACATGACTGAGGTTTGATTCTGGATCCCTGTGGCCTGGGAACATGACTGAGGCGTGATTCTGGAAAACTGTGGCCTGGGAACATGACATCTGTTTAGATTGTGGAATAGTGTGCCCTGGGAACCTGACTGAGCCTTGGTTCTGGAACTCTGTGGACTGGGAACATGACTGAGGTTTATTCTAGAACCCTGTAGCCTGGGAACATAACTGAGGATTGATTCTGGAACCCTGTGGCCTGGGAACATGACATCGGTGGATTCTGGAACCCTGTGTCCTGGGAACATGAGAACGGTTTGATTCTGTAACCCTGTGGCCTGGCAACATGACTGAGGCTTGATTCTGGAACCCTGTGGCCTGGCAACATGACTGAGGCTTGATTCTGGATCCCTGTGGCCTGGGAATATGACTAAGGCGTGATTCTGGAAAACTGTGGCCTGGGAACATGATATCTGTTTAGATTGTGGAATAGTGTGCCCTGGGAACCTGACTGAGCCTTGGTTCTGGAACTCTGTGGACTGGGAACATGACTGAGGTCTATTCTAGAACCCTGTAGCCTGGGAACATAACTGAGGATTGATTCTGGAACCGTGTGGCCTGGGAACTTGAGTGGGGTTTGATCGCAGAAACCTGTGGACTGGCCACATGACTGAGGTTTGATGGTGGAACCCTGTGCACTGGGAACATGACATCTGCTTAGATTGTGGAATAGTGTGCCCTGGGAACCTAACTGAGCCCTGGTTCTGGATCTCTGTGGCCTGGGAACATGACATCGGTGGATTCTGGAACCCTGTGGCCTGGGAACATGAGAACGGTTTGAGTCTGGAACCCTGTGGCCTGGCAACATGACTGAGGCTTGATTCTGGAACACTGTGGCCCGGCAACATGACTGAGGTTTGATTCTGGATCCCTGTGGCCTGGGAACATGACTGAGGCGTGATTCTGGAAAACTGTGGCCTGGGAACATGACATCTGTTTAGATTGTGGAATAGTGTGCCCTGGGAACCTGACTGAGCCTTGGTTCTGGAACTCTGTGGACTGGGAACATGACTAAGGTTTATTCTAGAACCCTGTAGCCTGGCAACATAACTGAGGATTGATTCTGGAACCCTGTGGCCTGGGAACATGACATCGGAGGATTCTGGAACCCTGTGGCCTGGGAACATGAGAACGGTTTGATTCTGGAACCCTGTGGCCTGGCAACATGACTGAGGCGTGATTCTGGAAAACTGTGGCCTGGGAAGATGACATCTGTTTAGATTGTGGAATAGTGTGCCCTGGGAACCTGACTGAGCCTTGGTTCTGGAACTCTGTGGACGGGGAACATGACTGAGGTTTATTCTAGAACCCTGTAGCCTGGGAACATAACTGAGGATTGATTCTGGAACCCTGTGGCCTGGGAACATGACATCGGTGGATTCTGGAACCCTGTGGCCTGGGAACATGAGAACGGTTTGATTCTGGAACCCTTTAGCCTGGCAACATGACTGAGGCTTGATTCTGGAACCCTGTGGACTGGCAACATGACTGAGGCTTGATTCTGGAACCCTGTGGCCTGGCAACATGACTGAGGCTTGATTCTGGAACCGTGTGGCCTGGGAACTTGAGTGGGGTTTGATCGCAGAAACCTGTGGACTGGCCACATGACTGAGGTTTGATGGTGGAACCCTGTGCACTGGGAACATGACATCTGCTTAGATTGTGGAATAGTGTGCCCTGGGAACCTAACTGAGCCTTGGTTCTGGATCTCTGTGGCCTGGGAACATGACATCGGTGGATTCTGGAACCCTGTGGCCTGGGAACATGAGAACGGTTTGAGTCTGGAACCCTGTGGCCTGGCAACATGACTGAGGCTTGATTCTGTAACCCTGTGGCCTGGCAACATGACTGAGGTTTGATTCTGGATCCCTGTGGCCTGGGAACATGACTGAGGCGTGATTCTGGAAAACTGTGGCCTGGGAACATGACATCTGTTTAGATTGTGGAATAGTGTGCCCTGGGAACCTGACTGAGCCTTGGTTCTGGAACTCTGTGGACTGGGAACATGACTGAGGTTTATTCTAGAACCCTGTAGCCTGGCAACATGACTGAGGCTTGATTCTGGAACCCTGTGGCCTGGCAACATGACTGAGGCTTAATTCTGGAACCGTGTGGCCTGGGAACTTGACTGGGGTTTGATCGCAGAAACCTGTGGACTGGCCACATGACTGAGGTTTGATGGTGGAACCCTGTGCACTGGGAACATGACTGAGGCCTCATACTGGAACCCCGTGGCGTGGGAACATGCCATTGGTTTGATTCTGGAACCCTGTTTCCTGAGAACATGACTGAGGTTTGATGGTTGAACCCTGTGGCATGGCAACATGATTGAGGTTTGATTGTGGAACCCTCAGGTTTGGGAACATGACTGATGCTTAATGGTGGAACACTGTGGCCTGGAAACAGGAATGAGGTTTGATGGTGGAACCCTGTGGCCTGGCAACATGAATGAGGTTTGATTCTGGAAAACTGTGTCCTGGGAACATGACATCTGCTTAGATTGTGGAATAGTGTGCCCTGGGAACCTAACTGAGCCCTGGTTCTGGATCTCTGTGGCCTGGGAACATGACATCGGTGGATTCTGGAACCCTGTGGCCTGGGAACATGAGAACGGTTTGAGTCTGGAACCCTGTGGCCTGGCAACATGACTGAGGCTTGATTCTGGAACACTGTGGCCCGGCAACATGACTGAGGTTTGATTCTGGATCCCTGTGGCCTGGGAACATGACTGAGGCGTGATTCTGGAAAACTGTGGCCTGGGAACATGACATCTGTTTAGATTGTGGAATAGTGTGCCCTGGGAACCTGACTGAGCCTTGGTTTTGGAACTCTGTGGACTGGGAACATGACTGAGGTTTATTCTAGAACCCTGTAGCCTGGCAACATAACTGAGGATTGATTCTGGAACCCTGTGGCCTGGGAACATGACATCGGAGGATTCTGGAACCCTGTGGCCTGGGAACATGAGAACGGTTTGATTCTGGAACCCTGTGGCCTGGCAACATGACTGACGCTTGATTCTGGAACCCTGTGGCCTGGCAACATGACTGAGGCTTGATTTTGGAACCGTGTGGCCTGGGAACTTGAGTGGGGTTTGATCGCAGAAACCTGTGGACTGGCCACATGACTGAGGTTTGATGGTGGAACCCTGTGCACTGGGAACATGACTGAGGCCTGATACTGGAACCCCGTAGCGAGGGAACATGCCATTGGTTTGATTCTGGAACCCTGTTTCCTGAGAACATGACTGAGGTTTGATGGTTGAACCCTGTGGCATGGCAACATGATTGAGGCTTGATTGTGGATCCCTCAGGCTTGGGAACATGACTGAGGCTTAATGGTGGAACACTGTGGCCTGGAAACAGGAACGAGGTTTGATGGTGGAACCCTGTGGCCTGGCAACATAACTGAAGTTTGATTCTGGAAAACTGTGGCCTGGGAAGATGACATCTGTTTAGATTGTGGAATAGTGTGCCCTGGGAACCTGACTGAGCCTTGGTTCTGGAACTCTGTGGACGGGGAACATGACTGAGGTTTATTCTAGAACCCTGTAGCCTGGGAACATAACTGAGGATTGATTCTGGAACCCTGTGGCCTGGGAACATGACATCGGTGGATTCTGGAACCCTGTGGCCTGGGAACATGAGAACGGTTTGATTCTGGAACCCTTTAGCCTGGCAACATGACTGAGGCTTGATTCTGGAACCCTGTGGACTGGCAACATGACTGAGGCTTGATTCTGGAACCCTGTGGCCTGGCAACATGACTGAGGCTTGATTCTGGAACCGTGTGGCCTGGGAACTTGAGTGGGGTTTGATCGCAGAAACCTGTGGACTGGCCACATGACTGAGGTTTGATGGTGGAACCCTGTGCACTGGGAACATGACATCTGCTTAGATTGTGGAATAGTGTGCCCTGGGAACCTAACTGAGCCTTGGTTCTGGATCTCTGTGGCCTGGGAACATGACATCGGTGGATTCTGGAACCCTGTGGCCTGGGAACATGAGAACGGTTTGAGTCTGGAACCCTGTGGCCTGGCAACATGACTGAGGCTTGATTCTGTAACCCTGTGGCCTGGCAACATGACTGAGGTTTGATTCTGGATCCCTGTGGCCTGGGAACATGACTGAGGCGTGATTCTGGAAAACTGTGGCCTGGGAACATGACATCTGTTTAGATTGTGGAATAGTGTGCCCTGGGAACCTGACTGAGCCTTGGTTCTGGAACTCTGTGGACTGGGAACATGACTGAGGTTTATTCTAGAACCCTGTAGCCTGGGAACATAACTGAGGATTGATTCTGGAACCCTGTGGCCTGGGAACATGACATCGGTGGATTCTGGAACCCTGTGGCCTGGGAACATGAGAACGGTTTGCTTCTGGAACCCTGCGGCCTGGTAACATGACTGAGCCTTGATTCTGGAACCCTGTGGCCTGGCAACATGACTGAGGCTTGATTCTGAAACCGTGTGGCCTGGGAACTTGACTGGGGTTTGATCGCAGAAACCTGTGGACTGGCCACATGACTGAGGTTTGATGGTGGAACCCTGTGCACTGGGAACATGACTGAGGCCTGATACTGGAACCCCGTGGCGTGGGAACATGCCATTGGTTTGATTCTGGAACCCTGTTTCCTGAGAACATGACTGAGGTTTGATGGTTGAACCCTGTGGCATGGCAACATGATTGAGGTTTGATTGTGGAACCCTCAGGCTTGGGAACATGACTGAGGCTTGATGGTGGAACGATGTGGCCTGGAAACAGGAATGAGGTTTGATGGTGGAACCCTGTGGCCTGGCAACATGACTGAGTTTTGATTCTGGAAAACTGTGTCCTGGGAACGTGACATCTGTTTAGATTGTGGAATAGTGTGCCCTGGGAACCTAACTGAGCCTTGGTTCTGGATCTCTGTAGACTGGGAACATGACTGAGGTTTATTCTAGAACCCTGTAGCCTGGGAACATAACTGAGGATTGATTCTGGAACCCTGTGGCCTGGGAACATGACATCGGTGGATTCTGGAACCCTGTGGCCTGGGAACACGAGAACGGTTTGATTCTGGAACCCTGTGGCCTGGCAACATGACTGAGCCTTGATTCTGGAACCCTGTGGCCTGCAACATGACTGAGGCTTGATTCTGGAACCCTGTGGCCTGGCAACATGACTGAGGCTTGATTCTGAAACCGTGTGGCCTGGGAACTTGACTGGGGTTTGATCGCAGAAACCTGTGGAATGTCCACATGACTGAGGTTTGATGGTGGATCCCTGTGCACTGGGAACATGACTGAGGACTGATACTGGAATCCCGTGGCGTGGGAACATGCCATTGGTTTGATTCTGGAACCCTGTTTCCTGAGAACATGACTGACGTTTGATGGTTGAACCCTGTGGCCTGGCAACATGACTGAGGTTTGATTCTGGAACCCTGTGGCCTGGCAACATGACTGAGGCTTGATTCTGGAACATTGTGGCCCGGCAACATGACTGAGGTTTGATTCTGGATCCCTGTGGCCTGGGAACATGACTGAGGCGTGATTCTGGAAAACTGTGGCCTGGGAACATGACATCTGTTTAGATTGTGGAATAGTGTGCCCTGGGAACCTGACTGAGCCTTGGTTCTGGAACTCTGTGGACTGGGAACATGACTGAGGTTTATTCTAGAACCCTGTAGCCTGGGAACATAACTGAGGATTGATTCTGGAACCCTGTGGCCTGGGAACATGACATCGGTGGATTCTGGAACCCTGTGGCCTGGGAACATGAGAACGGTTTGATTCTGGAACCCTTTAGCCTGGCAACATGACTGAGGCTTGATTCTGGAACCCTGTGGACTGGCAACATGACTGAGGCTTGATTCTGGAACCCTGTGGCCTGGCAACATGACTGAGGCTTGATTCTGGAACCGTGTGGCCTGGGAACTTGAGTGGGGTTTGATCGCAGAAACCTGTGGACTGGCCACATGACTGAGGTTTGATGGTGGAACCCTGTGCACTGGGAACATGACATCTGCTTAGATTGTGGAATAGTGTGCCCTGGGAACCTAACTGAGCCTTGGTTCTGGATCTCTGTGGCCTGGGAACATGACATCGGTGGATTCTGGAACCCTGTGGCCTGGGAACATGAGAACGGTTTGAGTCTGGAACACTGTGGCCTGGCAACATGACTGAGGCTTGATTCTGTAACCCTGTGGCCTGGCAACATGACTGAGGTTTGATTCTGGATCCCTGTGGCCTGGGAACATGACTGAGGCGTGATTCTGGAAAACTGTGGCCTGGGAACATGACATCTGTTTAGATTGTGGAATAGTGTGCCCTGGGAACCTGACTGAGCCTTGGTTCTGGAACTCTGTGGACTGGGAACATGACTGAGGTTTATTCTAGAACCCTGTAGCCTGGGAACATAACTGAGGATTGATTCTGGAACCCTGTGGCCTGGGAACATGACATCGGTGGATTCTGGAACCCTGTGGCCTGGGAACATGAGAACGGTTTGCTTCTGGAACCCTGCGGCCTGGTAACATGACTGAGCCTTGATTCTGGAACCCTGTGGCCTGGCAACATGACTGAGGCTTGATTCTGGAACCATGTGGCCTGGCAACATGACTGAGGCTTGATTCTGAAACCGTGTGGCCTGGGAACTTGACTGGGGTTTGATCGCAGAAACCTGTGGACTGGCCACATGACTGAGGTTTGATGGTGGAACCCTGTGCACTGGGAACATGACTGAGGCCTGATACTGGAACCCCGTGGCGTGGGAACATGCCATTGGTTTGATTCTGGAACCCTGTTTCCTGAGAACATGACTGAGGTTTGATGGTTGAACCCTGTGGCATGGCAACATGATTGAGGTTTGATTGTGGAACCCTCAGGCTTGGGAACATGACTGAGGCTTGATGGTGGAACGATGTGGCCTGGAAACAGGAATGAGGTTTGATGGTGGAACCCTGTGGCCTGGCAACATGACTGAGTTTTGATTCTGGAAAACTGTGTCCTGGGAACGTGACATCTGTTTAGATTGTGGAATAGTGTGCCCTGGGAACCTAACTGAGCCTTGGTTCTGGATCTCTGTAGACTGGGAACATGACTGAGGTTTATTCTAGAACCCTGTAGCCTGGGAACATAACTGAGGATTGATTCTGGAACCCTGTGGCCTGGGAACATGACATCGGTGGATTCTGGAACCCTGTGGCCTGGGAACACGAGAACGGTTTGATTCTGGAACCCTGTGGCCTGGCAACATGACTGAGCCTTGATTCTGGAACCCTGTGGCCTGCAACATGACTGAGGCTTGATTCTGGAACCCTGTGGCCTGGCAACATGACTGAGGCTTGATTCTGAAACCGTGTGGCCTGGGAACTTGACTGGGGTTTGATCGCAGAAACCTGTGGAATGTCCACATGACTGAGGTTTGATGGTGGATCCCTGTGCACTGGGAACATGACTGAGGACTGATACTGGAATCCCGTGGCGTGGGAACATGCCATTGGTTTGATTCTGGAACCCTGTTTCCTGAGAACATGACTGACGTTTGATGGTTGAACCCTGTGGCCTGGCAACATGACTGAGGTTTGATTCTGGAACCCTGTGGCCTGGCAACATGACTGAGGCTTGATTCTGGAACATTGTGGCCCGGCAACATGACTGAGGTTTGATTCTGGATCCCTGTGGCCTGGGAACATGACTGAGGCGTGATTCTGGAAAACTGTGGCCTGGGAACATGACATCTGTTTAGATTGTGGAATAGTGTGCCCTGGGAACCTGACTGAGCCTTGGTTCTGGAACTCTGTGGACTGGGAACATGACTGAGGTTCATTCTAGAACCCTGTAGCCTGGGAACATAACTGAGGATTGATTCTGGAACCCTGTGGCCTGGGAACATGACATCGGTGGATTCTGGAACCCTGTGTCCTGGGAACATGAGAACGGTTTGATTCTGTAACCCTGTGGCCTGGCAACATGACTGAGGCTTGATTCTGGAACCCTGTGGCCTGACAACATGACTGAGGCTTGATTCTGGATCCCTGTGGCCTGGGAATATGACTAAGGCGTGATTTTGGAAAACTGTGGCCTGGGAACATGATATCTGTTTAGATTGTGGAATAGTGTGCCCTGGGAACCTGACTGAGCCTTGGTTCTGGAACTCTGTGGACTGGGAACATGACTGAGGTCTATTCTAGAACCCTGTAGCCTGGGAACATAACTGAGGATTGATTCTGGAACCGTGTGGCCTGGGAACTTGAGTGGGGTTTGATCGCAGAAACCTGTGGACTGGCCACATGACTGAGGTTTGATGGTGGAACCCTGTGCACTGGGAACATGACATCTGCTTAGATTGTGGAATAGTGTGCCCTGGGAACCTAACTGAGCCCTGGTTCTGGATCTCTGTGGCCTGGGAACATGACATCGGTGGATTCTGGAACCCTGTGGCCTGGGAACATGAGAACGGTTTGAGTCTGGAACCCTGTGGCCTGGCAACATGACTGAGGCTTGATTCTGGAACACTGTGGCCCGGCAACATGACTGAGGTTTGATTCTGGATCCCTGTGGCCTGGGAACATGACTGAGGCGTGATTCTGGAAAACTGTGGCCTGGGAACATGACATCTGTTTAGATTGTGGAATAGTGTGCCCTGGGAACCTGACTGAGCCTTGGTTCTGGAACTCTGTGGACTGGGAACATGACTGAGGTTTATTCTAGAACCCTGTAGCCTGGCAACATAACTGAGGATTGATTCTGGAACCCTGTGGCCTGGGAACATGACATCGGAGGATTCTGGAACCCTGTGGCCTGGGAACATGAGAACGGTTTGATTCTGGAACCCTGTGGCCTGGCAACATGACTGAGGCTTGATTCTGGAACCCTGTGGCCTGGCAACATGACTGAGGCTTGATTCTGGAACCGTGTGGCCTGGGAACTTGAGTGGGGTTTGATCGCAGAAACCTGTGGACTGGCCACATGACTGAGGTTTGATGGTGGAACCCTGTGCACTGGGAACATGAGTGAGGCCTGATACTGGAACCCCGTGGCGTGGGAACATGCCATTGGTTTGATTCTGGAACCCTGTTTCCTGAGAACATGACTGAGGTTTGATGGTTGAACCCTGTGGCATGGCAACATGATTGAGGTTTGATTGTGGAACCCTCAGGCTTGGGAACATGACTGAGGCTTAATGGTGGAACACTGTGGCCTGGAAACAGGAATGAGGTTTGATGGTCGAACCCTGTGGCCTGGCAACATGAATGAGGTTTGATTCTGGAAAACTGTGTCCTGGGAACATGACATCTGCTTAGATTGTGGAATAGTGTGCCCTGGGAACCTAACTGAGCCTTGGTTCTGGATATCTGTGGCCTGGGAACATGACATCGGTGGATTCTGGAACCCTGTGGCCTGGGAACATGAGAACGGTTTGAGTCTGGAACCCTGTGGCCTGGCAACATGACTTAGGCTTGATTCTGGAACACTGTGGCCCGGCAACATGACTGAGGTTTGATTCTGGATCCCTGTGGCCTGGGAACATGACTGAGGCGTGATTCTGGAAAACTGTGGCCTGGGAACATGACATCTGTTTAGATTGTGGAATAGTGTGCCCTGGGAACCTGACTGAGCCTTGGTTCTGGAACTCTGTGGACTGGGAACATGACTGAGGTTTATTCTAGAACCCTGTAGCCTGGGAACATAACTGAGGATTGATTCTGGAACCCTGTGGCCTGGGAACATGACATCGGTGGATTCTGGAACCCTGTGGCCTGGGAACATGAGAACGGTTTGATTCTGGAACCCTGTGTCCTGGCAACATGACTGAGGCTTGATTCTGGAACCCTGTGGCCTGGCAACATGACTGAGCCTTGATTCTGGAACCCTGTGGCCTGGCAACATGACTGAGGCTTGATTCTGGAACCCTGTGGCCTGGGAACTTGACTGGGGTTTGATCGCAGAAACCTGTGGACTGGCCACATGACTGAGGTTTGATGGTGGAACCCTGTGCACTGGGAACATGACTGAGGCCTGATACTGGAACCCCGTAGCGTGGGAACATGCCATTGGTTTGATTCTGGAACCCTGTTTCCTGAGAACATGACTGAGGTTTGATGGTTGAACCCTGTGGCATGGCAACATGATTGAGGTTTGATTGTGGATCCCTCAGGCTTGGGAACATGACTGAGGCTTAATGGTGGAACACTGTGGCCTGGAAACAGGAACGAGGTTTGATGGTGGAACCCTGTGGCCTGGCAACATAACTGAAGTTTGATTCTGGAAAACTGTGGCCTGGGAAGATGACATCTGTTTAGATTGTGGAATAGTGTGCCCTGGGAACCTGACTGAGCCTTGGTTCTGGAACTCTGTGGACGGGGAACATGACTGAGGTTTATTCTAGAACCCTGTAGCCTGGGAACATAACTGAGGATTGATTCTGGAACCCTGTGGCCTGGGAACATGACATCGGTGGATTCTGGGACCCTGTGGCCTGGGAACATGAGAACGGTTTGATTCTGGAACCCTTTAGCCTGGCAACATGACTGAGGCTTGATTCTGGAACCCTGTGGACTGGCAACATGACTGAGGCTTGATTCTTGAACCCTGTGGCCTGGCAACATGACTGAGGCTTGATTCTGGAACCGTGTGGCCTGGGAACTTGAGTGGGGTTTGATCGCAGAAACCTGTGGACTGGCCACATGACTGAGGTTTGATGGTGGAACCCTGTGCACTGGGAACATGACATCTGCTTAGATTGTGGAATAGTGTGCCCTGGGAACCTAACTGAGCCTTGGTTCTGGATCTCTGTGGCCTGGGAACATGACATCGGTGGATTCTGGAACCCTGTGGCCTGGGAACATGAGAACGGTTTGAGTCTGGAACCCTGTGGCCTGGCAACATGACTGAGGCTTGATTCTGGAACACTGTGGCCCGGCAACATGACTGAGGTTTGATTCTGGATCCCTGTGGCCTGGGAACATGACTGAGGCGTGATTCTGGAAAACTGTGGCCTGGGAACATGACATCTGTTTAGATTGTGGAATAGTGTGCCCTGGGAACCTGACTGAGCCTTGGTTCTGGAACTCTGTGGACTGGGAACATGACTGAGGTTTATTCTAGAACCCTGTAGCCTGGCAACATAACTGAGGATTGATTCTGGAACCCTGTGGCCTGGGAACATGACATCGGAGGATTCTGGAACCCTGTGGCCTGGGAACATGAGAACGGTTTGATTCTGGAACCCTGTGGCCTGGCAACATGACTGAGGCTTGATTCTGGAACCCTGTGGCCTGGCAACATGACTGAGGCTTGATTCTGGAACCGTGTGGCCTGGGAACTTGAGTGGGGTTTGATCGCAGAAACCTGTGGACTGGCCACATGACTGAGGTTTGATGGTGGAACCCTGTGCACTGGGAACATGAGTGAGGCCTGATACTGGAACCCCGTGGCGTGGGAACATGCCATTGGTTTGATTCTGGAACCCTGTTTCCTGAGAACATGACTGAGGTTTGATGGTTGAACCCTGTGGCATGGCAACATGATTGAGGTTTGATTGTGGAACCCTCAGGCTTGGGAACATGACTGAGGCTTAATGGTGGAACACTGTGGCCTGGAAACAGGAATGAGGTTTGATGGTCGAACCCTGTGGCCTGGCAACATGAATGAGGTTTGATTCTGGAAAACTGTGTCCTGGGAACATGACATCTGCTTAGATTGTGGAATAGTGTGCCCTGGGAACCTAACTGAGCCTTGGTTCTGGATATCTGTGGCCTGGGAACATGACATCGGTGGATTCTGGAACCCTGTGGCCTGGGAACATGAGAACGGTTTGAGTCTGGAACCCTGTGGCCTGGCAACATGACTTAGGTTTGATTCTGGATCCCTGTGGCCTGGGAACATGACTGAGGCGTGATTCTGGAAAACTGTGGCCTGGGAACATGACATCTGTTTAGATTGTGGAATAGTGTGCCCTGGGAACCTGACTGAGCCTTGGTTCTGGAACTCTGTGGACTGGGAACATGACTGAGGTTTATTCTAGAACCCTGTAGCCTGGGAACATAACTGAGGATTGATTCTGGAACCCTGTGGCCTGGGAACATGACATCGGTGGATTCTGGAACCCTGTGGCCTGGGAACATGAGAACGGTTTGATTCTGGAACCCTGTGTCCTGGCAACATGACTGAGGCTTGATTCTGGAACCCTGTGGCCTGGCAACATGACTGAGCCTTGATTCTGGAACCCTGTGGCCTGGCAACATGACTGAGGCTTGATTCTGGAACCCTGTGGCCTGGGAACTTGACTGGGGTTTGATCGCAGAAACCTGTGGACTGGCCACATGACTGAGGTTTGATGGTGGAACCCTGTGCACTGGGAACATGACTGAGGCCTGATACTGGAACCCCGTAGCGTGGGAACATGCCATTGGTTTGATTCTGGAACCCTGTTTCCTGAGAACATGACTGAGGTTTGATGGTTGAACCCTGTGGCATGGCAACATGATTGAGGTTTGATTGTGGATCCCTCAGGCTTGGGAACATGACTGAGGCTTAATGGTGGAACACTGTGGCCTGGAAACAGGAACGAGGTTTGATGGTGGAACCCTGTGGCCTGGCAACATAACTGAAGTTTGATTCTGGAAAACTGTGGCCTGGGAAGATGACATCTGTTTAGATTGTGGAATAGTGTGCCCTGGGAACCTGACTGAGCCTTGGTTCTGGAACTCTGTGGACGGGGAACATGACTGAGGTTTATTCTAGAACCCTGTAGCCTGGGAACATAACTGAGGATTGATTCTGGAACCCTGTGGCCTGGGAACATGACATCGGTGGATTCTGGAACCCTGTGGCCTGGGAACATGAGAACGGTTTGATTCTGGAACCCTTTAGCCTGGCAACATGACTGAGGCTTGATTCTGGAACCCTGTGGACTGGCAACATGACTGAGGCTTGATTCTGGAACCCTGTGGCCTGGCAACATGACTGAGGCTTGATTCTGGAACCGTGTGGCCTGGGAACTTGAGTGGGGTTTGATCGCAGAAACCTGTGGACTGGCCACATGACTGAGGTTTGATGGTGGAACCCTGTGCACTGGGAACATGACATCTGCTTAGATTGTGGAATAGTGTGCCCTGGGAACCTAACTGAGCCTTGGTTCTGGATCTCTGTGGCCTGGGAACATGACATCGGTGGATTCTGGAACCCTGTGGCCTGGGAACATGAGAACGGTTTGAGTCTGGAACCCTGTGGCCTGGCAACATGACTGAGGCTTGATTCTGGAACACTGTGGCCCGGCAACATGACTGAGGTTTGATTCTGGATCCCTGTGGCCTGGGAACATGACTGAGGCGTGATTCTGGAAAACTGTGGCCTGGGAACATGACATCTGTTTAGATTGTGGAATAGTGTGCCCTGGGAACCTGACTGAGCCTTGGTTCTGGAACTCTGTGGACTGGGAACATGACTGAGGTTTATTCTAGAACCCTGTAGCCTGGCAACATAACTGAGGATTGATTCTGGAACCCTGTGGCCTGGGAACATGACATCGGAGGATTCTGGAACCCTGTGGCCTGGGAACATGAGAACGGTTTGATTCTGGAACCCTGTGGCCTGGCAACATGACTGAGGCTTGATTCTGGAACCCTGTGGCCTGGCAACATGACTGAGGCTTGATTCTGGAACCGTGTGGCCTGGGAACTTGAGTGGGGTTTGATCGCAGAAACCTGTGGACTGGCCACATGACTGAGGTTTGATGGTGGAACCCTGTGCACTGGGAACATGAGTGAGGCCTGATACTGGAACCCCGTGGCGTGGGAACATGCCATTGGTTTGATTCTGGAACCCTGTTTCCTGAGAACATGACTGAGGTTTGATGGTTGAACCCTGTGGCATGGCAACATGATTGAGGTTTGATTGTGGAACCCTCAGGCTTGGGAACATGACTGAGGCTTAATGGTGGAACACTGTGGCCTGGAAACAGGAATGAGGTTTGATGGTCGAACCCTGTGGCCTGGCAACATGAATGAGGTTTGATTCTGGAAAACTGTGTCCTGGGAACATGACATCTGCTTAGATTGTGGAATAGTGTGCCCTGGGAACCTAACTGAGCCTTGGTTCTGGATATCTGTGGCCTGGGAACATGACATCGGTGGATTCTGGAACCCTGTGGCCTGGGAACATGAGAACGGTTTGAGTCTGGAACCCTGTGGCCTGGCAACATGACTTAGGTTTGATTCTGGATCCCTGTGGCCTGGGAACATGACTGAGGCGTGATTCTGGAAAACTGTGGCCTGGGAACATGACATCTGTTTAGATTGTGGAATAGTGTGCCCTGGGAACCTGACTGAGCCTTGGTTCTGGAACTCTGTGGACTGGGAACATGACTGAGGTTTATTCTAGAACCCTGTAGCCTGGGAACATAACTGAGGATTGATTCTGGAACCCTGTGGCCTGGGAACATGACATCGGTGGATTCTGGAACCCTGTGGCCTGGGAACATGAGAACGGTTTGATTCTGGAACCCTGTGTCCTGGCAACATGACTGAGGCTTGATTCTGGAACCCTGTGGCCTGGCAACATGACTGAGCCTTGATTCTGGAACCCTGTGGCCTGGCAACATGACTGAGGCTTGATTCTGGAACCCTGTGGCCTGGGAACTTGACTGGGGTTTGATCGCAGAAACCTGTGGACTGGCCACATGACTGAGGTTTGATGGTGGAACCCTGTGCACTGGGAACATGACTGAGGCCTGATACTGGAACCCCGTAGCGTGGGAACATGCCATTGGTTTGATTCTGGAACCTTGTTTCCTGAGAACATGACTGAGGTTTGATGGTTGAATCCTGTGGCATGGCAACATGATTGAGGTTTGATTGTGGATCCCTCAGGCTTGGGAACATGACTGAGGCTTAATGGTGGAACACTGTGGCCTGGAAACAGGAACGAGGTTTGATGGTGGAACCCTGTGGCCTGGCAACATAACTGAAGTTTGATTCTGGAAAACTGTGGCCTGGGAAGATGACATCTGTTTAGATTGTGGAATAGTGTGCCCTGGGAACCTGACTGAGCCTTGGTTCTGGAACTCTGTGGACGGGGAACATGACTGAGGTTTATTCTAGAACCCTGTAGCCTGGGAACATAACTGAGGATTGATTCTGGAACCCTGTGGCCTGGGAACATGACATCGGTGGATTCTGGAACCCTGTGGCCTGGGAACATGAGAACGGTTTGATTCTGGAACCCTTTAGCCTGGCAACATGACTGAGGCTTGATTCTGGAACCCTGTGGACTGGCACCATGACTGAGGCTTGATTCTGGAACCCTGTGGCCTGGCAACATGACTGAGGCTTGATTCTGGAACCGTGTGGCCTGGGAACTTGAGTGGGGTTTGATCGCAGAAACCTGTGGACTGGCCACATGACTGAGGTTTGATGGTGGAACCCTGTGCACTGGGAACATGACATCTGCTTAGATTGTGGAATAGTGTGCCCTGGGAACCTAACTGAGCCTTGGTTCTGGATCTCTGTGGCCTGGGAACATGACATCGGTGGATTCTGGAACCCTGTGGCCTGGGAACATGAGAACGGTTTGAGTCTGGAACCCTGTGGCCTGGCAACATGACTGAGGCTTGATTCTGTAACCCTCTGGCCTGGCAACATGACTGAGGTTTGATTCTGGATCCCTGTGGCCTGGGAACATGACTGAGGCGTGATTCTGGAAAACTGTGGCCTGGGAACATGACATCTGTTTAGATTGTGGAATAGTGTGCCCTGGGAACCTGACTGAGCCTTGGTTCTGGAACTCTGTGGACTGGGAACATGACTGAGGTTTATTCTAGAACCCTGTAGCCTGGCAACATAACTGAGGATTGATTCTGGAACCCTGTGGCCTGGGAACATGACATCGGAGGATTCTGGAACCCTGTGGCCTGGGAACATGAGAACGGTTTGATTCTGGAACCCTGTGGCCTGGCAACATGACTGAGGCTTGATTCTGGAACCCTGTGGCCAGGCAACATGACTGAGGCTTGATTCTGGATCCCTGTGAATTGGGAACATGACTAAGGCGTGATTCTGGAAAACTGTGGCCTGGGAACATGATATCTGTTTAGATTGTGGAATAGTGTGCCCTGGGAACATGACTGAGCCTTGGTTCTGGAACTCTGTGGACTGGGAACATGACTGAGGTTTATTCTAGAACCCTGTAGCCTGGGAACATAACTGAGGATTGATTCTGGAACCCTGTGGCCTGGGAACATGACATCGGTGGATTCTGGAACCCTGTGGCCTGGGAACATGAGATCGGTTTGCTTCTGGAACCCTGCGGCCTGGTAACATGACTGAGCCTTGATTCTGGAACCCTGTGGCCTGGCAACATGACTGAGGCTTGATTCTAGAACCATGTGGCCTGGCAACATGACTGAGGCTTGAATCTGAAACCGTGTGGCCTGGGAACTTGACTGGGGTTTGATCGCAGAAACCTGTGGACTGGCCACATGACTGAGGTTTGATGGTGGAACCCTGTGCACTGGGAACATGACTGAGGCCTGATACTGGAACCCCGTGGCGTGGGAACATGCCATTGGTTTGATTCTGGAACCCTGTTTCCTGAGAACATGACTGAGGTTTGATGGTTGAACCCTGTGGCATGGCAACATGATTGAGGTTTGATTGTGGAACCCTCAGGCTTGGGAACATGACTGAGGCTTAATGGTGGAACACTGTGGCCTGGAAACAGGAATGAGGTTTGATGGTGGAACCCTGTGGCCTGGCAACATGACTGAGGTTTGATTCTGGAAAACTGTGTCCTGGGAACGTGACATCTGTTTAGATTGTGGAATAGTGTGCCCTGGGAACCTAACTGAGCCTTGGTTCTGGATCTCTGTAGACTGGGAACATGACTGAGGTTTATTCTAGAACCCTGTAGCCTGGGAACATAACTGAGGATTGATTCTGGAACCCTGTGGCCTGGGAACATGACATCGGTGGATTCTGGAACCCTGTGGCCTGGGAACACGAGAACGGTTTGATTCTGGAACCCTGTGGCCTGGCAACATGACTGAGCCTTGATTCTGGAACCCTGTGGCCTGCAACATGACTGAGGCTTGATTCTGGAACCCTGTGGCCTGGCAACATGACTGAGGCTTGATTCTGAAACCGTGTGGCCTGGGAACTTGACTGGGGTTTGATCGCAGAAACCTGTGGAATGTCCACATGACTGAGGTTTGATGGTGGATCCCTGTGCACTGGGAACATGACTGAGGACTGATACTGGAATCCCGTGGCGTGGGAACATGCCATTGGTTTGATTCTGGAACCCTGTTTCCTGAGAACATGACTGACGTTTGATGTTTGAACCCTGTGGCCTGGCAACATGACTGAGGTTTGATTCTGGAACCCTGTGGCCTGGCAACATGACTGAGGCTTGATTCTGGAACATTGTGGCCCGGCAACATGACTGAGGTTTGATTCTGGATCCCTGTGGCCTGGGAACATGACTGAGGCGTGATTCTGGAAAACTGTGGCCTGGGAACATGACATCTGTTTAGATTGTGGAATAGTGTGCCCTGGGAACCTGACTGAGCCTTGGTTCTGGAACTCTGTGGACTGGGAACATGACTGAGGTTTATTCTAGAACCCTGTAGCCTGGGAACATAACTGAGGATTGATTCTGGAACCCTGTGGCCTGGGAACATGACATCGGTGGATTCTGGAACCCTGTGGCCTGGGAACATGAGAACGGTTTGATTCTGTAACCCTGTGGCCTGGCAACATGACTGAGGCTTGATTCTGGAACCCTGTGGCCTGGCAACATGACTGAGGCTTGATTCTGGATCCCTGTGGCCTGGGAATATGACTAAGGCGTGATTCTGGAAAACTGTGGCCTGGGAACATGATATCTGTTTAGATTGTGGAATAGTGTGCCCTGGGAACCTGACTGAGCCTTGGTTCTGGAACTCTGTGGACTGGGAACATGACTGAGGTCTATTCTAGAACCCTGTAGCCTGGGAACATAACTGAGGATTGATTCTGGAACCGTGTGGCCTGGGAACTTGAGTGGGGTTTGATCGCAGAAACCTGTGGACTGGCCACATGAGTGAGGTTTGATGGTGGAACCCTGTGCACTGGGAACATGACATCTGCTTAGATTGTGGAATAGTGTGCCCTCGGAACCTAACTGAGCCTTGGTTCTGGATCTCTGTGGCCTGGGAACATGACATCGGTGGATTCTGGAACCCTGTGGCCTGGGAACATGAGAACGGTTTGAGTCTGGAACCCTGTGGCCTGGCAACATGACTGAGGCTTGATTCTGTAACCCTGTGGCCTGGCAACATGACTGAGGTTTGATTCTGGATCCCTGTGGCCTGGGAACATGACTGAGGCGTGATTCTGGAAAACTGTGGCCTGGGAACATGACATCTGTTTAGATTGTGGAATAGTGTGCCCTGGGAACCTCACTGAGCCTTGGTTCTGGAACTCTGTGGACTGGGAACATGACTGAGGTTTATTCTAGAACCCTGTAGCCTGGCAACATAACTGAGGATTGATTCTGGAACCCTGTGGCCTGGGAACATGACATCGGAGGATTCTGGAACCCTGTGGCCTGGGAACATGAGAACGGTTTGATTCTGGAACCCTGTGGCCTGGCAACATGACTGAGGCTTGATTCTGGAACCCTGTGGCCTGGCAACATGACTGAGGCTTGATTCTGGATCCCTGTGGCCTGGGAACATGACTAAGGCGTGATTCTGGAAAACTGTGGCCTGGGAACATGATATCTGTTTAGATTGTGGAATAGTGTGCCCTGGGAACCTAACTGAGCCTTGGTTCTGGATCTCTGTGGCCTGGGAACATGACATCGGTGGATTCTGGAACCCTGTGGCCTGGGAACATGAGAACGGTTTGAGTCTGGAACCCTGTGGCCTGGCAACATGACTGAGGCTTGATTCTGGAACACTGTGGCCCGGCAACATGACTGAGGTTTGATTCTGGATCCCTGTGGCCTGGGAACATGACTGAGGCGTGATTCTGGAAAACTGTGGCCTGGGAACATGACATCTGTTTAGATTGTGGAATAGTGTGCCCTGGGAACCTGACTGAGCCTTGGTTCTGGAACTCTGTGGACTGGGAACATGACTGAGGTTTATTCTAGAACCCTGTAGCCTGGGAACATAACTGAGGATTGATTCTGGAACCCTGAGGCCTGGGAACATGACATCGGTGGATTCTGGAACCCTGTGGCCTGGGAACATGACATCGGTGGATTCTGGAACCCTGTGGCCTGGGAACATGAGAACGGTTTGCTTCTGGAACCCTGCGGCCTGGTAACATGACTGAGCCTTGATTCTGGAACCCTGTGGCCTGGCAACATGACTGAGGCTTGATTCTGGAACCATGTGGCCTGGCAAAATGACTGAGGCTTGATTCTGAAACCGTGTGGCCTGGGAACTTGACTGGGGTTTGATCGCAGAAACCTGTGGACTGGCCACATGACTGAGGTTTGATGGTGGAACCCTGTGCACTGGGAACATGACTGAGGCCTGATACTGGAACCCCGTGGCGTGGGAACATGCCATTGGTTTGATTCTGGAACCCTGTTTCCTGAGAACATGACTGAGGTTTGATGGTTGAACCCTGTGGCATGGCAACATGATTGAGGTTTGATTGTGGAACCCTCAGGCTTGGGAACATGACTGAGGCTTAATGGTGGAACACTGTGGCCTGGAAACAGGAATGAGGTTTGATGGTGGAACCCTGTGGCCTGGCAACATGACTGAGGTTTGATTCTGGAAAACTGTGTCCTGGGAACGTGACATCTGTTTACATTGTGGAATAGTGTGCCCTGGGAACCTAACTGAGCCTTGGTTCTGGATCTCTGTAGACTGGGAACATGACTGAGGTTTATTCTAGAACCCTGTAGCCTGGGAACATAACTGAGGATTGATTCTGGAACCCTGTGGCCTGGGAACATGACATCGGTGGATTCTGGAACCCTGTGGCCTGGGAACACGAGAACGGTTTGATTCTGGAACCCTGTGGCCTGGCAACATGACTGAGCCTTGATTCTGGAACCCTGTGGCCTGCAACATGACTGAGGCTTGATTCTGGAACCCTGTGGCCTGGCAACATGACTGAGGCTTGATTCTGAAACCGTGTGGCCTGGGAACTTGACTGGGGTTTGATCGCAGAAACCTGTGGAATGTCCACATGACTGAGGTTTGATGGTGGATCCCTGTGCACTGGGTACATGACTGAGGACTGATACTGGAATCCCGTGGCGTGGGAACATGCCATTGGTTTGATTCTGGAACCCTGTTTCCTGAGAACATGACTGACGTTTGATGGTTGAACCCTGTGGCCTGGCAACATGACTGAGGTTTGATTCTGGAACCCTGTGGCCTGGCAACATGACTGAGGCTTGATTCTGGAATATTGTGGCCCGGCAACATGACTGAGGTTTGATTCTGGATCCCTGTGGCCTGGGAACATGACTGAGGCGTGATTCTGGAAAACTGTGGCCTGGGAACATGACATCTGTTTAGATTGTGGAATAGTGTGCCCTGGGAACCTGACTGAGCCTTGGTTCTGGAACTCTGTGGACTGGGAACATGACTGAGGTTTATTCTAGAACCCTGTAGCCTGGGAACATAACTGAGGATTGATTCTGGAACCCTGTGGCCTGGGAACATGACATCGGTGGATTCTGGAACCCTGTGGCCTGGGAACATGAGAACGGTTTGATTCTGTAACCCTGTGGCCTGGCAACATGACTGAGGCTTGATTCTGGAACCCTGTGGCCTGGCAACATGACTGAGGCTTGATTCTGGATCCCTGTGGCCTGGGAATATGACTAAGGCGTGATTTTGGAAAACTGTGGCCTGGGAACATGATATCTGTTTAGATTGTGGAATAGTGTGCCCTGGGAACCTGACTGAGCCTTGGTTCTGGAACTCTGTGGACTGGGAACATGACTGAGGTCTATTCTAGAACCCTGTAGCCTGGGAACATAACTGAGGATTGATTCTGGAACCGTGTGGCCTGGGAACTTGAGTGGGGTTTGATCGCAGAAACCTGTGGACTGGCCACATGACTGAGGTTTGATGGTGGAACCCTGTGCACTGGGAACATAACATCTGCTTAGATTGTGGAATAGTGTGCCCTGGGAACCTAACTGAGCCTTGGTTCTGGATCTCTGTGGCCTGGGAACATGACATCGGTGGATTCTGGAACCCTGTGGCCTGGGAACATGAGAACGGTTTGAGTCTGGAACCCTGTGGCCTGGCAACATGACTGAGGCTTGATTCTGGAACCCTATGGCCTGGCAACATGACTGAGGTTTGATTCTGGATCCCTGTGGCCTGGGAACATGACTGAGGCGTGATTCTGGAAAACTGTGGCCTGGGAACATGACATCTGTTTAGATTGTGGAATAGTGTGCCCTGGGAACCTGACTGAGCCTTGGTTCTGGAACTCTGTGGACTGGGAACATGACTGAGGTTTATTCTAGAACCCTGTAGCCTGGCAACATAACTGAGGATTAATTCTGGAACCCTGTGGCCTGGGAACATGACATCGGAGGATTCTGGAACCCTGTGGCCTGGGAACATGAGAACGGTTTGATTCTGGAACCCTGTGGCCTGGCAACATGACTGAGGCTTGATTCTGGAACCCTGTGGCCTGGCAACATGACTGAGGCTTGATTCTGGATCCCTGTGGCCTGGGAACATGACTAAGGCGTGATTCTGGAAAACTGTGGCCTGGGAACATGATATCTGTTTAGATTGTGGAATAGTGTGCCCTGGGAACCTAACTGAGCCTTGGTTCTGGATCTCTGTGGCCTGGGAACATGACATCGGTGGATTCTGGAACCCTGTGGCCTGGGAACATGAGAACGGTTTGAGTCTGGAACCCTGTGGCCTGGCAACATGACTGAGGCTTGATTCTGGAACACTGTGGCCCGGCAACATGACTGAGGTTTGATTCTGGATCCCTGTGGCCTGGGAACATGACTGAGGCGTGATTCTGGAAAACTGTGGCCTGGGAACATGACATCTGTTTAGATTGTGGAATAGTGTGCCCTGGGAACCTGACTGAGCCTTGGTTCTGGAACTCTGTGGACTGGGAACATGACTGAGGTTTATTCTAGAACCCTGTAGCCTGGGAACATAACTGAGGATTGATTCTGGAACCCTGTGGCCTGGGAACATGACATCGGTGGATTCTGGAACCCTGTGGCCTGGGAACACGAGACCGGTTTGATTCTGGAACCCTGTGGCCTGGCAACATGACTGAGCCTTGATTCTGGAACCCTGTGGCCTGGCAACATGACTGAGGCTTGATTCTGGAACCCTGTGGCCTGGCAACATGACTGAGGCTTGATTCTGAAACCGTGTGGCCTGGGAACTTGACTGGGGTTTGATCGCAGAAACCTGTGGAATGTCCACATGACTGAGGTTTGATGGTGGATCCCTGTGCACTGGGAACATGACTGAGGACTGATACTGTAATCCCGTGGCGTGGGAACATGCCATTGGTTTGATTCTGGAACCCTGTTTCCTGAGAACATGACTGAGGTTTGATGGTTGAACCCTGTGGCCTGGCAACATGACTGAGGTTTGATTCTGGAACCCTGTGGCCTGGCAACATGACTGAGGCTTGATTCTGGAACATTGTGGCCCGGCAACATGACTGAGGTTTGATTCTGGATCCCTGTGGCCTGGGAACATGACTGAGGCGTGATTCTGGAAAACTGTGGCCTGGGAACATGACATCTGTTTAGATTGTGGAATAGTGTGCCCTGGGAACCTGACTGAGCCTTGGTTCTGGAACTCTGTGGACTGGGAACATGACTGAGGTTTTTTCTAGAACCCTGTAGCCTGGGAACATAACTGAGGATTGATTCTGGAACCCTGTGGCCTGGGAACATGACATCGGTGGATTCTGGAACCCTGTGGCCTGGGAACATGAGAACGGTTTGATTCTGTAACCCTGTGGCCTGGCAACATGACTGAGGCTTGATTCTGGAATCCTGTGGCCTGGCAACATGACTGAGGCTTGATTCTGGATCCCTGTGGCCTGGGAACATGACTAAGGCGTGATTCTGGAAAACTGTGGCCTGGGAACATGATATCTGTTTAGATTGTGGAATAGTGTGCCCTGGGAACCTGACTGAGCCTTGGTTCTGGAACTCTGTGGACTGGGAACATGACTGAGGTCTATTCTAGAACCCTGTAGCCTGGGAACATAACTGAGGATTGATTCTGGAAGCCTGTGGCCTGGGAACATGACATCGGTGGATTCTGGAACCCTGTGGCATGGGAACATGAGAACGGTTTGATTCTGGAACCCTGTGTCCTGGCAACATGACTGAGGCTTGATTCTGGGACCCTGTGGCCTGGCAACATGACTGAGCCTTGATTCTGGAACCCTGTGGCCTGGCAACATGACTGAGGCTTGATTCTGGAACCGTGTGGCCTGGGAACTTGACTGGGGTTTGATCGCAGAAACCTGTGGACTGGCCACATGACTGAGGTTTGATGGTGGAACCCTGTGCACTGGGAACATGACTGAGGCCTGATACTGGAACCCCGTAGCGTGGGAACATGCCATTGGTTTGATTCTGGAACCCTGTTTCGGGAGAACATGACTGAGGTTTGATGGTTGAACCCTGTGGCATGGCAACATGATTGAGGCTTGATTGTGGATCCCTCAGGCTTGGGAACATGACTGAGGCTTAATGGTGGAACACTGTGGCCTGGAAACAGGAACGAGGTTTGATGGTGGAACCCTGTGGCCTGGCAACATAACTGAAGTTTGATTCTGGAAAACTGTGGCCTGGGAACATGACATCTGTTTAGATTGTGGAATAGTGTGCCCTGGGAACCTGACTGAGCCTTGGTTCTGGAACTCTGTGGACGGGAAACATGACTGAGGTTTATTCTAGAACCCTGTAGCCTGGGAACATAACTGAGGATTGATTCTGGAACCCTGTGGCCTGGGAACATGACATCGGTGGATTCTGGAACCCTGTGGCCTGGGAACATGAGAACGGTTTGATTCTGGAACCCTTTGGCCTGGCAACATGACTGAGGCTTGATTCTGGAACCCTGTGGACTGGCAACATGACTGAGGCTTGATTCTGGAACCCTGTGGCCTGGCAACATGACTGAGGCTTGATTCTGGAACCGTGTGGCCTGGGAAGTTGAGTGGGGTTTGATCGCAGAAACCTGTGGACTGGCCACATGACTGAGGTTTGATGGTGGAACCCTGTGCACTGGGAACATGACATCTGCTTAGATTGTGGAATAGTGTGCCCTGGGAACCTAACTGAGCCTTGGTTCTGGATCTCTGTGGCCTGGGAACATGACATCGGTGGATTCTGGAACCCTGTGGCCTGGGAACATGAGAACGGTTTGAGTCTGGAACCCTGTGGCCTGGCAACATGACTGAGGCTTGATTCTGTAACCCTGTGGCCTGGCAACATGACTGAGGTTTGATTCTGGAAAACTGTGTCCTGGGAACGTGACATCTGTTTAGATTGTGGAATAGTGTGCCTTGGGAACCTAACTGAGCCTTGGTTCTGGATCTCTGTAGACTGGGAACATGACTGAGGTTTATTCTAGAACCCTGTAGCCTGGGAACATAACTGAGGATTGATTCTGGAACCCTGCGGCCTGGGAACATGACATCGGTGGATTCTGGAACCCTGTGGCCTGGGAACATGAGAACGGTTTGATTCTGGAACCCTGTGGCCTGGCAACATGACTGAGCCTTGATTCTGGAACCCTGTGGCCTGGCAACATGACTGAGGCTTGATTCTGGAACCCTGTGGCCTGGCAACATGACTGAGGCTTGATTCTGAAACCGTGTGGCCTGGGAACTTGACTGGGGTTTGATCGCAGAAACCTGTGGAATGTCCACATGACTGAGGTTTGATGGTGGATCCCTGTGCACTGGGAACATGACTGAGGACTGATACTGGAATCCCGTGGCGTGGGAACATGCCATTGGTTTGATTCTGGAACCCTGTTTCCTGAGAACATGACTGAGGTTTGATGGTTGAACCCTGTGGCCTGGCAACATGACTGAGGTTTGATTCTGGAACCCTGTGGCCTGGCAACATGACTGAGGCTTGATTCTGGAACATTGTGGCCCGGCAACATGACTGAGGTTTGATTCTGGATCCCTGTGGCCTGGGAACATGACTGAGGCGTGATTCTGGAAAACTGTGGCCTGGGAACATGACATCTGTTTAGATTGTGGAATAGTGTGCCCTGGGAACCTGACTGAGCCTTGGTTCTGGAACTCTGTGGACTGGGAACATGACTGAGGTTTATTCTAGAACCCTGTAGCCTGGGAACATAACTGAAGATTGATTCTGGAACCCTGTGGCCTGGGAACATGACATCGGTGGATTCTGGAACCCTGTGGCCTGGGAACATGAGAACGGTTTGATTCTGTAACCCTGTGGCCTGGCAACATGACTGAGGCTTGATTCTGGAACCCTGTGGCCTGGCAACATGCCTGAGGCTTGATTCTGGATCCCTGTGGCCTGGGAACATGACTAAGGCGTGATTCTGGAAAACTGTGGCCTGGGAACTTGATATCTGTTTAGATTGTGGAATAGTGTGCCCTGGGAACCTGACTGAGCCTTGGTTCTGGAACTCTGTGGACTGGGAACATGACTGAGGTTTATTCTAGAACCCTGTAGCCTGGCAACATAACTGAGGATTGATTCTGGAACCGTGTGGCCTGGGAACTTGACTGGGGTTTGATCGCAGAAACCTGTGGACTGGCCACATGACTGAGGTTTGATGGTGGAACCCTGTGCACTGGGAACATGACTGAGGCCTGATACTGGAACCCCGTGGCGTGGGAACATGCCATTGGTTTGATTCTGGAACCCTGTTTCCTGAGAACATGACTGAGGTTTGATGGTTGAACCCTGTGGCATGGCAACATGATTGAGGTTTGATTGTGGAACCCTCAGGCTTGGGAACATGACTGAGGCTTAATGGTGGAACACTGTGGCCTGGAAACAGGAATGAGTTTTGATGGTGGAACCCTGTGGCCTGGCAACATGACTGAGGTTTGATTCTGGAAAACTGTGTCCTGGGAACGTGACATCTGTTTAGATTGTGGAATAGTGTGCCTTGGGAACCTAACTGAGCCTTGGTTCTGGATCTCTGTAGACTGGGAACATGACTGAGGTTTATTCTAGAACCCTGTAGCCTGGGAACATAACTGAGGATTGATTCTGGAACCCTGTGGCCTGGGAACATGACATCGGTGGATTCTGGAACCCTGTGGCCTGGGAACATGAGAACCGTTTGATTCTGGAACCCTGTGGCCTGGCAACATGACTGAGCCTTGATTCTGGAACCCTGTGGCCTGGCAACATGACTGAGGCTTGATTCTGGAACCCTGTGGCCTGGCAACATGACTGAGGCTTGATTCTGAAACCGTGTGGCCTGGGAACTTGACTGGGGTTTGATCGCAGAAACCTGTGGAATGTCCACATGACTGAGGTTTGATGGTGGATCCCTGTGCACTGGGAACATGACTGAGGACTGATACTGGAATCCCGTGGCGTGGGAACATGCCATTGGTTTGATTCTGGAACCCTGTTTCCTGAGAACATGACTGAGGTTTGATGGTTGAACCCTGTGGCCTGGCAACATGACTGAGGTTTGATTCTGGAACCCTGTGGCCTGGCAAAATGACTGAGGCTTGATTCTGGAACATTGTGGCCCGGCAACATGACTGAGGTTTGATTCTGGATCCCTGTGGCCTGGGAACATGACTGAGGCGTGATTCTGGAAAACTGTGGCCTGGGAACATGACATCTGTTTAGATTGTGGAATAGTGTGCCCTGGGAACCTGACTGAGCCTTGGTTCTGGAACTCTGTGGACTGGGAATATGACTGAGGTTTATTCTAGAACCCTGTAGCCTGGGAACATAACTGAGGATTGATTCTGGAACCCTGTGGCCTGGGAACATGACATCGGTGGATTCTGGAAACCTGTGGCCTGGGAACATGAGAACGGTTTGATTCTGTAACCCTGTGGCCTGGCAACATGACTGAGGCTTGATTCTGGAACCCTGTGGCCTGGCAACATGCCTGAGGCTTGATTCTGGATCCCTGTGGCCTGGGAACATGACTAAGGCGTGATTCTGGAAAACTGTGGCCTGGGAACTTGATATCTGTTTAGATTGTGGAATAGTGTGCCCTGGGAACCTGACTGAGCCTTGGTTCTGGAACTCTGTGGACTGGGAACATGACTGAGGTCTATTCTAGAACCCTGTAGCCTGGGAACATAACTGAGGATTGATTCTGGAAGCCTGTGGCCTGGGAACATGACATCGGTGGATTCTGGAACCCTGTGGCATGGGAACATGAGAACGGTTTGATTCTGGAACCCTGTGTCCTGGCAACATGACTGAGGCTTGATTCTGGGACCCTGTGGCCTGGCAACATGACTGAGCCTTGATTCTGGAACCCTGTGGCCTGGCAACATGACTGAGGCTTGATTCTGGAACCGTGTGGCCTGGGAACTTGACTGGGGTTTGATCGCAGAAACCTGTGGACTGGCCACATGACTGAGGTTTGATGGTGGAACCCTGTGCACTGGGAATATGACTGAGGCCTGATACTGGAACCCCGTAGCGTGGGAACATGCCATTGGTTTGATTCTGGAACCCTGTTTCCTGAGAACATGACTGAGGTTTGATGGTTGAACCCTGTGGCATGGCAACATGATTGAGGTTTGATTGTGGATCCCTCAGGCTTGGGAACATGACTGAGGCTTAATGGTGGAACACTGTGGCCTGGAAACAGGAACGAGGTTTGATGGTGGAACCCTGTGGCCTGGCAACATGACTTAGGTTTGATTCTGGAACCCTGTGGCCTGGCAACATGACTGAGGCTTGATTCTGGAACATTGTGGCCCGGCAACATGACTGAGGTTTGATTCTGGATACCTGTGGCCTGGGAACATGACTGAGGCGTGATTCTGGAAAACTGTGGCCTGGGAACATGACATCTGTTTAGATTGTGGAATAGTGTGCCCTGGGAACCTGACTGAGCCTTGGTTCTGGAACTCTGTGGACTGGGAACATGACTGAGGTTTATTCTAGAACCCTGTAGCCTGGGAACATAACTGAGGATTGATTCTGGAACCCTGTGGCCTGGGAACATGACATCGGTGGATTCTGGAACCCTGTGGCCTGGGAACATGAGAACGGTTTGATTCTGGAACCCTGTGGCCTGGCAACATGACTGAGGCTTGATTCTGGAACCCTGTGGCCTGGCAACATGACTGAGGCTTGATTCTGGATCCCTGTGGCCTGGGAACATGACTAAGGCGTGATTCTGGAAAACTGTGGCCTGGGAACATGATATCTGTTTAGATTGTGGAATAGTGTGCCCTGGGAACCTGACTGAGCCTTGCTTCTGGAACTCTGTGGACTGGGAACATGACTGAGGTCTATTCTAGAACCCTGTAGCCTGGGAACATAACTGAGGATTGATTCTGGAAGCCTGTGGCCTGGGAACATGACATCGGTGGATTCTGGAACCCTGTGGCATGGGAACATGAGAACGGTTTGATTCTGGAACCCTGTGTCCTGGCAACATGACTGAGGCTTGATTCTGGGACCCTGTGGCCTGGCAACATGACTGAGCCTTGATTCCTGAACCCTGTGGCCTGGCAACATGACTGAGGCTTGATTCTGGAACCGTGTGGCCTGGGAACATGACTGGGGTTTGATCGCAGAAACCTGTGGACTGGCCACATGACTGAGGTTTGATGGTTGAAACCTGTGGCATGGCAACATGATTGAGGTTTGATTGTGGATCCCTCAGGCTTGGGAACATGACTTACGCTTAATGGTGGAACACTGTGGCCTGGAAACAGGAACGAGGTTTGATGGTGGAACCCTGTGGCCTGGCAACATAACTGAAGTTTGATTCTGGAAAACTGTGGCCTGGGAACATGACATCTGTTTAGATTGTGGAATAGTGTGCCCTGGGAACCTGACTGAGCCTTGGTTCTGGAACTCTGTGGACGGGGAACATGACTGAGGTTTATTCTAGAACCCTGTAGCCTGGGAACATAACTGAGGATTGATTCTGGAACCCTGTGGCCTGGGAACATGACATCGGTGGATTCTGGAACCCTGTGGCCTGGGAACATGAGAACGGTTTGATTCTGGAACCCTTTGGCCTGGCAACATGACTGAGGCTTGATTCTGGAACCCTGTGGACTGGCAAAATGACTGAGGCTTGATTCTGGAACCCTGTGGCCTGGCAACATGACTGAGGCTTGATTCTGGAACCGTGTGGCCTGGGAACTTGAGTGGGGTTTGATCGCAGAAACCTGTGGACTGGCCACATGACTGAGGTTTGATGGTGGAACCCTGTGCACTGGGAACATGACATCTGCTTAGATTGTGGAATAGTGTGCCCTGGGAACCTAACTGAGCCTTGGTTCTGGATCTCTGTGGCCTGGGAACATGACATCGGTGGATTCTGGAACCCTGTGGCCTGGGAACATGAGAACGGTTTGAGTCTGGAACCCTGTGGCCTGGCAACATGACTGAGGCTTGATTCTGTAACCCTGTGGCCTGGCAACATGACTGAGGTTTGATTCTGGATCCCTGTGGCCTGGGAACATGACTGAGGCGTGATTCTGGAAAACTGTGGCCTGGGAACATGACATCTGTTTAGATTGTGGAATAGTGTGCCCTGGGAACCTGACTGAGCCTTGGTTCTGGAACTCTGTGGACTGGGAACATGACTGAGGTTTATTCTAGAACCCTGTAGCCTGGGAACATAACTGAGGATTGATTCTGGAACCCTGTGTCCTGGCAACATGACTGAGGCTTGATTCTGAAACCGTGTGGCCTGGGAACTTGACTGAGGCCTGATACTGGAACCCCGTGGCGTGGGAACATGCCATTGGTTTGATTCTGAAACCCTGTTTCCTGAGAACATGACTGAGGTTTGATGGTTGAACCCTGTGGCATGGCAACATGATTGAGGTTTGATTGTGGAACCCTCAGGCTTGGGAACATGACTGAGGCTTAATGGTGGAACACTGTGGCCTGGAAACAGGAATGAGGTTTGATGGTGGAACCCTGTGACCTGGCAACATGACTGAGGTTTGATTCTGGAAAACTGTGTCCTGGGAACGTGACATCTGTTTAGATTGTGGAATAGTGTGCACTGGGAACCTAACTGAGCCTTGGTACTGGATCTCTGTAGACTGGGAACATGACTGAGGTTTATTCTAGAACCCTGTAGCCTGGGAACATAACTGAGGATTGATTCTGGAACCCTGTGGCCTGGGAACATGACATCCGTGGATTCTGGAACCCTGTGGCCTGGGAAAATGAGAACGGTTTGATTCTGGAACCCTGTGGCCTGGCAACATGACTCAGCCTTGATTCTGGATCCCTGTGGCCTGGGAACATGACTAAGGCGTGATTCTGGAAAACTGTGGCCTGGGAACATGATATCTGTTTAGATTGTGGAATAGTGTGCCCTGGGAACCTGACTGAGCCTTGGTTCTGGAACTCTGTGGACTGGGAACATGACTGAGGTCTATTCTAGAACCCTGTAGCCTGGGAACATAACTGAGGATTGATTCTGGAAGCCTGTGGCCTGGGAACATGACATCGGTGGATTCTGGAACCCTGTGGCATGGGAACATGAGAACGGTTTGATTCTGGAACCCTGTGTCCTGGCAACATGACTGAGGCTTGATTCTGGGACCCTGTGGCCTGGCAACATGACTGAGCCTTGATTCTGGAACCCTGTGGCCTGGCAACATGACTGAGGCTTGATTCTGGAACCGTGTGGCCTGGGAACTTGACTGGGGTTTGATCGCAGAAACCTGTGGACTGGCCACATGACTGAGGTTTGATGGTGGAACCCTGTGCACTGGGAATATGACTGAGGCCTGATACTGGAACCCCGTAGCGTGGGAACATGCCATTGGTTTGATTCTGGAACCCTGTTTCCTGAGAACATGACTGAGGTTTGATGGTTGAACCCTGTGGCATGGCAACATGATTGAGGTTTGATTGTGGATCCCTCAGGCTTGGGAACATGACTGAGGCTTAATGGTGGAACACTGTGGCCTGGAAACAGGAACGAGGTTTGATGGTGGAACCCTGTGGCCTGGCAACATGACTTAGGTTTGATTCTGGAACCCTGTGGCCTGGCAACATGACTGAGGCTTGATTCTGGAACATTGTGGCCCGGCAACATGACTGAGGTTTGATTCTGGATACCTGTGGCCTGGGAACATGACTGAGGCGTGATTCTGGAAAACTGTGGCCTGGGAACATGACATCTGTTTAGATTGTGGAATAGTGTGCCCTGGGAACCTGACTGAGCCTTGGTTCTGGAACTCTGTGGACTGGGAACATGACTGAGGTTTATTCTAGAACCCTGTAGCCTGGGAACATAACTGAGGATTGATTCTGGAACCCTGTGGCCTGGGAACATGACATCGGTGGATTCTGGAACCCTGTGGCCTGGGAACATGAGAACGGTTTGATTCTGGAACCCTGTGGCCTGGCAACATGACTGAGGCTTGATTCTGGAACCCTGTGGCCTGGCAACATGACTGAGGCTTGATTCTGGATCCCTGTGGCCTGGGAACATGACTAAGGCGTGATTCTGGAAAACTGTGGCCTGGGAACATGATATCTGTTTAGATTGTGGAATAGTGTGCCCTGGGAACCTGACTGAGCCTTGCTTCTGGAACTCTGTGGACTGGGAACATGACTGAGGTCTATTCTAGAACCCTGTAGCCTGGGAACATAACTGAGGATTGATTCTGGAAGCCTGTGGCCTGGGAACATGACATCGGTGGATTCTGGAACCCTGTGGCATGGGAACATGAGAACGGTTTGATTCTGGAACCCTGTGTCCTGGCAACATGACTGAGGCTTGATTCTGGGACCCTGTGGCCTGGAAACATGACTGAGCCTTGATTCTGGAACCCTGTGGCCTGGCAACATGACTGAGGCTTGATTCTGGAACCGTGTGGCCTGGGAACTTGACTGGGGTTTGATCGCAGAAACCTGTGGACTGGCCACATGACTGAGGTTTGATGGTTGAAACCTGTGGCATGGCAACATGATTGAGGTTTGATTGTGGATCCCTCAGGCTTGGGAACATGACTTACGCTTAATGGTGGAACACTGTGGCCTGGAAACAGGAACGAGGTTTGATGGTGGAACCCTGTGGCCTGGCAACATAACTGAAGTTTGATTCTGGAAAACTGTGGCCTGGGAACATGACATCTGTTTAGATTGTGGAATAGTGTGCCCTGGGAACCTGACTGAGCCTTGGTTCTGGAACTCTGTGGACGGGGAACATGACTGAGGTTTATTCTAGAACCCTGTAGCCTGGGAACATAACTGAGGATTGATTCTGGAACCCTGTGGCCTGGGAACATGACATCGGTGGATTCTGGAACCCTGTGGCCTGGGAACATGAGAACGGTTTGATTCTGGAACCCTTTGGCCTGGCAACATGACTGAGGCTTGATTCTGGAACCCTGTGGACTGGCAACATGACTGAGGCTTGATTCTGGAACCCTGTGGCCTGGCAACATGACTGAGGCTTGATTCTGGAACCGTGTGGCCTGGGAACTTGAGTGGGGTTTGATCGCAGAAACCTGTGGACTGGCCACATGACTGAGGTTTGATGGTGGAACCCTGTGCACTGGGAACATGACATCTGCTTAGATTGTGGAATAGTGTGCCCTGGGAACCTAACTGAGCCTTGGTTCTGGATCTCTGTGGCCTGGGAACATGACATCGGTGGATTCTGGAACCCTGTGGCCTGGGAACATGAGAACGGTTTGAGTCTGGAACCCTGTGGCCTGGCAACATGACTGAGGCTTGATTCTGTAACCCTGTGGCCTGGCAACATGACTGAGGTTTGATTCTGGATCCCTGTGGCCTGGGAACATGACTGAGGCGTGATTCTGGAAAACTGTGGCCTGGGAACATGACATCTGTTTAGATTGTGGAATAGTGTGCCCTGGGAACCTGACTGAGCCTTGGTTCTGGAACTCTGTGGACTGGGAACATGACTGAGGTTTATTCTAGAACCCTGTAGCCTGGGAACATAACTGAGGATTGATTCTGGAACCCTGTGTCCTGGCAACATGACTGAGGCTTGATTCTGAAACCGTGTGGCCTGGGAACTTGACTGAGGCCTGATACTGGAACCCCGTGGCGTGGGAACATGCCATTGGTTTGATTCTGAAACCCTGTTTCCTGAGAACATGACTGAGGTTTGATGGTTGAACCCTGTGGCATGGCAACATGATTGAGGTTTGATTGTGGAACCCTCAGGCTTGGGAACATGACTGAGGCTTAATGGTGGAACACTGTGGCCTGGAAACAGGAATGAGGTTTGATGGTGGAACCCTGTGACCTGGCAACATGACTGAGGTTTGATTCTGGAAAACTGTGTCCTGGGAACGTGACATCTGTTTAGATTGTGGAATAGTGTGCACTGGGAACCTAACTGAGCCTTGGTACTGGATCTCTGTAGACTGGGAACATGACTGAGGTTTATTCTAGAACCCTGTAGCCTGGGAACATAACTGAGGATTGATTCTGGAACCCTGTGGCCTGGGAACATGACATCCGTGGATTCTGGAACCCTGTGGCCTGGGAAAATGAGAACGGTTTGATTCTGGAACCCTGTGGCCTGGCAACATGACTCAGCCTTGATTCTGGATCCCTGTGGCCTGGGAACATGACTAAGGCGTGATTCTGGAAAACTGTGGCCTGGGAACATGATATCTGTTTAGATTGTGGAATAGTGTGCCCTGGGAACCTGACTGAGCCTTGGTTCTGGAACTCTGTGGACTGGGAACATGACTGAGGTCTATTCTAGAACCCTGTAGCCTGGGAACATAACTGAGGATTGATTCTGGAAGCCTGTGGCCTGGGAACATGACTGAGGCTTGATTCTGGAACCGTGTGGCGTGGGAACTTGACTGGGGTTTGATCGCAGAAACCTGTGGACTGGCCACATGACTGAGGTTTGATGGTGGAACCCTGTGCACTGGGAATATGACTGAGGCCTGATACTGGAACCCCGTAGCGTGGGAACATGCCATTGGTTTGATTCTGGAACCCTGTTTCCTGAGAACATGACTGAGGTTTGATGGTTGAACCCTGTGGCATGGCAACATGATTGAGGTTTGATTGTGGATCCCTCAGGCTTGGGAAGATGACTGAGGCTTAATGGTGGAACACTGTGGCCTGGAAACAGGAACGAGGTTTGATGGTGGAACCCTGTGCCCTGGCAACATGACTGAGGTTTGATTCTGGAACCCTGTGGCCTGGCAACATGACTGAGGCTTGATTCTGGAACATTGTGGCCCGGCAACATGACTGAGGTTTGATTCTGGATCCCTGTGGCCTGGGAACATGACTGAGGCGTGATTCTGGAAAACTGTGGCCTGGGAACATGACATCTGTTTAGATTGTGGAATAGTGTGCCCTGGGAACCTGACTGAGCCTTGGTTCTGGAACTCTGTGGACTGGGAACATGACTGAGGTTTATTCTAGAACCCTGTAGCCTGGGAACATAACTGAGGATTGATTCTGGAACCCTGTGGCCTGGGAACATGACATCGGTGGATTCTGGAACCCTGTGGCCTGGGAACATGAGAACGGTTTGATTCTGGAACCCTGTGGCCTGGCAACATGACTGAGGCTTGATTCTGGAACCCTGTGGCCTGGCAACATGACTGAGGCTTGATTCTGGATCCCTGTGGCCTGGGAACATGACTAAGGCGTGATTCTGGAAAACTGTGGCCTGGGAACATGATATCTGTTTAGATTGTGGAATAGTGTGCCCTGGGAACCTGACTGAGCCTTGCTTCTGGAACTCTGTGGACTGGGAACATGACTGAGGTCTATTCTAGAACCCTGTAGCCTGGGAACATAACTGAGGATTGATTCTGGAAGCCTGTGGCCTGGGAACATGACATCGGTGGATTCTGGAACCCTGTGGCATGGGAACATGAGAACGGTTTGATTCTGGAACCCTGTGTCCTGGCAACATGACTGAGGCTTGATTCTGGGACCCTGTGGCCTGGCAACATGACTGAGCCTTGATTCTGGAACCCTGTGTCCTGGCAACATGACTGAGGCTTGATTCTGGAACCGTGTGGCCTGGGAACTTGACTGGGGTTTGATCGCAGAAACCTGTGGACTGGCCACATGACTGAGGTTTGATGGTGGAACCCTGTGCACTGGGAACATGACTGAGGCCTGATACTGGAACCCCGTGGCGTGGGAACATGCCATTGGTTTGATTCTGGAACCCTGTTTCCTGAGAACATGACTGAGGTTTGATGGTTGAACCCTGTGGCATGGCAACATGATTGAGGTTTGATTGTGGATCCCTCAGGCGTGGGAACATGACTGAGGCTTAATGGTGGAACACTGTGGCCTGGAAACAGGAACGAGGTTTGATGGTGGAACCCTGTGGCCTGGCAACATAACTGAAGTTTGATTCTGGAAAACTGTGGCCTGGGAATATGACATCTGTTTAGATTGTGGAATAGTGTGCCCTGGGAACCTGACTGAGCCTTGGTTCTGGAACTCTGTGGACGGGGAACATGACTGAGGTTTATTCTAGAACCCTGTAGCCTGGGAACATAACTGAGGATTGATTCTGGAACCCTGTAGCCTGGGAACATGACTGAGGCTTGATTCTGGAACACTGTGGCCCGGCAACATGACTGAGGTTTGATTCTGGATCCCTGTGGCCTGGGAACATGACTGAGGCGTGATTCTGGAAAACTGTGGCCTGGGAACATGACATCTGTTTAGATTGTGGAATAGTGTGCCCTGGGAACCTGACTGAGCCTTGGTTCTGGAACTCTGTGGACTGGGAACATGACTGAGGTTTATTCTAGAACCCTGTAGCCTGGAAACATAACTGAGGATTGATTCTGGAACCCTGTGGCCTGGGAACATGACATCGGTGGATTCTGGAACCCTGTGGCCTGGGAACATGAGAACGGTTTGATTCTGGAACCCTGTGTCCTGGCAACATGACTGAGGCTTGATTCTGGGACCCTGTGGCCTGGCAACATGACTGAGCCTTGATTCTGGAACCCTGTGGCCTGGCAACATGACTGAGGCTTGATTCTGGAACCCTGTGGCCTGGGAACTTGACTGGGGTTTGATCGCAGAAACCTGTGGACTGGCCACATGACTGAGGTTTGATGGTGGAACCCTGTGCACTGGGAACATCACTGAGGCCTGATACTGGAACCCCGTAGCGTGGGAACATGCCATTGGTTTGATTCTGGAACCCTGTTTCCTGAGAACATGACTGAGGTTTGATGGTTGAACCCTGTGGCCTGGCAACATGACTGAGGCTTGATTCTGGAACCCTGTGGCCTGGCAACATGACTGAGGCTTGATTCTGAAACCGTGTGGCCTGGGAACTTGACTGGGGTTTGATCGCAGAAACCTGTGGACTGGCCACATGACTGAGGTTTGATGGTGGAACCCTGTGCACTGGGAACATGAGTGAGGCCTGATACTGGAACCCCGTGGCGTGGGAACATGCCATTGGTTTGATTCTGGAACCCTGTTTCCTGAGAACATGACTGAGGTTTGATGGTTGAACCCTGTGGCATGGCAACATGATTGAGGTTTGATTGTGGAACCCTCAGGCTTGGGAACATGACTGAGGCTTAATGGTGGAACACTGTGGCCTGGAAACAGGAATGAGGTTTGATGGTGGAACCCTGTGGCCTGGCAACATGAATGAGGTTTGATTCTGGAAAACTGTGTCCTGGGAACATGACATCTGCTTAGATTGTGGAATAGTGTGCCCTGGGAACCTAACTGAGCCTTGGTTCTGGATCTCTGTGGCCTGGGAACATGACATCGGTGGATTCTGGAACCCTGTGGCCTGGGAACATGAGAACGGTTTGAGTCTGGAACCCTGTGGCCTGGCAACATGACTGAGGCTTGATTCTGGAACACTGTGGCCCGGCAACATGACTGAGGTTTGATTCTGGATCCCTGTGGCCTGGGAACATGACTGAGGCGTGATTCTGGAAAACTGTGGCCTGGGAACATGACATCTGTTTAGATTGTGGAATAGTGTGCCCTGGGAACCTGACTGAGCCTTGGTTCTGGAACTCTGTGGACTGGGAACATGACTGAGGTTTATTCTAGAACCCTGTAGCCTGGGAACATAACTGAGGATTGATTTTGGAACCCTGTGGCCTGGGAACATGACATCGGTGGATTCTGGAACCCTGTGGCCTGGGAACATGAGAACGGTTTGATTCTGGAACCCTGTATCCTGGCAACATGACTGAGGCTTGATTCTGTGACCCTGTGGCCTGGCAACATGACTGAGCCTTGATTCTGGAACCCTGTGGCCTGGCAACATGACTGAGGCTTGATTCTGGAACCCTGTGGCCTGGGAACGTGACTGGGGTTTGATCGCAGAAACCTGTGGACTGGCCACATGACTGAGGTTTGATGGTGTAACCCTGTGCACTGGGAACATGACTGAGGCCTGATACTGGAACCCCGTAGCGTGGGAACATGCCATTGGTTTGATTCTGGAACCCTGTTTCCTGAGAACATGACTGAGGTTTGATGGTTGAACCCTGTGGCATGGCAACATGATTGAGGTTTGATTGTGGATCCCTCAGGCTTGGGAACATGACTGAGGCTTAATGGTGGAACACTGTGGCCTGGAAACAGGAACGAGGTTTGATGGTGGAACCCTGTGGCCTGGCAACATAACTGAAGTTTGATTCTGGAAAACTGTGGCCTGGGAACATGACATCTGTTTAGATTGTGGAATAGTGTGCCCTGGGAACCTGACTGAGCCTTGGTTCTGGAACTCTGTGGACGGGGAACATGACTGAGGTTTATTCTAGAACCCTGTAGCCTGGGAACATAACTGAGGATTGATTCTGGAACCCTGTGGCCTGGGAACATGACATCGGTGGATTCTGGAACCCTGTGGCCTGGGAACATGAGAACGGTTTGATTCTGGAACCCTTTGGCCTGGCAACATGACTGAGGCTTGATTCTGGAACCCTGTGGCCTGGCAACATGACTGAGGCTTGATTCTGGAACCCTGTGGCCTGGCAACATGACTGAGGCTTGATTCTGGAACCGTGTGGCCTGGGAACTTGAGTGGGGTTTGATCGCAGAAACCTGTGGACTGGCCACATGACTGAGGTTTGATGGTGGAACCCTGTGCACTGGGAACATGACATCTGCTTAGATTGTGGAATAGTGTGCCCTGGGAACCTAACTGAGCCTTGGTTCTGGATCTCTGTGGCCTGGGAACATGACATCGGTGGATTCTGGAACCCTGTGGCCTGGGAACATGAGAACGGTTTGAGTCTGGAACCCTGTGGCCTGGCAACATGACTGAGGCTTGATTCTGTAACCCTGTGGCCTGGCAACATGACTGAGGTTTGATTCTGGATCCCTGTGGCCTGGGAACATGACTGAGGCGTGATTCTGGAAAACTGTGGCCTGGGAACATGACATCTGTTTAGATTGTGGAATAGTGTGCCCTGGGAACCTGACTGAGCCTTGGTTCTGGAACTCTGTGGACTGGGAACATGACTGAGGTTTATTCTAGAACCCTGTAGCCTGGCAACATAACTGAGGATTGATTCTGGAACCCTGTGGCCTGGGAACATGACATCGGAGGATTCTGGAACCCTGAGGCCTGGGAACATGAGAACGGTTTGATTCTGGAACCCTGTGGCCTGGCAACATGACTGAGGCTTGATTCTGGAACCCTGTGGTCTGGCAACATGACTGAGGCTTGATTCTGGATCCCTGTGGCCTGGGAACATGACTAAGGCGTGATTCTGGAAAACTGTGGCCTGGGAACATGATATCTGTTTAGATTGTGGAATAGTGTGCCCTGGGAACATGACTGAGCCTTGGTTCTGGAACTCTGTGGACTGGGAACATGACTGAGGTCTATTCTAGAACCCTGTAGCCTGGAACATAACTGAGGATTGATTCTGGAAGCCTGTGGCCTGGGAACATGACATCGGTGGATTCTGGAACCCTGTGGCATGGGAACATGAGAACGGTTTGATTCTGGAACCCTGTGTCCTGGCAACATGACTGAGGCTTGATTCTGGGACCCTGTGGCCTGGCAACATAACTGAGCCTTGATTCTGGAACCCTGTGGCCTGGCAACATGACTGAGGCTTGATTCTGGAACCGTGTGGCCTGGGAACTTGACTGGGGTTTGATCGCAGAAACCTGTGGACTGGCCACATGACTGAGGTTTGATGGTGGAACCCTGTGCACTGGGAACATGACTGAGGCCTGATACTGGAACCCCGTAGCGTGGGAACATGCCATTGGTTTGATTCTGGAACCCTGTTTCCTGAGAACATGACTGAGGTTTGATGGTTGAACCCTGTGGCATGGCAACATGATTGAGGTTTGATTGTGGATCCCTCAGGCTTGGGAACATGACTGAGGCTTAATGGTGGAACACTGTGGCCTGGAAACAGGAACGAGGTTTGATGGTGGAACCCTGTGGCCTGGCAACATAACTGAAGTTTGATTCTGGAAAACTGTGGCCTGGGAAGATGACATCTGTTTAGATTGTGGAATAGTGTGCCCTGGGAACCTGACTGAGCCTTGGTTCTGGAACTCTGTGGACGGGGAACATGACTGAGGTTTATTCTAGAACCCTGTAGCCTGGGAACATAACTGAGGATTGTTCAGGAACCCTGTGGCCTGGGAACATGACATCGGTGGATTCTGGAACCCTGTGGCCTGGGAACATGAGAACGGTTTGATTCTGGAACCCAGTGGCCTGGCAACATGACTGAGGCTTGATTCTGGAACCCTGTGGCCTGGCAACATGACTGAGGCTTGATTCTGGATCCCTGTGGCCTGGGAACATGACTAAGGCGTGATTCTGGAAAAGTGTGGCCTGGGAACATGATATCTGTTTAGATTGTGGAATAGTGTGCCCTGGGAACCTGACTGAGCCTTGCTTCTGGAACTTTGTGGACTGGGAACATGACTGAGGTCTATTCTAGAACCCTGTAGCCTGGGAACATAACTGAGGATTGATTCTGGAAGCCTGTGGCCTGGGAACATGACATCGGTGGATTCTGGAACCCTGTGGCATGGGAACATGAGAACGGTTTGATTCTGGAACCCTGTGTCCTGGCAACATGACTGAGGCTTGATTCTGGGACCCTGTGGCCTGGCAACATGACTCAGCCTTGATTCTGGAACCCTGTGTCCTGGCAACATGACTGAGGCTTGATTCTGGAACCGTGTGGCCTGGGAATTGACTGGGGTTTGATCGCAGAAACCTGTGGACTGGCCACATGACTGAGGTTTGATGGTGGAACCCTGTGCACTGGGAACATGACTGAGGCCTGATACTGGAACCCCGTGGCGTGGGAACATGCCATTGGTTTGATTCTGGAACCCTGTTTCCTGAGAACATGACTGAGGTTTGATGGTTGAACCCTGTGGCATGGCAACATGATTGAGGTTTGATTGTGGATCCCTCAGGCGTGGGAACATGACTGAGGCTTAATGGTGGAACACTGTGGCCTGGAAACAGGAACGAGGTTTGATGGTGGAACCCTGTGGCCTGGCAACATAACTGAAGTTTGATTCTGGAAAACTGTGGCCTGGGAATATGACATCTGTTTAGATTGTGGAATAGTGTGCCCTGGGAACCTGACTGAGCCTTGGTTCTGGAACTCTGTGGACGGGGAACATGACTGAGGTTTATTCTAGAACCCTGTAGCCTGGGAACATAACTGAGGATTGATTCTGGAACCCTGTGGCCTGGGAACATGACTGAGGCTTAATTCTGGAACACTGTGGCCCGGCAACATGACTGAGGTTTGATTCTGGATCCCTGTGGCCTGGGAACATGACTGAGGCGTGATTCTGGAAAACTGTGGCCTGGGAACATGACATCTGTTTAGATTGTGGAATAGTGTGCCCTGGGAACCTGACTGAGCCTTGGTTCTGGAACTCTGTGGACTGGGAACATGACTGAGGTTTATTCCAGAAACCTGTAGCCTGGAAACATAACTGAGGATTGATTCTGGAACCCTGTGGCCTGGGAACATGACATCGGTGGATTCTGGAACCCTGTGGCCTGGGAACATGAGAACGGTTTGATTCTGGAACCCTGTGTCCTGGCAACATGACTGAGGCTTGATTCTGGGACCCTGTGGCCTGGCAACATGACTGAGCCTTGATTCTGGAACCCTGTGGCCTGGCAACATGACTGAGGCTTGATTCTGGAACCCTGTGGCCTGGGAACTTGACTGGGGTTTGATCGCAGAAACCTGTGGACTGGCCACATGACTGAGGTTTGATGGTGGAACCCTGTGCACTGGGAACATGACTGAGGCCTGATACTGGAACCCCGTGGCGTGGGAACATGCCATTGGTTTGATTCTGGAACCCTGTTTCCTGAGAACATGACTGAGGTTTGATGGTTGAACCCTGTGGCATGGCAACATGATTGAGGTTTGATTGTGGAACCCTCAGGCTTGGGAACATGACTGAGGCTTAATGGTGGAACACTGTGGCCTGGAAACAGGAATGAGGTTTGGTGGTGGAACCCTGTGGCCTGGCAACATGAATGAGGTTTGATTCTGGAAAACTGTGTCCTGGGAACATGACATCTGCTTAGATTGTGGAATAGTGTGCCCTGGGAACCTAACTGAGCCTTGGTTCTGGATCTCTGTGGCCTGGGAACATGACATCGGTGGATTCTGGAACCCTGTGGCCTGGGAACATGAGAACGGTTTGAGTCTGGAACCCTGTGGCCTGGCAACATGACTGAGGCTTGATTCTGGAACACTGTGGCCCGGCAACATGACTGAGGTTTGATTCTGGATCCCTGTGGCCTGGGAACATGACTGAGGCGTGATTCTGGAAAACTGTGGCCTGGGAACATGACATCTGTTTAGATTGTGGAATAGTGTGCCCTGGGAACCTGACTGAGCCTTGGTTCTGGAACTCTGTGGACTGGGAACATGACTGAGGTTTATTCTAGAACCCTGTAGCCTGGGAACATAACTGAGGATTGATTCTGGAACCCTGTGGCCTGGGAACATGACATCGGTGGATTCTGGAACCCTGTGGCCTGGGAACATGAGAACGGTTTGATTCTGGAACCCTGTGTCCTGGCAACATGACTGAGGCTTGATTCTGTGACCCTGTGGCCTGGCAACATGACTGAGCCTTGATTCTGGAACCCTGTGGCCTGGCAACATGACTGAGGCTTGATTCTGGAACCGTGTGGCCTGGGAACTTGACTGGGGTTTGATCGCAGAAACCTGTGGACTGGCCACATGACTGAGGTTTGATGGTTGAACCCTGTGGCATGGCAACATGATTGAGGTTTGATTGTGGATCCCTCAGGCTTGGGAACATGACTGAGGCTTAATGGTGGAACACTGTGGCCTGGAAACAGGAACGAGGTTTGATGGTGGAACCCTGTGGCCTGGCAACATAACTGAAGTTTGATTCTGGAAAACTGTGGCCTGGGAACATGACATCTGTTTAGATTGTGGAATAGTGTGCCCTGGGAACCTGACTGAGCCTTGGTTCTGGAACTCTGTGGACGGGGAACATGACTGAGGTTTATTCTAGAACCCTGTAGCCTGGGAACATAACTGAGGATTGATTCTGGAACCCTGTGGCCTGGGAACATGACATCGGTGGATTCTGGAACCCTGTGGCCTGGGAACATGAGAACGGTTTGATTCTGGAACCCTGTGTCCTGGCAACATGACTGAGGCTTGATTCTGGGACCCTGTGGCCTGGCAACATGACTGAGCCTTGATTCTGGAACCCTGTGGCCTGGGAACTTGACTGGGGTTTGATCGCAGAAACCTGTGGACTGGCCACATGACTGAGGTTTGATGGTTGGACCCTGTGCACTGGGAACATGACATCTGCTTAGATTGTGGAATAGTGTGCCCTGGGAACCTAACTGAGCCTTGGTTCTGGATCTCTGTGGCCTGGGAACATGACATCGGTGGATTCTGGAACCCTGTGGCCTGGGAACATGAGAACGGTTTGAGTCTGGAACCCTGTGGCCTGGCAACATGACTGAGGCTTGATTCTGTAACCCTGTGGCCTGGCAACATGACTGAGGTTTGATTCTGGATCCCTGTGGCCTGGGAACATGACTGAGGCGTGATTCTGGAAAACTGTGGCCTGGGAACATGACATCTGTTTAGATTGTGGAATAGTGTGCCCTGGGAACCTGACTGAGCCTTGGTTCTGGAACTCTGTGGACTGGGAACATGACTGAGGCTTGATTCTGGAACCCTGTGGCCTGGCAACATGACTGAGGCTTGATTCTGGAACCGTGTGGCCTGGGAACTTGAGTGGGGTTTGATCGCAGAAACCTGTGGACTGGCCACATGACTGAGGTTTGATGGTGGAACCCTGTGCACTGGGAACATGACATCTGTTTAGATTGTGGAATAGTTTGCCCTGGGAACCTAACTGAGCCTTGGTTCTGGATCTCTGTGGCCTGGGAACATGACATCGGTGGATTCTGGAACCCTGTGACCTGGGAACATGAGAACGGTTTGATTCTGGAACCCTGTGTCCTGGCAACATGACTGAGGCTTGATTCTGGGACCCTGTGGCCTGGCAACATGACTGAGCCTTGATTCTGGAACCCTGTGGCCTGGCAACATGACTGAGGCTTGATTCTGGAACCCTGTGGCCTGGGAACTTGACTGGGGTTTGATCGCAGAAACCTGTGGACTGGCCACATGACTGAGGTTTGATGGTGGAACCCTGTGCACTGGGAACATGACTGAGGCCTGATACTGGAACCCCGTGGCGTGGGAACATGCCATTGGTTTGATTCTGGAACCCTGTTTCCTGAGAACATGACTGAGGTTTGATGGTTGAACCCTGTGGCATGGCAACATGATTGAGGTTTGATTGTGGAACCCTCAGGCTTGGGAATATGACTGAGGCTTAATGGTGGAACACTGTGGCCTGGAAACAGGAATGAGGTTTGATGGTGGAACCCTGTGGCCTGGCAACATGAATGAGGTTTGATTCTGGAAAACTGTGTCCTGGGAACATGACATCTGCTTAGATTGTGGAATAGTGTGCCCTGGGAACCTAACTGAGCCTTGGTTCTGGATCTCTGTGGCCTGGGAACATGACATCGGTGGATTCTGGAACCCTGTGGCCTGGGAACATGAGAACGGTTTGAGTTTGGAACTCTGTGGCCTGGCAACATGACTGAGGCTTGATTCTGGAACACTGTGGCCCGGCAACATGACTGAGGTTTGATTCTGGATCCCTGTGGCCTGGGAACATGACTGAGGCGTGATTCTGGAAAACTGTGGCCTGGGAACATGACATCTGTTTAGATTGTGGAATAGTGTGCCCTGGGAACCTGACTGAGCCTTGGTTCTGGAACTCTGTGGACTGGGAACATGACTGAGGTTTATTCTAGAACCCTGTAGCCTGGGAACATAACTGAGGATTGATTCTGGAACCCTGTGGCCTGGGAACATGACATCGGTGGATTCTGGAACCCTGTGGCCTGGGAACATGAGAACGGTTTGATTCTGGAACCCTGTGTCCTGGCAACATGACTGAGGCTTGATTCTGGGACCCTGTGGCCTGGCAACATGACTGAGCCTTGATTCTGGAACCCTGTGGCCTGGCAACATGACTGAGGCTTGATTCTGGAACCGTGTGGACTGGGAACTTGACTGGGGTTTGATCGCAGAAACCTGTGGACTGGCCACATGACTGAGGTTTGATGGTTGAACCCTGTGGCATGGCAACATGATTGAGGTTTGATTGTGGATCCCTCAGGCTTGGGAACATGACTGAGGCTTAATGGTGGAACACTGTGGACTGGAAACAGGAACGAGGTTTGATGGTGGAACCCTGTGGCCTGGCAACATAACTGAAGTTTGATTCTGGAAAACTGTGGCCTGGGAACATGACATCTGTTTAGATTGTGGAATAGTGTGCCCTGGGAACCTGACTGAGCCTTGGTTCTGGAATTCTGTGGACTGGGAACATGACTGAGGTTTATTCTAGAACCCTGTAGCCTGGGAACATAACTGAGGATTGATTCTGGAACCCTGTGGCCTGGGAACATGATATCGGTGGATTGTGGAACCCTGTGGCCTGGGAACATGAGAACGGTTTGATTCTGGAACCCTGTGTCCTGGCAACATGACTGAGGCTTGATTCTGGGACCCTGTGGCCTGGCAACATGACTGAGCCTTGATTCTGGAACCCTGTGGCCTGGCAACATGACTGAGGCTTGATTCTGGAACCGTGTGGGCTGGGAACTTGACTGGGGTTTGATCGCAGAAAACTGTGGACTGGCCACATGACTGAGGTTTGATGGTTGAACCCTGTGGCATGGCAACATGATTGAGGTTTGATTGTGGATCCCTCAGGCTTGGGAACATGACTGAGGCTTAATGGTGGAACACTGTGGCCTGGAAACAGGAACGAGGTTTGATGGTGGAACCCTGTGGCCTGGCAACATAACTGAAGTTTGATTCTGGAACACTGTGTCCTGGCAACATGACTGAGGCTTGATTCTGGGACCCTGTGGCCTGGCAACATAACTGAGCCTTGATTCTGGAACCCTGTGGCCTGGCAACGTGACTGAGGCTTGATTCTGGAACCGTGTGGCCTGGGAACTTGACTGGGGTTTGATCGCAGAAACCTGTGGACTGGCCACATGACTGAGGTTTGATGGTGGAACCCTGTGCACTGGGAACATGACTGAGGCCTGATACTGGAACCCCGTAGCGTGGGAACATGCCATTGGTTTGATTCTGGAACCCAGTTTCCTGAGAACATGACTGAGGTTTGATGGTTGAACCCTGTGGCATGGCAACATGATTGAGGTTTGATTGTGGATCCCTCAGGCTTGGGAACATGACTGAGGCTTAATGGTGGAACACTGTGGCCTGGAAACAGGAACGAGGTTTGATGGTGGAACCCTGTGGCCTGGCAACATAACTGAAGTTTGATTCTGGAAAACTGTGGCCTGGGAACATGACATCTGTTTAGATTGTGGAATAGTGTGCCCTGGGAACCTGACTGAGCCTTGGTTCTGGAACTCTGTGGACGGGGAACATGACTGAGGTTTATTCTAGAACCCTGTAGCCTGGGAACATAACTGAGGATTGTTCTGGAACCCTGTGGCCTGGGAACATGACATCGGTGGATTCTGGAAACCTGTGGCCTGGGAAGATGAGAACGGTTTGATTCTGGAACCCTGTGGCCTGGCAACATGACTGAGGCTTGATTCTGGAACCCTGTGGCCTGGCAACATGACTGAGGCTTGATTCTGGATCCCTGTGGCCTGGGAACATGACTAAGGCGTGATTCTGGAAAACTGTGGCCTGGGAACATGATATCTGTTTAGATTGTGGAATAGTGTGCCCTGGGAACCTGACTGAGCCTTGCTTCTGGAACTCTGTGGACTGGGAACATGACTGAGGTCTATTCTAGAACCCTGTAGCCTGGGAACATAACTGAGGATTGATTCTGGAAGCCTGTGGCCTGGGAACATGACATCGGTGGATTCTGGAACCCTGTGGCATGGGAACATGAGAACGGTTTGATTCTGGAACCCTGTGTCCTGGCAACATGACTGAGGCTTGATTCTGGGACCCTGTGGCCTGGCAACATGACTGAGCCTTGATTCTGGAACCCTGTGTCCTGGCAACATGACTGAGGCTTGATTCTGGAACCGTGTGGCCTGGGAATTGACTGGGGTTTGATCGCAGAAACCTGTGGACTGGCCACATGACTGAGGTTTGATGGTGGAACCCTGTGCACTGGGAACATGACTGAGGCCTGATACTGGAACCCCGTGGCGTGGGAACATGTCATTGGTTTGATTCTGGAACCCTGTTTCCTGAGAACATGACTGAGGTTTGATGGTTGAACCCTGTGGCATGGCAACATGATTGAGGTTTGATTGTGGATCCCTCAGGCGTGGGAACATGACTGAGGCTTAATGGTGGAACACTGTGGCCTGGAAACAGGAACGAGGTTTGATGGTGGAACCCTGTGGCCTGGCAACATAACTGAAGTTTGATTCTGGAAAACTGTGGCCTGGGAATATGACATCTGTTTAGATTGTGGAATAGTGTGCCCTGGGAACCTGACTGAGCCTTGGTTCTGGAACTCTGTGGACGGGGAACATGACTGAGGTTTATTCTAGAACCCTGTAGCCTGGGAACATAACTGAGGATTGATTCTGGAACCCTGTGGCCTGGGAACATGACTGAGGCTTGATTCTGGAAAACTGTGGCCTGGGAACATGACATCTGTTTAGATTGTGGAATAGTGTGCCCTGGGAACCTGACTGAGCCTTGGTTCTGGATCTCTGTGGCCTGGGAACATGACATCGGTGGATTCTGGAACCCTGTGGCCTGGGAACATGAGAACGGTTTGAGTCTGGAACCCTGTGGCCTGGCAACATGACTGAGGCTTGATTCTGGAACACTGTGGCCCGGCAACATGACTGAGGTTTGATTCTGGATCCCTGTGGCCTGGGAACATGACTGAGGCGTGATTCTGGAAAACTGTGGCCTGGGAACATGACATCTGTTTAGATTGTGGAAGAGTGTGCCCTGGGAACCTGACTGAGCCTTGGTTCTGGAACTCTGTGGACTGGGAACATGACTGAGGTTTATTCTAGAACCCTGTAGCCTGGGAACATAACTGAGGATTGATTCTGGAACCCTGTGGCCTGGGAACATGACATCGGTGGATTCTGGAACCCTGTGGCCTGGGAACATGAGAACGGTTTGATTCTGGAACCCTGTGTCCTGGCAACATGACTGAGGCTTGATTCTGGGACCCTGTGGCCTGGCAACATGACTGAGCCTTGATTCTGGAACCCTGTGGCCTGGCAACATGACTGAGGCTTGATTCTGGAACCCTGTGGCCTGGGAACTTGACTGGGGTTTGATCGCAGAAACCTGTGGACTGGCCACATGACTGAGGTTTGATGGTGGAACCCTGTGCACTGGGAACATGACTGAGGCCTGATACTGGAACCCCGTGGCGTGGGAACATGCCATTGGTTTGATTCTGGAACCCTGTTTCCTGAGAACATGACTGAGGTTTGATGGTTGAACCCTGTGGCATGGCAACATGATTGAGGTTTGATTGTGGAACCCTCAGGCTTGGGAACATGACTGAGGCTTAATGGTGGAACACTGTGGCCTGGAAACAGGAATGAGGTTTGATGGTGGAACCCTGTGGCCTGGCAACATGAATGAGGTTTGATTCTGGAAAACTGTGTCCTGGGAACATGACATCTGCTTAGATTGTGGAATAGTGTGCCCTGGGAACCTAACTGAGCCTTGGTTCTGGATCTCTGTGGCCTGGGAACATGACATCGGTGGATTCTGGAACCCTGTGGCCTGGGAACATGAGAACGGTTTGAGTCTGGAACCCTGTGGCCTGGCAACATGACTGAGGCTTGATTCTGGAACACTGTGGCCCGGCAACATGACTGAGGTTTGATTCTGGATCCCTGTGGCCTGGGAACATGACTGAGGCGTGATTCTGGAAAACTGTGGCCTGGGAACATGACATCTGTTTAGATTGTGGAATAGTGTGCCCTGGGAACCTGACTGAGCCTTGGTTCTGGAACTCTGTGGACTGGGAACATGACTGAGGTTTATTCTAGAACCCTGTAGCCTGGGAACATAACTGAGGATTGATTCTGGAACCCTGTGGCCTGGGAACATGACATCGGTGGATTCTGGAACCCTGTGGCCTGGGAACATGAGAACGGTTTGATTCTGGAACCCTGTGTCCTGGCAACATGACTGAGGCTTGATTCTGGGACCCTGTGGCCTGGCAACATGACTGAGCCTTGATTCTGGAACCCTGTGGCCTGGCAACATGACTGAGGCTTGATTCTGGAACCGTGTGGCCTGGGAACTTGACTGGGGTTTGATCGCAGAAACCTGTGGACTGGCCACATGACTGAGGTTTGATGGTTGAACCCTGTGGCATGGCAACATGATTGAGGTTTGATTGTGGATCCCTCAGGCTTGGGAACATGACTGAGGCTTAATGGTGGAACACTGTGGCCTGGAAACAGGAACGAGGTTTGATGGTGGAACCCTGTGGCCTGGCAACATAACTGAAGTTTGATTCTGGAAAACTGTGGCCTGGGAACATGACATCTATTTAGATTGTGGAATAGTGTGCCCTGGGAACCTGACTGAGCCTTGGTTCTGGAACTCTGTGGACGGGGAACATGACTGAGGTTTATTCTAGAACCCTGTAGCCTGGGAACATAACTGAGGATTGATTCTGGAACCCTGTGGCCTGGGAACATGACATCGGTGGATTCTGGAACCCTGTGGCCTGGGAACATGAGAACGGTTTGATTCTGGAACCCTTTGGCCTGGCAACATGACTGAGGCTTGATTCTGGAACCCTGTGGACTGGCAACATGACTGAGGCTTGATTCTGGAACCCTGTGGCCTGGCAACATGACTGAGGCTTGATTCTGGAACCGTGTGGCCTGGGAACTTGAGTGGGGTTTGATCGCAGAAACCTGTGGACTGGCCACATGACTGAGGTTTGATGGTGGAACCCTGTGCACTGGGAACATGACATCTGCTTAGATTGTGGAATAGTGTGCCCTGGGAACCTAACTGAGCCTTGGTTCTGGATCTCTGTGGCCTGGGAACATGACATCGGTGGATTCTGGAACCCTGTGGCCTGGGAACATGAGAACGGTTTGAGTCTGGAACCCTGTGGCCTGGCAACATGACTGAGGCTTGATTCTGTAACCCTGTGGCCTGGCAACATGACTGAGGTTTGATTCTGGATCCCTGTGGCCTGGGAACATGACTGAGGCGTGATTCTGGAAAACTGTGGCCTGGGAACATGACATCTGTTTAGATTGTGGAATAGTGTGCCCTGGGAACCGGACTGAGCCTTGGTTCTGGAACTCTGTGGACTGGGAACATGACTGAGGCTTGATTCTGGAACCCTGTGGCCTGGCAACATGACTGAGGCTTGATTCTGGAACCGTGTGGCCTGGGAACTTGAGTGGGGTTTGATCGCAGAAACCTGTGGACTGGCCACATGACTGAGGTTTGATGGTGGAACCCTGTGCACTGGGAACATGACATCTGTTTAGATTGTGGAATAGTGTGCCCTGGGAACCTAACTGAGCCTTGGTTCTGGATCTCTGTGGCCTGGGAACATGACATCGGTGGATTCTGGAACCCTGTGACCTGGGAACATGAGAACGGTTTGATTCTGGAACCCTGTGTCCTGGCAACATGACTGAGGCTTGATTATGGGACCCTGTGGCCTGGCAACATGACTGAGCCTTGATTCTGGAACCCTGTGGCCTGGCAACATGACTGAGGCTTGATTCTGGAACCCTGTGGCCTGGGAACTTGACTGGGGTTTGATCGCAGAAACCTGTGGACTGGCCACATGACTGAGGTTTGATGGTGGAACCCTGTGCACTGGGAACATGACTGAGGCCTGATACTGGAACCCTGTGGCGTGGGAACATGCCATTGGTTTGATTCTGGAACGCTGTTTCCTGAAAACATGACTGAGGTTTGATGGTTGAACCCTGTGGCATGGCAACATGATTGAGGTTTGATTGTGGAACCCTCAGGCTTGGGAACATGACTGAGGCTTAATGGTGGAACACTGTGGCCTGGAAACAGGAATGAGGTTTGATGGTGGAACCCTGTGGCCTGGCAACATGAATGAGGTTTGATTCTGGAAAACTGTGTCCTGGGAACATGACATCTGCTTAGATTGTGGAATAGTGTGCCCTGGGAACCTAACTGAGCCTTGGTTCTGGATCTCTGTGGCCTGGGAACATGACATCGGTGGATTCTGGAACCCTGTGGCCTGGGAACATGAGAACGGTTTGAGTCTGGAACCCTGTGGCCTGGCAACATGACTGAGGCTTGATTCTGGAACACTGTGGCCCGGCAACATGACTGAGGTTTGATTCTGGATCCCTGTGGCCTGGGAACATGACTGAGGCGTGATTCTGGAAAACTGTGGCCTGGGAACATGACATCTGTTTAGATTGTGGAATAGTGTGCCCTGGGAACCTGACTGAGCCTTGGTTCTGGAACTCTGTGGACTGGGAACATGACTGAGGTTTATTCTAGAACCCTGTAGCCTGGGAACATAACTGAGGATTGATTCTGGAACCCTGTGGCCTGGGAACATGACATCGGTGGATTCTGGAACCCTGTGGCCTGGGAACATGAGAACGGTTTGATTCTGGAACCCTGTGTCCTGGCAACATGACTGAGGCTTGATTCTGGGACCCTGTGGCCTGGCAACATGACTGAGCCTTGATTCTGGAACCCTGTGGCCTGGCAACATGACTGAGGCTTGATTCTGGAACCGTGTGGCCTGGGAACTTGACTGGGGTTTGATCGCAGAAACCTGTGGACTGGCCACATGACTGAGGTTTGATGGTTGAACCCTGTGGCATGGCAACATGATTGAGGTTTGATTGTGGATCCCTCAGGCTTGGGAACATGACTGAGGCTTAATGGTGGAACACTGTGGCCTGGAAACAGGAACGAGGTTTGATGGTGGAACCCTGTGGCCTGGCAACATAACTGAAGTTTGATTCTGGAAAACTGTGGCCTGGGAACATGACATCTGTTTAGATTGTGGAATAGTGTGCCCTGGGAACCTGACTGAGCCTTGGTTCTGGAACTCTGTGGACGGGGAACATGACTGAGGTTTATTCTAGAACCCTGTAGCCTGGGAACATAACTGAGGATTGATTCTGGAACCCTGTGGCCTGGGAACATGACATCGGTGGATTCTGGAACCCTGTGGCCTGGGAACATGAGAACGGTTTGATTCTGGAACCCTTTGGCCTGGCAACATGACTGAGGCTTGATTCTGGAACCCTGTGGACTGGCAACATGACTGAGGCTTGATTCTGGAACCCTGTGGCCTGGCAACATGACTGAGGCTTGATTCTGGAACCGTGTGGCCTGGGAACTTGAGTGGGGTTTGATCGCAGAAACCTGTGGACTGGCCACATGACTGAGGTTTGATGGTGGAACCCTGTGCACTGGGAACATGACATCTGCTTAGATTGTGGAATAGTGTGCCCTGGGAACCTAACTGAGCCTTGGTTCTGGATCTCTGTGGCCTGGGAACATGACATCGGTGGATTCTGGAACCCTGTGGCCTGGGAACATGAGAACGGTTTGAGTCTGGAACCCTGTGGCCTGGCAACATGACTGAGGCTTGATTCTGGAACACTGTGGCCCGGCAACATGACTGAGGTTTGATTCTGGATCCCTGTGGCCTGGGAACATGACTGAGGCGTGATTCTGGAAAACTGTGGCCTGGGAACATGACATCTGTTTAGATTGTGGAATAGTGTGCCCTGGGAACCTGACTGAGCCTTGGTTCTGGAACTCTGTGGACTGGGAACATGACTGAGGTTTATTCTAGAACCCTGTAGCCTGGGAACATAACTGAGGATTGATTCTGGAACCCTGTGGCCTGGGAACATGACATCGGTGGATTCTGGAACCCTGTGGCCTGGGAACATGAGAACGGTTTGATTCTGGAACCCTGTGTCCTGGCAACATGACTGAGGCTTGATTCTGGGACCCTGTGGCCTGGCAACATGACTGAGCCTTGATTCTGGAACCCTGTGGCCTGGCAACATGACTGAGGCTTGATTCTGGAACCGTGTGGCCTGGGAACTTGACTGGGGTTTGATCGCAGAAACCTGTGGACTGGCCACATGACTGAGGTTTGATGGTTGAACCCTGTGGCATGGCAACATGATTGAGGTTTGATTGTGGATCCCTCAGGCTTGGGAACATGACTGAGGCTTAATGGTGGAACACTGTGGCCTGGAAACAGGAACGAGGTTTGATGGTGGAACCCTGTGGCCTGGCAACATAACTGACGTTTGATTCTGGAAAACTGTGGCCTGGGAACATGACATCTGTTTAGATTGTGGAATAGTGTGCCCTGGGAACCTGACTGAGCCTTGGTTCTGGAACTCTGTGGACGGGGAACATGACTGAGGTTTATTCTAGAACCCTGTAGCCTGGGAACATAACTGAGGATTGATTCTGGAACCCTGTGGCCTGGGAACATGACATCGGTGGATTCTGGAACCCTGTGGCCTGGGAACATGAGAACGGTTTGATTCTGGAACCCTTTGGCCTGGCAACATGACTGAGCCTTGATTCTGGAACCCTGTGGCCTGGCAACATGACTGAGGCTTGATTCTGGAACCGTGTGGCCTGGGAACTTGACTGGGGTTTGATCGCAGAAACCTGTGGACTGGCCACATGACTGAGGTTTGATGGTTGAACCCTGTGGCATGGCAACATGATTGAGGTTTGATTGTGGATCCTTCAGGCTTGGGAACATGACTGAGGCTTAATGGTGGAACACTGTGGCCTGGAAACAGGAACGAGGTTTGATGGTGGAACCCTGTGGCCTGGCAACATAACTGAAGTTTGATTCTGGAAAACTGTGGCCTGGGAACATGACATCTGTTTAGATTGTGGAATAGTGTGCCCTGAGAACCTGACTGAGCCTTGGTTCTGGAACTCTGTGGACGGGGAACATGACTGAGGTTTATTCTAGAACCCTGTAGCCTGGGAACATAACTGAGGATTGATTCTGGAACCCTGTGGCCTGGGAACATGACATCGGTGGATTCTGGAACCCTGTGGCCTGGGAACATGAGAACGGTTTGATTCTGGAACACTTTGGCCTGGCAACATGACTGAGGCTTGATTCTGGAACTCTGTGGACTGGGAACATGACTGAGGCTTGATTCTGGAACCCTGTGGCCTGGCAACATGACTGAGGCTTGATTCTGGAACCGTGTGGCCTGGGAACTTGAGTGGGGTTTGATCGCAATAACCTGTGGACTGGCCACATGACTGAGGTTTGATGGTGGAACCCTGTGCACTGGGAACATGTCATCTGCTTAGATTGTGGAATAGTGTGCCCTGGGAACCTAACTGAGCCTTGGTTCTGGATCTCTGTGGCCTGGGAACATGACATCGGTGGATTCTGGAACCCTGTGGCCTGGGAACATGAGAACGGTTTGATTCTGGAACCCTGTGTCCTGGCAACATGACTGAGGCTTGATTCTGGGACCCTGTGGCCTGGCAACATGACTGAGCCTTGATTCTGGAACCCTGTGGCCTGGGAACTTGACTGGGGTTTGATCGCAGAAACCTGTGGACTGGCCACATGACTGAGGTTTGATGGTTGGACCCTGTGCACTGGGAACATGACTGAGGCCTGATACTGGAACCCCGTGGCGTGGGAACATGCCATTGGTTTGATTCTGGAACCCTGTTTCCTGAGAACATGACTGAGGTTTGATGGTTGAACCCTGTGGCATGGCAACATGATTGAGGTTTGATTGTGGAACCCTCAGGCTTGGGAACATGACTGAGGCTTAATGGTGGAACACTGTGGCCTGGAAACAGGAATGAGGTTTGATGGTGGAACCCTGTGGCCTGGCAACATGAATGAGGTTTGATTCAGGAAAACTGTGTCCTGGGAACATGACATCTGCTTCGATTGTGGAATAGTGTGCCCTGGGAACCTAACTGAGCCTTGGTTCTGGATCTCTGTGGCCTGGGAACATGACATCGGTGGATTCTGGAACCCTGTGGCCTGGGAACATGAGAACGGTTTGAGTCTGGAACCCTGTGGCCTGGCAACATGACTGAGGCTTGATTCTGGAACACTGTGGCCCGGCAACATGACTGAGGTTTGATTCTGGATCCCTGTGGCCTGGGAACATGACTGAGGCGTGATTCTGGAAAACTGTGGCCTGGGAACATGACATCTGTTTAGATTGTGGAATAGTGTGCCCTGGGAACCTGACTGAGCCTTGGTTCTGGAACTCTGTGGACTGGGAACATGACTGAGGTTTATTCTAGAACCCTGTAGCCTGGGAACATAACTGAGGATTGATTCTGGAACCCTGTGGCCTGGGAACATGACATCGGTGGATTCTGGAACCCTGTGGCCTGGGAACATGAGAACGGTTTGATTCTGGAACCCTGTGTCCTGGCAACATGACTGAGGCTTGATTCTGGGACCCTGTGGCCTGGCAACATGACTGAGCCTTGATTCTGGAACCCTGTGGCCTGGCAACAAGACTGAGGCTTGATTCTGGAACCGTGTGGCCTGGGAACTTGACTGGGGTTTGATCGCAGAAACCTGTGGACTGGCCACATGACTGAGGTTTGATGGTTGAACCCTGTGGCATGGCAACATGATTGAGGTTTGATTGTGGATCCCTCAGGCTTGGGAACATGACTGAGGCTTAATGGTGGAACACTGTGGCCTGGAAACAGGAACGAGGTTTGATGGTGGAACCCTGTGGCCTGGCAACATAACTGAAGTTTGATTCTGGAAAACTGTGGCCTGGGAACATGACATCTGTTTAGATTGTGGAATAGTGTGCCCTGGGAACCTGACTGAGCCTTGGTTCTGGAACTCTGTGGACGGGGAACATGACTGAGGTTTATTCTAGAACCCTGTAGCCTGGGAACATAACTGAGGATTGATTCTGGAACCCTGTGGCCTGGGAACATGACATCGGTGGATTCTGGAACCCTGTGGCCTGGGAACATGAGAACGGTTTGATTCTGGAACCCTGTGGCCTGGCAACATGACTGAGGCTTGATTCTGGAACCCTGTGGACTGGCAACATGACTGAGGCTTGATTCTGGAACCCTGTGGCCTGGCAACATGACTGAGGCTTGATTCTGGAACCGTGTGGCCTGGGAACTTGAGTGGGGTTTGATCGCAGAAACCTGTGGACTGGCCACATGACTGAGGTTTGATGGTGGAACCCTGTGCACTGGGAACATGACATCTGCTTAGATTGTGGAATAGTGTGCCCTGGGAACCTAACTGAGCCTTGGTTCTGGATCTCTGTGGCCTGGGAACATGACATCGGTGGATTCTGGAACCCTGTGGCCTGGGAACATGAGAACGGTTTGAGTCTGGAACCCTGTGGCCTGGCAACATGACTGAGGCTTGATTCTGTAACCCTGTGGCCTGGCAACATGACTGAGGTTTGATTCTGGATCCCTGTGGCCTGGGAACATGACTGAGGCGTGATTCTGGAAAACTGTGGCCTGGGAACATGACATCTGTTTAGATTGTGGAATAGTGTGCCCTGGGAACCTGACTGAGCCTTGGTTCTGGAACTCTGTGGACTGGGAACATGACTGAGGTTTATTCTAGAACCCTGTAGCCTGGCAACATAACTGAGGATTGATTCTGGAACCCTGTGGCCTGGGAACATGACATCGGTGGATTCTGGAACCCTGTGGCCTGGGAACATGAGAACGGTTTGATTCTGGAACCCTGTGGCCTGGCAACATGACTGAGGCTTGATTCTGGAACCCTGTGGCCTGGCAACATGACTGAGGCTTGATTCTGGATCCCTGTGGCCTGGGAACATGACTAAGGCGTGATTCTGCAAAACTGTGGCCTGGGAACATGATATCTGTTTAGATTGTGGAATAGTGTGCCCTGGGAACATGACTGAGCCTTGGTTCTGGAACTCTGTGGACTGGGAACATGACTGAGGTTTATTCTAGAACCCTGTAGCCTGGGAACATAACTGAGGATTGATTCTGGAACCCTGTGGCCTGGGAACATGACATCGGTGGATTCTAGAACCCTGTGGCCTGGGAACATGAGAACGGTTTGCTTCTGGAACCCTGCGGCCTGGTAACATGACTGAGCCTTGATTCTGGAACCCTGTGGCCTGGCAACATGACTGAGGCTTGATTTTGGAACCCTGTGGCCTGGCAACATGACTGAGGCTTGATTCTGAAACCGTGTGGCCTGGGAACTTGACTGAGGCCTGATACTGGAACCCCGTGGCGTGGGAACATGCCATTGGTTTGATTCTGGAACCCTGTTTCCTGAGAACATGACTGAGGTTTGATGGTTGAACCCTGTGGCATGGCAACATGATTGAGGTTTGATTGTGGAACCCTCAGGCTTGGGAACATGACTGAGGCTTAATGGTGGAACTCTGTGGCCTGGAAACAGGAATGAGGTTTGATGGTGGAACCCTGTGGCCTGGCAACATGAATGAGGTTTGATTCTGGAAAACTGCGTCCTGGGAACATGACATCTGCTTAGATTGTGGAATAGTGTGCCCTGGGAACCTAACTGAGCCTTGGTTCTGGATCTCTGTGGCCTGGGAACATGACATCGGTGGATTCTGGAACCCTGTGGCCTGGGAACATGAGAACGGTTTGAGTCTGGAACCCTGTGTCCTGGCAACATGACTGAGGCTTGATTCTGGGACCCTGTGGCCTGGCAACATGACTGAGGCTTGATTCTGGAACCCTGTGGCCTGGGAACTTGACTGGGGTTTGATCGCAGAAACCTGTGGACTGGCCACATGACTGAGGTTTGATGGTGGAACCCTGTGCACTGGGAACATGACTGAGGCCTGATACTGGAACCCTGTGGCGTGGGAACATGCCATTGGTTTGATTCTGGAACGCTGTTTCCTGAAAACATGACTGAGGTTTGATGGTTGAACCCTGTGGCATGGCAACATGATTGAGGTTTGATTGTGGAACCCTCAGGCTTGGGAACATGACTGAGGCTTAATGGTGGAACACTGTGGCCTGGAAACAGGAATGAGGTTTGATGGTGGAACCCTGTGGCCTGGCAACATGAATGAGGTTTGATTCTGGAAAACTGTGTCCTGGGAACATGACATCTGCTTCGATTGTGGAATAGTGTGCCCTGGGAACCTAACTGAGCCTTGGTTCTGGATCTCTGTGGCCTGGGAACATGACATCGGTGGATTCTGGAACCCTGTGGCCTGGGAACATGAGAACGGTTTGAGTCTGGAACCCTGTGGCCTGGCAACATGACTGAGGCTTGATTCTGGAACACTGTGGCCCGGCAACATGACTGAGGTTTGATTCTGGATCCCTGTGGCCTGGGAACATGACTGAGGCGTGATTCTGGAAAACTGTGGCCTGGGAACATGACATCTGTTTAGATTGTGGAATAGTGTGCCCTGGGAACCTGACTGAGCCTTGGTTCTGGAACTCTGTGGACTGGGAACATGACTGAGGTTTATTCTAGAACCCTGTAGCCTGGGAACATAACTGAGGATTGATTCTGGAACCCTGTGGCCTGGGAACATGACATCGGTGGATTCTGGAACCCTGTGGCCTGGGAACATGAGAACGGTTTGATTCTGGAACCCTGTGTCCTGGCAACATGACTGAGGCTTGATTCTGGGACCCTGTGGCCTGGCAACATGACTGAGCCTTGATTCTGGAACCCTGTGGCCTGGCAACATGACTGAGGCTTGATTCTGGAACCGTGTGGCCTGGGAACTTGACTGGGGTTTGATCGCAGAAACCTGTGGACTGGCCACATGACTGAGGTTTGATGGTTGAACCCTGTGGCATGGCAACATGATTGAGGTTTGATTGTGGATCCCTCAGGCTTGGGAACATGACTGAGGCTTAATGGTGGAACACTGTGGCCTGGAAACAGGAACGAGGTTTGATGGTGGAACCCTGTGGCCTGGCAACATAACTGAAGTTTGATTCTGGAAAACTGTGGCCTGGGAACATGACATCTGTTTAGATTGTGGAATAGTGTGCCCTGGGAACCTGACTGAGCCTTGGTTCTGGAACTCTGTGGACGGGGAACATGACTGAGGTTTATTCTAGAACCCTGTAGCCTGGGAACATAACTGAGGATTGATTCTGGAACCCTGTGGCCTGGGAACATGACATCGGTGGATTCTGGAACCCTGTGGCCTGGGAACATGAGAACGGTTTGATTCTGGAACCCTTTGGCCTGGCAACATGACTGAGGCTTGATTCTGGAACCCTGTGGACTGGCAACATGACTGAGGCTTGATTCTGGAACCCTGTGGCCTGGCAACATGACTGAGGCTTGATTCTGGAACCGTGTGGCCTGGGAACTTGAGTGGGGTTTGATCGCAGAAACCTGTGGACTGGCCACATGACTGAGGTTTGATGGTGGAACCCTGTGCACTGGGAACATGACATCTGCTTAGATTGTGGAATAGTGTGCCCTGGGAACCTAACTGAGCCTTGGTTCTGGATCTCTGTGGCCTGGGAACATGACATCGGTGGATTCTGGAACCCTGTGGCCTGGGAACATGAGAACGGTTTGAGTCTGGAACCCTGTGGCCTGGCAACATGACTGAGGCTTGATTCTGGAACACTGTGGCCCGGCAACATGACTGAGGTTTGATTCTGGATCCCTGTGGCCTGGGAACATGACTGAGGCGTGATTCTGGAAAACTGTGGCCTGGGAACATGACATCTGTTTAGATTGTGGAATAGTGTGCCCTGGGAACCTGACTGAGCCTTGGTTCTGGAACTCTGTGGACTGGGAACATGACTGAGGTTTATTCTAGAACCCTGTAGCCTGGGAACATAACTGAGGATTGATTCTGGAACCCTGTGGCCTGGGAACATGACATCGGTGGATTCTGGAACCCTGTGGCCTGGGAACATGAGAACGGTTTGATTCTGGAACCCTGTGTCCTGGCAACATGACTGAGGCTTGATTCTGGGACCCTGTGGCCTGGCAACATGACTGAGCCTTGATTCTGGAACCCTGTGGCCTGGCAACATGACTGAGGCTTGATTCTGGAACCGTGTGGCCTGGGAACTTGACTGGGGTTTGATCGCAGAAACCTGTGGACTGGCCACATGACTGAGGTTTGATGGTTGAACCCTGTGGCATGGCAACATGATTGAGGTTTGATTGTGGATCCCTCAGGCTTGGGAACATGACTGAGGCTTAATGGTGGAACACTGTGGCCTGGAAACAGGAACGAGGTTTGATGGTGGAACCCTGTGGCCTGGCAACATAACTGACGTTTGATTCTGGAAAACTGTGGCCTGGGAACATGACATCTGTTTAGATTGTGGAATAGTGTGCCCTGGGAACCTGACTGAGCCTTGGTTCTGGAACTCTGTGGACGGGGAACATGACTGAGGTTTATTCTAGAACCCTGTAGCCTGGGAACATAACTGAGGATTGATTCTGGAACCCTGTGGCCTGGGAACATGACATCGGTGGATTCTGGAACCCTGTGGCCTGGGAACATGAGAACGGTTTGATTCTGGAACCCTTTGGCCTGGCAACATGACTGAGCCTTGATTCTGGAACCCTGTGGCCTGGCAACATGACTGAGGCTTGATTCTGGAACCGTGTGGCCTGGGAACTTGACTGGGGTTTGATCGCAGAAACCTGTGGACTGGCCACATGACTGAGGTTTGATGGTTGAACCCTGTGGCATGGCAACATGATTGAGGTTTGATTGTGGATCCTTCAGGCTTGGGAACATGACTGAGGCTTAATGGTGGAACACTGTGGCCTGGAAACAGGAACGAGGTTTGATGGTGGAACCCTGTGGCCTGGCAACATAACTGAAGTTTGATTCTGGAAAACTGTGGCCTGGGAACATGACATCTGTTTAGATTGTGGAATAGTGTGCCCTGAGAACCTGACTGAGCCTTGGTTCTGGAACTCTGTGGACGGGGAACATGACTGAGGTTTATTCTAGAACCCTGTAGCCTGGGAACATAACTGAGGATTGATTCTGGAACCCTGTGGCCTGGGAACATGACATCGGTGGATTCTGGAACCCTGTGGCCTGGGAACATGAGAACGGTTTGATTCTGGAACACTTTGGCCTGGCAACATGACTGAGGCTTGATTCTGGAACTCTGTGGACTGGGAACATGACTGAGGCTTGATTCTGGAACCCTGTGGCCTGGCAACATGACTGAGGCTTGATTCTGGAACCGTGTGGCCTGGGAACTTGAGTGGGGTTTGATCGCAATAACCTGTGGACTGGCCACATGACTGAGGTTTGATGGTGGAACCCTGTGCACTGGGAACATGTCATCTGCTTAGATTGTGGAATAGTGTGCCCTGGGAACCTAACTGAGCCTTGGTTCTGGATCTCTGTGGCCTGGGAACATGACATCGGTGGATTCTGGAACCCTGTGGCCTGGGAACATGAGAACGGTTTGATTCTGGAACCCTGTGTCCTGGCAACATGACTGAGGCTTGATTCTGGGACCCTGTGGCCTGGCAACATGACTGAGCCTTGATTCTGGAACCCTGTGGCCTGGGAACTTGACTGGGGTTTGATCGCAGAAACCTGTGGACTGGCCACATGACTGAGGTTTGATGGTTGGACCCTGTGCACTGGGAACATGACTGAGGCCTGATACTGGAACCCCGTGGCGTGGGAACATGCCATTGGTTTGATTCTGGAACCCTGTTTCCTGAGAACATGACTGAGGTTTGATGGTTGAACCCTGTGGCATGGCAACATGATTGAGGTTTGATTGTGGAACCCTCAGGCTTGGGAACATGACTGAGGCTTAATGGTGGAACACTGTGGCCTGGAAACAGGAATGAGGTTTGATGGTGGAACCCTGTGGCCTGGCAACATGAATGAGGTTTGATTCAGGAAAACTGTGTCCTGGGAACATGACATCTGCTTCGATTGTGGAATAGTGTGCCCTGGGAACCTAACTGAGCCTTGGTTCTGGATCTCTGTGGCCTGGGAACATGACATCGGTGGATTCTGGAACCCTGTGGCCTGGGAACATGAGAACGGTTTGAGTCTGGAACCCTGTGGCCTGGCAACATGACTGAGGCTTGATTCTGGAACACTGTGGCCCGGCAACATGACTGAGGTTTGATTCTGGATCCCTGTGGCCTGGGAACATGACTGAGGCGTGATTCTGGAAAACTGTGGCCTGGGAACATGACATCTGTTTAGATTGTGGAATAGTGTGCCCTGGGAACCTGACTGAGCCTTGGTTCTGGAACTCTGTGGACTGGGAACATGACTGAGGTTTATTCTAGAACCCTGTAGCCTGGGAACATAACTGAGGATTGATTCTGGAACCCTGTGGCCTGGGAACATGACATCGGTGGATTCTGGAACCCTGTGGCCTGGGAACATGAGAACGGTTTGATTCTGGAACCCTGTGTCCTGGCAACATGACTGAGGCTTGATTCTGGGACCCTGTGGCCTGGCAACATGACTGAGCCTTGATTCTGGAACCCTGTGGCCTGGCAACAAGACTGAGGCTTGATTCTGGAACCGTGTGGCCTGGGAACTTGACTGGGGTTTGATCGCAGAAACCTGTGGACTGGCCACATGACTGAGGTTTGATGGTTGAACCCTGTGGCATGGCAACATGATTGAGGTTTGATTGTGGATCCCTCAGGCTTGGGAACATGACTGAGGCTTAATGGTGGAACACTGTGGCCTGGAAACAGGAACGAGGTTTGATGGTGGAACCCTGTGGCCTGGCAACATAACTGAAGTTTGATTCTGGAAAACTGTGGCCTGGGAACATGACATCTGTTTAGATTGTGGAATAGTGTGCCCTGGGAACCTGACTGAGCCTTGGTTCTGGAACTCTGTGGACGGGGAACATGACTGAGGTTTATTCTAGAACCCTGTAGCCTGGGAACATAACTGAGGATTGATTCTGGAACCCTGTGGCCTGGGAACATGACATCGGTGGATTCTGGAACCCTGTGGCCTGGGAACATGAGAACGGTTTGATTCTGGAACCCTGTGGCCTGGCAACATGACTGAGGCTTGATTCTGGAACCCTGTGGACTGGCAACATGACTGAGGCTTGATTCTGGAACCCTGTGGCCTGGCAACATGACTGAGGCTTGATTCTGGAACCGTGTGGCCTGGGAACTTGAGTGGGGTTTGATCGCAGAAACCTGTGGACTGGCCACATGACTGAGGTTTGATGGTGGAACCCTGTGCACTGGGAACATGACATCTGCTTAGATTGTGGAATAGTGTGCCCTGGGAACCTAACTGAGCCTTGGTTCTGGATCTCTGTGGCCTGGGAACATGACATCGGTGGATTCTGGAACCCTGTGGCCTGGGAACATGAGAACGGTTTGAGTCTGGAACCCTGTGGCCTGGCAACATGACTGAGGCTTGATTCTGTAACCCTGTGGCCTGGCAACATGACTGAGGTTTGATTCTGGATCCCTGTGGCCTGGGAACATGACTGAGGCGTGATTCTGGAAAACTGTGGCCTGGGAACATGACATCTGTTTAGATTGTGGAATAGTGTGCCCTGGGAACCTGACTGAGCCTTGGTTCTGGAACTCTGTGGACTGGGAACATGACTGAGGTTTATTCTAGAACCCTGTAGCCTGGCAACATAACTGAGGATTGATTCTGGAACCCTGTGGCCTGGGAACATGACATCGGTGGATTCTGGAACCCTGTGGCCTGGGAACATGAGAACGGTTTGATTCTGGAACCCTGTGGCCTGGCAACATGACTGAGGCTTGATTCTGGAACCCTGTGGCCTGGCAACATGACTGAGGCTTGATTCTGGATCCCTGTGGCCTGGGAACATGACTAAGGCGTGATTCTGCAAAACTGTGGCCTGGGAACATGATATCTGTTTAGATTGTGGAATAGTGTGCCCTGGGAACATGACTGAGCCTTGGTTCTGGAACTCTGTGGACTGGGAACATGACTGAGGTTTATTCTAGAACCCTGTAGCCTGGGAACATAACTGAGGATTGATTCTGGAACCCTGTGGCCTGGGAACATGACATCGGTGGATTCTAGAACCCTGTGGCCTGGGAACATGAGAACGGTTTGCTTCTGGAACCCTGCGGCCTGGTAACATGACTGAGCCTTGATTCTGGAACCCTGTGGCCTGGCAACATGACTGAGGCTTGATTTTGGAACCCTGTGGCCTGGCAACATGACTGAGGCTTGATTCTGAAACCGTGTGGCCTGGGAACTTGACTGAGGCCTGATACTGGAACCCCGTGGCGTGGGAACATGCCATTGGTTTGATTCTGGAACCCTGTTTCCTGAGAACATGACTGAGGTTTGATGGTTGAACCCTGTGGCATGGCAACATGATTGAGGTTTGATTGTGGAACCCTCAGGCTTGGGAACATGACTGAGGCTTAATGGTGGAACTCTGTGGCCTGGAAACAGGAATGAGGTTTGATGGTGGAACCCTGTGGCCTGGCAACATGAATGAGGTTTGATTCTGGAAAACTGCGTCCTGGGAACATGACATCTGCTTAGATTGTGGAATAGTGTGCCCTGGGAACCTAACTGAGCCTTGGTTCTGGATCTCTGTGGCCTGGGAACATGACATCGGTGGATTCTGGAACCCTGTGGCCTGGGAACATGAGAACGGTTTGAGTCTGGAACCCTGTGTCCTGGCAACATGACTGAGGCTTGATTCTGGGACCCTGTGGCCTGGCAACATGACTGAGCCTTGATTCTGGAACCCTGTGGCCTGGGAACTTGACTGGGGTTTGATCGCAGAAACCTGTGGACTGGCCACATGACTGAGGTTTGATGGTTGGACCCTGTGCACTGGGAACATGACTGAGGCCTGATACTGGAACCCCGTGGCGTGGGAACATGCCATTGGTTTGATTCTGGAACCCTGTTTCCTGAGAACATGACTGAGGTTTGATGGTTGAACCCTGTGGCATGGCAACATGATTGAGGTTTGATTGTGGAACCCTCAGGCTTGGGAACATGACTGAGGCTTAATGGTGGAACACTGTGGCCTGGAAACAGGAATGAGGTTTGATGGTGGAACCCTGTGGCCTGGCAACATGAATGAGGTTTGATTCTGGAAAACTGTGTCCTGGGAACATGACATCTGCTTCGATTGTGGAATAGTGTGCCCTGGGAACCTAACTGAGCCTTGGTTCTGGATCTCTGTGGCCTGGGAACATGACATCGGTGGATTCTGGAACCCTGTGGCCTGGGAACATGAGAACGGTTTGAGTCTGGAACCCTGTGGCCTGGCAACATGACTGAGGCTTGATTCTGGAACACTGTGGCCCGGCAACATGACTGAGGTTTGATTCTGGATCCCTGTGGCCTGGGAACATGACTGAGGCGTGATTCTGGAAAACTGTGGCCTGGGAACATGACATCTGTTTAGATTGTGGAATAGTGTGCCCTGGGAACCTGACTGAGCCTTGGTTCTGGAACTCTGTGGACTGGGAACATGACTGAGGTTTATTCTAGAACCCTGTAGCCTGGGAACATAACTGAGGATTGATTCTGGAACCCTGTGGCCTGGGAACATGACATCGGTGGATTCTGGAACCCTGTGGCCTGGGAACATGAGAACGGTTTGATTCTGGAACCCTGTGTCCTGGCAACATGACTGAGGCTTGATTCTGGGACCCTGTGGCCTGGCAACATGACTGAGCCTTGATTCTGGAACCCTGTGGCCTGGCAACATGACTGAGGCTTGATTCTGGAACCGTGTGGCCTGGGAACTTGACTGGGGTTTGATCGCAGAAACCTGTGGACTGGCCACATGACTGAGGTTTGATGGTTGAACCCTGTGGCATGGCAACATGATTGAGGTTTGATTGTGGATCCCTCAGGCTTGGGAACATGACTGAGGCTTAATGGTGGAACACTGTGGCCTGGAAACAGGAACGAGGTTTGATGGTGGAACCCTGTGGCCTGGCAACATAACTGAAGTTTGATTCTGGAAAACTGTGGCCTGGGAACATGACATCTGTTTAGATTGTGGAATAGTGTGCCCTGGGAACCTGACTGAGCCTTGGTTCTGGAACTCTGTGGACGGGGAACATGACTGAGGTTTATTCTAGAACCCTGTAGCCTGGGAACATAACTGAGGATTGATTCTGGAACCCTGTGGCCTGGGAACATGACATCGGTGGATTCTGGAACCCTGTGGCCTGGGAACATGAGAACGGTTTGATTCTGGAACCCTTTGGCCTGGCAACATGACTGAGGCTTGATTCTGGAACCCTGTGGACTGGCAACATGACTGAGGCTTGATTCTGGAACCCTGTGGCCTGGCAACATGACTGAGGCTTGATTCTGGAACCGTGTGGCCTGGGAACTTGAGTGGGGTTTGATCGCAGAAACCTGTGGACTGGCCACATGACTGAGGTTTGATGGTGGAACCCTGTGCACTGGGAACATGACATCTGCTTAGATTGTGGAATAGTGTGCCCTGGGAACCTAACTGAGCCTTGGTTCTGGATCTCTGTGGCCTGGGAACATGACATCGGTGGATTCTGGAACCCTGTGGCCTGGGAACATGAGAACGGTTTGAGTCTGGAACCCTGTGGCCTGGCAACATGACTGAGGCTTGATTCTGGAACACTGTGGCCCGGCAACATGACTGAGGTTTGATTCTGGATCCCTGTGGCCTGGGAACATGACTGAGGCGTGATTCTGGAAAACTGTGGCCTGGGAACATGACATCTGTTTAGATTGTGGAATAGTGTGCCCTGGGAACCTGACTGAGCCTTGGTTCTGGAACTCTGTGGACTGGGAACATGACTGAGGTTTATTCTAGAACCCTGTAGCCTGGGAACATAACTGAGGATTGATTCTGGAACCCTGTGGCCTGGGAACATGACATCGGTGGATTCTGGAACCCTGTGGCCTGGGAACATGAGAACGGTTTGATTCTGGAACCCTGTGTCCTGGCAACATGACTGAGGCTTGATTCTGGGACCCTGTGGCCTGGCAACATGACTGAGCCTTGATTCTGGAACCCTGTGGCCTGGCAACATGACTGAGGCTTGATTCTGGAACCGTGTGGCCTGGGAACTTGACTGGGGTTTGATCGCAGAAACCTGTGGACTGGCCACATGACTGAGGTTTGATGGTTGAACCCTGTGGCATGGCAACATGATTGAGGTTTGATTGTGGATCCCTCAGGCTTGGGAACATGACTGAGGCTTAATGGTGGAACACTGTGGCCTGGAAACAGGAACGAGGTTTGATGGTGGAACCCTGTGGCCTGGCAACATAACTGACGTTTGATTCTGGAAAACTGTGGCCTGGGAACATGACATCTGTTTAGATTGTGGAATAGTGTGCCCTGGGAACCTGACTGAGCCTTGGTTCTGGAACTCTGTGGACGGGGAACATGACTGAGGTTTATTCTAGAACCCTGTAGCCTGGGAACATAACTGAGGATTGATTCTGGAACCCTGTGGCCTGGGAACATGACATCGGTGGATTCTGGAACCCTGTGGCCTGGGAACATGAGAACGGTTTGATTCTGGAACCCTTTGGCCTGGCAACATGACTGAGCCTTGATTCTGGAACCCTGTGGCCTGGCAACATGACTGAGGCTTGATTCTGGAACCGTGTGGCCTGGGAACTTGACTGGGGTTTGATCGCAGAAACCTGTGGACTGGCCACATGACTGAGGTTTGATGGTTGAACCCTGTGGCATGGCAACATGATTGAGGTTTGATTGTGGATCCTTCAGGCTTGGGAACATGACTGAGGCTTAATGGTGGAACACTGTGGCCTGGAAACAGGAACGAGGTTTGATGGTGGAACCCTGTGGCCTGGCAACATAACTGAAGTTTGATTCTGGAAAACTGTGGCCTGGGAACATGACATCTGTTTAGATTGTGGAATAGTGTGCCCTGAGAACCTGACTGAGCCTTGGTTCTGGAACTCTGTGGACGGGGAACATGACTGAGGTTTATTCTAGAACCCTGTAGCCTGGGAACATAACTGAGGATTGATTCTGGAACCCTGTGGCCTGGGAACATGACATCGGTGGATTCTGGAACCCTGTGGCCTGGGAACATGAGAACGGTTTGATTCTGGAACACTTTGGCCTGGCAACATGACTGAGGCTTGATTCTGGAACTCTGTGGACTGGGAACATGACTGAGGCTTGATTCTGGAACCCTGTGGCCTGGCAACATGACTGAGGCTTGATTCTGGAACCGTGTGGCCTGGGAACTTGAGTGGGGTTTGATCGCAATAACCTGTGGACTGGCCACATGACTGAGGTTTGATGGTGGAACCCTGTGCACTGGGAACATGTCATCTGCTTAGATTGTGGAATAGTGTGCCCTGGGAACCTAACTGAGCCTTGGTTCTGGATCTCTGTGGCCTGGGAACATGATATCGGTGGATTCTGGAACCCTGTGGCCTGGGAACATGAGAACGGTTTGATTCTGGAACCCTGTGTCCTGGCAACATGACTGAGGCTTGATTCTGGGACCCTGTGGCCTGGCAACATGACTGAGCCTTGATTCTGGAACCCTGTGGCCTGGGAACTTGACTGGGGTTTGATCGCAGAAACCTGTGGACTGGCCACATGACTGAGGTTTGATGGTTGGACCCTGTGCACTGGGAACATGACTGAGGCCTGATACTGGAACCCCGTGGCGTGGGAACATGCCATTGGTTTGATTCTGGAACCCTGTTTCCTGAGAACATGACTGAGGTTTGATGGTTGAACCCTGTGGCATGGCAACATGATTGAGGTTTGATTGTGGAACCCTCAGGCTTGGGAACATGACTGAGGCTTAATGGTGGAACACTGTGGCCTGGAAACAGGAATGAGGTTTGATGGTGGAACCCTGTGGCCTGGCAACATGAATGAGGTTTGATTCTGGAAAACTGTGTCCTGGGAACATGACATCTGCTTCGATTGTGGAATAGTGTGCCCTGGGAACCTAACTGAGCCTTGGTTCTGGATCTCTGTGGCCTGGGAACATGACATCGGTGGATTCTGGAACCCTGTGGCCTGGGAACATGAGAACGGTTTGAGTCTGGAACCCTGTGGCCTGGCAACATGACTGAGGCTTGATTCTGGAACACTGTGGCCCGGCAACATGACTGAGGTTTGATTCTGGATCCCTGTGGCCTGGGAACATGACTGAGGCGTGATTCTGGAAAACTGTGGCCTGGGAACATGACATCTGTTTAGATTGTGGAATAGTGTGCCCTGGGAAACTGACTGAGCCTTGGTTCTGGAACTCTGTGGACTGGGAACATGACTGAGGTTTATTCTAGAACCCTGTAGCCTGGGAACATAACTGAGGATTGATTCTGGAACCCTGTGGCCTGGGAACATGACATCGGTGGATTCTGGAACCCTGTGGCCTGGGAACATGAGAACGGTTTGATTCTGGAACCCTGTGTCCTGGCAACATGACTGAGGCTTGATTCTGGGACCCTGTGGCCTGGCAACATGACTGAGCCTTGATTCTGGAACCCTGTGGCCTGGCAACAAGACTGAGGCTTGATTCTGGAACCGTGTGGCCTGGGAACTTGACTGGGGTTTGATCGCAGAAACCTGTGGACTGGCCACATGACTGAGGTTTGATGGTTGAACCCTGTGGCATGGCAACATGATTGAGGTTTGATTGTGGATCCCTCAGGCTTGGGAACATGACTGAGGCTTAATGGTGGAACACTGTGGCCTGGAAACAGGAACGAGGTTTGATGGTGGAACCCTGTGGCCTGGCAACATAACTGAAGTTTGATTCTGGAAAACTGTGGCCTGGGAACATGACATCTGTTTAGATTGTGGAATAGTGTGCCCTGGGAACCTGACTGAGCCTTGGTTCTGGAACTCTGTGGACGGGGAACATGACTGAGGTTTATTCTAGAACCCTGTAGCCTGGGAACATAACTGAGGATTGATTCTGGAACCCTGTGGCCTGGGAACATGACATCGGTGGATTCTGTAACCCTGTGGCCTGGGAACATGAGAACGGTTTGATTCTGGAACCCTGTGTCCTGGCAACATGACTGAGGCTTGATTCTGGAACCCTGTGGCCTGGCAACATGACTGAGGCTTGATTCTGGAACCCTGTGGCCTGGCAACATGACTGAGGCTTGATTCTGGAACCGTGTGGCCTGGGAACTTGAGTGGGGTTTGATCGCAGAAACCTGTGGACTGGCCACATGACTGAGGTTTGATGGTGGAACCCTGTGCACTGGGAACATGACATCTGCTTAGATTGTGGAATAGTGTGCCCTGGGAACCTAACTGAGCCTTGGTTCTGGATCTCTGTGGCCTGGGAACATGACATCGGTGGATTCTGGAACCCTGTGGCCTGGGAACATGAGAACGGTTTGAGTCTGGAACCCTGTGGCCTGGCAACATGACTGAGGCTTGATTCTGTAACCCTGTGGCCTGGCAACATGACTGAGGTTTGATTCTGGATCCCTGTGGCCTGGGAACATGACTGAGGCGTGATTCTGGAAAACTGTGGCCTGGGAACATGACATCTGTTTAGATTGTGGAATAGTGTGCCCTGGGAACCTGACTGAGCCTTGGTTCTGGAACTCTGTGGACTGGGAACATGACTGAGGTTTATTCTAGAACCCTGTAGCCTGGCAACATAACTGAGGATTGATTCTGGAACCCTGTGGCCTGGGAACATGACATCGGTGGATTCTGGAACCCTGTGGCCTGGGAACATGAGAACGGTTTGATTCTGGAACCCTGTGGCCTGGCAACATGACTGAGGCTTGATTCTGGAACCCTGTGGCCTGGCAACATGACTGAGGCTTGATTCTGGATCCCTGTGGCCTGGGAACATGACTAAGGCGTGATTCTGCAAAACTGTGGCCTGGGAACATGATATCTGTTTAGATTGTGGAATAGTGTGCCCTGGGAACATGACTGAGCCTTGGTTCTGGAACTCTGTGGACTGGGAACATGACTGAGGTTTATTCTAGAACCCTGTAGCCTGGGAACATAACTGAGGATTGATTCTGGAACCCTGTGGCCTGGGAACATGACATCGGTGGATTCTAGAACCCTGTGGCCTGGGAACATGAGAACGGTTTGCTTCTGGAACCCTGCGGCCTGGTAACATGACTGAGCCTTGATTCTGGAACCCTGTGGCCTGGCAACATGACTGAGGCTTGATTTTGGAACCCTGTGGCCTGGCAACATGACTGAGGCTTGATTCTGAAACCGTGTGGCCTGGGAACTTGACTGAGGCCTGATACTGGAACCCCGTGGCGTGGGAACATGCCATTGGTTTGATTCTGGAACCCTGTTTCCTGAGAACATGACTGAGGTTTGATGGTTGAACCCTGTGGCATGGCAACATGATTGAGGTTTGATTGTGGAACCCTCAGGCTTGGGAACATGACTGAGGCTTAATGGTGGAACTCTGTGGCCTGGAAACAGGAATGAGGTTTGATGGTGGAACCCTGTGGCCTGGCAACATGAATGAGGTTTGATTCTGGAAAACTGCGTCCTGGGAACATGACATCTGCTTAGATTGTGGAATAGTGTGCCCTGGGAACCTAACTGAGCCTTGGTTCTGGATCTCTGTGGCCTGGGAACATGACATCGGTGGATTCTGGAACCCTGTGGCCTGGGAACATGAGAACGGTTTGAGTCTGGAACCCTGTGTCCTGGCAACATGACTGAGGCTTGATTCTGGGACCCTGTGGCCTGGCAACATGACTGAGCCTTGATTCTGGAACCCTGTGGCCTGGGAACTTGACTGGGGTTTGATCGCAGAAACCTGTGGACTGGCCACATGACTGAGGTTTGATGGTTGGACCCTGTGCACTGGGAACATGACTGAGGCCTGATACTGGAACCCCGTGGCGTGGGAACATGCCATTGGTTTGATTCTGGAACCCTGTTTCCTGAGAACATGACTGAGGTTTGATGGTTGAACCCTGTGGCATGGCAACATGATTGAGGTTTGATTGTGGAACCCTCAGGCTTGGGAACATGACTGAGGCTTAATGGTGGAACACTGTGGCCTGGAAACAGGAATGAGGTTTGATGGTGGAACCCTGTGGCCTGGCAACATGAATGAGGTTTGATTCTGGAAAACTGTGTCCTGGGAACATGACATCTGCTTCGATTGTGGAATAGTGTGCCCTGGGAACCTAACTGAGCCTTGGTTCTGGATCTCTGTGGCCTGGGAACATGACATCGGTGGATTCTGGAACCCTGTGGCCTGGGAACATGAGAACGGTTTGAGTCTGGAACCCTGTGGCCTGGCAACATGACTGAGGCTTGATTCTGGAACACTGTGGCCCGGCAACATGACTGAGGTTTGATTCTGGATCCCTGTGGCCTGGGAACATGACTGAGGCGTGATTCTGGAAAACTGTGGCCTGGGAACATGACATCTGTTTAGATTGTGGAATAGTGTGCCCTGGGAACCTGACTGAGCCTTGGTTCTGGAACTCTGTGGACTGGGAACATGACTGAGGTTTATTCTAGAACCCTGTAGCCTGGGAACATAACTGAGGATTGATTCTGGAACCCTGTGGCCTGGGAACATGACATCGGTGGATTCTGGAACCCTGTGGCCTGGGAACATGAGAACGGTTTGATTCTGGAACCCTGTGTCCTGGCAACATGACTGAGGCTTGATTCTGGGACCCTGTGGCCTGGCAACATGACTGAGCCTTGATTCTGGAACCCTGTGGCCTGGCAACATGACTGAGGCTTGATTCTGGAACCGTGTGGCCTGGGAACTTGACTGGGGTTTGATCGCAGAAACCTGTGGACTGGCCACATGACTGAGGTTTGATGGTTGAACCCTGTAGCATGGCAACATGATTGAGGTTTGATTGTGGATCCCTCAGGCTTGGGAACATGACTGAGGCTTAATGGTGGAACACTGTGGCCTGGAAACAGGAACGAGGTTTGAAGGTGGAACCCTGTGGCCTGGCAACATAACTGAAGTTTGATTCTGGAAAACTGTGGCCTGGGAACATGACATCTGTTTAGATTGTGGAATAGTGTGCCCTGGGAACCTGACTGAGCCTTGGTTCTGGAACTCTGTGGACGGGGAACATGACAGGTTTATTCTAGAACCCTGTAGCCTGGGAACATAACTGAGGATTGATTCTGGAACCCTGTGGCCTGGGAACATGACATCGGTGGATTCTGGAACCCTGTGGTCTGGGAACATGAGAACGGTTTGATTCTGGAACCCTTTGGCCTGGCAACATGACTGAGGCTTGATTCTGGAACCCTGTGGACTGGCAACATGACTGAGGCTTGATTCTGGAACCCTGTGGCCTGGCAACATGACTGAGGCTTGATTCTGGAACCGTGTGGCCTGGGAACTTGAGTGGGGTTTGATCGCAGAAACCTGTGGACTGGCCACATGACTGAGGTTTGATGGTGGAACCCTGTGCACTGGGAACATGACATCTGCTTAGATTGTGGAATAGTGTGCCCTGGGAACCTAACTGAGCCTTGGTTCTGGATCTCTGTGGCCTGGGAACATGCCATCGGTGGATTCTGGAACCCTGTGGCCTGGGAACATGAGAACGGTTTGAGTCTGGAACCCTGTGGCCTGGCAACATGACTGAGGCTTGATTCTGTAACCCTGTGGCCTGGCAACATGACTGAGGTTTGATTCTGGATCCCTGTGGCCTGGGAACATGACTGAGGCGTGATTCTGGAAAACTGTGGCCTGGGAACATGACATCTGTTTAGATTGTGGAATAGTGTGCCCTGGGAACCTGACTGAGCCTTGGTTCTGGAACTCTGTGGACTGGGAACATGACTGAGGTTTATTCTAGAACCCTGTATCCTGGCAACATAACTGAGGATTGATTCTGGAACCCTGTGGCCTGGGAACATGACATCGGTGGATTCTGGAACCCTGTGGCCTGGGAACATGAGAACGGTTTGATTCTGGAACCCTGTGGCCTGGCAACATGACTGAGGCTTGATTCTGGAACCCTGTGGCCTGGCAACATGACTGAGGCTTGATTCTGGATCCCTGTGGCCTGGGAACATGACTAAGGCGTGATTCTGCAAAACTGTGGCCTGGGAACATGATATCTGTTTAGATTGTGGAATAGTGTGCCCTGGGAACATGACTGAGCCTTGGTTCTGGAACTCTGTGGACTGGGAACATGACTGAGGTTTATTCTAGAACCCTGTAGCCTGGGAACATAATTGAGGATTGATTCTGGAACCCTGTGGCCTGGGAACATGACATCGGTGGATTCTAGAACCCTGTGGCCTGGGAACATGAGAACGGTTTGCTTCTGGAACCCTGCGGCCTGGTAACATGACTTAGCCTTGATTCTGGAACCCTGTGGCCTGGCAACATGACTGAGGCTTGATTCTGGAACCCTGTGGCCTGGCAACATGACTGAGGCTTGATTCTGAAACCGTGTGGCCTGGGAACTTGACTGAGGCCTGATACTGGAACCCCGTGGCGTGGGAACATGCCATTGGTTTGATTCTGGAACCCTGTTTCCTGAGAACATGACTGAGGTTTGATGGTTGAACCCTGTGGCATGGCAACATGATTGAGGTTTGATTGTGGAACCCTCAGGCTTGGGAACATGACTGAGGCTTAATGGTGGAACTCTGTGGCCTGGAAACAGGAATGAGGTTTGATGGTGGAACCCTGTTGCCTGGCAACATGAATGAGGTTTGATTCTGGAAAACTGTGTCCTGGGAACATGACATCTGCTTAGATTGTGGAATAGTGTGCCCTGGGAACCTAACTGAGCCTTGGTTCTGGATCTCTGTGGCCTGGGAACATGACATCGGTGGATTCTGGAACCCTGTGGCCTGGGAACATGAGAACGGTTTGAGTCTGGAACCCTGTGGCCTGGCAACATGACTGAGGCTTGATTCTGGAACCCTGTGGCCTGGCAACATGACTGAGGCTTGATTCTGGAACCCTGTGGCCTGGCAACATGACTGAGGCTTGATTCTGGAACCGTGTGGCCTGGGAACTTGAGTGGGGTTTGATCGCAGAAACCTGTGGACTGGCCACATGACTGAGGTTTGATGGTGGAACCCTGTGCACTGGGAACATGACATCTGCTTAGATTGTGGAATAGTGTGCCCTGGGAACCTAACTGAGCCTTGGTTCTGGATCTCTGTGGCCTGGGAACATGACATCGGTGGATTCTGGAACCCTGTGGCCTGGGAACATGAGAACGGTTTGAGTCTGGAACCCTGTGGCCTGGCAACATGACTGAGGCTTGATTCTGTAACCCTGTGGCCTGGCAACATGACTGAGGTTTGATTCTGGATCCCTGTGGCCTGGGAACATGACTGAGGCGTGATTCTGGAAAACTGTGGCCTGGGAACATGACATCTGTTTAGATTGTGGAATAGTGTGCCCTGGGAACCGGACTGAGCCTTGGTTCTGGAACTCTGTGGACTGGGAACATGACTGAGGCTTGATTCTGGAACCCTGTGGCCTGGCAACATGACTGAGGCTTGATTCTGGAACCGTGTGGCCTGGGAACTTGAGTGGGGTTTGATCGCAGAAACCTGTGGACTGGCCACATGACTGAGGTTTGATGGTGGAACCCTGTGCACTGGGAACATGACATCTGTTTAGATTGTGGAATAGTGTGCCCTGGGAACCTAACTGAGCCTTGGTTCTGGATCTCTGTGGCCTGGGAACATGACATCGGTGGATTCTGGAACCCTGTGACCTGGGAACATGAGAACGGTTTGATTCTGGAACCCTGTGTCCTGGCAACATGACTGAGGCTTGATTATGGGACCCTGTGGCCTGGCAACATGACTGAGCCTTGATTCTGGAACCCTGTGGCCTGGCAACATGACTGAGGCTTGATTCTGGAACCCTGTGGCCTGGGAACTTGACTGGGGTTTGATCGCAGAAATCTGTGGACTGGCCACATGACTGAGGTTTGATGGTGGAACCCTGTGCACTGGGAACATGACTGAGGCCTGATACTGGAACCCTGTGGCGTGGGAACATGCCATTGGTTTGATTCTGGAACCCTGTTTCCTGAAAACATGACTGAGGTTTGATGGTTGAACCCTGTGGCATGGCAACATGATTGAGGTTTGATTGTGGAACCCTCAGGCTTGGGAACATGACTGAGGCTTAATGGTGGAACACTGTGGCCTGGAAACAGGAATGAGGTTTGATGGTGGAACCCTGTGGCCTGGCAACATGAATGAGGTTTGATTCTGGAAAACTGTGTCCTGGGAACATGACATCTGCTTAGATTGTGGAATAGTGTGCCCTGGGAACCTAACTGAGCCTTGGTTCTGGATCTCTGTGGCCTGGGAACATGACATCGGTGGATTCTGGAACCCTGTGGCCTGGGAACATGAGAACGGTTTGAGTCTGGAACCCTGTGGCCTGGCAACATGACTGAGGCTTGATTCTGGAACACTGTGGCCCGGCAACATGACTGAGGTTTGATTCTGGATCCCTGTGGCCTGGGAACATGACTGAGGCGTGATTCTGGAAAACTGTGGCCTGGGAACATGACATCTGTTTAGATTGTGGAATAGTGTGCCCTGGGAACCTGACTGAGCCTTGGTTCTGGAACTCTGTGGACTGGGAACATGACTGAGGTTTATTCTAGAACCCTGTAGCCTGGGAACATAACTGAGGATTGATTCTGGAACCCTGTGGCCTGGGAACATGACATCGGTGGATTCTGGAACCCTGTGGCCTGGGAACATGAGAACGGTTTGATTCTGGAACCCTGTGTCCTGGCAACATGACTGAGGCTTGATTCTGGGACCCTGTGGCCTGGCAACATGACTGAGCCTTGATTCTGGAACCCTGTGGCCTGGCAACATGACTGAGGCTTGATTCTGGAACCGTGTGGCCTGGGAACTTGACTGGGGTTTGATCGCAGAAACCTGTGGACTGGCCACATGACTGAGGTTTGATGGTTGAACCCTGTGGCATGGCAACATGATTGAGGTTTGATTGTGGATCCCTCAGGCTTGGGAACATGACTGAGGCTTAATGGTGGAACACTGTGGCCTGGAAACAGGAACGAGGTTTGATGGTGGAACCCTGTGGCCTGGCAACATAACTGAAGTTTGATTCTGGAAAACTGTGGCCTGGGAACATGACATCTGTTTAGATTGTGGAATAGTGTGCCCTGGGAACCTGACTGAGCCTTGGTTCTGGAACTCTGTGGACGGGGAACATGACTGAGGTTTATTCTAGAACCCTGTAGCCTGGGAACATAACTGAGGATTGATTCTGGAACCCTGTGGCCTGGGAACATGACATCGGTGGATTCTGGAACCCTGTGGCCTGGGAACATGAGAACGGTTTGATTCTGGAACCCTTTGGCCTGGCAACATGACTGAGGCTTGATTCTGGAACCCTGTGGACTGGCAACATGACTGAGGCTTGATTCTGGAACCCTGTGGCCTGGCAACATGACTGAGGCTTGATTCTGGAACCGTGTGGCCTGGGAACTTGAGTGGGGTTTGATCGCAGAAACCTGTGGACTGGCCACATGACTGAGGTTTGATGGTGGAACCCTGTGCACTGGGAACATGACATCTGCTTAGATTGTGGAATAGTGTGCCCTGGGAACCTAACTGAGCCTTGGTTCTGGATCTCTGTGGCCTGGGAACATGACATCGGTGGATTCTGGAACCCTGTGGCCTGGGAACATGAGAACGGTTTGAGTCTGGAACCCTGTGGCCTGGCAACATGACTGAGGCTTGATTCTGGAACACTGTGGCCCGGCAACATGACTGAGGTTTGATTCTGGATCCCTGTGGCCTGGGAACATGACTGAGGCGTGATTCTGGAAAACTGTGGCCTGGGAACATGACATCTGTTTAGATTGTGGAATAGTGTGCCCTGGGAACCTGACTGAGCCTTGGTTCTGGAACTCTGTGGACTGGGAACATGACTGAGGTTTATTCTAGAACCCTGTAGCCTGGGAACATAACTGAGGATTGATTCTGGAACCCTGTGGCCTGGGAACATGACATCGGTGGATTCTGGAACCCTGTGGCCTGGGAACATGAGAACGGTTTGATTCTGGAACCCTGTGTCCTGGCAACATGACTGAGGCTTGATTCTGGGACCCTGTGGCCTGGCAACATGACTGAGCCTTGATTCTGGAACCCTGTGGCCTGGCAACATGACTGAGGCTTGATTCTGGAACCGTGTGGCCTGGGAACTTGACTGGGGTTTGATCGCAGAAACCTGTGGACTGGCCACATGACTGAGGTTTGATGGTTGAACCCTGTGGCATGGCAACATGATTGAGGTTTGATTGTGGATCCCTCAGGCTTGGGAACATGACTGAGGCTTAATGGTGGAACACTGTGGCCTGGAAACAGGAACGAGGTTTGATGGTGGAACCCTGTGGCCTGGCAACATAACTGACGTTTGATTCTGGAAAACTGTGGCCTGGGAACATGACATCTGTTTAGATTGTGGAATAGTGTTCCCTGGGAACCTGACTGAGCCTTGGTTCTGGAACTCTGTGGACGGGGAACATGACTGAGGTTTATTCTAGAACCCTGTAGCCTGGGAACATAACTGAGGATTGATTCTGGAACCCTGTGGCCTGGGAACATGACATCGGTGGATTCTGGAACCCTGTGGCCTGGGAACATGAGAACGGTTTGATTCTGGAACCCTTTGGCCTGGCAACATGACTGAGCCTTGATTCTGGAACCCTGTGGCCTGGCAACATGACTGAGGCTTGATTCTGGAACCGTGTGGCCTGGGAACTTGACTGGGGTTTGATCGCAGAAACCTGTGGACTGGCCACATGACTGAGGTTTGATGGTTGAACCCTGTGGCATGGCAACATGATTGAGGTTTGATTGTGGATCCCTCAGGCTTGGGAACATGACTGAGGCTTAATGGTGGAACACTGTGGCCTGGAAACAGGAACGAGGTTTGATGGTGGAACCCTGTGGCCTGGCAACATAACTGAAGTTTGATTCTGGAAAACTGTGGCCTGGGAACATGACATCTGTTTAGATTGTGGAATAGTGTGCCCTGAGAACCTGACTGAGCCTTGGTTCTGGAACTCTGTGGACGGGGAACATGACTGAGGTTTATTCTAGAACCCTGTAGCCTGGGAACATAACTGAGGATTGATTCTGGAACCCTGTGGCCTGGGAACATGACTTCGGTGGATTCTGGAACCCTGTGGCCTGGGAACATGAGAACGGTTTGATTCTGGAACACTTTGGCCTGGCAACATGACTGAGGCTTGATTCTGGAACTCTGTGGACTGGGAACATGACTGAGGCTTGATTCTGGAACCCTGTGGCCTGGCAACATGACTGAGGCTTGATTCTGGAACCGTGTGGCCTGGGAACTTGAGTGGGGTTTGATCGCAATAACCTGTGGACTGGCCACATGACTGAGGTTTGATGGTGGAACCCTGTGCACTGGGAACATGTCATCTGCTTAGATTGTGGAATAGTGTGCCCTGGGAACCTAACTGAGCCTTGGTTCTGGATCTCTGTGGCCTGGGAACATGACATCGGTGGATTCTGGAACCCTGTGGCCTGGGAACATGAGAACGGTTTGATTCTGGCACCCTGTGTCCTGGCAACATGACTGAGGCTTGATTCTGGGACCCTGTGGCCTGGCAACATGACTGAGCCTTGATTCTGGAACCCTGTGGCCTGGGAACTTGACTGGGGTTTGATCGCAGAAACCTGTGGACTGGCCACATGACTGAGGTTTGATGGTTGGACCCTGTGCACTGGGAACATGACTGAGGCCTGATACTGGAACCCCGTGGCGTGGGAACATGCCATTGGTTTGATTCTGGAACCCTGTTTCCTGAGAACATGACTGAGGTTTGATGGTTGAACCCTGTGGCATGGCAACATGATTGAGGTTTGATTTTTGAACCCTCAGGCTTGGGAACATGACTGAGGCTTAATGGTGGAACACTGTGGCCTGGAAACAGGAATGAGGTTTGATGGTGGAACCCTGTGGCCTGGCAACATGAATGAGGTTTGATTCTGGAAAACTGTGTCCTGGGAACATGACATCTGCTTCGATTGTGGAATAGTGTGCCCTGGGAACCTAACTGAGCCTTGGTTCTGGATCTCTGTGGCCTGGGAACATGACATCGGTGGATTCTGGAACCCTGTGGCCTGGGAACATGAGAACGGTTTGAGTCTGGAACCCTGTGGCCTGGCAACATGACTGAGGCTTGATTCTGGAACACTGTGGCCCGGCAACATGACTGAGGTTTGATTCTGGATCCCTGTGGCCTGGGAACATGACTGAGGCGTGATTCTGGAAAACTGTGGCCTGGGAACATGACATCTGTTTAGATTGTGGAATAGTGTGCCCTGGGAACCTGACTGAGCCTTGGTTCTGGAACTCTGTGGACTGGGAACATGACTGAGGTTTATTCTAGAACCCTGTAGCCTGGGAACATAACTGAGGATTGATTCTGGAACCCTGTGGCCTGGGAACATGACATCGGTGGATTCTGGAACCCTGTGGCCTGGGAACATGAGAACGGTTTGATTCTGGAACCCTGTGTCCTGGCAACATGACTGAGGCTTGATTCTGGGACCCTGTGGCCTGGCAACATGACTGAGCCTTGATTCTGGAACCCTGTGGCCTGGCAACAAGACTGAGGCTTGATTCTGGAACCGTGTGGCCTGGGAACTTGACTGGGGTTTGATCGCAGAAACCTGTGGACTGGCCACATGACTGAGGTTTGATGGTTGAACCCTGTGGCATGGCAACATGATTGAGGTTTGATTGTGGATCCCTCAGGCTTGGGAACATGACTGAGGCTTAATGGTGGAACACTGTGGCCTGGAAACAGGAACGAGGTTTGATGGTGGAACCCTGTGGCCTGGCAACATAACTGAAGTTTGATTCTGGAAAACTGTGGCCTGGGAACATGACATCTGTTTAGATTGTGGAATAGTGTGCCCTGGGAACCTGACTGAGCCTTGGTTCTGGAACTCTGTGGACGGGGAACATGACTGAGGTTTATTCTAGAACCCTGTAGCCTGGGAACATAACTGAGGATTGATTCTGGAACCCTGTGGCCTGGGAACATGACATCGGTGGATTCTGGAACCCTGTGGCCTGGGAACATGAGAACGGTTTGATTCTGGAACCCTGTGTCCTGGCAACATGACTGAGGCTTGATTCTGGAACCCTGTGGACTGGCAACATGACTGAGGCTTGATTCTGGAACCCTGTGGCCTGGCAACATGACTGAGGCTTGATTCTGGAACCGTGTGGCCTGGGAACTTGAGTGGGGTTTGATCGCAGAAACCTGTGGACTGGCCACATGACTGAGGTTTGATGGTGGAACCCTGTGCACTGGGAACATGACATCTGCTTAGATTGTGGAATAGTGTGCCCTGGGAACCTAACTGAGCCTTGGTTCTGGATCTCTGTGGCCTGGGAACATGACATCGGTGGATTCTGGAACCCTGTGGCCTGGGAACATGAGAACGGTTTGAGTCTGGAACCCTGTGGCCTGGCAACATGACTGAGGCTTGATTCTGTAACCCTGTGGCCTGGCAACATGACTGAGGTTTGATTCTGGATCCCTGTGGCCTGGGAACATGACTGAGGCGTGATTCTGGAAAACTGTGGCCTGGGAACATGACATCTGTTTAGATTGTGGAATAGTGTGCCCTGGGAACCTGACTGAGCCTTGGTTCTGGAACTCTGTGGACTGGGAACATGACTGAGGTTTATTCTAGAACCCTGTAGCCTGGCAACATAACTGAGGATTGATTCTGGAACCCTGTGGCCTGGGAACATGACATCGGTGGATTCTGGAACCCTGTGGCCTGGGAACATGAGAACGGTTTGATTCTGGAACCCTGTGGCCTGGCAACATGACTGAGGCTTGATTCTGGAACCCTGTGGCCTGGCAACATGACTGAGGCTTGATTCTGGATCCCTGTGGCCTGGGAACATGACTAAGGCGTGATTCTGCAAAACTGTGGCCTGGGAACATGATATCTGTTTAGATTGTGGAATAGTGTGCCCTGGGAACATGACTGAGCCTTGGTTCTGGAACTCTGTGGACTGGGAACATGACTGAGGTTTATTCTAGAACCCTGTAGCCTGGGAACATAACTGAGGATTGATTCTGGAACCCTGTGGCCTGGGAACATGACATCGGTGGATTCTAGAACCCTGTGGCCTGGGAACATGAGAACGGTTTGCTTCTGGAACCCTGCGGCCTGGTAACATGACTGAGCCTTGATTCTGGAACCCTGTGGCCTGGCAACATGACTGAGGCTTGATTCTGGAACCCTGTGGCCTGGCAACATGACTGAGGCTTGATTCTGAAACCGTGTGGCCTGGGAACTTGACTGAGGCCTGATACTGGAACCCCGTGGCGTGGGAACATGCCATTGGTTTGATTCTGGAACCCTGTTTCCTGAGAACATGACTGAGGTTTGATGGTTGAACCCTGTGGCATGGCAACATGATTGAGGTTTGATTGTGGAACCCTCAGGCTTGGGAACATGACTGAGGCTTAATGGTGGAACTCTGTGGCCTGGAAACAGGAATGAGGTTTGATGGTGGAACCCTGTGGCCTGGCAACATGAATGAGGTTTGATTCTGGAAAACTGCGTCCTGGGAACATGACATCTGCTTAGATTGTGGAATAGTGTGCCCTGGGAACCTAACTGAGCCTTGGTTCTGGATCTCTGTGGCCTGGGAACATGACATCGGTGGATTCTGGAACCCTGTGGCCTGGGAACATGAGAACGGTTTGAGTCTGGAACCCTGTGTCCTGGCAACATGACTGAGGCTTGATTCTGGGACCCTGTGGCCTGGCAACATGACTGAGCCTTGATTCTGGAACCCTGTGGCCTGGGAACTTGACTGGGGTTTGATCGCAGAAACCTGTGGACTGGCCACATGACTGAGGTTTGATGGTTGGACCCTGTGCACTGGGAACATGACTGCGGCCTGATACTGGAACCCCGTGGCGTGGGAACATGCCATTGGTTTGATTCTGGAACCCTGTTTCCTGAGAACATGACTTAGGTTTGATGGTTGAACCCTGTGGCATGGCAACATGATTGAGGTTTGATTGTGGAACCCTCAGGCTTGGGAACATGACTGAGGCTTAATGGTGGAACACTGTGGCCTGGAAACAGGAATGAGGTTTGATGGTGGAACCCTGTGGCCTGGCAACATGAATGAGGTTTGATTCTGGAAAACTGTGTCCTGGGAACATGACATCTGCTTCGATTGTGGAATAGTGTGCCCTGGGAACCTAACTGAGCCTTGGTTCTGGATCTCTGTGGCCTGGGAACATGACATCGGTGGATTCTGGAACCCTGTGGCCTGGGAACATGAGAACGGTTTGAGTCTGGAACCCTGTGGCCTGGCAACATGACTGAGGCTTGATTCTGGAACACTGTGGCCCGGCAACATGACTGAGGTTTGATTCTGGATCCCTGTGGCCTGGGAACATGACTGAGGCGTGATTCTGGAAAACTGTGGCCTGGGAACATGACATCTGTTTAGATTGTGGAATAGTGTGCCCTGGGAACCTGACTGAGCCTTGGTTCTGGAACTCTGTGGACTGGGAACATGACTGAGGTTTATTCTAGAACCCTGTAGCCTGGGAACATAACTGAGGATTGATTCTGGAACCCTGTGGCCTGGGAACATGACATCGGTGGATTCTGGAACCCTGTGGCCTGGGAACATGAGAACGGTTTGATTCTGGAACCCTGTGTCCTGGCAACATGACTGAGGCTTGATTCTGGGACCCTGTGGCCTGGCAACATGACTGAGCCTTGATTCTGGAACCCTGTGGCCTGGCAACATGACTGAGGCTTGATTCTGGAACCGTGTGGCCTGGGAACTTGACTGGGGTTTGATCGCAGAAACCTGTGGACTGGCCACATGACTGAGGTTTGATGGTTGAACCCTGTAGCATGGCAACATGATTGAGGTTTGATTGTGGATCCCTCAGGCTTGGGAACATGACTGAGGCTTAATGGTGGAACACTGTGGCCTGGAAACAGGAACGAGGTTTGATGGTGGAACCCTGTGGCCTGGCAACATAACTGAAGTTTGATTCTGGAAAACTGTGGCCTGGGAACATGACATCTGTTTAGATTGTGGAATAGAGTGCCCTGGGAACCTGACTGAGCCTTGGTTCTGGAACTCTGTGGACGGGGAACATGACAGGTTTATTCTAGAACCCTGTAGCCTGGGAACATAACTGAGGATTGATTCTGGAACCCTGTGGCCTGGGAACATGACATCGGTGGATTCTGGAACCCTGTGGTCTGGGAACATGAGAACGGTTTGATTCTGGAACCCTTTGGCCTGGCAACATGACTGAGGCTTGATTCTGGAACCCTGTGGACTGGCAACATGACTGAGGCTTGATTCTGGAACCCTGTGGCCTGGCAACATGACTGAGGCTTGATTCTGGAACCGTGTGGCCTGGGAACTTGAGTGGGGTTTGATCGCAGAAACCTGTGGACTGGCCACATGACTGAGGTTTGATGGTGGAACCCTGTGCACTGGGAACATGACATCTGCTTAGATTGTGGAATAGTGTGCCCTGGGAACCTAACTGAGCCTTGGTTCTGGATCTCTGTGGCCTGGGAACATGCCATCGGTGGATTCTGGAACCCTGTGGCCTGGGAACATGAGAACGGTTTGAGTCTGGAACCCTGTGGCCTGGCAACATGACTGAGGCTTGATTCTGTAACCCTGTGGCCTGGCAACATGACTGAGGTTTGATTCTGGATCCCTGTGGCCTGGGAACATGACTGAGGCGTGATTCTGGAAAACTGTGGCCTGGGAACATGACATCTGTTTAGATTGTGGAATAGTGTGCCCTGGGAACCTGACTGAGCCTTGGTTCTGGAACTCTGTGGACTGGAAACATGACTGAGGTTTATTCTAGAACCCTGTAGCCTGGGAACATAACTGAGGATTGATTCTGGAACCCTGTGGCCTGGGAACATGACATCGGTGGATTCTGGAACCCTGTGGCCTGGGAACATGAGAACGGTTTGATTCTGGAACCCTGTGGCCTGGCAACATGACTGAGGCTTGATTCTGGATCCCTGTGGCCTGGGAACATGACTAAGGCGTGATTCTGCAAAACTGTGGCCTGGGAACATGATATCTGTTTAGATTGTGGAATAGTGTGCCCTGGGAACATGACTGAGCCTTGGTTCTGGAACTCTGTGGACTGGGAACATGACTGAGGTTTATTCTAGAACCCTGTAGCCTGGGAACATAACTGAGGATTGATTCTGGAACCCTGTGGCCTGGGAACATGACATCGGTGGATTCTAGAACCCTGTGGCCTGGGAACATGAGAACGGTTTGCTTCTGGAACCCTGCGGCCTGGTAACATGACTTAGCCTTGATTCTGGAACCCTGTGGCCTGGCAACATGACTGAGGCTTGATTCTGGAACCCTGTGGCCTGGCAACATGACTGAGGCTTGATTCTGAAACCGTGTGGCCTGGGAACTTGACTGAGGCCTGATACTGGAACCCCGTGGCGTGGGAACATGCCATTGGTTTGATTCTGGAACCCTGTTTCCTGAGAACATGACTGAGGTTTGATGGTTGAACCCTGTGGCATGGCAGCATGATTGAGGTTTGATTGTGGAACCCTCAGGCTTGGGAACATGACTGAGGCTTAATGGTGGAACTCTGTGGCCTGGAAACAGGAATGAGGTTTGATGGTGGAAACCTGTGGCCTGGCAACATGAATGAGGTTTGATTCTGGAAAACTGTGTCCTGGGAACATGACATCTGCTTAGATTGTGGAATAGTGTGCCCTGGGAACCTAACTGAGCCTTGGTTCTGGATCTCTGTGGCCTGGGAACATGACATCGGTGGATTCTGGAACCCTGTGGCCTGGGAACATGAGAACGGTTTGAGTCTGGAACCCTGTGGCCTGGCAACATGACTGAGGCTTGATTCTGGAACACTGTGGCCCGGCAACATGACTGAGGTTTGATTCTGGATCCCTGTGGCCTGGGAACATGACTGAGGCGTGATTCTGGAAAACTGTGGCCTGGGAACATGACATCTGTTTAGATTGTGGAATAGTGTGCCCTGGGAACCTGACTGAGCCTTGGTTCTGGAACTCTGTGGACTGGGAACATGACTGAGGTTTATTCTAGAACCCTGTAGCCTGGGAACATAACTGAGGATTGATTCTGGAACCCTGTGGCCGGGGAACATGACATCGGTGGATTCTGGAACCCTGTGGCCTGGGAACATGAGAACGGTTTGATTCTGGAACCCTGTGTCCTGGCAACATGACTGAGGCTTGATTCTGGGACCCTGTGGCCTGGCAACATGACTGAGCCTTGATTCTGGAACCCTGTGGCCTGGCAACATGACTGAGGCTTGATTCTGGAACCCTGTGGCCTGGGAACTTGACTGGGGTTTGATCGCAGAAACCTGTGGACTGGCCACATGACTGAGGTTTGATGGTGGAACCCTGTGCACTGGGAACATGACTGAGGCCTGATACTGGAACCCCGTAGCGTGGGAACATGCCATTGGTTTGATTCTGGAACCCTGTTTCCTGAGAACATGACTGAGGTTTGATGGTTGAACCCTGTGGCATGGCAACATGATTGAGGTTTGATTGTGGATCCCTCAGGCTTGGGAACATGACTGAGGCTTAATGGTGGAACACTGTGGTCTGGAAACAGGAACGAGGTTTGATGGTGGAACCCTGTGGCCTGGCAACAAAACTGAAGTTTGATTCTGGAAAACTGTGGCCTGGGAACATGACATCTGTTTAGATTGTGGAATAGTGTTCCCTGGGAACCTGACTGAGCCTTGGTTCTGGAACTCTGTGGACGGGGAACATGACTGAGGTTTATTCTAGAACCCTGTAGCCTGGGAACATAACTGAGGATTGATTCTGGAACCCTGTGGCCTGGGAACATGACATCGGTGGATTCTGGAACCCTGTGGCCTGGGAACATGAGAACGGTTTGATTCTGGAACCCTTTGGCCTGGCAACATGACTGAGGCTTGATTCTGGAACCCTGTGGCCTGGCAACATGACTGAGGCTTGATTCTGGAACCCTGTGGCCTGGCAACATGACTGAGGCTTGATTCTGGAACCGTGTGGCCTGGGAACTTGAGTGGGGTTTGATCGCAGAAACCTGTGGACTGGCCACATGACTGAGGTTTGATGGTGGAACCCTGTGCACTGGGAACATGACATCTGCTTAGATTGTGGAATACTGTGCCCTGGGAACCTAACTGAGCCTTGGTTCTGGATCTCTGTGGCCTGGGAACATGACATCGGTGGATTCTGGAACCCTGTGGCCTGGGAACATGAGAACGGTTTGAGTCTGGAACCCTGTGGCCTGGCAACATGACTGAGGCTTGATTCTGTAACCCTGTGGCCTGGCAACATGACTGAGGTTTGATTCTGGATCCCTGTGGCCTGGGAACATGACTGAGGATTGATTCTGGAACCCTGTGGCCTGGGAACATGACATCGGTGGATTCTGGAACCCTGTGGCCTGGGAACATGAGAACGGTTTGATTCTGGAACCCTTTGGCCTGGCAACATGACTGAGGCTTGATTCTGGAACACTGTGGCCCGGCAACATGACTGAGGTTTGATTCTGGATCCCTGTGGCCTGGGAACATGACTGAGGCGTGATTCTGGAAAAATGTGGCCTGGGAACATGATATCTGTTTAGATTGTGGAATAGTGTGCCCTGGGAACCTGACTGAGCCTTGCTTCTGGAACTCTGTGGACTGGGAACATGACTGAGGTCTATTCTAGAACCCTGTAGCCTGGGAACATAACTGAGGATTGATTCTGGAAGCCTGTGGCCTGGGAACATGACATCGGTGGATTCTGGAACCTTGTGGCATGGGAACATGAGAACGGTTTGATTCTGGAACCCTGTGTCCTGGCAACATGACTGAGGCTTGATTCTGGGACCCTGTGGCCTGGCAACATGACTGAGCCTTGATTCTGGAACCCTGTGTCCTGGCAACATGACTGAGGCTTGATTCTGGAACCGTGTGGCCTGGGAACTTGACTGGGGTTTGATCGCAGAAACCTGTGGACTGGCCACATGACTGAGGTTTGATGGTGGAACCCTGTGCACTGGGAACATGACTGAGGCCTGATACTGGAACCCCGTGGCGTGGGAACATGCCATTGGTTTGATTCTGGAACCCTGTTTCCTGAGAACATGACTGGGGTTTGATGGTTGAACCCTGTGGCATGGCAACATGATTGAGGTTTGATTGTGGAACCCTCAGGCTTGGGAACATGACTGAGGCTTAATGGTGGAACACTGTGGCCTGGAAACAGGAATGAGGTTTGATGGTGGAACCCTGTGGCCTGGCAACATGAATGAGGTTTGATTCTGGAAAACTGTGTCCTGGGAACATGACATCTGCTTCGATTGTGGAATAGTGTGCCCTGGGAACCTAACTGAGCCTTGGTTCTGGATCTCTGTGGCCTGGGAACATGACATCGGTGGATTCTGGAACCCTGTGGCCTGGGAACATGAGAACGGTTTGAGTCTGGAACCCTGTGTCCTGGCAACATGACTGAGGCTTGATTCTGGAACACTGTGGCCCGGCAACATGACTGAGGTTTGATTCTGGATCCCTGTGGCCTGGGAACATGACTGAGGCGTGATTCTGGAAAACTGTGGCCTGGGAACATGACATCTGTTTAGATTGTGGAATAGTGTGCCCTGGGAACCTGACTGAGCCTTGGTTCTGGAACTCTGTGGACTGGGAACATGACTGAGGTTTATTCTAGAACCCTGTAGCCTGGGAACATAACTGAGGATTGATTCTGGACCCCTGTGGCCTGGGAACATGACATCGGTGGATTCTCGAACCCTGTGGCCTGGGAACATGAGAACGGTTTGATTCTGGAACCCTGTGTCCTGGCAACATGACTGAGGCTTGATTCTGGGACCCTGTGGCCTGGCAACATGACTGAGCCTTGATTCTGGAACCCTGTGGCCTGGCAACATGACTGAGGCTTGATTCTGGAACCGTGTGGCCTGGGAACTTGACTGGGGTTTGATCGCAGAAACCTGTGGACTGGCCACATGACTGAGGTTTGATGGTGGAACCCTGTGCACTGGGAACATGACTGAGGCCTGATACTGGAACCCCGTAGCGTGGGAACATGCCATTGGTTTGATTCTGGAACCCTGTTTCCTGAGAACATGACTGAGGTTTGATGGTTGAACCCTGTGGCATGGCAACATGATTGAGGTTTGATTGTGGATCCCTCAGGCTTGGGAACATGACTGAGGCTTAATGGTGGAACACTGTGGTCTGGAAACAGGAACGAGGTTTGATGGTGGAACCCTGTGGCCTGGCAACAAAACTGAAGTTTGATTCTGGAAAACTGTGGCCTGGGAACATGACATCTGTTTAGATTGTGGAATAGTGTTCCCTGGGAACCTGACTGAGCCTTGGTTCTGGAACTCTGTGGACGGGGAACATGACTGAGGTTTATTCTAGAACCCTGTAGCCTGGGAACATAACTGAGGATTGATTCTGGAACCCTGTGGCCTGGGAACATGACATCGGTGGATTCTGGAACCCTGTGGCCTGGGAACATGAGAACGGTTTGATTCTGGAACCCTTTGGCCTGGCAACATGACTGAGGCTTGATTCTGGAACCCTGTGGCCTGGCAACATGACTGAGGCTTGATTCTGGAACCCTGTGGCCTGGCAACATGACTGAGGCTTGATTCTGGAACCGTGTGGCCTGGGAACTTGAGTGGGGTTTGATCGCAGAAACCTGTGGACTGGCCACATGACTGAGGTTTGATGGTGGAACCCTGTGCACTGGGAACATGACATCTGCTTAGATTGTGGAATACTGTGCCCTGGGAACCTAACTGAGCCTTGGTTCTGGATCTCTGTGGCCTGGGAACATGACATCGGTGGATTCTGGAACCCTGTGGCCTGGGAACATGAGAACGGTTTGAGTCTGGAACCCTGTGGCCTGGCAACATGACTGAGGCTTGATTCTGTAACCCTGTGGCCTGGCAACATGACTGAGGTTTGATTCTGGATCCCTGTGGCCTGGGAACATGACTGAGGATTGATTCTGGAACCCTGTGGCCTGGGAACATGACATCGGTGGATTCTGGAACCCTGTGGCCTGGGAACATGAGAACGGTTTGATTCTGGAACCCTTTGGCCTGGCAACATGACTGAGGCTTGATTCTGGAACACTGTGGCCCGGCAACATGACTGAGGTTTGATTCTGGATCCCTGTGGCCTGGGAACATGACTGAGGCGTGATTCTGGAAAAATGTGGCCTGGGAACATGATATCTGTTTAGATTGTGGAATAGTGTGCCCTGGGAACCTGACTGAGCCTTGCTTCTGGAACTCTGTGGACTGGGAACATGACTGAGGTCTATTCTAGAACCCTGTAGCCTGGGAACATAACTGAGGATTGATTCTGGAACCCTGTGGCCTGGGATCATGACATCGGTGGATTCTGGAACCCTGTGGCATGGGAACATGAGAACGGTTTGATTCTGGAACCCTGTGTCCTGGCAACATGACTGAGGCTTGATTCTGGGACCCTGTGGCCTGGCAACATGACTGAGCCTTGATTCTGGAACCCTGTGTCCTGGCAACATGACTGAGGCTTGATTCTGGAACCGTGTGGCCTGGGAACTTGACTGGGGTTTGATCGCAGAAACCTGTGGACTGGCCACATGACTGAGGTTTGATGGTGGAACCCTGTGCACTGGGAACATGACTGAGGCCTGATACTGGAACCCCGTGGCGTGGGAACATGCCATTGGTTTGATTCTGGAACCCTGTTTCCTGAGAACATGACTGAGGTTTGATGGTTGAACCCTGTGGCATGGCAACATGATTGAGGTTTGATTGTGGAACCCTCAGGCTTGGGAACATGACTGAGGCTTAATGGTGGAACTCTGTGGCCTGGAAACAGGAATGAGGTTTGATGGTGGAACCCTGTGGCCTGGCAACATGAATGAGGTTTGATTCTGGAAAACTGCGTCCTGGGAACATGACATCTGCTTAGATTGTGGAATAGTGTGCCCTGGGAACCTAACTGAGCCTTGGTTCTGGATCTCTGTGGCCTGGGAACATGACATCGGTGGATTCTGGAACCCTGTGGCCTGGGAACATGAGAACGGTTTGAGTCTGGAACCCTGTGTCCTGGCAACATGACTGAGGCTTGATTCTGGGACCCTGTGGCCTGGCAACATGACTGAGCCTTGATTCTGGAACCCTGTGGCCTGGGAACTTGACTGGGGTTTGATCGCAGAAACCTGTGGACTGGCCACATGACTGAGGTTTGATGGTTGGACCCTGTGCACTGGGAACATGACTGAGGCCTGATACTGGAACCCCGTGGCGTGGGAACATGCCATTGGTTTGATTCTGGAACCCTGTTTCCTGAGAACATGACTTAGGTTTGATGGTTGAAACCTGTGGCATGGCAACATGATTGAGGTTTGATTGTGGAACCCTCAGGCTTGGGAACATGACTGAGGCTTAATGGTGGAACACTGTGGCCTGGAAACAGGAATGAGGTTTGATGGTGGAACCCTGTGGCCTGGCAACATGAATGAGGTTTGATTCTGGAAAACTGTGTCCTGGGAACATGACATCTGCTTCGATTGTGGAATAGTGTGCCCTGGGAACCTAACTGAGCCTTGGTTCTGGATCTCTGTGGCCTGGGAACATGACATCGGTGGATTCTGGAACCCTGTGGCCTGGGAACATGAGAACGGTTTGAGTCTGGAACCCTGTGGCCTGGCAACATGACTGAGGCTTGATTCTGGAACACTGTGGCCCGGCAACATGACTGAGGTTTGATTCTGGATCCCTGTGGCCTGGGAACATGACTGAGGCGTGATTCTGGAAAACTGTGGCCTGGGAACATGACATCTGTTTAGATTGTGGAATAGTGTGCCCTGGGAACCTGACTGAGCCTTGGTTCTGGAACTCTGTGGACTGGGAACATGACTGAGGTTTATTCTAGAACCCTGTAGCCTGGGAACATAACTGAGGATTGATTCTGGAACCCTGTGGCCTGGGAACATGACATCGGTGGATTCTGGAACCCTGTGGCCTGGGAACATGAGAACGGTTTGATTCTGGAACCCTGTGTCCTGGCAACATGACTGAGGCTTGATTCTGGGACCCTGTGGCCTGGCAACATGACTGAGCCTTGATTCTGGAACCCTGTGGCCTGGCAACATGACTGAGGCTTGATTCTGGAACCGTGTGGCCTGGGAACTTGACTGGGGTTTGATCGCAGAAACCTGTGGACTGGCCACATGACTGAGGTTTGATGGTTGAACCCTGTAGCATGGCAACATGATTGAGGTTTGATTGTGGATCCCTCAGGCTTGGGAACATGACTGAGGCTTAATGGTGGAACACTGTGGCCTGGAAACAGGAACGAGGTTTGATGGTGGAACCCTGTGGCCTGGCAACATAACTGAAGTTTGATTCTGGAAAACTGTGGCCTGGGAACATGACATCTGTTTAGATTGTGGAATAGTGTGCCCTGGGAACCTGACTGAGCCTTGGTTCTGGAACTCTGTGGACGGGGAACATGACAGGTTTATTCTAGAACCCTGTAGCCTGGGAACATAACTGAGGATTGATTCTGGAACCCTGTGGCCTGGGAACATGACATCGGTGGATTCTGGAACCCTGTGGTCTGGGAACATGAGAACGGTTTGATTCTGGAACCCTTTGGCCTGGCAACATGACTGAGGCTTGATTCTGGAACCCTGTGGACTGGCAACATGACTGAGGCTTGATTCTGGAACCCTGTGGCCTGGCAACATGACTGAGGCTTGATTCTGGAACCGTGTGGCCTGGGAACTTGAGTGGGGTTTGATCGCAGAAACCTGTGGACTGGCCACATGACTGAGGTTTGATGGTGGAACCCTGTGCACTGGAAACATGACATCTGCTTAGATTGTGGAATAGTGTGCCCTGGGAACCTAACTGAGCCTTGGTTCTGGATCTCTGTGGCCTGGGAACATGCCATCGGTGGATTCTGGAACCCTGTGGCCTGGGAACATGAGAACGGTTTGAGTCTGGAACCCTGTGGCCTGGCAACATGACTGAGGCTTGATTCTGTAACCCTGTGGCCTGGCAACATGACTGAGGTTTGATTCTGGATCCCTGTGGCCTGGGAACATGACTGAGGCGTGATTCTGGAAAACTGTGGCCTGGGAACATGACATCTGTTTAGATTGTGGAATAGTGTGCCGTGGGAACCTGACTGAGCCTTGGTTCTGGAACTCTGTGGACTGGGAACATGACTGAGGTTTATTCTAGAACCCTGTAGCCTGGCAACATAACTGAGGATTGATTCTGGAACCCTGTGGCCTGGGAACATGACATCGGTGGATTCTGGAACCCTGTGGCCTGGGAACATGAGAACGGTTTGATTCTGGAACCCTGTGGCCTGGCAACATGACTGAGGCTTGATTCTGGAACCCTGTGGCCTGGCAACATGACTGAGGCTTGATTCTGGATCCCTGTGGCCTGGGAACATGACTAAGGCGTGATTCTGCAAAACTGTGGCCTGGGAACATGATATCTGTTTAGATTGTGGAATAGTGTGCCCTGGGAACATGACTGAGCCTTGGTTCTGGAACTCTGTGGACTGGGAACATGACTGAGGTTTATTCTAGAACCCTGTAGCCTGGGAACATAACTGAGGATTGATTCTGGAACCCTGTGGCCTGGGAACATGACATCGGTGGATTCTAGAACCCTGTGGCCTGGGAACATGAGAACGGTTTGCTTCTGGAACCCTGCGGCCTGGTAACATGACTTAGCCTTGATTCTGGAACCCTGTGGCCTGGCAACATGACTGAGGCTTGATTCTGGAACCCTGTGGCCTGGCAACATGACTGAGGCTTGATTCTGAAACCGTGTGGCCTGGGAACTTGACTGAGGCCTGATACTGGAACCCCGTGGCGTGGGAACATGCCATTGGTTTGATTCTGGAACCCTGTTTCCTGAGAACATGACTGAGGTTTGATGGTTGAACCCTGTGGCATGGCAGCATGATTGAGGTTTGATTGTGGAACCCTCAGGCTTGGGAACATGACTGAGGCTTAATGGTGGAACTCTGTGGCCTGGAAACAGGAATGAGGTTTGATGGTGGAAACCTGTGGCCTGGCAACATGAATGAGGTTTGATTCTGGAAAACTGTGTCCTGGGAACATGACATCTGCTTAGATTGTGGAATAGTGTGCCCTGGGAACCTAACTGAGCCTTGGTTCTGGATCTCTGTGGCCTGGGAACATGACATCGGTGGATTCTGGAACCCTGTGGCCTGGGAACATGAGAACGGTTTGAGTCTGGAACCCTGTGGCCTGGCAACATGACTGAGGCTTGATTCTGGAACACTGTGGCCCGGCAACATGACTGAGGTTTGATTCTGGATCCCTGTGGCCTGGGAACATGACTGAGGCGTGATTCTGGAAAACTGTGGCCTGGGAACATGACATCTGTTTAGATTGTGGAATAGTGTGCCCTGGGAACCTGACTGAGCCTTGGTTCTGGAACTCTGTGGACTGGGAACATGACTGAGGTTTATTCTAGAACCCTGTAGCCTGGGAACATAACTGAGGATTGATTCTGGAACCCTGTGGCCGGGGAACATGACATCGGTGGATTCTGGAACCCTGTGGCCTGGGAACATGAGAACGGTTTGATTCTGGAACCCTGTGTCCTGGCAACATGACTGAGGCTTGATTCTGGGACCCTGTGGCCTGGCAACATGACTGAGCCTTGATTCTGGAACCCTGTGGCCTGGCAACATGACTGAGGCTTGATTCTGGAACCCTGTGGCCTGGGAACTTGACTGGGGTTTGATCGCAGAAACCTGTGGACTGGCCACATGACTGAGGTTTGATGGTGGAACCCTGTGCACTGGGAACATGACTGAGGCCTGATACTGGAACCCCGTAGCGTGGGAACATGCCATTGGTTTGATTCTGGAACCCTGTTTCCTGAGAACATGACTGAGGTTTGATGGTTGAACCCTGTGGCATGGCAACATGATTGAGGTTTGATTGTGGATCCCTCAGGCTTGGGAACATGACTGAGGCTTAATGGTGGAACACTGTGGTCTGGAAACAGGAACGAGGTTTGATGGTGGAACCCTGTGGCCTGGCAACAAAACTGAAGTTTGATTCTGGAAAACTGTGGCCTGGGAACATGACATCTGTTTAGATTGTGGAATAGTGTTCCCTGGGAACCTGACTGAGCCTTGGTTCTGGAACTCTGTGGACGGGGAACATGACTGAGGTTTATTCTAGAACCCTGTAGCCTGGGAACATAACTGAGGATTGATTCTGGAACCCTGTGGCCTGGGAACATGACATCGGTGGATTCTGGAACCCTGTGGCCTGGGAACATGAGAACGGTTTGATTCTGGAACCCTTTGGCCTGGCAACATGACTGAGGCTTGATTCTGGAACCCTGTGGCCTGGCAACATGACTGAGGCTTGATTCTGGAACCCTGTGGCCTGGCAACATGACTGAGGCTTGATTCTGGAACCGTGTGGCCTGGGAACTTGAGTGGGGTTTGATCGCAGAAACCTGTGGACTGGCCACATGACTGAGGTTTGATGGTGGAACCCTGTGCACTGGGAACATGACATCTGCTTAGATTGTGGAATACTGTGCCCTGGGAACCTAACTGAGCCTTGGTTCTGGATCTCTGTGGCCTGGGAACATGACATCGGTGGATTCTGGAACCCTGTGGCCTGGGAACATGAGAACGGTTTGAGTCTGGAACCCTGTGGCCTGGCAACATGACTGAGGCTTGATTCTGTAACCCTGTGGCCTGGCAACATGACTGAGGTTTGATTCTGGATCCCTGTGGCCTGGGAACATGACTGAGGATTGATTCTGGAACCCTGTGGCCTGGGAACATGACATCGGTGGATTCTGGAACCCTGTGGCCTGGGAACATGAGAACGGTTTGATTCTGGAACCCTTTGGCCTGGCAACATGACTGAGGCTTGATTCTGGAACACTGTGGCCCGGCAACATGACTGAGGTTTGATTCTGGATCCCTGTGGCCTGGGAACATGACTGAGGCGTGATTCTGGAAAAATGTGGCCTGGGAACATGATATCTGTTTAGATTGTGGAATAGTGTGCCCTGGGAACCTGACTGAGCCTTGCTTCTGGAACTCTGTGGACTGGGAACATGACTGAGGTCTATTCTAGAACCCTGTAGCCTGGGAACATAACTGAGGATTGATTCTGGAAGCCTGTGGCCTGGGAACATGACATCGGTGGATTCTGGAACCCTGTGGCATGGGAACATGAGAACGGTTTGATTCTGGAACCCTGTGTCCTGGCAACATGACTGAGGCTTGATTCTGGGACCCTGTGGCCTGGCAACATGACTGAGCCTTGATTCTGGAACCCTGTGTCCTGGCAACATGACTGAGGCTTGATTCTGGAACCGTGTGGCCTGGGAACTTGACTGGGGTTTGATCGCAGAAACCTGTGGACTGGCCACATGACTGAGGTTTGATGGTGGAACCCTGTGCACTGGGAACATGACTGAGGCCTGATACTGGAACCCCGTGGCGTGGGAACATGCCATTGGTTTGATTCTGGAACCCTGTTTCCTGAGAACATGACTGAGGTTTGATGGTTGAACCCTGTGGCATGGCAACATGATTGAGGTTTGATTGTGGAACCCTCAGGCTTGGGAACATGACTGAGGCTTAATGGTGGAACACTGTGGCCTGGAAACAGGAATGAGGTTTGATGGTGGAACCCTGTGGCCTGGCAACATGAATGAGGTTTGATTCTGGAAAACTGTGTCCTGGGAACATGACATCTGCTTCGATTGTGGAATAGTGTGCCCTGGGAACCTAACTGAGCCTTGGTTCTGGATCTCTGTGGCCTGGGAACATGACATCGGTGGATTCTGGAACCCTGTGGCCTGGGAACATGAGAACGGTTTGAGTCTGGAACCCTGTGTCCTGGCAACATGACTGAGGCTTGATTCTGGAACACTGTGGCCCGGCAACATGACTGAGGTTTGATTCTGGATCCCTGTGGCCTGGGAACATGACTGAGGCGTGATTCTGGAAAACTGTGGCCTGGGAACATGACATCTGTTTAGATTGTGGAATAGTGTGCCCTGGGAACCTGACTGAGCCTTGGTTCTGGAACTCTGTGGACTGGGAACATGACTGAGGTTTATTCTAGAACCCTGTAGCCTGGGAACATAACTGAGGATTGATTCTGGACCCCTGTGGCCTGGGAACATGACATCGGTGGATTCTCGAACCCTGTGGCCTGGGAACATGAGAACGGTTTGATTCTGGAACCCTGTGTCCTGGCAACATGACTGAGGCTTGATTCTGGGACCCTGTGGCCTGGCAACATGACTGAGCCTTGATTCTGGAACCCTGTGGCCTGGCAACATGACTGAGGCTTGATTCTGGAACCGTGTGGCCTGGGAACTTGACTGGGGTTTGATCGCAGAAACCTGTGGACTGGCCACATGACTGAGGTTTGATGGTTGAACCCTGTGGCATGGCAACATGATTGAGGTTTGATTGTGGATCCCTCAGGCTTGGGAACATGACTGAGGCTTAATGGTGGAACACTGTGGCCTGGAAACAGGAACGAGGTTTGATGGTGGAACCCTGTGGCCTGGCAACATAACTGAAGTTTGATTCTGGAAAACTGTGGCCTGGGAACATGACATCTGTTTAGATTGTGGAATAGTGTGCCCTGGGAACCTGACTGAGCCTTGGTTCTGGAACTCTGTGGACTGGGAACATGACTGAGGTTTATTCTAGAACCCTGTAGCCTGGCAACATAACTGAGGATTGATTCTGGAACCCTGTGGCCTGGGAACATGACATCGGTGGATTCTGGAACCCTGTGGCCTGGGAACATGAGAACGGTTTGATTCTGGAACCCTTTGGCCTGGCAACATGACTGAGGCTTGATTCTGGAACCCTGTGGCCTGGCAACATGACTGAGGCTTGATTCTGGAACCCTGTGGCCTGGCAACATGACTGAGGCTTGATTCTGGAACCGTGTGGCCTGGGAACTTGAGTGGGGTTTGATCGCAGAAACCTGTGGACTGGCCACATGACTGAGGTTTGATGGTGGAACCCTGTGCACTGGGAACATGACATCTGCTTAGATTGTGGAATACTGTGCCCTGGGAACCTAACTGAGCCTTGGTTCTGGATCTCTGTGGCCTGGGAACATGACATCGGTGGATTCTGGAACCCTGTGGCCTGGGAACATGAGAACGGTTTGAGTCTGGAACCCTGTGGCCTGGCAACATGACTGAGGCTTGATTCTGTAACCCTGTGGCCTGGCAACATGACTGAGGTTTGATTCTGGATCCCTGTGGCCTGGGAACATGACTGAGGATTGATTCTGGAACCCTGTGGCCTGGGAACATGACATCGGTGGATTCTGGAACCCTGTGGCCTGGGAACATGAGAACGGTTTGATTCTGGAACCCTTTGGCCTGGCAACATGACTGAGGCTTGATTCTGGAACACTGTGGCCCGGCAACATGACTGAGGTTTGATTCTGGATCCCTGTGGCCTGGGAACATGACTGAGGCGTGATTCTGGAAAAATGTGGCCTGGGAACATGATATCTGTTTAGATTGTGGAATAGTGTGCCCTGGGAACCTGACTGAGCCTTGCTTCTGGAACTCTGTGGACTGGGAACATGACTGAGGTCTATTCTAGAACCCTGTAGCCTGGGAACATAACTGAGGATTGATTCTGGAAGCCTGTGGCCTGGGAACATGACATCGGTGGATTCTGGAACCCTGTGGCATGGGAACATGAGAACGGTTTGATTCTGGAACCCTGTGTCCTGGCAACATGATTGAGGCTTGATTCTGGGACCCTGTGGCCTGGCAACATGACTGAGCCTTGATTCTGGAACCCTGTGTCCTGGCAACATGACTGAGGCTTGATTCTGGAACCGTGTGGCCTGGGAACTTGACTGGGGTTTGATCGCAGAAACCTGTGGACTGGCCACATGACTGAGGTTTGATGGTGGAACCCTGTGCACTGGGAACATGACTGAGGCCTGATACTGGAACCCCGTGGCGTGGGAACATGCCATTGGTTTGATTCTGGAACCCTGTTTCCTGAGAACATGACTGAGGTTTGATGGTTGAACCCTGTGGCATGGCAACATGATTGAGGTTTGATTGTGGAACCCTCAGGCTTGGGAACATGACTGAGGCTTAATGGTGGAACACTGTGGCCTGGAAACAGGAATGAGGTTTGATGGTGGAACCCTGTGGCCTGGCAACATGAATGAGGTTTGATTCTGGAAAACTGTGTCCTGGGAACATGACATCTGCTTCGATTGTGGAATAGTGTGCCCTGGGAACCTAACTGAGCCTTGGTTCTGGATCTCTGTGGCCTGGGAACATGACATCGGTGGATTCTGGAACCCTGTGGCCTGGGAACATGAGAACGGTTTGAGTCTGGAACCCTGTGTCCTGGCAACATGACTGAGGCTTGATTCTGGAACACTGTGGCCCGGCAACATGACTGAGGTTTGATTCTGGATCCCTGTGGCCTGGGAACATGACTGAGGCGTGATTCTGGAAAACTGTGGCCTGGGAACATGACATCTGTTTAGATTGTGGAATAGTGTGCCCTGGGAACCTGACTGAGCCTTGGTTCTGGAACTCTGTGGACTGGGAACATGACTGAGGTTTATTCTAGAACCCTGTAGCCTGGGAACATAACTGAGGATTGATTCTGGACCCCTGTGGCCTGGGAACATGACATCGGTGGATTCTCGAACCCTGTGGCCTGGGAACATGAGAACGGTTTGATTCTGGAACCCTGTGTCCTGGCAACATGACTGAGGCTTGATTCTGGGACCCTGTGGCCTGGCAACATGACTGAGCCTTGATTCTGGAACCCTGTGGCCTGGCAACATGACTGAGGCTTGATTCTGGAACCGTGTGGCCTGGGAACTTGACTGGGGTTTGATCGCAGAAACCTGTGGACTGGCCACATGACTGAGGTTTGATGGTTGAACCCTGTGGCATGGCAACATGATTGAGGTTTGATTGTGGATCCCTCAGGCTTGGGAACATGACTGAGGCTTAATGGTGGAACACTGTGGCCTGGAAACAGGAACGAGGTTTGATGGTGGAACCCTGTGGCCTGGCAACATAACTGAAGTTTGATTCTGGAAAACTGTGGCCTGGGAACATGACATCTGTTTAGATTGTGGAATAGTGTGCCCTGGGAACCTGACTGAGCCTTGGTTCTGGAACTCTGTGGACTGGGAACATGACTGAGGTTTATTCTAGAACCCTGTAGCCTGGCAACATAACTGAGGATTGATTCTGGAACCCTGTGGCCTGGGAACATGACATCGGTGGATTCTGGAACCCTGTGGCCTGGGAACATGAGAACGGTTTGATTCTGGAACCCTGTGGCCTGGCAACATGACTGAGGCTTGATTCTGGAACCCTGTGGCCTGGCAACATGACTGAGCCTTGATTCTGGAACCCTGTGTCCTGGCAACATGACTGAGGCTTGATTCTGGAACCGTGTGGCCTGGGAACTTGACTGGGGTTTGATCGCAGAAACCTGTGGACTGGCCACATGACTGAGGTTTGATGGTGGAACCCTGTGCACTGGGAACATGACTGAGGCCTGATAATGGAACCCCGTGGCGTGGGAACATGCCATTGGTTTGATTCTGGAACCCTGTTTCCTGAGAACATGACTGAGGTTTGATGGTTGAACCCTGTGGCATGGCAACATGATTGAGGTTTGATTGTGGAACCCTCAGGCTTGGGAACATGACTGAGGCTTAATGGTGGAACACTGTGGCCTGGAAACAGGAATGAGGTTTGATGGTGGAACCCTGTGGCCTGGCAACATGAATGAGGTTTGATTCTGGAAAACTGTGTCCTGGGAACATGACATCTGCTTCGATTGTGGAATAGTGTGCCCTGGGAACCTAACTGAGCCTTGGTTCTGGATCTCTGTGGCCTGGGAACATGACATCGGTGGATTCTGGAACCCTGTGGCCTGGGAACATGAGAACGGTTTGAGTCTGGAACCCTGTGTCCTGGCAACATGACTGAGGCTTGATTCTGGAACACTGTGGCCCGGCAACATGACTGAGGTTTGATTCTGGATCCCTGTGGCCTGGGAACATGACTGAGGCGTGATTCTGGAAAACTGTGGCCTGGGAACATGACATCTGTTTAGATTGTGGAATAGTGTGCCCTGGGAACCTGACTGAGCCTTGGTTCTGGAACTCTGTGGTCTGGGAACATGACTGAGGTTTATTCTAGAACCCTGTAGCCTGGGAACATAACTGAGGATTGATTCTGGACCCCTGTGGCCTGGGAACATGACATCGGTGGATTCTCGAACCCTGTGGCCTGGGAACATGAGAACGGTTTGATTCTGGAACCCTGTGTCCTGGCAACATGACTGAGGCTTGATTCTGGGACCCTGTGGCCTGGCAACATGACTGAGCCTTGATTCTGGAACCCTGTGGCCTGGCAACATGACTGAGGCTTGATTCTGGAACCGTGTGGCCTGGGAACTTGACTGGGGTTTGATCGCAGAAACCTGTGGACTGGCCACATGACTGAGGTTTGATGGTTGAACCCTGTGGCATGGCAACATGATTGAGGTTTGATTGTGGATCCCTCAGGCTTGGGAACATGACTGAGGCTTAATGGTGGAACACTGTGGCCTGGAAACAGGAACGAGGTTTGATGGTGGAACCCTGTGGCCTGGCAACATAACTGAAGTTTGATTGTGGAAAACTGTGGCCTGGGAACATGACATCTGTTTAGATTGTGGAATAGTGTGCCCTGGGAACCTGACTGAGCCTTGGTTCTGGAACTCTGTGGACTGGGAACATGACTGAGGTTTATTCTAGAACCCTGTAGCCTGGGAACATAACTGAGGATTGATTCTGGAACCCTGTGGCCTGGGAACATGACATCGGTGGATTCTGGAACCCTGTGGCCTGGGAACATGAGAACGGTTTGATTCTGGAACCCTGTGGCCTGGCAACATGACTGAGGCTTGATTCTGGAACCCTGTGGCCTGGCAACATGACTGAGGCTTGATTCTGGATCCCTGTGGCCTGGGAACATGACTAAGGCGTGATTCTGCAAAACTGTGGCCTGGGAACATGATATCTGTTTAGATTGTGGAATAGTGTGCCCTGGGAACATGACTGAGCCTTGGTTCTGGAAATCTGTGGACTGGGAACATGACTGAGGTTTATTCTAGAACCCTGTAGCCTGGGAACATAACTGAGGATTGATTCTGGAACCCTGTGGCCTGGGAACATGACATCGGTGGATTCTAGAACCCTGTGGCCTGGGAACATGAGAACGGTTTGCTTCTGGAACCCTGCGGCCTGGTAACATGACTGAGCCTTGATTCTGGAACCCTGTGGCCTGGCAACATGACTGAGGCTTGATTCTGAAACCGTGTGGCCTGGGAACTTGACTGAGGCCTGATACTGGAACTCCGTGGCGTGGGAACATGCCATTGGTTTGATTCTGGAACCCTGTTTCCTGAGAACATGACTGAGGTTTGATGGTTGAACCCTGTGGCATGGCAACATGATTGAGGTTTGATTGTGGAACCCTCAGGCTTGGGAACATGACTGAGGCTTAATGGTGGAACTCTGTGGCCTGGAAACAGGAATGAGGTTTGATGGTGGAACCCTGTGGCCTGGCAACATGAATGAGGTTTGATTCTGGAAAACTGTGTCCTGGGAACATGACATCTGCTTAGATTGTGGAATAGTGTGCCCTGGGAACCTAACTGAGCCTTGGTTCTGGATCTCTGTGGCCTGGGAACATGACATCGGTGGATTCTGGAACCCTGTGGCCTGGGAACATGAGAACGGTTTGAGTCTGGAACCCTGTGGCCTGGCAACATGACTGAGGCTTGATTCTGGAACACTGTGGCCCGGCAACATGACTGAGGTTTGATTCTGGATCCCTGTGGCCTGGGAACATGACTGAGGCGTGATTCTGGAAAACTGTGGCCTGGGAACATGACATCTGTTTAGATTGTGGAATAGTGTGCCCTGGGAACCTGACTGAGCCTTGGTTCTGGAACTCTGTGGACTGGGAACATGACTGAGGTTTATTCTAGAACCCTGTAGCCTGGGAACATAACTGAGGATTGATTCTGGAACCCTGTGGCCGGGGAACATGACATCGGTGGATTCTGGAACCCTGTGGCCTGGGAACATGAGAACGGTTTGATTCTGGAACCCTGTGTCCTGGCAACATGACTGAGGCTTGATTCTGGGACCCTGTGGCCTGGCAACATGACTGAGCCTTGATTCTGGAACCCTGTGTCCTGGCAACATGACTGAGGCTTGATTCTGGAACCGTGTGGCCTGGGAACTTGACTGGGGTTTGATCGCAGAAACCTGTGGACTGGCCACATGACTGAGGTTTGATGGTGGAACCCTGTGCACTGGGAACATGACTGAGGCCTGATACTGGAACCCCGTGGCGTGGGAACATGCCATTGGTTTGATTCTGGAACCCTGTTTCCTGAGAACATGACTGAGGTTTGATGGTTGAACCCTGTGGCATGGCAACATGATTGAGGTTTGATTGTGGAACCCTCAGGCTTGGGAACATGACTGAGGCTTAATGGTGGAACTCTGTGGCCTGGAAACAGGAATGAGGTTTGATGGTGGAACCCTGTGGCCTGGCAACATGAATGAGGTTTGATTCTGGAAAACTGCGTCCTGGGAACATGACATCTGCTTAGATTGTGGAATAGTGTGCCCTGGGAACCTAACTGAGCCTTGGTTCTGGATCTCTGTGGCCTGGGAACATGACATCGGTGGATTCTGGAACCCTGTGGCCTGGGAACATGAGAACGGTTTGAGTCTGGAACCCTGTGTCCTGGCAACATGACTGAGGCTTGATTCTGGGACCCTGTGGCCTGGCAACATGACTGAGCCTTGATTCTGGAACCCTGTGGCCTGGGAACTTGACTGGGGTTTGATCGCAGAAACCTGTGGACTGGCCACATGACTGAGGTTTGATGGTTGGACCCTGTGCACTGGGAACATGACTGAGGCCTGATACTGGAACCCCGTGGCGTGGGAACATGCCATTGGTTTGATTCTGGAACCCTGTTTCCTGAGAACATGACTTAGGTTTGATGGTTGAAACCTGTGGCATGGCAACATGATTGAGGTTTGATTGTGGAACCCTCAGGCTTGGGAACATGACTGAGGCTTAATGGTGGAACACTGTGGCCTGGAAACAGGAATGAGGTTTGATGGTGGAACCCTGTGGCCTGGCAACATGAATGAGGTTTGATTCTGGAAAACTGTGTCCTGGGAACATGACATCTGCTTCGATTGTGGAATAGTGTGCCCTGGGAACCTAACTGAGCCTTGGTTCTGGATCTCTGTGGCCTGGGAACATGACATCGGTGGATTCTGGAACCCTGTGGCCTGGGAACATGAGAACGGTTTGAGTCTGGAACCCTGTGGCCTGGCAACATGACTGAGGCTTGATTCTGGAACACTGTGGCCCGGCAACATGACTGAGGTTTGATTCTGGATCCCTGTGGCCTGGGAACATGACTGAGGCGTGATTCTGGAAAACTGTGGCCTGGGAACATGACATCTGTTTAGATTGTGGAATAGTGTGCCCTGGGAACCTGACTGAGCCTTGGTTCTGGAACTCTGTGGACTGGGAACATGACTGAGGTTTATTCTAGAACCCTGTAGCCTGGGAACATAACTGAGGATTGATTCTGGAACCCTGTGGCCTGGGAACATGACATCGGTGGATTCTGGAACCCTGTGGCCTGGGAACATGAGAACGGTTTGATTCTGGAACCCTGTGTCCTGGCAACATGACTGAGGCTTGATTCTGGGACCCTGTGGCCTGGCAACATGACTGAGCCTTGATTCTGGAACCCTGTGGCCTGGCAACATGACTGAGGCTTGATTCTGGAACCGTGTGGCCTGGGAACTTGACTGGGGTTTGATCGCAGAAACCTGTGGACTGGCCACATGACTGAGGTTTGATGGTTGAACCCTGTAGCATGGCAACATGATTGAGGTTTGATTGTGGATCCCTCAGGCTTGGGAACATGACTGAGGCTTAATGGTGGAACACTGTGGCCTGGAAACAGGAACGAGGTTTGATGGTGGAACCCTGTGGCCTGGCAACATAACTGAAGTTTGATTCTGGAAAACTGTGGCCTGGGAACATGACATCTGTTTAGATTGTGGAATAGTGTGCCCTGGGAACCTGACTGAGCCTTGGTTCTGGAACTCTGTGGACGGGGAACATGACAGGTTTATTCTAGAACCCTGTAGCCTGGGAACATAACTGAGGATTGATTCTGGAACCCTGTGGCCTGGGAACATGACATCGGTGGATTCTGGAACCCTGTGGTCTGGGAACATGAGAACGGTTTGATTCTGGAACCCTTTGGCCTGGCAACATGACTGAGGCTTGATTCTGGAACCCTGTGGACTGGCAACATGACTGAGGCTTGATTCTGGAACCCTGTGGCCTGGCAACATGACTGAGGCTTGATTCTGGAACCGTGTGGCCTGGGAACTTGAGTGGGGTTTGATCGCAGAAACCTGTGGACTGGCCACATGACTGAGGTTTGATGGTGGAACCCTGTGCACTGGGAACATGACATCTGCTTAGATTGTGGAATAGTGTGCCCTGGGAACCTAACTGAGCCTTGGTTCTGGATCTCTGTGGCCTGGGAACATGCCATCGGTGGATTCTGGAACCCTGTGGCCTGGGAACATGAGAACGGTTTGAGTCTGGAACCCTGTGGCCTGGCAACATGACTGAGGCTTGATTCTGTAACCCTGTGGCCTGGCAACATGACTGAGGTTTGATTCTGGATCCCTGTGGCCTGGGAACATGACTGAGGCGTGATTCTGGAAAACTGTGGCCTGGGAACATGACATCTGTTTAGATTGTGGAATAGTGTGCCCTGGGAACCTGACTGAGCCTTGGTTCTGGAACTCTGTGGACTGGGAACATGACTGAGGTTTATTCTAGAACCCTGTAGCCTGGCAACATAACTGAGGATTGATTCTGGAACCCTGTGGCCTGGGAACATGACATCGGTGGATTCTGGAACCCTGTGGCCTGGGAACATGAGAACGGTTTGATTCTGGAACCCTGTGGCCTGGCAACATGACTGAGGCTTGATTCTGGAACCCTGTGGCCTGGCAACATGACTGAGGCTTGATTCTGGATCCCTGTGGCCTGGGAACATGACTAAGGCGTGATTCTGCAAAACTGTGGCCTGGGAACATGATATCTGTTTAGATTGTGGAATAGTGTGCCCTGGGAACATGACTGAGCCTTGGTTCTGGAACTCTGTGGACTGGGAACATGACTGAGGTTTATTCTAGAACCCTGTAGCCTGGGAACATAACTGAGGATTGATTCTGGAACCCTGTGGCCTGGGAACATGACATCGGTGGATTCTAGAACCCTGTGGCCTGGGAACATGAGAACGGTTTGCTTCTGGAACCCTGCGGCCTGGTAACATGACTTAGCCTTGATTCTGGAACCCTGTGGCCTGGCAACATGACTGAGGCTTGATTCTGGAACCCTGTGGCCTGGCAACATGACTGAGGCTTGATTCTGAAACCGTGTGGCCTGGGAACTTGACTGAGGCCTGATACTGGAACCCCGTGGCGTGGGAACATGCCATTGGTTTGATTCTGGAACCCTGTTTCCTGAGAACATGACTGAGGTTTGATGGTTGAACCCTGTGGCATGGCAACATGATTGAGGTTTGATTGTGGAACCCTCAGGCTTGGGAACATGACTGAGGCTTAATGGTGGAACTCTGTGGCCTGGAAACAGGAATGAGGTTTGATGGTGGAACCCTGTGGCCTGGCAACATGAATGAGGTTTGATTCTGGAAAACTGTGTCCTGGGAACATGACATCTGCTTAGATTGTGGAATAGTGTGCCCTGGGAACCTAACTGAGCCTTGGTTCTGGATCTCTGTGGCCTGGGAACATGACATCGGTGGATTCTGGAACCCTGTGGCCTGGGAACATGAGAACGGTTTGAGTCTGGAACCCTGTGGCCTGGCAACATGACTGAGGCTTGATTCTGGAACACTGTGGCCCGGCAACATGACTGAGGTTTGATTCTGGATCCCTGTGGCCTGGGAACATGACTGAGGCGTGATTCTGGAAAACTGTGGCCTGGGAACATGACATCTGTTTAGATTGTGGAATAGTGTGCCCTGGGAACCTGACTGAGCCTTGGTTCTGGAACTCTGTGGACTGGGAACATGACTGAGGTTTATTCTAGAACCCTGTAGCCTGGGAACATAACTGAGGATTGATTCTGGAACCCTGTGGCCGGGGAACATGACATCGGTGGATTCTGGAACCCTGTGGCCTGGGAACATGAGAACGGTTTGATTCTGGAACCCTGTGTCCTGGCAACATGACTGAGGCTTGATTCTGGGACCCTGTGGCCTGGCAACATGACTGAGCCTTGATTCTGGAACCCTGTGGCCTGGCAACATGACTGAGGCTTGATTCTGGAACCCTGTGGCCTGGGAACTTGACTGGGGTTTGATCGCAGAAACCTGTGGACTGGCCACATGACTGAGGTTTGATGGTGGAACCCTGTGCACTGGGAACATGACTGAGGCCTGATACTGGAACCCCGTAGCGTGGGAACATGCCATTGGTTTGATTCTGGAACCCTGTTTCCTGAGAACATGACTGAGGTTTGATGGTTGAACCCTGTGGCATGGCAACATGATTGAGGTTTGATTGTGGATCCCTCAGGCTTGGGAACATGACTGAGGCTTAATGGTGGAACACTGTGGTCTGGAAACAGGAACGAGGTTTGATGGTGGAACCCTGTGGCCTGGCAACAAAACTGAAGTTTGATTCTGGAAAACTGTGGCCTGGGAACATGACATCTGTTTAGATTGTGGAATAGTGTTCCCTGGGAACCTGACTGAGCCTTGGTTCTGGAACTCTGTGGACGGGGAACATGACTGAGGTTTATTCTAGAACCCTGTAGCCTGGGAACATAACTGAGGATTGATTCTGGAACCCTGTGGCCTGGGAACATGACATCGGTGGATTCTGGAACCCTGTGGCCTGGGAACATGAGAACGGTTTGATTCTGGAACCCTTTGGCCTGGCAACATGACTGAGGCTTGATTCTGGAACCCTGTGGCCTGGCAACATGACTGAGGCTTGATTCTGGAACCCTGTGGCCTGGCAACATGACTGAGGCTTGATTCTGGAACCGTGTGGCCTGGGAACTTGAGTGGGGTTTGATCGCAGAAACCTGTGGACTGGCCACATGACTGAGGTTTGATGGTGGAACCCTGTGCACTGGGAACATGACATCTGCTTAGATTGTGGAATAGTGTGCCCTGGGAACCTAACTGAGCCTTGGTTCTGGATCTCTGTGGCCTGGGAACATGACATCGGTGGATTCTGGAACCCTGTGGCCTGGGAACATGAGAACGGTTTGAGTCTGGAACCCTGTGGCCTGGCAACATGACTGAGGCTTGATTCTGTAACCCTGTGGCCTGGCAACATGACTGAGGTTTGATTCTGGATCCCTGTGGCCTGGGAACATGACTGAGGATTGATTCTGGAACCCTGTGGCCTGGGAACATGACATCGGTGGATTCTGGAACCCTGTGGCCTGGGAACATGAGAACGGTTTGATTCTGGAACCCTTTGGCCTGGCAACATGACTGAGGCTTGATTCTGGAACACTGTGGCCCGGCAACATGACTGAGGTTTGATTCTGGATCCCTGTGGCCTGGGAACATGACTGAGGCGTGATTCTGGAAAAATGTGGCCTGGGAACATGATATCTGTTTAGATTGTGGAATAGTGTGCCCTGGGAACCTGACTGAGCCTTGCTTCTGGAACTCTGTGGACTGGGAACATGACTGAGGTCTATTCTAGAACCCTGTAGCCTGGGAACATAACTGAGGATTGATTCTGGAAGCCTGTGGCCTGGGAACATGACATCGGTGGATTCTGGAACCCTGTGGCATGGGAACATGAGAACGGTTTGATTCTGGAACCCTGTGTCCTGGCAACATGACTGAGGCTTGATTCTGGGACCCTGTGGCCTGGCAACATGACTGAGCCTTGATTCTGGAACCCTGTGTCCTGGCAACATGACTGAGGCTTGATTCTGGAACCGTGTGGCCTGGGAACATGACTGAGGATTGATTCTGGAACCCTGTGGCCTGGGAACATGACATCGGTGGATTCTGGAACCCTGTGGCCTGGGAACATGAGAACGGTTTGATTCTGGAACCCTTTGGCCTGGCAACATGACTGAGGCTTGATTCTGGAACACTGTGGCCCGGCAACATGACTGAGGTTTGATTCTGGATCCCTGTGGCCTGGGAACATGACTGAGGCGTGATTCTGGAAAAATGTGGCCTGGGAACATGATATCTGTTTAGATTGTGGAATAGTGTGCCCTGGGAACCTGACTGAGCCTTGCTTCTGGAACTCTGTGGACTGGGAACATGACTGAGGTCTATTCTAGAACCCTGTAGCCTGGGAACATAACTGAGGATTGATTCTGGAAGCCTGTGGCCTGGGAACATGACATCTGTGGATTCTGGAACCCTGTGGCATGGGAACATGAGAACGGTTTGATTCTGGAACCCTGTGTCCTGGCAACATGACTGAGGCTTGATTCTGGGACCCTGTGGCCTGGCAACATGACTGAGCCTTGATTCTGGAACCCTGTGTCCTGGCAACATGACTGAGGCTTGATTCTGGAACCGTGTGGCCTGGGAACTTAACTGGGGTTTGATCGCAGAAACCTGTGGACTGGCCACATGACTGAGGTTTGATGGTGGAACCCTGTGCACTGGGAACATGACTGAGGCCTGATACTGGAACCCCGTGGCGTGGGAACATGCCATTGGTTTGATTCTGGAACCCTGTTTCCTGAGAACATGACTGAGGTTTGATGGTTGAACCCTGTGGCATGGCAACATGATTGAGGTTTGATTGTGGAACCCTCAGGCTTGGGAACATGACTGAGGCTTAATGGTGGAACCCTGTGGCCTGGCAACATGAATGAGGTTTGATTCTGGAAAACTGTGTCCTGGGAACATGACATCTGCTTCGATTGTGGAATAGTGTGCCCTGGGAACCTAACTGAGCCTTGGTTCTGGATCTCTGTGGCCTGGGAACATGACATCGGTGGATTCTGGAACCCTGTGGCCTGGGAACATGAGAACGGTTTGAGTCTGGAACCCTGTGGCCTGGCAACATGACTGAGGCTTGATTCTGGAACACTGTGGCCCGGCAACATGACTGAGGTTTGATTCTGGATCCCTGTGGCCTGGGAACATGACTGAGGCGTGATTCTGGAAAACTGTGGCCAGGGAACATGACATCTGTTTAGATTGTGGAATAGTGTGCCCTGGGAACCTGACTGAGCCTTGGTTCTGGAACTCTGTGGACTGGGAACATGACTGAGGTTTATTCTAGAACCCTGTAGCCTGGGAACATAACTGAGGATTGATTCTGGACCCCTGTGGCCTGGGAACATGACATCGGTGGATTCTCGAACCCTGTGGCCTGGGAACATGAGAACGGTTTGATTCTGGAACCCTGTGTCCTGGCAACATGACTGAGGCTTGATTCTGGGACCCTGTGGCCTGGCAACATGACTGAGCCTTGATTCTGGAACCCTGTGGCCTGGCAACATGACTGAGGCTTGATTCTGGAAACGTGTGGCCTGGGAACTTGACTGGGGTTTGATCGCAGAAACCTGTGGACTGGCCACATGTCTGAGGTTTGATGGTTGAACCCTGTGGCATGGCAACATGATTGAGGTTTGATTGTGGATCCCTCAGGCTTGGGAACATGACTGAGGCTTAATGGTGGAACACTGTGGCCTGGAAACAGGAACGAGGTTTGATGGTGGAACCCTGTGGCCTGGCAACATAACTGAAGTTTGATTCTGGAAAACTGTGGCCTGGGAACATGACATCTGTTTAGATTGTGGAATAGTGTGCCCTGGGAACCTGACTGAGCCTTGGTTCTGGAACTCTGTGGACTGGGAACATGACTGAGGTTTATTCTAGAACCCTGTAGCCTGGCAACATAACTGAGGATTGATTCTGGAACCCTGTGGCCTGGGAACATGACATCGGTGGATTCTGGAACCCTGTGGCCTGGGAACATGAGAACGGTTTGAGTCTGGAACCCTGTGGCCTGGCAACATGACTGAGGCTTGATTCTGGAACCCTGTGGCCTGGCAACATGACTGAGGCTTGATTCTGGATCCCTGTGGCCTGGGAACATGACTAAGGCGTGATTCTGCAAAACGGTGGCCTGGGAACATGATATCTGTTTAGATTGTGGAATAGTGTGCCCTGGGAACATGACTGAGCCTTGGTTCTGGAACTCTGTGGACTGGGAACATGACTGAGGTTTATTCTAGAACCCTGTAGCCTGGGAACATAACTGAGGATTGATTCTGGAACCCTGTGGCCTGGGAACATGACATCGGTGGATTCTAGAACCCTGTGGCCTGGGAACATGAGAACGGTTTGCTTCTGGAACCCTGCGGCCTGGTAACATGACTGAGCCTTGATTCTGGAACCCTGTGGCCTGGCAACATGACTGAGGCTTGATTCTGGAACCCTGTGGCCTGGCAACATGACTGAGGCTTGATTCTGAAACCGTGTGGCCTGGGAACTTGACTGAGGCCTGATACTGGAACCCCGTGGCGTGGGAACATGCCATTGGTTTGATTCTGGAACCCTGTTTCCTGAGAACATGACTGAGGTTTGATGGTTGAACCCTGTGGCATGGCAACATGATTGAGGTTTGATTGTGGAACCCTCAGGCTTGGGAACATGACTGAGGCTTAATGGTGGAACTCTGTGGCCTGGAAACAGGAATGAGGTTTGATGGTGGAACCCTGTGGCCTGGCAACATGAATGAGGTTTGATTCTGGAAAACTTTGTCCTGGGAACATGACATCTGCTTAGATTGTGGAATAGTGTGCCCTGGGAACCTAACTGAGCCTTGGTTCTGGATCTCTGTGGCCTGGGAACATGACATCGGTGGATTCTGGAACCCTGTGGCCTGGGAACATGAGAACGGTTTGAGTCTGGAACCCTGTGGCCTGGCAACATGACTGAGGCTTGATTCTGGAACACTGTGGCCCGGCAACATGACTGAGGTTTGATTCTGGATCCCTGTGGCCTGGGAACATGACTGAGGCGTGATTCTGGAAAACTGTGGCCTGGGAACATGACATCTGTTTAGATTGTGGAATAGTGTGCCCTGGGAACCTGACTGAGCCTTGGTTCTGGAACTCTGTGGACTGGGAACATGACTGAGGTTTATTCTAGAACCCTGTAGCCTGGGAACATAACTGAGGATTGATTCTGGAACCCTGTGGCCGGGGAACATGACATCGGTGGATTCTGGAACCCTGTGGCCTGGGAACATGAGAACGGTTTGATTCTGGAACCCTGTGTCCTGGCAACATGACTGAGCCTTGATTCTGGAACCCTGTGGCCTGGTAACATGACTGAGCCTTGATTCTGGAACCCTGTGGCCTGGCAACATGACTGAGGCTTGATTCTGGAACCCTGTGGCCTGGGAACTTGACTGGGGTTTGATCGCAGAAACCTGTGGACTGGCCACATGACTGAGGTTTGATGGTGGAACCCTGTGCACTGGGAACATGACTGAGGCCTGATACTGGAACCCCGTAGCGTGGGAACATGCCATTGGTTTGATTCTGGAACCCTGTTTCCTGAGAACATGACTGAGGTTTGATGGTTGAACCCTGTGGCATGGCAACATGATTGAGGTTTGATTGTGGATCCCTCAGGCTTGGGAACATGACTGAGGCTTAATGGTGGAACACTGTGGTCTGGAAACAGGAACGAGGTTTGATGGTGGAACCCTGTGGCCTGGCAACAAAACTGAAGTTTGATTCTGGAAAACTGTGGCCTGGGAACATGACATCTGTTTAGATTGTGGAATAGTGTTCCCTGGGAACCTGACTGAGCCTTGGTTCTGGAACTCTGTGGACGGGGAACATGACTGAGGTTTATTCTAGAACCCTGTAGCCTGGGAACATAACTGAGGATTGATTCTGGAACCCTGTGGCCTGGGAACATGACATCGGTGGATTCTGGAACCCTGTGGCCTGGGAACATGAGAACGGTTTGATTCTGGAACCCTTTGGCCTGGCAACATGACTGAGGCTTGATTCTGGAACCCTGTGGCCTGGCAACATGACTGAGGCTTGATTCTGGAACCCTGTGGCCTGGCAACATGACTGAGGCTTGATTCTGGAACCGTGTGGCCTGGGAACTTGAGTGGGGTTTGATCGCAGAAACCTGTGGACTGGCCACATGACTGAGGTTTGATGGTGGAACCCTGTGCACTGGGAACATGACATCTGCTTAGATTGTGGAATAGTGTGCCCTGGGAACCTAACTGAGCCTTGGTTCTGGATCTCTGTGGCCTGGGAACATGACATCGGTGGATTCTGGAACCCTGTGGCCTGGGAACATGAGAACGGTTTGAGTCTGGAACCCTGTGGCCTGGCAACATGACTGAGGCTTGATTCTGTAACCCTGTGGCCTGGCAACATGACTGAGGTTTGATTCTGGATCCCTGTGGCCTGGGAACATGACTGAGGATTGATTCTGGAACCCTGTGGCCTGGGAACATGACATCGGTGGATTCTGGAACCCTGTGGCCTGGGAACATGAGAACGGTTTGATTCTGGAACCCTTTGGCCTGGCAACATGACTGAGGCTTGATTCTGGAACACTGTGGCCCGGCAACATGACTGAGGTTTGATTCTGGATCCCTGTGGCCTGGGAACATGACTGAGGCGTGATTCTGGAAAAATGTGGCCTGGGAACATGATATCTGTTTAGATTGTGGAATAGTGTGCCCTGGGAACCTGACTGAGCCTTGCTTCTGGAACTCTGTGGACTGGGAACATGACTGAGGTCTATTCTAGAACCCTGTAGCCTGGGAACATAACTGAGGATTGATTCTGGAAGCCTGTGGCCTGGGAACATGACATCGGTGGATTCTGGAACCCTGTGGCCTGGGAACATGAGAACGGTTTGATTCTGGAACCCTGTGTCCTGGCAACATGACTGAGGCTTGATTCTGGGACCCTGTGGCCTGGCAACATGACTGAGCCTTGATTCTGGAACCCTGTGTCCTGGCAACATGACTGAGGCTTGATTCTGGAACCGTGTGGCCTGGGAACTTGACTGGGGTTTGATCGCAGAAACCTGTGGACTGGCCACATGACTGAGGTTTGATGGTGGAACCCTGTGCACTGGGAACATGATTGAGGCCTGATACTGGAACCCCGTGGCGTGGGAACATGCCATTGGTTTGATTCTGGAACCCTGTTTCCTGAGAACATGACTGAGGTTTGATGGTTGAACCCTGTGGCATGGCAACATGATTGAGGTTTGATTGTGGAACCCTCAGGCTTGGGAACATGACTGAGGCTTAATGGTGGAACACTGTGGCCTGGAAACAGGAATGAGGTTTGATGGTGGAACCCTGTGGCCTGGCAACATGACTGAGGTTTGATTCTGGAAAACTGTGGCCTGGGAACGTGACATCTGTTTAGATTGTGGAATAGTGTGCCCTGGGAACCTAACTGAGCCTTGGTTCTGGATCTCTGTAGACTGGGAACATGACTGAGGTTTATTCTAGAACCCTTTAGCCTGGGAACATAACTGAGGATTGATTCTGGAACCCTGTGGCCTGGGAACATGACATCGGTGGATTCTGGAACCCTGTGGCCTGGGAACATGAGAACGGTTTGATTCTGGAACCCTGTGGCCTGGAAACATGACTGAGCCTTGATTCTGGAACCCTGTGGCCTGGCAACATGACTGAGGCTTGATTCTGGAATCCTGTGGCCTGGCAACATGACTGAGGCTTGATTCTGAAACCGTGTGGCCTGGGAACTTGACTGGGGTTTGATCGCAGAAACCTGTGGAATGTCCACATGACTGAGGTTTGATGGTGGATCCCTGTGCACTGGGAACATGACTGAGGACTGATACTGGAATCCCGTGGCGTGGGAACATGCCATTGCTTTGATTCTGGAACCCTGTTTCCTGAGAACATGACTGAGGTTTGATGGTTGAACCCTGTGGCATGGCAACATGATTGAGGTTAGATTGTGGGACCCTCAGGCTTGGGAACATGACTGAGGCTTAATGGTGGAACACTGTGGCCTGGAAACAGGAATGAGGTTTGATGGTGGAACCCTGTGGCCTGGCAACATGACTGAGGTTTGATTCTGGAACCCTGTGGCCTGGCAACATGACTGAGGCTTGATTCTGGAACATTGTGGCCCGGCAACATGACTGAGGTTTGATTCTGGATCCCTGTGGCCTGGGAACATGACTGAGGCGTGATTCTGGAAAACTGTGGCCTGGGAACATGATATCTGTTTAGATTGTGGAATAGTGTGCCCTGGGAACCTGACTGAGCCTTGGTTCTGGAACTCTGTGGACTGGGAACATGACTGAGGTTTATTCTAGAACCCTGTAGCCTGGGAACATAACTGAGGATTGATTCTGGAACCCTGTGGCCTGGGAACATGACATCGGTGGATTCTGGAACCCTGTGGCCTGGGAACATGAGAACGGTTTGATTCTGGAACCCTGTGGCCTGGCAACATGACTGAGGCTTGATTCTGGAACCCTGTGGCCTGGCAACATGACTGAGGCTTGATTCTGGATCCCTGTGGCCTGGGAACATGACTAAGGCGTGATTCTGGAAAACTGTGGCCTGGGAACATGATATCTGTTTAGATTGTGGAATAGTGTGCCCTGGGATCCTGACTGAGCCTTGGTTCTGGAACTCTGTGGACTGGGAACATGACTGAGGTCTATTCTAGAACCCTGTAGCCTGGGAACATAACTGAGGATTGATTCTGGAAGCCTGTGGCCTGGGAACATGACATCGGTGGATTCTGGAACCCTGTGGCCTGGGAACATGAGAACGGTTTGATTCTGGAACCCTGTGTCCTGGCAACATGACTGAGGTTTGATTCTGGGACCCTGTGGCCTGGCAACATAACTGAGCCTTGATTCTGGAACCCTGTGGCCTGGCAACATGACTGAGGCTTGATTCTGGGACCCTGTGGCCTGGCAACATAACTGAGCCTTGATTCTGGAACCCAGTGGCCTGGCAACATGACTGAGGCTTGATTCTTGAACCGTGTGGCCTGGGAACTTGACTGGGGTTTGATCGCAGAAACCTGTGGACTGGCCACATGACTGAGGTTTGATGGTGGAACCCTGTGCACTGGGAACATGACTGAGGCCTGATACTGGAACCCCGTAGCGTGGGAACATGCCATTGGTTTGATTCTGGAACCCAGTTTCCTGAGAACATGACTGAGGTTTGATGGTTGAACCCTGTGGCATGGCAACATGATTGAGGTTTGATTGTGGATCCCTCAGGCTTGGGAACATGACTGAGGCTTAATGGTGGAACACTGTGGCCTGGAAACAGGAACGAGGTTTGATGGTGGAACCCTGTGGCCTGGCAACATAACTGAAGTTTGATTCTGGAAAACTGTGGCCTGGGAACATGACATCTGTTTAGATTGTGGAATAGTGTGCCCTGGGAACCTGACTGAGCCTTGGTTCTGGAACTCTGTGGACGGGGAACATGACTGAGGTTTATTCTAGAACCCTGTAGCCTGGGAACATAACTGAGGATTGTTCTGGAACCCTGTGGCCTGGGAACATGACATCGGTGGATTCTGGAACCCTGTGGCCTGGGAACATGAGAACGGTTTGATTCTGGAACCCTGTGGCCTGGCAACATGACTGAGGCTTGATTCTGGAACCCTGTGGCCTGGCAACATGACTGAGGCTTGATTCTGGATCCCTGTGGCCTGGGAACATGACTAAGGCGTGATTCTGGAAAACTGTGGCCTGGGAACATGATATCTGTTTAGATTGTGGAATAGTGTGCCCTGGGAACCTGACTGAGCCTTGCTTCTGGAACTCTGTGGACTGGGAACATGACTGAGGTCTATTCTAGAACCCTGTAGCCTGGGAACATAACTGAGGATTGATTCTGGAAGCCTGTGGCCTGGGAACATGACATCGGTGGATTCTGGAACCCTGTGGCATGGGAACATGAGAACGGTTTGATTCTGGAACCCTGTGTCCTGGCAACATGACTGAGGCTTGATTCTGGGACCCTGTGGCCTGGCAACATGACTGAGCCTTGATTCTGGAACCCTGTGTCCTGGCAACATGACTGAGGCTTGATTCTGGAACCGTGTGGCCTGGGAACTTGACTGGGGTTTGATCGCAGAAACCTGTGGACTGGCCACATGACTGAGGTTTGATGGTGGAACCCTGTGCACTGGGAACATGACTGAGGCCTGATACTGGTACCCCGTGGCGTGGGAACATGCCATTGGTTTGATTCTGGAACCCTGTTTCCTGAGAACATGACTGAGGTTTGATGGTTGAACCCTGTGGCATGGCAACATGATTGAGGTTTGATTGTGGATCCCTCAGGCGTGGGAACATGACTGAGGCTTAATGGTGGAACACTGTGGCCTGGAAACAGGAACGAGGTTTGATGGTGGAACCCTGTGGCCTGGCAACATAACTGAAGTTTGATTCTGGAAAACTGTGGCCTGGGAATATGACATCTGTTTAGATTGTGGAATAGTGTGCCCTGGGAACCTGACTGAGCCTTGGTTCTGGAACTCTGTGGACGGGGAACATGACTGAGGTTTATTCTAGAACCCTGTAGCCTGGGAACATAACTGAGGATTGATTCTGGAACCCTGTGGCCTGGGAACATGACTGAGGCTTGATTCTGGAACACTGTGGCCCGGCAACATGACTGAGGTTTGATTCTGGATCCCTGTGGCCTGGGAACATGACTGAGGCGTGATTCTGGAAAACTGTGGCCTGGGAACATGACATCTGTTTAGATTGTGGAATAGTGTGCCCTGGGAACCTGACTGAGCCTTGGTTCTGGAACTCTGTGGACTGGGAACATGACTGAGGTTTATTCTAGAACCCTGTAGCCTGGAAACATAACTGAGGATTGATTCTGGAACCCTGTGGCCTGGGAACATGACATCGGTGGATTCTGGAACCCTGTGGCCTGGGAACATGACTGAGCCTTGATTCTGGAACCCTGTGGCCTGGCAACATGACTGAGGCTTGATTCTGGAACCCTGTGGCCTGGGTACTTGACTGGGGTTTGATCGCAGAAACCTGTGGACTGGCCACATGACTGAGGTTTGATGGTGGAACCCTGTGCACTGGGAACATCACTGAGGCCTGATACTGGAACCCCGTAGCGTGGGAACATGCCATTGGTTTGATTCTGGAACCCTGTTTCCTGAGAACATGACTGAGGTTTGATGGTTGAACCCTGTGGCCTGGCAACATGACTGAGGCTTGATTCTGGAACCCTGTGGCCCTGCAACATGACTGAGGCTTGATTCTGAAACCGTGTGGCCTGGTAACTTGACTGGGGTTTGATCCCTGAAACCTGTGGACTGGCCACATGACTGAGGTTTGATGGTGGAACCCTGTGCACTGGGAACATGACTGAGGCCTGATACTGGAACCCCGTGGCGTGGGAACATGCCATTGGTTTGATTCTGGAACCCTGTTTCCTGAGAACATGACTGAGGTTTGATGGTTGAACCCTGTGGCATGGCAACATGATTGAGGTTTGATTGTGGAACCCTCAGGCTTGGGAACATGACTGAGGCTTAATGGTGGAACACTGTGGCCTGGAAACAGGAATGAGGTTTGATGGTGGAACCCTGTGGCCTGGCAACATGAATGAGGTTTGATTCTGGAAAACTGTGTCCTGGGAACATGACATCTGCTTAGATTGTGGAATAGTGTGCCCTGGGAACCTAACTGAGCCTTGGTTCTGGATCTCTGTGGCCTGGGAACATGACATCGGTGGATTCTGGAACCCTGTGTCCTGGGAACATAACTGAGGATTGATTCTAGAACCCTGTGGCCTGGGAACATGACATCGGTGGATTCTGGAACCCTGTGGCCTGGGAACATGAGAACGGTTTGATTCTGGAACCCTTTGGCCTGGCAACATGACTGAGGCTTGATTCTGGAACCCTGTGGCCTGGCAACATGACTGAGGCTTGATTCTGGAACCCTGTGGCCTGGCAACATGACTGAGGCTTGATTCTGGAACCGTGTGGCCTGGGAACTTGAGTGGGGTTTGATCGCAGAAACCTGTGGACTGGCCACATGACTGAGGTTTGATGGTGGAACCCTGTGCACTGGGAACATGACATCTGCTTAGATTGTGGAATAGTGTGCCCTGGGATCCTAACTGAGCCTTGGTTCTGGATCTCTGTGGCCTGGGATCATGACATCGGTGGATTCTGGAACCCTGTGGCCTGGGGACATGAGAACGGTTTGAGTCTGGAACCCTGTGGCCTGGCAACATGACTGAGGCTTGATTCTGTAACCCTGTGGCCTGGCAACATGACTGAGGTTTGATTCTGGATCCCTGTGGCCTGGGAACATGACTGAGGCGTGATTCTGGAAAACTGTGGCCTGGGAACATGACATCTGTTTAGATTGTGGAATAGTGTGCCCTGGGAACCTGACTGAGCCTTGGTTCTGGAACTCTGTGGACTGGGAACATGACTGAAGTTTATTCTAGAACCCTGTAGCCTGGCAACATAACTGAGGATTGATTCTGGAACCCTGTGGCCTGGGAACATGACATCGGAGGATTCTGGAACCCTGTGGCCTGGGAACATGAGAACGGTTTGATTCTGGAACCCTGTGGCCTGGCAACATGACTGAGGCTTGATTCTGGAACCCTGTGGCCTGGCAACATGACTGAGGCTTGATTCTGGATCCCTGTGGCCTGGGAACATGACTAAGGCGTGATTCTGGAAAACTGTGGCCTGGGAACATGATATCTGTTTAGATTGTGGAATAGTGTGCCCTGGGAACATGACTGAGCCTTGGTTCTGGAACTCTGTGGACTGGGAACATGACTGAGGTTTATTCTAGAACCCTGTAGCCTGGGAACATAACTGAGGATTGATTCTGGAACCCTGTGGCCTGGGAACATGACATCGGTGGATTCTGGAACCCTGTGGCCTGGGAACATGAGAACGGTTTGCTTCTGGAACCCTGCGGCCTGGTAACATGACTGAGCCTTGATTCTGGAACCCTGTGGCCTGGCAACATGACTGAGGTTTGATTCTGGAACCATGTGGCCTGGCAACATGACTGAGGCTTGATTCTGAAACCGTGTGGCCTGGGAACTTGACTGGGGTTTGATCGCAGAAACCTGTGGACTGGCCACATGACTGAGGTTTGATGGTGGAACCCTGTGCACTGGGAACATGACTGAGGCCTGATACTGGAACCCCGTGGCGTGGGAACATGCCATTGGTTTGATTCTGGAACCCTGTTTCCTGAGAACATGACTGAGGTTTGATGGTTGAACCCTGTGGCATGGCAACATGATTGAGGTTTGATTGTGGAACCCTCAGGCTTGGGAACATGACTGAGGCTTAATGGTGGAACACTGTGGCCTGGAAACAGGAATGAGGTTTGATGGTGGAACCCTGTGGCCTGGCAACATGACTGAGGTTTGATTCTGGAACCCTGTGGCCTGGCAACATGACTGAGGCTTGATTCTGGAACATTGTGGCCCGGCAACATGACTGAGGTTTGATTCTGGATCCCTGTGCCCTGGGAACATGACTGAGGCGTGATTCTGGAAAACTGTGGCCTGGGAACATGACATCTGTTTAGATTGTGGAATAGTGTGCCCTGGGAACCTGACTGAGCCTTGGTTCTGGAACTCTGTGGACTGGGAACATGACTGAGGTTTATTCTAGAACCCTGTAGCCTGGGAACATAACTGAGGATTGATTCTGGAACCCTGTGGCCTGGGAACATGACATCGGTGGATTCTGGAACCCTGTGGCCTGGGAACATGAGAACGGTTTGATTCTGGAACCCTGTGGCCTGGCAACATGACTGAGGCTTGATTCTGGAACCCTGTGGCCTGGCAACATGACTGAGGCTTGATTCTGGATCCCTGTGGCCTCTGAACATGACTAAGGCGTGATTCTGGAAAACTGTGGCCTGGGAACATGATATCTGTTTAGATTGTGGAATAGTGTGCCCTGGGAACCTGACTGAGCCTTGGTTCTGGAACTCTGTGGACTGGGAACATGACTGAGGTCTATTCTAGAACCCTGTAGCCTGGGAACATAACTGAGGATTGATTCTGGAAGCCTGTGGCCTGGGAACATGACATCGGTGGATTCTGGAACCCTGTGGCATGGGAACATGAGAACGGTTTGATTCTGGAACCCTGTGTCCTGGCAACATGACTGAGGCTTGATTCTGGGACCCTGTGGCCTGGCAACATAACTGAGCCTTGATTCTGGAACCCTGTGGCCTGGCAACATGACTGAGGCTTGATTCTGGAACCGTGTGGCCTGGGAACTTGACTGGGGTTTGATCGCAGAAACCTGTGGACTGGCCACATGACTGAGGTTTGATGGTGGAACCCTGTGCACTGGGAACATGACTGAGGCCTGATACTGGAACCCCGTAGCGTGGGAACATGCCATTGGTTTGATTCTGGAACCCAGTTTCCTGAGAACATGACTGAGGTTTGATGGTTGAACCCTGTGGCATGGCAACATGATTGAGGTTTGATTGTGTATCCCTCAGGCTTGGGAACATGACTGAGGCTTAATGGTGGAACACTGTGGCCTGGAAACAGGAACGAGGTTTGATGGTGGAACCCTGTGGCCTGGCAACATAACTGAAGTTTGATTCTGGAAAACTGTGGCCTGGGAACATGACATCTGTTTAGATTGTGGAATAGTGTGCCCTGGGAACCTGACTGAGCCTTGGTTCTGGAACTCTGTGGACGGGGAACATGACTGAGGTTTATTCTAGAACCCTGTAGCCTGGGAACATAACTGAGGCTTGATTCTGGAACCGTGTGGCCTGGGAACTTGAGGGGGGTTTGATCGCAGAAACCTGTGGACTGGCCACATGACTGAGGTTTGATGGTGGAACCCTGTGCACTGGGAACATGACATCTGCTTAGATTGTGGAATAGTGTGCCCTGGGAACCTAACTGAGCCTTGGTTCTGGATCTCTGTGGCCTGGGAACATGACATCGGTGGATTCTGGAACCCTGTGGCCTGGGAACATGAGAACGGTTTGAGTCTGGAACCCTGTGGCCTGGCAACATGACTGAGGCTTGATTCTGTAACCCTGTGGCCTGGCAACATGACTGAGGTTTGATTCTGGATCCCTGTGGCCTGGGAACATGACTGAGGCATGATTCTGGAAAACTGTGGCCTGGGAACATGACATCTGTTTAGATTGTGGAATAGTGTGCCCTGGGAACCTGACTGAGCCTTGGTTCTGGAACTCTGTGGACTGGGAACATGACTGAGGTTTATTCTAGAACCCTGTAGCCTGGCAACATAACTGAGGATTGATTCTGGAACCCTGTGGCCTGGGAACATGACATCGGAGGATTCTGGAACCCTGTGGCCTGGGAACATGAGAACGGTTTGATTCTGGAACCCTGTGGCCTGGCAACATGACTGAGGCTTGATTCTGGAACCCTGTGGCCTGGCAACATGACTAAGGCGTGATTCTGGAAAACTGTGGCCTGGGAACATGATATCTGTTTAGATTGTGGAATAGTGTGCCCTGGGAACATGACTGAGCCTTGGTTCTGGAACTCTGTGGACTGGGAACATGACTGAGGTTTATTCTAGAACCCTGTAGCCTGGGAACATAACTGAGGATTGATTCTGGAACCCTGTGGCCTGGGAACATGACATCGGTGGATTCTGGAACCCTGTGGCCTGGGAACATGAGAACGGTTTGATTCTGGAACCCTGTGGCCTGGCAACATGACTGAGGCTTGATTCTGGAACCATGTGGCCTGGCAACATGACTGAGGCTTGATTCTGAAACCGTGTGGCCTGGGAACTTGACTGGGGTTTGATCGCAGAAACCTGTGGACTGGCCACATGACTGAGGTTTGATGGTGGAACCCTGTGCACTGGGAACATGACTGAGGCCTGATACTGGAACCCCGTGGCGTGGGAACATGCCATTGGTTTGATTCTGGAACCCTGTTTCATGAGAACATGACTGAGGTTTGATGGTGGAACCCTGTGGCCTGGAAACAGGAATGACATTTGATGGTGGAACCCTACGGCCTGGTAACATGACTGAGGCTTGATTCTGGAACCGTGTGGCCTGGGAAATTGACTGGGGTTTGATCGCAGAAACCTATGGACTGTCCACATGACTGAGGTTTGATGGTTGAACCCTGTGGCATGGCAACATGATTGAGGTTTGATTGTGGAACCCTCAGGCTTGGGAACATGACTGAGGCTTGATGGTGGATCCCTGTGGCCTGGAAACAGGAATGACGTTTGATTGTGGAACCCTGCGGGCTGGCAACATGACTGAGGTTTGATTCTGGAAAACTGTGGCCTGGGAACATGACATCTGTTTAGATTGTGGAATAGTGTGCCCTGGGAACCTGACTGAGCCTTGGTTCTGGAACTCTGTGGACTGGGAACATGACTGAGGTTTATTCTAGAACCCTGTAGCCTGGGAACATAACTGAGGATTGATTCTGGAACCCTGTGGCCTGGGAACATGACATCGGTGGATTCTGGAACCCTGTGGCCTGGGAACATGAGAACGGTTTGATTCTGGAACCCTGTGGCCTGGCAACATGACTGAGGCTTGATTCTGGAACCGTGTGGCCTGGGAACTTGACTGGGGTTTGATCGCAGAAACCTGTGGACTGTCCACATGACTGAGGTTTGATGGTGGAACCCTGTGCACTGGGAACATGACTGAGGCCTGATACTGGAACCCCGTGGCGTGGGAACATGCCATTGGTTTGATTCTGGAACCCTGTTTCCTGAGAACATGACTGAGGTTTGATGGTTGAACCCTGTGGCATGGCAACATGATTGAGGTTTGATTGTGGAACCCTCAGGCTTGGGAACATGACTGAGGCTTGATGGTGGAACCCTGTGGCCTGGAAACAGGAATGACGTTTGATGGTGGAACCCTGCGGCCTGGCAACATGACTGAGGTTTGATTCTGGAAAACTGTGGCCTGGGAACATGACATCTGTTTAGATTGTGGAATAGTGTGCCCTGGGAACCTGACTGAGCCTTGGTTCTGGAACTCTGTGGACTGGGAACATGACTGAGGTTTATTCTAGAACCCTGTACCCAGGGAACATAACTGAGGATTGATTCTGGAACCCTGTGGCCTGGGAACATGACATCGGTGGATTCTGGAAACCTGTGGCCTGGGAATATGACATCGGTGGATTCTGGAACCGTGTGGCCTGGGAACATGAGAACGGTTTGATTCTGGAACCCTGTGGCCTGGCAACATGACTGAGGCTTGATTCTGGAACCGTGTGGCCTGGGAACTTGACTGGGGTTTGATCGCAGAAACCTGTGGACTGTCCACATGACTGAGGTTTGATGGTGGAACCCTGTGCACTGGGAACATGACTGAGGCCTGATACTGGAACCCCGTGGCGTGGGAACATGCCATTGGTTTGATTCTGGAACCCTGTTTCCTGAGAACATGACTGAGGTTTGATGGTGGAAACCTGTGGCCTGGAAACAGGAATGACATTTGATGGTGGAACCCTACGGCCTGGTAACATGACTGAGGCTTGATTCTGCAACCGTGTGGCCTGGGAAATTGACTGGGGTTTGATCGCAGAAACCTGTGGACTGTCCACATGACTGAGGTTTGATGGTTGAACCCTGTGGCATGGCAACATGATTGAGGTTTGATTGTGGAACCCTCAGGCTTGGGAACATGACTGAGGCTTGATGGTGGAACCCTGTGGCCTGGAAACAGGAATGACGTTTGATGGTGGAACCCTGTGGCCTGGCAACATGATTGAGGTTTGATTCTGGAAAACTGTGGCCTGGGAACATGACATCTATTTAGATTGTGGAATAGTGTGCCCTGGGAACCTGACTGAGCCTTGGTTCTGGAACTCTGTGGACTGGGAACATGACTGAGGTTTATTCTAGAACCCTGTAGCCTGGGAACATAACTGAGGATTGATTCTGGAACCCTGTGGCCTGGAAACATGACATCGGTGGATTCTGGAACCCTGTGGCCTGGGAACATGAGAACGGTTTGATTCTGGAACCCTGTGGCCTGGCAACATGACTGAGGCTTGATTCTGAAACCGTGTGGCTTCGGAAATTGACTGGGGTTTGATCGCAGAAACCTGTGGACTGTCCACATGACTGAGGTTTGATGGTTGAACCCTGTGGCATGGCAACATGATTGAGGTTTGATTGTGGAACCCTCAGGCTTGGGAACATGACTGAGGCTTGATGGTGGATCCCTGTGGCCTGGAAACAGGAATGACGTTTGATTGTGGAACCCTGCGGGCTGGCAACATGACTGAGGTTTGATTCTGGAAAACTGTGGCCTGGGAACATGACATCTGTTTAGATTGTGGAATAGTGTGCCCTGGGAACCTGACTGAGCCTTGGTTCTGGAACTCTGTGGACTGGGAACATGACTGAGGTTTATTCTAGAACCCTGTAGCCTGGGAACATAACTGAGGATTGATTCTGGAACCCTGTGGCCTGGGAACATGACATCGGTGGATTCTGGAACCCTGTGGCCTGGGAACATGAGAACGGTTTGATTCTGGAACCCTGTGGCCTGGCAACATGACTGAGGCTTGATTCTGGAACCGTGTGGCCTGGGAACTTGACTGGGGTTTGATCGCAGAAACCTGTGGACTGTCCACATGACTGAGGTTTGATGGTGGAACCCTGTGCACTGGGAACATGACTGAGGCCTGATACTGGAACCCCGTGGCGTGGGAACATGCCATTGGTTTGATTCTGGAACCCTGTTTCCTGAGAACATGACTGAGGTTTGATGGTTGAACCCTGTGGCATGGCAACATGATTGAGGTTTGATTGTCGAACCCTCTGGCTTGGGAACATGACTGAGGCTTGATGGTGGAACCCTGTGGCCTGGAAACAGGAATGACGTTTGATGGTGGAACCCTGCGGCCTGGCAACATGACTGAGGTTTGATTCTGGAAAACTGTGGCCTGGGAACATGACATCTGTTTAGATTGTGGAATAGTGTGCCCTGGGAACCTGACTGAGCCTTGGTTCTGGAACTCTGTGGACTGGGAACATGACTGAGGTTTATTCTAGAACCCTGTACCCAGGGAACATAACTGAGGATTGATTCTGGAACCCTGTGGCCTGGGAACATGACATCGGTGGATTCTGGAACCCTGTGGCCTGGGAATATGACATCGGTGGATTCTGGAACCGTGTGGCCTGGGAACATGAGAACGGTTTGATTCTGGAACCCTGTGGCCTGGCAACATGACTGAGGCTTGATTCTGGAACCGTGTGGCCTGTGAACTTGACTGGGGTTTGATCGCAGAAACCTGTGGACTGTCCACATGACTGAGGTTTGATGGTGGAACCCTGTGCACTGGGAACATGACTGAGGCCTGATACTGGAACCCCGTGGCGTGGGAACATGTCATTGGTTTGATTCTGGAACCCTGTTTCCTGAGAACATGACTGAGGTTTGATGGTTGAACCCTGTGTCATGGCAACATGATTGAGGTTTGATTGTGGAACCCTCAGGCTTGGGAACATGACTGAGGCTTGATGGTGGAACCCTGTGGCCTGGAAACAGGAATGACATTTGATGGTGGAACCCTACGGCCTGGTAACATGACTGAGGCTTGATTCTGGAACCGTGTGGACTGGGAAATTGACTGGGGTTTGATCGCAGAAACCTGTGGACTGTCCACATGACTGAGGTTTGATGGTTGAACCCTGTGGCATGGCAACATGATTGAGGTTTGATTGTGGAACCCTCAGGCTTGGGAACATGACTGAGGCTTGATGGTGGAACCCTGTGGCCTGGAAACAGGAATGACGTTTGATGGTGGAACCCTGCGGCCTGGCAACATAATTGAGGTTTGATTCTGGAAAACTGTGGCCTGGGAACATGACATCTGTTTAGATTGTGGAATAGTGTGCCCTGGGAACCTGACTGAGCCTTGGTTCTAGAACTCTGTGGACTGGGAACATGACTGAGGTTTATTCTAGAACCCTGTAGCCTGGGAACATAACTGAGGATTGATTCTGGAACGCTGTGGCCTGGGAACATGACATCGGTGGATTCTGGAACCCTGTGGCCTGGGAACATGAGAATGGTTTGATTCTGGAACCCTGTGGCATGGCAACATGACTGAGGCTTGATTCTGGAACCGTGTGGCTTGGGAAATTGACTGGGGTTTGATCGCAGAAACCTGTGGACTGTCCACATGACTGAGGTTTGATGGTTGAACCCTGTGGCATGGCAACATGATTGAGGTTTGATTGTGGAACCCTCAGGCTTGGGAACATGACTGAGGCTTGATGGTGGAACCCTGTGGCCTGGAAACAGGAATGACGTTTGATGGTGGAACCCTGCGGCCTGGCAACATGACTGAGGTTTGATTCTGGAAAACTGTGGCCTGGGAACATGACATCTGTTTAGATTGTGGAATAGTGTGCCCTGGGAACCTGACTGAGCCTTGGTTCTGGAACTCTGTGGACTGGGAACATGACTGAGGTTTATTCTAGAACCCTGTAGCCTGGGAACATAAGTGAGGATTGATTCTGGAACCCTGTGGCCTGGGAACATGACATCGGTGGATTCTGGAACCCTGTGGCCTGGGAACATGAGAACGGTTTGATTCTGGAACCCTGTGGCCTGGCAACTTGACTGAGGCTTGATTCTGGAAACGTGTGGCCTGGGAACTTGAGTGGGGTTTGATCGCAGAAACCTGTGGACTGTCCACATGACTGAGGTTTGATGGGGGAACCCTGTGCACTGGGAACATGACTGAGGCCTGATACTGGAACCCCGTGGCGTGGGAACATGCCATTGGTTTGATTCTGGAACCCTGTTTCCGGAGAACATGACTGAGGTTTGATGGTTGAACCCTGTGGCATGGCAACATGATTGAGGTTTGATTGTGGAACCCTCAGGCTTGGGAACATGACTGAGGGTTGATGGTGGAACCCTGTGGCCTGGAAACAGGAATGACATTTGATGGTGGAACCCTACGGCCTGGTAACATGACTGAGGCTTGATTCTGGAACCGTGTGGCCTGGGAAATTGACTGGGGTTTGATCGCAGAAACCTGTGGACTGTCCACATGACTGAGGTTTGATGGTTGAACCCTGTGGCATGGCAACATGATTGAGGTTTGATTGTGGAACCCTCAGGCTTGGGAACATGACTGAGGCTTGATGGTGGATCCCTGTGGCCTGGAAACAGGAATGACGTTTGATTGTGGAACCCTGCGGGCTGGCAACATGACTGAGGTTTGATTCTGGAAAACTGTGGCCTGGGAACATGACATCTGTTTAGATTGTGGAATAGTGTGCCCTGGGAACCTGACTGAGCCTTGGTTCTGGAACTCTGTGGACTGGGAACATGACTGAGGTTTATTCTAGAACCCTGTAGCCTGGGAACATAACTGAGGATTGATTCTGGAACCCTGTGGCCTGGGAACATGACATCGGTGGATTCTGGAACCCTGTGGCCTGGGAACATGAGAACGGTTTGATTCTGGAACCCTGTGGCCTGGCAACATGACTGAGGCTTGATTCTGGAACCGTGTGGCCTGGGAACTTGACTGGGGTTTGATCGCAGAAACCTGTGGACTGTCCACATGACTGAGGTTTGATGGTGGAACCCTGTGCACTGGGAACATGACTGAGGCCTGATACTGGAACCCCGTGGCGTGGGAACATGCCATTGGTTTGATTCTGGAACCCTGTTTCCTGAGAACATGACTGAGGTTTGATGGTTGAACCCTGTGGCATGGCAACATGATTGAGGTTTGATTGTCGAACCCTCTGGCTTGGGAACATGACTGAGGCTTGATGGTGGAACCCTGTGGCCTGGAAACAGGAATGACGTTTGATGGTGGAACCCTGTGGCCTGGCAACATGACTCAGGTTTGATTCTGGAAAACTGTGGCCTGGGAACATGACATCTGTTTAGATTGTGGAATAGTGTGCCCTGGGAACCTGACTGAGCCTTGGTTCTGGAACTCTGTGGACTGGGAACATGACTGAGGTTTATTCTAGAACCCTGTACCCAGGGAACATAACTGAGGATTGATTCTGGAACCCTGTGGCCTGGGAACATGACATCGGTGGATTCTGGAACCCTGTGGCCTGGGAATATGACATCGGTGGATTCTGGAACCGTGTGGCCTGGGAACATGAGAACGGTTTGATTCTGGAACCCTGTGGCCTGGCAACATGACTGAGGCTTGATTCTGGAACCGTGTGGCCTGTGAACTTGACTGGGGTTTGATCGCAGAAACCTGTGGACTGTCCACATGACTGAGGTTTGATGGTGGAACCCTGTGCACTGGGAACATGACTGAGGCCTGATACTGGAACCCCGTGGCGTGGGAACATGTCATTGGTTTGATTCTGGAACCCTGTTTCCTGAGAACATGACTGAGGTTTGATGGTTGAACACTGTGTCATGGCAACATGATTGAGGTTTGATTGTGGAACCCTCAGGCTTGGGAACATGACTGAGGCTTGATGGTGGAACCCTGTGGCCTGGAAACAGGAATGACATTTGATGGTGGAACCCTACGGCCTGGTAACATGACTGAGGCTTGATTCTGGAACCGTGTGGACTGGGAAATTGACTGGGGTTTGATCGCAGAAACCTGTGGACTGTCCACATGACTGAGGTTTGATGGTTGAACCCTGTGGCATGGCAACATGATTGAGGTTTGATTGTGGAACCCTCAGGCTTGGGAACATGACTGAGGCTTGATGGTGGAACCCTGTGGCCTGGAAACAGGAATGACGTTTGATGGTGGAACCCTGCGGCCTGGCAACATAATTGAGGTTTGATTCTGGAAAACTGTGGCCTGGGAACATGACATCTGTTTAGATTGTGGAATAGTGTGCCCTGGGAACCTGACTGAGCCTTGGTTCTAGAACTCTGTGGACTGGGAACATGACTGAGGTTTATTCTAGAACCCTGTAGCCTGGGAACATAACTGAGGATTGATTCTGGAACGCTGTGGCCTGGGAACATGACATCGGTGGATTCTGGAACCCTGTGGCCTGGGAACATGAGAATGGTTCGATTCTGGAACCCTGTGGCATGGCAACATGACTGAGGCTTGATTCTGGAACCGTGTGGCTTGGGAAATTGACTGGGGTTTGATCGCAGAAACCTGTGGACTGTCCACATGACTGAGGTTTGATGGTTGAACCCTGTGGCATGGCAACATGATTGAGGTTTGATTGTGGAAACCTCAGGCTTGGGAACATGACTGAGGCTTGATGGTGGAACCCTGTGGCCTGGAAACAGGAATGACGTTTGATGGTGGAACCCTGCGGCCTGGCAACATGACTGAGGTTTGATTCTGGAAAACTGTGGCCTGGGAACATGACATCTGTTTAGATTGTGGAATAGTGTGCACTGGGAACCTGACTGAGCCTTGGTTCTGGAACTCTGTGGACTGGGAACATGACTGAGGTTTATTCTAGAACCCTGTAGCCTGGGAACATAACTGAGGATTGATTCTGGAACCCTGTGGCCTGGGAACATGACATCGGTGTATTCTGGAACTCTGTGGCCTGGGAACATGAGAACGGTTTGATTCTGGAACCTTGTGGCCTGGCAACATGACTGAGGCTTGATTCTGGAACGCTGTGGCCTGGCAACATGACTGAGGCTTGATTCTGGAACCGTGTGGCCTGGGAACTTGACTGGGGTTTGATCGCAGAAACCTGTGGACTGGCCACATGACTGAGGTTTGATGGTGGAACCCTGTGCACTGGGAACATGACTGAGGCCTGATACTGGAACCCCGTGGCGTGGGAACATGCCATTGGTTTGATTCTGGAACCCTTTTTCCAGAGAACATGACTGAGGTTTGATGGTTGAACCCTGTGGCATGGCAACATGATTGAGGTTTGATTGTGGAACCCTCAGGCTTGGGAACATGACTGAGGCTTGATGGTGGAACCCTGTGGCCTGGAAACAGGAATGACGTTTGATGGTGGAACCCTGCGGCCTGGCAACATGACTGAGGTTTGATTCTGGAAAACTGTGGCCTGGGAACATGACATCTGTTTAGATTGTGGAATAGTGTGCCCTGGGAACCTGACTGAGCCTTGGTTCTGGAACTCTGTGGACTGGGAACATGACTGAGGTTTATTCTAGAACCCTGTAGCCTGGGAACATAAGTGAGGATTGATTCTGGAACCCTGTGGCCTGGGAACATGACATCGGTGGATTCTGGAACCCTGTGGCCTGGGAACATGAGAACGGTTTGATTCTGGAACCCTGTGGCCTGGCAACTTGACTGAGGCTTGATTCTGGAAACGTGTGGCCTGGGAACTTGACTGGGGTTTGATCGCAGAAACCTGTGGACTGTCCACATGACTGAGGTTTGATGGGGGAACCCTGTGCACTGGGAACATGACTGAGGCCTGATACTGGAACCCCGTGGCGTGGGAACATGCCATTGGTTTGATTCTGGAACCCTGTTTCCGGAGAACATGACTGAGGTTTGATGGTTGAACCCTGTGGCATGGCAACATGATTGAGGTTTGATTGTGGAACCCTCAGGCTTGGGAACATGACTGAGGGTTGATGGTGGAACCCTGTGGCCTGGAAACAGGAATGACATTTGATGGTGGAACCCTACGGCCTGGTAACATGACTGAGGCTTGATTCTGGAACCGTGTGGCCTGGGAAATTGACTGGGGTTTGATCGCAGAAACCTGTGGACTGTCCACATGACTGAGGTTTGATGGTTGAACCCTGTGGCATGGCAACATGATTGAGGTTTGATTGTGGAACCCTCAGGCTTGGGAACATGACTGAGGCTTGATGGTGGATCCCTGTGGCCTGGAAACAGGAATGACGTTTGATTGTGGAACCCTGCGGGCTGGCAACATGACTGAGGTTTGATTCTGGAAAACTGTGGCCTGGGAACATGACATCTGTTTAGATTGTGGAATAGTGTGCCCTGGGAACCTGACTGAGCCTTGGTTCTAGAACTCTGTGGACTGGGAACATGACTGAGGTTTATTCTAGAACCCTGTAGCCTGGGAACATAACTGAGGATTGATTCTGGAACGCTGTGGCCTGGGAACATGACATCGGTGGATTCTGGAACCCTGTGGCCTGGGAACATGAGAATGGTTTGATTCTGGAACCCTGTGGCATGGCAACATGACTGAGGCTTGATTCTGGAACCGTGTGGCTTGGGAAATTGACTGGGGTTTGTTCGCAGAAACCTGTGGACTGTCCACATGACTGAGGTTTGATGGTTGAACCCTGTGGCATGGCAACATGATTGAGGTTTGATTGTGGAAACCTCAGGCTTGGGAACATGACTGAGGCTTGATGGTGGAACCCTGTGGCCTGGAAACAGGAATGACGTTTGATGGTGGAACCCTGCGGCCTGGCAACATGACTGAGGTTTGATTCTGGAAAACTGTGGCCTGGGAACATGACATCTGTTTAGATTGTGGAATAGTGTGCACTGGGAACCTGACTGAGCCTTGGTTCTGGAACTCTGTGGACTGGGAACATGACTGAGGTTTATTCTAGAACCCTGTAGCCTGGGAACATAACTGAGGATTGATTCTGGAACCCTGTGGCCTGGGAACATGACATCGGTGTATTCTGGAACTCTGTGGCCTGGGAACATGAGAACGGTTTGATTCTGGAACCTTGTGGCCTGGCAACATGACTGAGGCTTGATTCTGGAACGCTGTGGCCTGGCAACATGACTGAGGCTTGATTCTGGAACCGTGTGGCCTGGGAACTTGACTGGGGTTTGATCGCAGAAACCTGTGGACTGGCCACATGACTGAGGTTTGATGGTGGAACCCTGTGCACTGGGAACATGACTGAGGCCTGATACTGGAACCCCGTGGCGTGGGAACATGCCATTGGTTTGATTCTGGAACCCTTTTTCCAGAGAACATGACTGAGGTTTGATGGTTGAACCCTGTGGCATGGCAACATGATTGAGGTTTGATTGTGGAACCCTCAGGCTTGGGAACATGACTGAGGCTTGATGGTGGAACCCTGTGGCCTGGAAACAGGAATGACGTTTGATGGTGGAACCCTGCGGCCTGGCAACATGACTGAGGTTTGATTCTGGAAAACTGTGGCCTGGGAACATGACATCTGTTTAGATTGTGGAATAGTGTGCCCTGGGAACCTGACTGAGCCTTGGTTCTGGAACTCTGTGGACTGGGAACATGACTGAGGTTTATTCTAGAACCCTGTAGCCTGGGAACATAAGTGAGGATTGATTCTGGAACCCTGTGGCCTGGGAACATGACATCGGTGGATTCTGGAACCCTGTGGCCTGGGAACATGAGAACGGTTTGATTCTGGAACCCTGTGGCCTGGCAACTTGACTGAGGCTTGATTCTGGAAACGTGTGGCCTGGGAACTTGACTGGGGTTTGATCGCAGAAACCTGTGGACTGTCCACATGACTGAGGTTTGATGGGGGAACCCTGTGCACTGGGAACATGACTGAGGCCTGATACTGGAACCCCGTGGCGTGGGAACATGCCATTGGTTTGATTCTGGAACCCAGTTTCCGGAGAACATGACTGAGGTTTGATGGTTGAACCCTGTGGCATGGCAACATGATTGAGGTTTGATTGTGGAACCCTCAGGCTTGGGAACATGACTGAGGGTTGATGGTGGAACCCTGTGGCCTGGAAACAGGAATGACATTTGATGGTGGAACCCTACGGCCTGGTAACATGACTGAGGCTTGATTCTGGAACCGTGTGGCCTGGGAAATTGACTGGGGTTTGATCGCAGAAACCTGTGGACTGTCCACATGACTGAGGTTTGATGGTTGAACCCTGTGGCATGGCAACATGATTGAGGTTTGATTGTGGAACCCTCAGGCTTGGGAACATGACTGAGGCTTGATGGTGGAACCCTGTGGCCTGGAAACAGGAATGACGTTTGATGGTGGAACCCTGCGCCCTGGCAACATGATTGAGGTTTGATTCTGGAAAACTGTGGCCTGGGAACATGACATCTATTTAGATTGTGGAATAGTGTGCCCTGGGAACCTGACTGAGCCTTGGTTCTGGAACTCTGTGGACTGGGAACATGACTCAGGTTTATTCTAGAACCCTGTAGCCTGGGAACATAACTGAAGATTGATTCTGGAACCCTGTGGCCTGGGAACATGACATCGGTGGATTCTGGAACCCTGTGGCCTGGGAACATGAGAACGGTTTGATTCTGGAACCCTGTGGCCTGGCAACATGACTGAGGCTTGATTCTGGAACCGTGTGGCTTCGGAAATTGACTGGGGTTTGATCGCAGAAACCTGTGGACTGTCCATATGACTGAGGTTTGATGGTTGAACCCTGTGGCATGGCAACATGATTGAGGTTTGATTGTGGAACCCTCAGGCTTGGGAACATGACTGAGGCTTGATGGTGGATCCCTGTGGCCTGGAAACAGGAATGACGTTTGATTGTGGAACCCTGCGGCCTGGCAACATGACTGAGGTTTGATTCTGGAAAACTGTGGCCTGGGAACATGACATCTGTTTAGATTGTGGAATAGTGTGCCCTGGGAACCTGACTGAGCCTTGGTTCTGGAACTCTGTGGACTGGGAACATGACTGAGGTTTATTCTAGAACCCTGTAGCCTGGGAACATAACTGAGGATTGATTCTGGAACCCTGTTGCCTGGGAACATGACATCGGTGGATTCTGGAACCCTGTGGCCTGGGAACATGAGAACGGTTTGATTCTGGAACCCTGTGGCCTGGCAACATGACTGAGGCTTGATTCTGGAACCGTGTGGCCTGGCAACATGACTGAGGCTTGATTCTGGAACCGTGTGGCCTGGGAACTTGACTGGGGTTTGATCGCAGAAACCTGTGGACTGGCCACATGACTGAGGTTTGATGGTGGAACCCTGTGCACTGGGAACATGACTGAGGCCTGATACAGGAACCCCGTGGCGTGGGAACATGCCATTGGTTTGATTCTGGAACCCTGTTTCCTGAGAACATGACTGAGGTTTGATGGTTGAACCCTGTGGCATGGCAACATGATTGAGGTTTGATTGTGGAACCCTCAGGCTTGGGAACATGACTGAGGTATGATGGTGGAACCCTGTGGCCTGGAAACAGGAATGACGTTTGATGGTGGAACCCTGCGGCCTGGCAACATGACTGAGGTTTGATTCTGGAAAACTGTGGCCTGGGAACATGACATCTGTTTAGATTGTGGAATAGTGTGCCCTGGGAACCTGACTGAGCCTTGGTTCTGGAGCTCTGTGGACTGGGAACATGACTGAGGTTTATTCTAGAACCCTGTAGCCTGGGAATATAACTGAGGATTGATTCTGGAACCCTGTGGCCTGGGAACATGACATCGGTGGATTCTGGAACCCTGTGGCCTGGGAACATGAGAACGGTTTGATTCTGGAACCCTGTGGCCTGGCAACATGACTGAGGCTTGATTCTGGAACCGTGTGGCCTGGGAATTCGACTGGGGTTTGATCGCAGAAACTTGTGGACTGTCCACATAACTGAGGTTTGATGGTGGAACCCTGTGCACTGGGAACATGAGTGAGGCCTGATACTGGAACCCCGTGGCGTGGGAACATGCCATTGGTTTGATTCTGGAACCCTGTTTCCTGAGAACATGACTGAGGTTTGATGGTTGAACCCTGTGGCATGGCAACATGATTGAGGTTTGATTGTGGAACCCTCAGGTTTGGGAACATGACTGAGGCTTGATGGTGGAACCCTGTGGCCTGGAAACAGGAATGACGTTTGATGGTGGAACCCTGCGGCCTGGCAACATGACTGAGGTTTGATTCTGGAAAACTGTGGCCTGGGAACATGACATCTGTTTAGATTGTGGAATAGTGTGCCCTGGGAACCTGACTGAGCCTTGTTTCTGGAACTCTGTGGACTGGGAACATGACTGAGGTTTATTCTAGAACCCTGTAGCCTGGGAACATAACTGAGGATTGATTCTGGAACCCTGTGGCCTGGGAACATGACATCGGTGGATTCTGTAACCCTGTGGCCTGGGAACATGAGAACGGTTTGATTCTGGAACCCTGTGGCCTGGCAACATGACTGAGGCTTGATTCTGGAACCGTGTGGCCTGGGAAATTGACTGGGGTTTGATCGCAGAAACCTGTGGACTGTCCACATGATTGAGGTTTGATGGTTGAACCCTGTGGCATGGCAACATGATTGAGGTTTGATTGTGGAAACCTCAGGCTTGGGAACATGACTGAGGCTTGATGGTGGAACCATGTGGCCTGGAAAGAGGAATGACGTTTGATGGTGGAACCCTGCAGCCTGGCAACATGACTGAGGTTTGATTCTGGAAAACTGTGGCCTGGGAACATGACATCTGTTTAGATTGTGGAATAGTGTGCCCTGGGAACCTGACTGAGCCTTGGTTTTGGAACTCTGTGGACTGGGAACATGATTGAGGTTTATTCTAGAACCCTGTAGCCTGGGAACATAACTGAGGATTGATTCTGGAACCCTGTGGCCTGGGAACATGACATCGGTGGATTCTGGAACCCTGTGGCCTGGGAACATGAGAACGGTTTGATTCTGGAACCCTGTGGCCTGGCAACATGACTGAGGCTTGATTCTGGAACCGTGTGGCCTGGGAACTTGACTGGGGTTTGATCGCAGAAACCTGTGGACTGTCCACATGACTGAGGTTTGATGGTGGAACCCTGTGCACTGGGAACATGACTGAGGCCTGATACTGGAACGCCGTGGCGTGGGAACATGCCATTGGTTTGATTCTGGAACCCTGTTTCCTGAGAACATGACTGAGGTTTGATGGTTGAACCCTGTGGCATGGCAACATGATTGAGGTTTGATTGTGGAACCCTCAGGCTTGGGAACATGACTGAGGCTTGATGGTGGAACCCTGTGGCCTGGAAACAGGAATGACGTTTGATGGTGGAACCCTGCGGCCTGGCAACATGACTGAGGTTTGATTCTGGAAAACTGTGGCCTGGGAACATGACATCTGTTTAGATTGTGGAATAGTGTGCCCTGGGAACCTGACTGAGCCTTGGTTCTGGAACTCTGTGGACTGGGAACATGACTGAGGTTTATTCTAGAACCCTGTACCCAGGGAACATAACTGAGGATTGATTCTGGAACCCTGTGGCCTGGGAACATGACATCGGTGGATTCTGGAACCCTGTGGCCTGGGAACATGACATCGGTGGATTCTGGAACCGTGTGGCCTGGGAACATGAGAACGGTTTGATTCTGGAACCCTGTGGCCTGGCAACATGACTGAGGCTTGATTCTGGAACCGTGTGGCCTGGGAACTTGCCTGGGGTTTGATCGCAGAAACCTGTGGACTGTCCACATGACTGAGGTTTGATGTTGGAACCCTGTGCACTGGGAACATGACTGAGGCCTGATACTGGAACCCCGTGGCGTGGGAACATGTCATTGGTTTGATTCTGGAACCCTGTTTCCTGAGAATATGACTGAGGTTTGATGGTTGAACCCTGTGTCATGGCAACATGATTGAGGTTTGATTGTGGAACCCTCAGGCTTGGGAACATGACTGAGGCTTGATGGTGGAATCCTGTGGCCTGGAAACAGGAATGACATTTGATGGTGGAACCCTACGGCCTGGTAACATGACTGAGGCTTGATTCTAGAACCGTGTGGACTGGGAAATTGACTGGGGTTTGATCGCAGAAACCTGTGGACTGTCCACATGACTGAGGTTTGATGGTTGAACCCTGTGGCATGGCAACATGATTGAGGTTTGATTGTGGAAACCTCAGGCTTGGGAACATGACTGAGGCTTGATGGTGGAACCATGTGGCCTGGAAAGAGGAATGACGTTTGATGGTGGAACCCTGCAGCCTGGCAACATGACTGAGGTTTGATTCTGGAAAACTGTGGCCTGGGAACATGACATCTGTTTAGATTGTGGAATAGTGTGCCCTGGGAACCTGACTGAGCCTTGGTTTTGGAACTCTGTGGACTGGGAACATGACTGAGGTTTATTCTACAACCCTGTAGCCTGGGAACATAACTGAGGATTGATTCTGGAACCCTGTGGACTGGGAACATGACATCAGTGGATTCTGGAACCCTGTGGCCTGGGAACATGAGAACGGTTTGATTCTGGAACCCTGTGGCCTGGCAACATGACTGAGGCTTGATTCTGGAACCGTGTGGCCTGGGAACTTGACTGGGGTTTGATCGCAGAAACCTGTGGACTGTCCACATGACTGAGGTTTGATGGTGGAACCCTGTGCACTGGGAACATGACTGAGGCCTGATACTGGAACCCCGTGGCGTGGGAACATGCCATTGGTTTGATTCTGGAACCCTGTTTCCTGAGAACATGACTGAGGTTTGATGGTTGAACCCTGTGGCATGGCAACATGATTGAGGTTTGATTGTGGAACCCTCAGGCTTGGGAACATGACTGAGGCTTGATGGTGGAACCCTGTGGCCTGGAAACAGGAATGACGTTTGATGGTGGAACCCTGCGGCCTGGCAACATGACTGAGGTTTGATTCTGGAAAACTGTGGCCTGGGAACATGACATCTGTTTAGATTGTGGAATAGTGTGCCCTGGGAACCTGACTGAGCCTTGGTTCTGGAACTCTGTGGACTGGGAACATGACTGAGGTTTATTCTAGAACCCTGTACCCAGGGAACATAACTGAGGATTGATTCTGGAACCCTGTGGCCTGGGAACATGACATCGGTGGATTCTGGAACCCTGTGGCCTGGGAACATGACATCGGTGGATTCTGGAACCGTGTGGCCTGGGAACATGAGAACGGTTTGATTCTGGAACCCTGTGGCCTGGCAACATGACTGAGGCTTGATTCTGGAACCGTGTGGCCTGGGAACTTGACTGGGGTTTGATCGCAGAAACCTGTGGACTGTCCACATGACTGAGGTTTGATGGTGGAACCCTGTGCACTGGGAACATGACTGAGGCCTGATACTGGAACCCCGTGGCGTGGGAACATGTCATTGGTTTGATTCTGGAACCGTGTTTCCTGAGAACATGACTGAGGTTTGATGGTTGAACCCTGTGTCATGGCAACATGATTGAGGTTTGATTGTGGAACCCTCAGGCTTGGGAACATGACTGAGGCTTGATGGTGGAATCCTGCGGCCTGGAAACAGGAATGACATTTGATGGTGGAACCCTACGGCCTGGTAACATGACTGAGGCTTGATTCTAGAACCGTGTGGACTGGGAAATTGACTGGGGTTTGATCGCAGAAACCTGTGGACTGTCCACATGACTGAGGTTTGATGGTTGAACCCTGTGTCATGGCAACATGATTGAGGTTTGATTGTGGAACCCTCAGGCTTGGGAACATGACTGAGGCTTGATGGTGGAACCCTGTGGCCTGGAAACAGGAATGACGTTTGATGGTGGAACCCTGCGGCCTGGCAACATAATTGAGGTTTGATTCTGGAAAACTGTGGCCTGGGAACATGACATCTGTTTAGATTGTGGAATAGTGTGCCCTGGGAACCTGACTGAGCCTTGGTTCTGGAACTCTGTGGACTGGGAACATGACTGAGGTTTATTCTAGAACCCTGTAGCCTGGGAACATAACTGAGGATTGATTCTGGAACGCTGTGGCCTGGGAACATGACATCGGTGGATTCTGGAACCCTGTGGCCTGGGAACATGAGAACGGTTTGATTCTGGAACCCTGTGGCCTGGCAACATGACTGAGGCTTGATTCTGGAACCGTGTGGCTTGGGAAATTGACTGGGGTTTGATCGCAGAAACCTGTGGACTGTCCACATGACTGAGGTTTGATGGTTGAACCCTGTGGCATGGCAACATGATTGAGGTTTGATTGTGGAAACCTCAGGCTTGGGAACATGACTGAGGCTTGATGGTGGAACCCTGTGGCCTGGAAAGAGGAATGACGTTTGATGGTGGAACCCTGCGGCCTGGCAACATGACTGAGGTTTGATTCTGGAAAACTGTGGCCTGGGAACATGACATCTGTTTAGATTGTGGAATAGTGTGCCCTGGGAACCTGACTGAGCCTTGGTTCTGGAACTCTGTGGACTTGGAACATGACTGAGGTTTATTCTAGAACCCTGTAGCCTGGGAACATAACTGAGGATTGATTCTGGAACCCTGTGGCCTGGGAACATGACATCGGTGGATTCTGGAACCCTGTGGCCTGGGAACATGAGAACGGTTTGATTCTGGAACCCTGTGGCCTGGCAACATGACTGAGGCTTGATTCTGGAACCGTGTGGCCTGGGAACTTGAGTGGGGTTTGATCGCAGAAACCTGTGGACTGTCCACATGACTGAGGTTTGAAGGTGGAACCTTGTGCACTGGGAACATGACTGAGGCCTGATACTGGAACCCCGTGGCGTGGGAACATGCCATTGGTTTGATTCTGGAACCCTGTTTCCTGAGAACATGACTGAGGTTTGATGGTTGAATCCTGTGGCATGGCAACATGATTGAGGTTTGATTGTGGAACCCTCAGGCTTGGGAACATGACTGAGGCTTGATGGTGGAACACTGTGGCCTGGAAACAGGAATGACATTTGATGGTGGAACCCTGTGGTCTGGCAACATGACTGAGGTTTGATTCTGGAAAACTGTGGCCTGGGAACATGACATCTGTTTAGATTGTGGAATAGTGTGCCCTGGGAACCTGACTGAGCCTTGGTTCTGGAACTCTGTGGACTGGGAACATGACTGATGTTTATTCTAGAACCCTGTAGCCTAGGAACATAACTGAGGATTGATTCTGGAACCCTGTGGCCTGGGAACATGAGAACGGTTTGATTCTGGAACCCTGTGGCCTGGCAACATGACTGAGGCTTGATTCTGGAACCCTGTGGCCTGGCAACATGACTGAGGTTTGATTCTGGATCCCTGTGGCCTGGGAACATGACTGAGGCGTGATTCTGGAAAACTGTGGCCTGGGAAAATGACATCTGTTTAGATTGTGGAATAGTGTGCCCTGGGAACCTGACTGAGCCTTGGTTCAGGAACTCTGTAGACTGGGAACATGACTGAGGTTTATTCTAGAACCCTGTAGCCTGGAACATAACTGAGGATTGATTCTGGAACCCTGTGGCCAGGGAACATGACATCGGTGGATTCTGGAACCCTGTGGCCTGGGAACATGAGAACGGTTTGATTCTGGAACCCTGTGGCCTGGCAACATGACTGAGGCTTGATTCTGGAACACTGTGGCCTGGCAAAATGACTGAGGATTGATTCTGTAACCCTGTGGCCAGGGAACATGACATCGGTGGATTCTGGAACCCTGTGGCCTGGGAACATGAGAACGGTTTGATTCTGGAACCCTGTGGCCTGGCAACATGACTGAGGCTTGATTCTGGAAAACTGTGGCCTGGGAACATGACATCTGTTTAGATTGTGGAATAGTGTGCCCTGGGAACCTGACTGAGCCTTGGTTCTGGAACTCTCTGGACTGGGAACATGACTGAGGTTTATTCTAGAACCCTGTAGCCTGGGAACATAACTGAGGTTTGATTCTGGAACCCTGTGGCCTGGGAACATGACATCGGTGGATTCTGGAACCCTGTGGCCTGGGAACATGAGAACGGTTTGATTCTGGAACCCTGTGGCCTGGCAACATGACTGAGGCTTGATTCTGGAACCCTGTGGCCTGGCAACATGACTGAGGCTTGATTCTGGAACCGTGTGGCCTGGGAACTTGACTGGGGTTTGATCGCAGAAACCTGTGGACTGGCCACATGACTGAGGTTTGAAGGTGGAACCCTGTGCACTGGGAACATGACTGAGGCCTGATACTGGAACCCCGTGGCGTGGGAACATGCCATTGGTTTGATTCTGGAACCCTGTTTCCTGAGAACATGACTGAGGTTTGATGGTTGAACCCTGTGGCATGGCAACATGATTGAGGTTTGATTGTGGAACCCTCAGGCTTGGGAACATGACTGAGGCTTGATGGTGGAACCCTGTGGCCTGGAAACAGGAATGACATTTGATGGTGGAACCCTGCGGCCTGGCAACATGACTGAGGTTTGATTCTGGAAAACTGTGGCCTGGGAACATGACATCTGTTTAGATTGTGGAATAGTGTGCCCTGGGAACCTGACTGAGCCTTGGTTCTGGAACTCTGTGGACTGGGAACATGACTGATGTTTATTCTAGAACCCTGTAGCCTAGGAACATAACTGAGGATTGATTCTGGAACCCTGTGGCCTGGGAACATGACATCGGTGGATTCTGGAACCCTGTGGCCTGGGAACATGAGAACGGTTTGATTCTGGAACCCTGTGGCCTGGCAACATGACTGAGGCTTGATTCTGGAACCGTGTGGCCTTTGAAATTGACTGGGGTTTGATCGCAGAAACCTGTGGACTGTCCACATGACTTTGGTTTGATGGTGGAACCCTGTGCACTGGGAACATGACTGAGGCCTGATACTGGAACCCCGTGGCGTGGGAACATGCCATTGGTTTGATTCTGGAACCCTGTTTCCTGAGAACATGACTGAGGTTTGATGGTTTAACCCTGTGGCATGGCAACATGATTGAGGTTTGATTGTGGAACCCTCAGGCTTGGGAACATGACTGAGGCTTGATGGCGGAACCCTGTGGCCTTGAAACAGGAATGACGTTTGATGGTGGAACCCTGCGGCCTGGCAACATGACTGAGGTTTGATTCTGGAAAACTGTGGCCTGGGAACATGACATCTGTTTAGATTGTGGAATAGTGTGCCCTGGGAACCTGACTGAGCCTTGGTTCTGGAACTCTGTGGACTGGGAACATGACATCGGTGGATTCTGGAACCCTGTGGCCTGGGAACATGAGAACGGTTTGATTCTGGAACCCTGTGGCCTGGCAACATGACTGAGGCTTGATTCTGGAAACCTGTGGCCTGGCAACATGACTCAGGTTTGATTCTGGATCCCTGTGGCCTGGGAACATGACTGAGGCGTGATTTTGGAAAACTGTGGCCTGGGAAAATGACACCTGTTTAGATTGTGGAATAGTGTGCCCTGAGAACCTGACTGAGCCTTGGTTCTGGAACTCTGTGGACTGGGAACATGACTGAGGTTTATTCTAGAACCCTGTAGCCTGGGAACATAACTGAGGATTGATTCTGGAACCCTGTGGCCTGGGAACATGACATCGGTGGATTCTGGAACCCTGTGGCCTGGGAACATGAGAACGGTTTGATTCTGGAACCCTGTGGCCTGGCAACATGACTGAGGCTTGATTCTGGAACCGTGTGGCCTGGGAACTTGACTGGGGTTTGATCGCAGAAACCTGTGGACTGTCCACATGACTGAGGTTTGAAGGTGGAACCTTGTGCACTGGGAACATGACTGAGGCCTGATACTGGAACCCCGTGGCGTGGGAACATGCCATTGGTTTGATTCTGGAACCCTGTTTCCTGAGAACATGACTGAGGTTTGATGGTTGAATCCTGTGGCATGGCAACATGATTGAGGTTTGATTGTGGAACCCTCAGGCTTGGGAACATGACTGAGGCTTGATGGTGGAACACTGTGGCCTGGAAACAGGAATGACATTTGATGGTGGAACCCTGCGGCCTGGCAACATGACTGAGGTTTGATTCTGGAAAACTGTGGCCTGGGAACATGACATCTGTTTAGATTGTTGAATAGTGTGCCCTGGGAACCTGAGTGAGCCTTGGTTCTGGAACTCTGTGGACTGGGAACATGACTGAGGTTTATTCTAGAACCCTGTAGCCTGGGAACATAACTGAGGATTGATTCTGGAACCCTGTGGCCTGGGAACATGAGATCGGTGGATTCTGGAACCCTGTGGCCTGGGAACATGAGAACGGTTTGATTCTGGAACCCTGTGGCCTGGCAACATGACTGAGGCTTGATTCTGGAACCCTGTGGCCTGGCAACATGACTGAGGCTTGATTCTGGAACCGTGTGGCCTGGGAAGTTGACTGGGGTTTGATCGCAGAAACCTGTGGACTGGCCACATGACTGAGGTTTGATGGTGGAACCCTGTGCACTGGGAACATGACTGAGGCCTGATACTGGAACCCCGTGGCGTGGGAACATGCCATTGGTTTGATTCTGGAACCCTGTTTCCTGAGAACCTGACTGAGGTTTGATGGTTGAACCCTGTGGCATGGCAACATGATTGAGGTTTGATTGTGGAACCCTCAGGCTTGGGAACATGACTGAGGCTTGATGGTGGAACCCTGTGGCCTGGAAACAGGAATGACGTTTGATGGTGGAACCCTGCGGCCTGGCAACATGACTGAGGTTTGATTCTGGAAAACTGTGGCCTGGGAACATGACATCTATTTAGATTGTGGAATAGTGTGCCCTGGGAACCTGACTGAGCCTTGGTTCTGGAACTCTGTGGACTGGGAACATGACTGAGGTTTATTCTAGAACCCTGTTGCCTGGGAACATAACTGAGGATTGATTCTGGAACCCTGTGGCCTGGGAACATGAGATCGGTGGATTCTGGAACCCTGTGGCCTGGGAACATGAGAACGGTTTGATTCTGGAACCCTGTGGCCTGGCAACATGACTGAGGCTTGATTCTGGAAACCTGTGGCCTGGCAACATGACTCAGGTTTGAATCTGGATCCCTGTGGCCTGGGAACATGACTGAGGCGTGATTCTGGAAAACTGTGGCCTGGGAAAATGACACCTGTTTAGATTGTGGAATAGTGTGCCCTGGGAACCTGACTGAGCCTTGGTTCTGGAACTCTGTGGACTGGGAACATGACTGAGGTTTATTCTAGAACCCTGTAGCCTGGGAACATAACTGAGGATTGATTCTGGAACCCTGTGGCCTGGGAACATGACATCTGTGGATTCTGGAACCCTGTGGCCTGGGAACATGAGAACGGTTTGATTCTGGAACCCTGTGGCCTGGCAACATGACTGAGGCTTCATTCTGGAAACGTGTGGCCTGGGAACTTGACTGGGGTTTGATCGCAGAAACCTGTGGACTGTCCACATGACTGAGGTTTGATGGTTGAACCCTGTGGCCTGGAAACAGGAATGACGTTTGATGGTGGAACCCTGCGGCCTGGCAACATGACTGAGGTTTGATTCTGGAAAACTGTGGCCTGGGAACATGACATCTGTTTAGATTGTGGAATAGTGTGCCCTGGGAACCTGACTGAGCCTTGGTTCTGGAACTCTGTGGACTGGGAACATGACTGAGGTTTATTCTAGAACCCTGTAGCCTGGGAACATAACTGAGGATTGATTCTGGAAACCTGTGGCCTGGGAACATGACATCGGTGGATTCTGGAACCCTGTGACCTGGGAATATGAGAACGGTTTGATTCTGGAACCCTGTGGCCTGGCAACATGACTGAGGCTTGATTCTTGAACCCTGTGGCCTGGCAACATGACTAAGGCATGATTCTGGAACCGTGTGGCCTGGGAACTTGACTGGGGTTTGATCGCAGAAACCTGTGGACTGGCCACATGACTGAGGTTTGATGGTGGAACCCTGTGCACTGGGAACATTACTGAGGCCTGATACTGGAACGCCGTGGCGTGGGAACATGCCATTGATTTGATTCTGGAACCCTGTTTCCTGAGAACATGACTGAGGTTTGATGGTTGAACCCTGTGGCATGGCAACATGATTGAGGTTTGATTGTGGAACCCTCAGGCTTGGGAACATGACTGAGGCTTGATGGTGGAACCCTGTGGCCTGGAAACAGGAATGACGTTTGATGGTGGAACCCTGCGGCCTGGCAACATGACTGAGGTTTGATTCTGGAAAACTGTGGCCTGGGAACATGACATCTGTTTAGATTGTGGAATAGTGTGCCCTGGGAACCTGACTGAGCCTTGGTTCTGGAACTCTGTGGACTGGGAACATGACTGAGGTTTATTCTAGAACCCTGTAGCCTGGGAACATAACTGAGGATTGATTCTGGAACCCTGTGGCCTGGGAACATGACATCGGTGGATTCTGGAACCCTGTGACCTGGGAACATGAGAACGGTTTGATTCTGGAACCCTGTGGCCTGGCAACATGACTGAGGCTTGATTCTGGAACCCTGTGGCCTGGGAACTTGACTGGGGTTTGATCGCAGAAACCTGTGGACTGGCCACATGACTGAGGTTTGATGGTGGAACCCTGTGCACTGGGAACATGACTGAGGCCTGATACTGGAACGCCGTGGCGTGGGAACATGCCATTGGTTTGATTCTGGAACCCTGTTTCCTGAGAACATGACTGAGGTTTGATGGTTGAATCCTGTGGCATGGCAACATGATTGAGGTTTGATTGTGGAACCCTCAGGCTTGGGAACATGACTGAGGCTTGATGGTGGAACACTGTGGCCTGGAAACAGGAATGACATTTGATGGTGGAACCCTGCGGCCTGGCAACATGACTGAGGTTTGATTCTGGAAAACTGTGGCCTGGGAACATGACATCTGTTTAGATTGTTGAATAGTGTGCCCTGGGCACCTGACTGAGCCTTGGTTCTGGAACTCTGTGGACTGGGAACATGACTGAGGTTTATTCTAGAACCCTGTAGCCTGGGAACATAACTGAGGATTGATTCTGGAACCCTGTGGCCTGGGAACATGAGATCGGTGGATTCTGGAACCCTGTGGCCTGGGAACATGAGAACGGTTTGATTCTGGAACCCTGTGGCCTGGCAACATGACTGAGGCTTGATTCTGGAACCCTGTGGCCTGGCAACATGACTGAGGCTTGATTCTGGAACCGTGTGGCCTGGGAAGTTGACTGGGGTTTGATCGCAGAAACCTGTGGACTGGCCACATGACTGAGGTTTGATGGTGGAACCCTGTGCACTGGGAACATGACTGAGGCCTGATACTGGAACCCCGTGGCGTGGGAACATGCCATTGGTTTGATTCTGGAACCCTGTTTCCTGAGAACCTGACTGAGGTTTGATGGTTGAACCCTGTGGCATGGCAACATGATTGAGGTTTGATTGTGGAACCCTCAGGCTTGGGAACATGACTGAGGCTTGATGGTGGAACCCTGTGGCCTGGAAACAGGAATGACGTTTGATGGTGGAACCCTGCGGCCTGGCAACATGACTGAGGTTTGATTCTGGAAAACTGTGGCCTGGGAACATGACATCTATTTAGATTGTGGAATAGTGTGCCCTGGGAACCTGACTGAGCCTTGGTTCTGGAACTCTGTGGATGGGAACATGACTGAGGTTTATTCTAGAACCCTGTAGCCTGGGAACATAACTGAGGATTGATTCTGGAACCCTGTGGCCTGGGAACATGAGATCGGTGGATTCTGGAAACCTGTGGCCTGGGAACATGAGAACGGTTTGATTCTGGAACCCTGTGGCCTGGCAACATGACTGAGGCTTGATTCTGGAACCGTGTGGCCTGGGAACTTGACTGGGGTTTGATCGCAGAAACCTGTGGACTGGCCACATGACTGAGGTTTGATGGTGGAAACCTGTGCACTGGGAACATGACTGAGGCCTGATACTGGAACGCCGTGGCGTGGGAACATGCCATTGGTTTGATTCTGGAACCCTGTTTCCTGAGAACATGACTGAGGTTTGATGGTTGAATCCTGTGGCATGGCAACATGATTGAGGTTTGATTGTGGAACCCTCAGGCTTGGGAACATGACTGAGGCTTGATGGTGGAACACTGTGGCCTGGAAACAGGAATGACATTTGATGGTGGAACCCTGCGGCCTGGCAACATGACTGAGGTTTGATTCTGGAAAACTGTGACCTGGGAACATGACATCTGTTTAGATTGTTGAATAGTGTGCCCTGGGAACCTGACTGAGCCTTGGTTCTGGAACTCTGTGGACTGGGAACATGACTGAGGTTTATTCTAGAACCCTGTAGCCTGGGAACATAACTGAGGATTGATTCTGGAACCCTGTGGCCTGGGAACATGAGATCGGTGGATTCTGGAACCCTGTGGCCTGGGAACATGAGAACGGTTTGATTCTGGAACCCTGTGGCCTGGCAACATGACTGAGGCTTGATTCTGGAACCCTGTGGCCTGGCAACATGACTGAGGCTTGATTCTGGAACCGTGTGGCCTGGGAAGTTGACTGGGGTTTGATCGCAGAAACCTGTGGACTGGCCACATGACTGAGGTTTGATGGTGGAACCCTGTGCACTGGGAACATGACTGAGGCCTGATACTGGAACCCCGTGGCGTGGGAACATGCCATTGGTTTGATTCTGGAACCCTGTTTCCTGAGAACCTGACTGAGGTTTGATGGTTGAACCCTGTCGCATGGCAACATGATTGAGGTTTGATTGTGGAACCCTCAGGCTTGGGAACATGACTGAGGCTTGATGGTGGAACCCTGTGGCCTGGAAACAGGAATGACGTTTGATGGTGGAACCCTGCGGCCTGGCAACATGACTGAGGTTTGATTCTGGAAAACTGTGGCCTGGGAACATGACATCTATTTAGATTGTGGAATAGTGTGCCCTGGGAACCTGACTGAGCCTTGGTTCTGGAACTCTGTGGACTGGGAACATGACTGAGGTTTATTCTAGAACCCTGTAGCCTGGGAACATAACTGAGGATTGATTCTGGAACCCTGTGTCCTGGGAACATGAGATCGGTGGATTCTGGAAACCTGTGGCCTGGGAACATGAGAACGGTTTGATTCTGGAACCCTGTGGCCTGGCAACATGACTGAGGCTTCATTCTGGAAACGTGTGGCCTGGGAACTTGACTGGGGTTTGATCACAGAAACCTGTGGACTGGCCACATGACTGAGGTTTGATGGTGGAACCCTGTGCACTGGGAACATGACTGAGGCCTGATACTGGAACCCCGTGGCGTGGGAACATGCCATTGGTTTGATTCTGGAACCCTGTTTCCTGAGAACATGACTGAGGTTTGATGGTTGAACCCTGTGGCATGGCAACATGATTGAGGTTTGATTGTGGAACCCTCAGGCTTGGGAACATGACTGAGGCTTGATGGTGGAACCCTGTGGCCTGGAAACAGGAATGACGTTTGATGGTGGAACCCTGCGGCCTGGCAACATAATTGAGGTTTGATTCTGGAAAACTGTGGCCTGGGAACATGACATCTGTTTAGATTGTGGAATAGTGTTCCCTGGGAACCTGACTGAGCCTTGGTTGTGGAACTCTGTGGACTGGGAACATGACTGAGGTTTATTCTAGAACCCTGTAGCCTGGGAACATGACATCGGTGGATTCTGGAACCCTGTGGCCTGGGAACATGACATCGGTGGATTCTGGAACCCTGTGGCCTGGGAACATGAGAACGGTTTGATTCTGGAACCCTGTGGCCTGGCAACATGACTGAGGCTTGATTCTGGAACCGTGTGGCTTGGGAAATTGACTGGGGTTTGATCGCAGAAACCTGTGGACTGTCCACATGACTGAGGTTTGATGGTTGAACCCTGTGGCCTGGAAACAGGAATGACGTTTGATGGTGGAACCCTGCGGCCTGGCAACATGACTGAGGTTTGATTCTGGAAAACTGTGGCCTGGGAACATGACATCTGTTTAGATTGTGGAATAGTGTGCCCTGGGAACCTGACTGAGCCTTGGTTCTGGAACTCTGTGGAATGGGAACATGACTGAGATTTATTCTAGAACCCTGTAGCCTGGGAACATAACTGAGGATTGATTCTGGAACCCTGTGGCCTGGGAACATGACATCGGTGGATTCTGGAACCCTGTGGCCTGGGAACATGAGAACGGTTTGATTCTGGAACCCTGTGGCCTGGCAACATGACTGAGGCTTGATTCTGGAACCGTGTGGCCTGGGAACTTGACTGGGGTTTGATCGCAGAAACCTGTGGACTGTCCACATGACTGAGGTTTGATGGTGGAACCTTGTGCACTGGGAACATGACTGAGGCCTGATACTGGAACCCCGTGGCGTGGGAACATGCCATTGGTTTGATTCTGGAACCCTGTTTCCTGAGAACATGACTGAGGTTTGATGGTTGAACCCTGTGGCATGGCAACATGATTGAGGTTTGATTGTGGAACCCTCAGGCTTGGGAACATGACTGAGGCTTGATGGTGGAACCCTGTGGCCTGGAAACAGGAATGACGTTTGATGGTGGAACCCTGCGGCCTGGCAACATGACTGAGGTTTGATTCTGGAAAACTGTGGCCTGGGAACATGACATCTGTTTAGATTCTGGAATAGTGTGCCCTGGGAACCTGACTGAGCCTTGGTTCTGGAACTCTGTGGACTGGGAACATGACTCAGGTTTATTCTAGAACCCTGTAGCCTGGGAACATAACTGAGGATTGATTCTGGAACCCTGTGGCCTGGGAACATGACATCGGTGGATTCTGGAACCCTGTGGCCTGGGAACATGAGAACGGTTTGATTCTGGAACCCTGTGGCCTGGCAACATGACTGAGGTTTGATTCTGGAACCCTGTGGCCTGGGAACATGACTCAGGTTTGATTCTGCAACCCTGTGGCCTGGGAACATGACTCAGGTTTGATTCTGGATCCCTGTGGCCTGGGAACATGACTGAGGCGTGATTCTGGAAAACTGTGGCCTGGGAAAATGACATCTGTTTAGATTGTGGAATAGTGTGCCCTGGGAACCTGACTGAGCCTTGGTTCTGGAACTCTGTAGACTGGGAACATGACTGAGGTTTATTCTAGAACCCTGTAGCCTGGGAACATAACTGAGGATTGATTCTGGAACCCTGTGGCCTGGGAACATGACATCGGTGGATTCTGGAACCCTGTGGCCTGGGAACATGAGAACGGTTTGATTCTGGAACCGTGTGGCCTGGCAACATGACTGAGGCTTGATTCTGGAACCCTGTGGCCTGGCAACATGACTGAGGCTTGATTCTGGAACCGTGTGGCCTGGGAACTTGACTGGGGTTTGATCGCAGAAACCTGTGGACTGTCCACATGACAGAGGTTTGATGGTGGAACCCTGTGCACTGGGAACATGACTGAGGCCTGAAACTGGAACCCCGTGGTGTGGGAACATGCCATTGGTTTGATTCTGGAACCCTGTTTCCTGAGAACATGACTGAGGTTTGATGGTTGAACCCTGTGGCATGGCAACATGATTGAGGTTTGATTGTGGAACCCTCAGGCTTGGGAACATGACTGAGGCTTGATGGTGGAACCCTGTGGCCTGGAAACAGTAATGACGTTTGATGGTGGAACCCTGCGGCCTGGCAACATGATTGAGGCTTGATTCTGGAAACTTGTGGCCTGGGAAATTGACTGGGGTTTGATCGCAGAAACCTGTGGACTGTCCACATGACTGAGGTTTCATGGTTGAACTCTGTGGCATGGCAACATGATTGAGGTTTGATTGTGGAACCCTCAGGCTTGGGAACATGACTGAGGCTTGATGGTGGAACCCTCTGGCCTGGAAACAGGAATGAGGTTTGATGGTGGAACCCTGCGGCCTGGCAACATGACTGAGGTTTGATTCTGGAAAACTGTGGCCTGGGAACATGACATCTGTTTAGATTGTGGAATAGTGTGCCCTGGGAACCTGACTGAGCCTTGGTTCTGGAACTCTGTGGACTGGGAACATGACTGAGGTTTATTCTAGAACCCTGTAGCCTGGGAAGATAACTGAGGATTGATTCTGGAACCCTGTGGCCTGGGAACATGACATCGGTGTATTCTGGAACCCTGTGGCCTGGGAACATGACATCGGTGTATTCTGGAACCCTGTGGCCTGGGAACATGAGAACGATTTGATTCTGGAACCCTGTGGCCTGGCAACATGACTGAGGCTTGATTCTGGAACCCTGTGGCCTGGCAACATGACTGAGGCTTGATTCTGGAACCGTGTGGCTTGGGAAATTGACTGGGGTTTGATCGCAGAAACCTGTGGACTGTCCACATGACTGAGGTTTGATGGTTGAAACCTGTGGCATGGCAACATGATTGAGGTTTGATTGTGGAACCCTCAGGCTTGGGAACATGACTGAGGCTTGATGGTGGAACCCTCTGGCCTGGAAACAGGAATGAGGTTTGATGGTGGAACCCTGCGGCCTGGCAACATGACTGAGGTTTGATTCTGGAAAACTGTGGCCTGGGAACATGACATCTGTTTAGATTGTGGAATAGTGTGCCCTGGGAACCTGACTGAGCCTTGGTTCTGGAACTCTGTGGACTGGGAACATGACTGAGGTTTATTCTAGAACCCTGTAGCCTGGGAACATAACTGAGAATTGATTCTGGAACGCTGTGGCCTGGGAACATGACATCGGTGGATTCTGGAACCCTGTGACCTGGGAACATGAGAACGGTTTGATTCTGGAACCCTGTGGCCTGGCAACATGACTGAGGCTTGATTCTGGAACCCTGTGGCCTGGGAACTTGACTGGGGTTTGATCGCAGAAACCTGTGGACTGTCCACATGACTGAGGTTTGATGGTGGAACCCTGTGCACTGGGAACATGACTGAGGCCTGATACTGGAACCCCGTGGCGTGGGAACATGCCATTGGTTTGATTCTGGAACCCTGTTTCCTGAGAACATGACTGAGGTTTGATGGTTGAACCCTGTGGCATGGCAACATGATTGAGGTTTGATTGTGGAACCCTCAGGCTTGGGAACATGACTGAGGTATGATGGTGGAACCCTGTGGCCTGGAAACAGGAATGACGTTTGATGGTGGAACCCTGCGGCCTGGCAACATGACTGAGGTTTGATTCTGGAAAACTGTGGCCTGGGAACATGACATCTGTTTAGATTGTGGAATAGTGTGCCCTGGGAACCTGACTGAGCCTTGGTTCTGGAACTCTGTGGACTGGGAACATGACTGAGATTTATTCTAGAACCCTGTAGCCTGGGAACATAACTGAGGATTGATTCTGGAACCCTGTGGCCTGGGAACATGACATCGGTGGATTCTGGAACCCTGTGGCCTGGGAACATGAGAACGGTTTGATTCTGGAACCCTGTGGCCTGGCAACATGACTGAGGCTTGATTCTGGAACCCTGTGGCCTGGCAACATGACTGAGGTTTGATTCTGCAACCCTGTGGCCTGGGAACATGACTCAGGTTTGATTCTGGATCCCTGTGGCCTGGGAACATGACTGAGGCGTGATTCTGGAAAACTGTGGCCTGGGAAAATGACATCTGTTTAGATTGTGGAATAGTGTGCCCTGGGAACCTGACTGAGCCTTGGTTCTGGAACTCTGTAGACTGGGAACATGACTGAGGTTTATTCTAGAACCCTGTAGCCTGGGAACATAACTGAGGATTGATTCTGGAACCCTGTGGCCTGGGAACATGACATCGGTGGATTCTGGAACCCTGTGGCCTGGGAACATGAGAACGGTTTGATTCTGGAACCGTGTGGCCTGGCAACATGACTGAGGCTTGATTCTGGAACCCTGTGGCCTGGCAACATGACTGAGGCTTGATTCTGGAACCGTGTGGCCTGGGAACTTGACTGGGGTTTGATCGCAGAAACCTGTGGACTGTCCACATGACTGAGGTTTGATGGTGGAACCCTGTGCACTGGGAACATGACTGAGGCCTGAAACTGGAACCCCGTGGTGTGGGAACATGCCATTGGTTTGATTCTGGAACCCTGTTTCCTGAGAACATGACTGAGGTTTGATGGTTGAACCCTGTGGCCTGGAAACAGTAATGACGTTTGATGGTGGAACCCTGCGGCCTGGCAACATGATTGAGGCTTGATTCTGGAACCTTGTGGCCTGGGAAATTGACTGGGGTTTGATCGCAGAAACCTGTGGACTGTCCACATGACTGAGGTTTCATGGTTGAACTCTGTGGCATGGCAACATGATTGAGGTTTGATTGTGGAACCCTCAGGCTTGGGAACATGACTGAGGCTTGATGGTGGAACCCTCTCGCCTGGAAACAGGAATGAGGTTTGATGGTGGAACCCTGCGGCCTGGCAACATGACTGAGGTTTGATTCTGGAAAACTGTGGCCTGGGAACATGACATCTGTTTAGATTGTGGAATAGTGTGCCCTGGGAACCTGACTGAGCCTTGGTTCTGGAACTCTGTGGACTGGGAACATGACTGAGGTTTATTCTAGAACCCTGTACCCTGGGAAGATAACTGAGGATTGATTCTGGAACCCTGTGGCCTGGGAACATGACATCGGTGTATTCTGGAACCCTGTCGCCTGGGAACATGAGAACGATTTGATTCTGGAACCCTGTGGCCTGGCAACATGACTGAGGCTTGATTCTGGAACCCTGTGGCCTGGCAACATGACTCAGGTTTGATTCTGGATCCCTGTGGCCTGGGAACATGACTGAGGTGTGATTCTGGAAAACTGTGGCCTGGGAAAATGACATCTGTTTAGATTGTGGAATAGTGTGCCCTGGGAACCTGACTGAGCCTTGGTTCTGGAACTCTGTAGACTGGGAACATGACTGAGGTTTATTCTAGAACCCTGTAGCCTGGGAACATAAGTGAGGATTGATTCTGGAACCCTGTGGCCTGGGAACATGACATCGGTGGATTCTGGAACCCTGTGGCCTGGGAACATGAGAACGGTTTGATTCTGGAACCCTGTGGCCTGGCAACATGACTGAGGCTTGATTCTGGAACCGTGTGGCCTGGGAAATTGACTGGGGTTTGATCGCAGAAACCTGTGGACTGTCCACATGACTGAGGTTTGATGGTTGAAACCTGTGGCATGGCAACATGATTGAGGTTTGACTGTGGAACCCTCAGGCTTGGGAACATGACTGAGGCTTGATGGTGGAACCCTCTGGCCTGGAAACAGGAATGAGGTTTGATGGTGGAACCCTGCGGCCTGGCAACATGACTGAGGTTTGATTCTGGAAAACTGTGGCCTGGGAACATGACATCTGTTTAGATTGTGGAATAGTGTGCCCTGGGAACCTGACTGAGCCTTGGTTCTGGAACTCTGTGGACTGGGAACATGACTGAGGTTTATTCTAGAAACCTGTAGCCTGGGAACATAACTGAGGATTGATTCTGGAACCCTGTGGCCTGGGAACATGACATCGGTGGATTCTGGAACCCTGTGACCTGGGAACATGAGAACGGTTTGATTCTGGAACCCTGTGGCCTGGCAACATGACTGAGGCTTGATTCTGGAACCCTGTGGCCTGGGAACTTGACTGGGGTTTGATCGCAGAAACCTGTGGACTGTCCACATGACTGAGGTTTGATGGTGGAACCCTGTGCACTGGGAACATGACTGAGGCCTGATACTGGAACCCCGTGGCGTGGGAACATGCCATTGGTTTGATTCTGGAACCCTGTTTCCTGAGAACATGACTGAGGTTTGATGGTTGAACCCTGTGGCATGGCAACATGATTGAGGTTTGATTGTGGAACCCTCAGGCTTGGGAACATGACTGAGGTATGATGGTGGAACCATGTGGCCTGGAAACAGGAATGACGTTTGATGGTGGAACCCTGCGGCCTGGCAACATGACTGAGGTTTGATTCTGGAAAACTGTGGCCTGGGAACATGACATCTGTTTAGATTGTGGAATAGTGTGCCCTGGGAACCTGACTGAGCCTTGGTTCTGGAACTCTGTGGACTGGGAACATGACTGAGATTTATTCTAGAACCCTGTAGCCTGGGAACATAACTTAGGATTGATTCTGGAACCCTGTGGCCTGGGAACATGACATCGGTGGATTCTGGAACCCTGTGGCCTGGGAACATGAGAACAGTTTGATTCTGGAACCCTGTGGCCTGGCAACATGACTGAGGATTGATTCTGGAACACTGTGGCCTGGGAACTTGAGTGGGGTTTGATCGCAGAAACCTGTGGACTGGCCACATGACTGAGGTTTGAAGGTGGAACCTTGTGCACTGGGAACATGACTGAGGCCTGATACTGGAACCCCGTGGCGTGGGAACATGCCATTGGTTTGATTCTGGAACCCTGTTTCCTGAGAAAATGACTGAGGTTTGATGGTTGAAACCTGTGGCATGGCAACATGATTGAGGTTTGATTGTGGAACCCTCAGGCTTGGGAACATGACTGAGGCTTGATGGTGGAACACTGTGGCCTGGAAACAGGAATGACATTTGATGGTGGAACCCTGCGGCCTGGCAACATGACTGAGGTTTGATTCTGGAAAACTGTGGCCTGGGAACATGACATCTGTTTAGATTGTTGAATAGTGTGCCCTGGGAACCTGACTGAGCCTTGGTTCTGGAACTCTGTGGACTGGGAACATGACTGAGGTTTATTCTAGAACCCTGTAGCCTGGGAACATAACTGAGGATTGATTCTGGAACCCTGTGGCCAGGGAACATGACATCGGTGGATTCTGGAACCCTTTGGCCTGGGAACATGAGAACGGTTTGATTCTGGAACCCTGTGGCCTGGCAACATGACTGAGGCTTGATTCTGGAACACTGTGGCCTGGCAACATGACTGAGGCTTGATTCTGGAAACGTGTGGCCTGGGGACTTGACTGGGGTTTGATCGCAGAAACCTGTGGACTGTCCACATGACTGAGGTTTGATGGTGGAACCCTGTGCACTGGGAACATGCCTGAGGCCTGGTACTGGAACCCCGTGGCGTGGGTACATGCCATTGTTTTGATTCTGGAACCCTGTTTCCTGAGAACATGACTGAGGTTTGATGGTTGAACCCTGTGGCATGGCAACATGATTGAGGTTTGATTGTGGAACCCTCAGGCTTGGGAACATGACTGAGGCTTGATGGTGGAACCCTGTGGCCTGGAAACAGGAATGACGTTTGATGGTGGAACCCTGCGGTCTGGCAACAAGACTGAGGTTTGATTCTGGAAAACTGTGGCCTGGGAAAATGACATCTGTTTAGATTGTGGAATAGTGTGCCCTGGGAACCTGACTGAGCCTTGGTTCTGGAACTCTGTGGACTGGGAACATGACTGAGGTTTATTCTAGAACCCTGTAGCCTGGGAACAGAACTGAGGATTGATTCTGGAACCCTGTGGCCTGGGAACATGACATTGGTGGTTTCTGGAACCCTGTGGCCTGGGAACATGATAACGGTTTGATTCTGGAACCGTGTGGCCTGGCAACATGACTGAGGCTTGATTCTGGAACCCTGTGGCCTGGCAACATGACTGAGGCTTGATTCTGGAACCGTGTGGCCTGGGAACTTGACTGGGGTTTGATCGCAGTAACCTGTGGACTGTCCACATGACTGAGGTTTGATGGTGGAACCCTGTGCACTGGGAACATGACTGAGGCCTGATACTGGAACCCCGTGGCGTGGGAACATGCCATTGGTTTGATTCTGGAACCCTGTTTCCTGAGAACATGACTGAGGTTTGATGGTTGAACCCTGTGGCATGGCAACATGATTGAGGTTTGATTGTGTAACCCTCAAGCTTGGGAACATAACTGAGGGTTGATGGTGGAACCCTGTGGCCTGGAAACAGGAATGACGTTTGATGGTGGAACCCTGCGGCCTGGCAACATGACTGAGGTTTGATTCTGGAAAACTGTGGCCTGGGAACATGACATCTGTTTAGATTGTGGAATAGTGTGCCCTGGGAACCTGACTGAGCCTTGGTTCTGGAACTCTGTGGACTGGGAACATGACTCAGGTTTATTCTAGAACCCTGTAGCCTGGGAACATAACTGAGGATTGATTCTGGAACCCTGTGGCCTGGGAACATGACATCGGTGGATTCTGGAACCCTGTGGCCTGGGAACATGAGAACGGTTTGATTCTGGAACCCTGTGGTCTGGCAACATGACTGAGGCTTGATTCTGGAACCCTGTGGCCTGGCAACATGACTCAGGTTTGATTCTGGATCCCTGTGGCCTGGGAACATGACTGAGGCGTGATTCTGGAAAACTGTGGGCTGGGAAAATGACATCTGTTTAGATTGTGGAATAGTGTGCCCTGGGAACCTGACTGAGCCTTGGTTCTGGAACTCTGTAGACTGGGAACATGACTGAGGTTTATTCTAGAACCCTGTAGCCTGGGAACATAACTGAGGATTGATTCTGGAACCCTGTGGCCTGGGAACATGACTTCGGTGGATTCTGGAACCCTGTGGCCTGGGAACATGAGAACGGTTTGATTCTGGAACCGTGTGGCCTGGCAACATGACTGAGGCTTGATTCTGGAACCCTGTGGCCTGGCAACATGACTGAGGCTTGATTCTGGAACCGTGTGGCCTGGGAACTTGACTGGGGTTTGATCGCAGAAACCTGTGGACTGTCCACATGACTGAGGTCTGATGGTGGAACCCTGTGCACTGGGAACATGACTGAGGCCTGAAACTGGAACCCCGCGGCGTGGGAACATGCCATTGGTTTGATTCTGGAACCCTGTTTCCTGAGAACATGACTGAGGTTTGATGGTTGAACTCTGTGGCATGGCAACAAGATTGAGGTTTGATTGTGGAACCCTCAAGCTTGGGAACATGACTGAGGCTTGATGGTGGAACCCTGTGGCCTGGAAACAGGAATGACGTTTGATGGTGGAACCCTGCGGCCTGGCAACATGACTGAGGTTTGATTCTGGAAAACTGTGGCCTGGGAACATGACATCTGTTTAGATTGTGGAATAGTGTGCCCTGGGAACCTGACTGAGCCTTGGTTCTGGAACTCTGTGGACTGGGAACATGACTGAGGTTTATTCTAGAACCCTGTAGCCTGGGAACATAACTGAGGATTGATTCTGGAACCCTGTGGCCTGGGAACATGACATCGGTGGATTCTGGAACCCTGTGGCCTGGGAACATGAGAACGGTTTGATTCTGGAACCCTGTGGCCTGGCAACATGACTGAGGTTTGATTCTGGAACCCTGTTGCCTGGGAACATGACTCAGGTTTGATTCTGGATCCCTGTGGCGTGGGAACATGACTGAGGCGTGATTCTGGAAAACTGTGGCCTGGGAAAATGACATCTGTTTAGATTGTGGAATAGTGTGTCCTGGGAAGCTGACTGAGCCTTGGTTCTGGAACTCTGTAGACTGGGAACATGACTGAGGTTTATTCTAGAACCCTGTAGCCTGGGAACATAACTGAGGATTGATTCTGGAACCCTGTGGCCTGGGAACATGACATCGGTGGATTCTGGAAACCTGTGGCCTGGGAAGATGAGAACGGTTTGATTCTGGAACCGTGTGGCCTGGCAACATGACTGAGGCTTGATTCTGGAACCCTGTGGCCTGGCAACATGACTGAGGCTTGATTTTGGAACCGTGTGGCCTGGGAACTTGATTGGGGTTTGATCGCAGAAACCTGTGGACTGTCCACATGACTGAGGTCTGATGGTGGAACCCTGTGCACTGGGAACATGACTGAGGCCTGAAACTGGAACCCCGTGGCGTGGGAACATGCCATTGGTTTGATTCTGGAACCCTGTTTCCTGAGAACATGACTGAGATTTGATGGTTGAACCCTGTGTCATGGCAACATGATTGAGGTTTGATTGTGGAACCCTCAGGCTTGGGAACATGACTGAGGCTTGATGGTGGAACCCTCTGGCCTGGAAACAGGAATGAGGTTTGATGGTGGAACCCTGCGGCCTGGCAACATGACTGAGGTTTGATTCTGGAAAACTGTGGCCTGGGAACATGACATCTGTTTAGATTGTGGAATAGTGTGCCCTGGGAACCTGACTGAGCCTTGGTTCTGGAACTCTGTGGACTGGGAACATGACTGAGGTTTATTCTAGAACCCTGTAGCCTGGGAACATAACTGAGAATTGATTCTGGAACCCTGTGGCCTGGGAACATGACATCGGTGGATTCTGGAACCCTGTGACCTGGGAACATGAGAACGGTTTGATTCTGGAACCCTGTGGCCTGGCAACATGACTGAGGCTTGATTCTGGAACCCTGTGGCCTGGGAACTTGACTGGGGTTTGATCGCAGAAACCTGTGGACTGTCCACATGACTGAGGTTTGATGGTGGAACCCTGTGCACTGGGAACATGACTGAGGCCTGATACTGGAACCCCCTGGCGTGGGAACATGCCATTGGTTTGATTCTGGAACCCTGTTTCCTGAGAACATGACTGAGGTTTGATGGTTGAACCCTGTGGCATGGCAACATGATTGAGGTTTGATTGTGGAACCCTCAGGCTTGGGAACATGACTGAGGTATGATGGTGGAACCCTGTGGCCTGGAAACAGGAATGACGTTTGATGGTGGAACCCTGCGGCCTGGCAACATGACTGAGGTTTGATTCTGGAAAACTGTGGCCTGGGAACATGACATCTGTTTAGATTGTGGAATAGTGTGCCCTGGGAACCTGACTGAGCCTTGGTTCTGGAACTCTGTGGACTGGGAACATGACTGAGATTTATTCTAGAACCCTGTAGCCTGGGAACATAACTGAGGATTGATTCTGGAACCCTGTGGCCTGGGAACATGACATCGGTGGATTCTGGAACCCTGTGGCCTGGGAACATGAGAACGGTTTGATTCTGGAACCCTGTGGCCTGGCAACATGACTGAGGCTTGATTCTGGAACCCTGTGGCCTGGCAACATGACTGAGGTTTGATTCTGCAACCCTGTGGCCTGGGAACATGACTCAGGTTTGATTCTGGATCCCTGTGGCCTGGGAACATGACTGAGGCGTGATTCTGGAAAACTGTGGCCTGGGAAAATGACATCTGTTTAGATTGTGGAATAGTGTGCCCTGGGAACCTGACTGAGCCTTGGTTCTGGAACTCTGTAGACTGGGAACATGACTGAGGTTTATTCTAGAACCCTGTAGCTTGGGAACATAACTGAGGATTGATTCTGGAACCCTGTGGCCTGGGAACATGACATCGGTGGATTCTGGAACCCTGTGGCCTGGGAACATGAGAACAGTTTGATTCTGGAACCCTGTGGCCTGGCAACATGACTGAGGCTTGATTCTGGAACCCTGTGGCCTGGCAACATGACTGAGGCTTGATTCTGGAACCGTGTGGCCTGGGAACTTGACTGGGGTTTGATCGCAGAAACCTGTGGACTGTCCACATGACTGAGGTTTGATGGTGGAACCCTGTGCACTGGGAACATGACTGAGGCCTGAAACTGGAACCCCGTGGTGTGGGAACATGCCATTGGTTTGATTCTGGAACCCTGTTTCCTGAGAACATGACTGAGGTTTGATGGTTGAACCCTGTGGCCTGGAAACAGTAATGACGTTTGATGGTGGAACCCTGCGGCCTGGCAACATGATTGAGGCTTGATTCTGGAACCTTGTGGCCTGGGAAATTGACTGGGGTTTGATCGCAGAAACCTGTGGACTGTCCACATGACTGAGGTTTCATGGTTGAACTCTGTGGCATGGCAACATGATTGAGGTTTGATTGTGGAACCCTCAGGCTTGGGAACATGACTGAGGCTTGATGGTGGAACACTCTGGCCTGGAAACAGGAATGAGGTTTGATGGTGGAACCCTGCGGCCTGGCAACATGACTGAGGTTTGATTCTGGAAAACTGTGGCCTGGGAACATGACATCTGTTTAGATTGTGGAATAGTGTGCCCTGGGAACCTGACTGAGCCTTGGTTCTGGAACTCTGTGGACTGGGAACATGACTGAGGTTTATTCTAGAACCCTGTAGCCTGGGAAGATAACTGAGGATTGATTCTGGAACCCTGTGGCCTGGGAACATGACATCGGTGTATTCAGCAACCCTGTGGCCTGGGAACATGAGAACGATTTGATTCTGGAACCCTGTGGCCTGGCAACATGACTGAGGCTTGATTCTGGAACCCTGTGGCCTGGCAACATGACTCAGGTTTGATTCTGGATCCCTGTGGCCTGGGAACATGACTGAGGTGTGATTCTGGAAAACTGTGGCCTGGGAAAATGACATCTGTTTAGATTGTGGAATAGTGTGCCCTGGGAACCTGACTGAGCCTTGGTTCTGGAACTCTGTAGACTGGGAACATGACTGAGGTTTATTCTAGAACCCTGTAGCCTGGGAACATAAGTGAGGATTGATTCTGGAACCCTGTGGCCTGGGAACATGACATCGGTGGATTCTGGAACCCTGTGGCCTGGGAACATGAGAACGGTTTGATTCTGGAACCCTGTGGCCTGGCAACATGACTGAGGCTTGATTCTGGAACCCTGTGGCCTGGCAACATGACTGAGGCTTGATTCTGGAACCGTGTGGCCTGGGAACTTGACTGGGGTTTGATCGCAGAAACCTGTGGACTGTCCACATGACTGAGGTTTGATGGTTGAAACCTGTGGCATGGCAACATGATTGAGGTTTGATTGTGGAACCCTCAGGCTTGGGAACATGACTGAGGCTTGATGGTGGAACCCTCTGGCCTGGAAACAGGAATGAGGTTTGATGGTGGAACCCTGCGGCCTGGCAACATGACTGAGGTTTGATTCTGGAAAACTGTGGCCTGGGAACATGACATCTGTTTAGATTGTGGAATAGTGTGCCCTGGGAACCTGACTGAGCCTTGGTTCTGGAACTCTGTGGACTGGGAACATGACTGAGGTTTATTCTAGAACCCTGTAGCCTGGGAACATAACTGAGGATTGATTCTGGAACCCTGTGGCCTGGGAACATGACATCGGTGTATTCTGGAACCCTGTGACCTGGGAACATGAGAACGGTTTGATTCTGGAACCCTGTGGCCTGGCAACATGACTGAGGCTTGATTCTGGAACCCTGTGGCCTGGGAACTTGACTGGGGTTTGATCGCAGAAACCTGTGGACTGTCCACATGACTGAGGTTTGATGGTGGAACCCTGTGCACTGGGAACATGACTGAGGCCTGATACTGGAACCCCGTGGCGTGGGAACATGCCATTGGTTTGATTCTGGAACCCTGTTTCCTGAGAACATGACTGAGGTTTGATGGTTGAACCCTGTGGCATGGCAACATGATTGAGGTTTGATTGTGGAACCCTCAGGCTTGGGAACATGACTGAGGTATGATGGTGGAACCCTGTGGCCTGGAAACAGGAATGACGTTTGATGGTGGAACCCTGCGGCCTGGCAACATGACTGAGGTTTGATTCTGGAAAACTGTGGCCTGGGAACATGACATCTGTTTAGATTGTGGAATAGTGTGCCCTGGGAACCTGACTGAGCCTTGGTTCTGGAACTCTGTGGACTGGGAACATGACTGAGATTTATTCTAGAACCCTGTAGCCTGGGAACATAACTGAGGATTGATTCTGGAACCCTGTGGCCTGGGAACATGACATCGGTGGATTCTGGAAACCTGTGGCCTGGGAACATGAGAACAGTTTGATTCTGGAACCCTGTGGCCTGGCAACATGACTGAGGCTTGATTCTGGAACCGTGTGGCCTGGGAACTTGAGTGGGGTTTGATCGCAGAAACCTGTGGACTGTCCACATGACTGAGGTTTGAAGGTGGAACCTTGTGCACTGGGAACATGACTGAGGCCTGATACTGGAACCCCGTGGCATGGGAACATGCCATTGGTTTGATTCTGGAACCCTGTTTCCTGAGAAAATGCCTGAGGTTTGATGGTTGAAACCTGTGGCATGGCAACATGATTGAGGTTTGATTGTGGAACCCTCAGGCTTGGGAACATGACTGAGGCTTGATGGTGGAACACTGTGGCCTGGAAACAGGAATGACATTTGATGGTGGAACCCTGCGGCCTGGCAACATGACTGAGGTTTGATTCTGGAAAACTGTGGCCTGGGAACATGACATCTGTTTAGATTGTGGAATAGTGTGCCCTGGGAACCTGACTGAGCCTTGGTTCTGGAACTCTGTGGACTGGGAACTTGACTGAGGTTTATTCTAGAACCCTGTAGCCTGGGAACATAACTGAGGATTGATTCTGGAACCCTGTGGCCAGGGAACATGACATCGGTGGATTCTGGAACCCTGTGGCCTGGGAACATGAGAACGGTTTGATTCTGGAACCCTGTGGCCTGGCAACATGACTGAGGCTTGATTCTGGAACACTGTGGCCTGGCAACATGACTGAGGCTTAATTCTGGAAACGTGTGGCCTGGGGAATTGACTGGGGTTTGATCGCAGAAACCTGTGGACTGTCCACATGACTGAGGTTTGATGGTGGAACCCTGTGCACTGGGAACATGCCTGAGGCCTGGTACTGGAACCCCGTGGCGTGGGTACATGCCATTGTTTTGATTCTGGAAACCTGTTTCCTGAGAACATGACTGAGGTTTGATGGTTGAACCCTGTGGCATGGCAACATGATTGAGGTTTGATTGTGGAACCCTCAGGCTTGGGAACATGACTGACGCTTGATGGTGGAACCCTGTGGCCTGGAAACAGGAATGACGTTTGATGGTGGAACCCTGCGGTCTGGCAACAAGACTGAGGTTTGATTCTGGAAAACTGTGGCCTGGGAACATGACATCTGTTTAGATTGTGGAATAGTGTGCCCTGGGAACCTGACTGAGCCTTGGTTCTGGAACTCTGTGGACTGGGAACATGACTGAGGTTTATTCTAGAACCCTGTAGCCTGGGAACAGAACTGAGGATTGATTCTGGAACCCTGTGGCCTGGGAACATGACATTGGTGGTTTCTGGAACCCTGTGGCCTGGGAACATGATAACGGTTTGATTCTGGAACCCTGTGGCCTGGCAACATGACTGAGGCTTGATTCTGGAACCCTCTGGCCTGGCAACATGACTGAGGCTTGATTCTCGAACCGTGTGGCCTGGGAACTTGACTGGGGTTTGATCGCAGAAACCTGTGGACTGTCCACATGACTGAGGTTTGATGGTGGAACCCTGTGCACTGGGAACATGACTGAGGCCTGATACTGGAACCCCGTGGCGTGGGAACATGCCATTGGTTTGATTCTAGAACCCTGTTTCCTGAGAACATGACTGAGGTTTGATGGTTGAACCCTGTGGCATGGCAACATGATTGAGGTTTGATTGTGTAACCCTCAAGCTTGGGAACATAACTGAGGGTTGATGGTGGAACCCTGTGGCCTGGAAACAGGAATGACGTTTGATGGTGGAACCCTGCGGCCTGGCAACATGACTGAGGTTTGATTCTGGAACCCTGTGGCCTGGGAACATGACATCGGTGGATTCTGGAACCCTGTGGCCTGGGAACATGAGAACGGTTTGATTCTGGAACCCTGTGGCCTGGCAACATGACTGAGGTTTGATTCTGGAACCCTGTGCCCTGGGAACATGACTCAGGTTTGATTCTGGATCCCTGTGGCCTGGGAACATGACTGAGGCGTGATTCTGGAAAACTGTGGCCTGGGAAAATGACATCTGTTTAGATTGTGGAATAGTGTGCCCTGGGAACCTGACTGAGCCTTGGTTCTGGAACTCTGTAGACTGGGAACATGACTGAGGTTTATTCTAGAACCCTGTAGCCTGGGAACATAACTGAGGATTGATTCTGGAACCCTGTGGCCTGGGAACATGACTTCGGTGGATTCTGGAACCCTGTGGCCTGGGAATATGAGAACGGTTTGATTCTGGAACCGTGTGGCCTGGCAACATGACTGAGGCTTGATTCTGGAACCCTGTGGCCTGGCAACATGACTGAGGCTTGATTCTGGAACCGTGTGGCCTGGGAACTTGACTGGGGTTTGATCGCAGAAACCTGTGGACTGTCCACATGACTGAGGTCTGATGGTGGAACCCTGTGCACTGGGAACATGACTGAGGCCTGATACTGGAACCCCGTGGCGTGGGAACATGCCATTGGTTTGATTCTGGAACCCTGTTTCCTGAGAACATGACTGAGGTTTGATGGTTGAACTCTGTGGCATGGCAACATGATTGAGGTTTGATTGTGGAACCCTCAAGCTTGGGAACATGACTGAGGCTTGATGGTGGAACCCTGTGGCCTGGAAACAGGAATGACGTTTGATGGTGGAACCCTGCGGCCTGGCAACATGACTGAGGTTTGATTCTGGAAAACTGTGGCCTGGGAACATGACATCTGTTTAGATTGTGTAATAGTGTGCCCTGGGAACCTGACTGAGCCTTGGTTCTGGAACTCTGTGGACTGGGAACATGACTGAGGTTTATTCTAGAACCCTGTAGCCTGGGAACATAACTGAGGATTGATTCTGGAACCCTGTGGCCTGGGAACATGACATCGGTGGATTCTGGAACCCTGTGTCCTGGCAACATGACTGAGGCTTGATTATGGAACCCTGTGGCCTGGGAACATGACTGAGGCTTGATTCTGGAACCCTGTGGCCTGGCAACATGACTGAGGTTTGATTCTGCAACCCTGTGGCCTGGGAACATGACTCAGGTTTGATTCTGGATCCCTGTGGCCTGGGAACATGACTGAGGCGTGATTCTGGAAAACTGTGGCCTGGGAAAATGACATCTGTTTAGATTGTGGAATAGTGTGCCCTGGGAACCTGACTGAGCCTTGGTTCTGGAACTCTGTAGACTGGGAACATGACTGAGGTTTATTCTAGAACCCTGTAGCCTGGGAACATAACTGAGGATTGATTCTGGAACCCTGTGGCCTGGGAACATGACATCGGTGGATTCTGGAACCCTGTGGCCTGGGAACATGAGAACGGTTTGATTCTGGAACCGTGTGGCCTGGCAACATGACTGAGGCTTGATTCTGGAACCCTGTGACCTGGCAACATGACTGAGGCTTGATTCTGGAACCGTGTGGCCTGGGAACTTGACTGGGGTTTGATCGCAGAAACCTGTGGACTGTCCACATGACTGAGGTTTGATGGTGGAACCCTGTGCACTGGGAACATGACTGAGGCCTGAAACTGGAACCCCGTGGTGTGGGAACATGCCATTGGTTTGATTCTGGAACCCTGTTTCCTGAGAACATGACTGAGGTTTGATGGTTGAACCCTGTGGCATGGCAACATGATTGAGGTTTGATTGTGGAACCCTCAGGCTTGGGAACATGACTGAGGCTTGATGGTGGAACCCTGTGGCCTGGAAACAGTAATGACGTTTGATGGTGGAACCCTGCGGCCTGGCAACATGATTGAGGCTTGATTCTGGAACCTTGTGGCCTGGGAAATTGACTGGGGTTTGATCGCAGAAACCTGTGGACTGTCCACATGACTGAGGTTTCATGGTTGAACTCTGTGGCATGGCAACATGATTGAGGTTTGATTGTGGAACCCTCAGGCTTGGGAACATGACTGAGGCTTGATGGTGGAACCCTCTGGCCTGGAAACAGGAATGAGGTTTGATGGTGGAACCCTGCGGCCTGGCAACATGACTGAGGTTTGATTCTGGAAAACTGTGGCCTGGGAACATGACATCTGTTTAGATTGTGGAATAGTGTGCCCTGGGAACCTGACTGAGCCTTGGTTCTGGAACTCTGTGGACTGGGAACATGACTGAGGTTTATTCTAGAACCCTGTAGCCTGGGAACATAACTGAGGATTGATTCTGGAACCCTGTGGCCTGGGAACATGACTGAGGCTTGATTCTGGAACCGTGTGGCCTGGGAACTTGACTGGGGTTTGATCGCAGAAACCTGTGGACTGTCCACATGACTGAGGTTTGATGGTGGAACCCTGTGCACTTGGAACATGACTGAGGCCTGATACTGGAACCCCGTGGCGTGGGAACATGCCATTGGTTTGATTCTGGAACTCTGTTTCCTGAGAACATGACTGAGGTTTGATGGTTGAACCCTGTGGCCTGGCAACATGACTGAGGCTTGATTCTGGAACCCTGTGGCGTGACAAAATGACTGAGGCTTGATTCAGGAACCCTGTGGCCTGGCAACATGACTCAGGTTTGATTCTGGATCCCTGTGGCCTGGGAACATGACTGAGGCGTGATTCTGGAAAACTGTGGCCTGGGAAAATGACATCTGTTTAGATTGTGGAATAGTGTGCCCTGGGAACCTGACTGAGCCTTGGTTCTGGAACTCTGTAGACTGGGAACATGACTGAGGTTTATTCTAGAACCCTGTAGCCTGGGAACATAAGTGAGGATTGATTCTGGAACCCTGTGGCCTGGGAACATGACATCGGTGGATTCTGGAACACTGTGGCCTGGGAACATGAGAACGGTTTGATTTTGGAAACCTGTTGCTTGGCAACATGACTGAGGCTTGATTCTGGAACCCTGTGGCCTGGCAACATGACTCAGGTTTGATTCTGGAACCGTGTGGCCTGGGAACTTGACTGGGGTTTGATCGCAGAAACCTGTGGACTGTCCACATGACTGAGGTTTCATGGTTGAACCCTGTGGCATGGCAACATGATTGAGGTTTTATTGTGGAACCCTCAGGCTTGGGAACATGACTGAGGCTTGATGGTGGAACCTACTGGCCTGGAAACAGGAATGAGTTTTGATGGTGGAACCCTGTGGCCTGGCAACATGACTGAGGTTTGATTCTGGAAATCTGTGGCCTGGGAACATGAAATCTGTTTAGATTGTGGAATAGTGTGCCCTGGGAACCTGACTGAGCATTGGTTCTGGAACTCTGTGGACTGGGAACATGACTGAGGTTTATTCTAGAACCGTGTAGCCTGGGAACATAACTGAGGATTGATTCTGGAACCTTGTGGCCTGGGAACATGACATCGGTGGATTCTGGAACCCTGTGACCTGGGAACATGAGAACGGTTTGATTCTGGAACCCTGTGGCCTGGCAACATGACTGAGGCTTGATTCTGGAACCCTGTGGCCTGGCAACATGACTGAGGCTTGATTCTGGAACCGTGTTGCCTGGGAACTTGACTGGGGTTTGATCGCAGAAACCTGTGGACTGGCCACATGACTGAGGTTTGGTGGTGGAACCCTGTGCACTGGGAACATGACTGAGGCCTGATACTGGAACCCCGTGGCGTTGGAACATGCCATTGGTTTGATTCTGGAACCCTGTTTCCTGAGAACATGACTGAGGTTTGATAGTTGAACCCTGTGGCATGGCAACATGATTGAGGTTTGACTGTGGAACCCTCAGGCTTGGGAACATGACTGAGGCTTAATGGTGGAACACTGTGTCCTGGAAACAGGAATGAGGTTTGATGGTGGAACCCTGCGGCCTGGCAACATGACTGAGGTTTGATTCTGGAAAACTGTGGCCTGGGAACATGACATCTGTTTAGATTGTGGAATAGTGTGCCCTGGGAACCTGACTGAGCCTTGGTTCTGGAACTCTGTGGACTGGGAAGATGACTGAGGTTTATTTTAGAACCCTGTAGCCTGGGAACATAACTGAGGATTGATTCTGGAAAGCTGTGGCCTGGGAACATGACATAGGTGGATTCTGGAACCCTGTGGCCTGGGAACATGAGAACGGTTTGATTCTGGAACCGTGTGGCCTGGCAACATGACTGAGGCTTGATTCTGGAACCCTGTGGCCTGGCAACATGACTGAGGTTTGATTCTGCAACCCTGTGGCCTGGGAACATGACTCAGGTTTGATTCTGGATCCCTGTGGCCTGGGAACATGACTGAGGCGTGATTCTGGAAAACTGTGGCCTGGGAAAATGACATCTGTTTAGATTGTGGAATAGTGTGCCCTCGGAACCTGACTGAGCCTTGGTTCTGGAACTCTGTAGACTGGGAACATGACTGAGGTTTATTCTAGAACCCTGTAGCCAGGGAACATAACTGAGGATTGATTCTGGAACCCTGTGGCCTGGGAACATGACATCGGTGGATTCTGGAACCCTGTGGCCTGGGAACATGAGAACGGTTTGATTCTGGAACCGTGTGGCCTGGCAACATGACTGAGGCTTGATTCTGGAACCCTGTGGCCTGGCAACATGACTGAGGCTTGATTCTGGAACCGTGTGGCCTGGGAACTTGACTGTGGTTTGATCGCAGAAACCTGTGGACTGTCCACATGACTGAGGTTTGATGGTGGAACCCTGTGCACTGGGAACATGACTGAGGCCTGAAACTGGAACCCCGTGGCGTGGGAACATGCCATTGGTTTGATTCTGGAACCCTGTTTCCTGAGAACATGACTGAGGTTTGATGGTTGAACCCTGTGGCATGGCAACATGATTGAGGTTTGATTGTGGAACCCTCAGGCTTGGGAACATGACTGAGGCTTGATGGTGGAACCCTGTGGCCTGGAAACAGTAATGACGTTTGATGGTGGAACCCTGCGGCCTGGCAACATGATTGAGGCTTGATTCTGGAACCTTGTGGCCTGGGAAATTGACTGGGGTTTGATCGCAGAAACCTGTGGACTGGCCACATGACTGAGGTTTGATGGTGGAACCCTGTGCACTGGGAACATGAGTGAGGCCTGATACTGGAACCCCGTGGCGTGGGAACATGCCATTGGTTTGATTCTGGAACCCTCTTTCCTGAGAACATGACTGAGGTTTGATGGTTGAACCCTGTGGCATGGCAACATGATTGAGGTTTGATTGTGGAACCCTCAGGCTTGGGAACATGACTGAGGCTTGATGGTGGAACCCTGTGGCCTGGAAACATGAATGACGTTTGATGGTGGAACCCTGCGGCCTGGCAACATGACTGAGGTTTGATTCTGGAAAACTGTGGCCTGGGAACATGACATCTGTTTAGATTGTGGAATAGTGTGCCTTGGGAACCTGACTGAGCCTTGGTTCTGGAACTCTGTGGACTGGGAACATGACTGAGGTTTATTCTAGAACCCTGTAGCCTGGGAAGATAACTGAGGATTGATTCTGGAACCCTGTGGCCTGGGAACATGACATCGGTGTATTCTGGAACCCTGTGGCCTGGGAACATGAGAACGGTTTGATTCTGGAACCCTGTGGCCTGGCAACATGACTGAGGCTTGATTCTGGAACCCTGTGGCCTGGCAACATGACTCAGGTTTGATTCTGGATCCCTGTGGCCTGGGAACATGACTGAGGCGTGATTCTGGAAAACTGTCGCCTGGGAAAATGACATCTGTTTAGATTGTGGAATAGTGTGCCCTGGGAACCTGACTGAGCCTTGGTTCTGGAACTCTGTAGACTGGGAACATGACTGAGGTTTATTCTAGAACCCTGTAGCCTGGGAACATAAGTGAGGATTGATTCTGGAACCCTGTGGCCTGGGAACATGACATCTGTGGATTCTGGAACCCTGTGGCCTGGGAACATGAGAACGGTTTGATTCTGGAACCCTGTGGCCTGGCAACATGACTGAGGCTTGATTCTGGAACCCTGTGGCCTGGCAACATGACTGAGGCTTGATTCTGGAACCGTGTGGCCTGGGAACTTGACTGGGGTTTGATCGCAGAAACCTGTGGAGTGTCCACATGACTGAGGTTTCATGGTTGAACCCTGTGGCATGGCAACATGATTGAGGTTTGATTGTGGAACCCTCAGGCTTGGGAACATGACTGAGGCTTGATGGTGGAACCCTGTGGCCTGGAAACAGTAATGACGTTTGATGGTGGAACCCTGCGGCCTGGCAACATGATTGAGGCTTGATTCTGGAACCTTGTGGCCTGGGAAATTGACTGGGGTTTGATCGCAGAAACCTGTGGACTGTCCACATGACTGAGGTTTCATGGTTGAACTCTGTGGCATGGCAACATGATTGAGGTTTGATTGTGGAACCCTCAGGCTTGGGAACATGACTGAGGCTTGATGGTGGAACCCTCTGGCCTGGAAACAGGAATGAGGTTTGATGGTGGAACCCTGCGGCCTGGCAACATGACTGAGGTTTGATTCTGGAAAACTGTGGCCTGGGAACATGACATCTGTTTAGATTGTGGAATAGTGTGCCCTGGGAACCTGACTGAGCCTTGGTTCTGGAACTCTGTGGACTGGGAACATGACTGAGGTTTATTCTAGAACCCTGTAGCCTGGGAAGATAACTGAGGATTGATTCTGGAACCCTGTGGCCTGGGAACATGACATCGGTGTATTCTGGAACCCTGTGGCCTGGGAACATGAGAACGGTTTGATTCTGGAACCCTGTGGCCTGGCAACATGACTGAGGCTTGATTCTGGAACCCTGTGGCCTGGCAACATGACTCAGGTTTGATTCTGGATCCCTGTGGCCTGGGAACATGACTGAGGTGTGATTCTGGAAAACTGTGGCCTGGGAACATGACATCTGTTTAGATTGTGGAATAGTGTGCCCTGGGAACCTGACTGAGCCTTGGTTCTGGAACTCTGTGGACTGGGAACATGACTGAGATTTATTCTAGAACCCTGTAGCCTGGGAACATAACTGAGGATTGATTCTGGAACCCTGTGGCCTGGGAACATGACATCGGTGGATTCTGGAAACCTGTGGCCTGGGAACATGAGAACAGTTTGATTCTGGAACCCTGTGGCCTGGCAACATGACTGAGGCTTGATTCTGGAACCGTGTGGCCTGGGAACTTGAGTGGGGTTTGATCGCAGAAACCTGTGGACTGTCCACATGACTGAGGTTTGAAGGTGGAACCTTGTGCACTGGGAACATGACTGAGGCCTGATACTGGAACCCCGTGGCATGGGAACATGCCATTGGTTTGATTCTGGAACCCTGTTTCCTGAGAAAATGCCTGAGGTTTGATGGTTGAAACCTGTGGCATGGCAACATGATTGAGGTTTGATTGTGGAACCCTCAGGCTTGGGAACATGACTGAGGCTTGATGGTGGAACACTGTGGCCTGGAAACAGGAATGACATTTGATGGTGGAACCCTGCGGCCTGGCAACATGACTGAGGTTTGATTCTGGAAAACTGTGGCCTGGGAACATGACATCTGTTTAGATTGTGGAATAGTGTGCCCTGGGAACCTGACTGAGCCTTGGTTCTGGAACTCTGTGGACTGGGAACTTGACTGAGGTTTATTCTAGAACCCTGTAGCCTGGGAACATAACTGAGGATTGATTCTGGAACCCTGTGGCCAGGGAACATGACATCGGTGGATTCTGGAACCCTGTGGCCTGGGAACATGAGAACGGTTTGATTCTGGAACCCTGTGGCCTGGCAACATGACTGAGGCTTGATTCTGGAACACTGTGGCCTGGCAACATGACTGAGGCTTAATTCTGGAAACGTGTGGCCTGGGGAATTGACTGGGGTTTGATCGCAGAAACCTGTGGACTGTCCACATGACTGAGGTTTGATGGTGGAACCCTGTGCACTGGGAACATGCCTGAGGCCTGGTACTGGAACCCCGTGGCGTGGGTACATGCCATTGTTTTGATTCTGGAACCCTGTTTCCTGAGAACATGACTGAGGTTTGATGGTTGAACCCTGTGGCATGGCAACATGATTGAGGTTTGATTGTGGAACCCTCAGGCTTGGGAACATGACTGACGCTTGATGGTGGAACCCTGTGGCCTGGAAACAGGAATGACGTTTGATGGTGGAACCCTGCGGTCTGGCAACAAGACTGAGGTTTGATTCTGGAAAACTGTGGCCTGGGAACATGACATCTGTTTAGATTGTGGAATAGTGTGCCCTGGGAACCTGACTGAGCCTTGGTTCTGGAACTCTGTGGACTGGGAACATGACTGAGGTTTATTCTAGAACCCTGTAGCCTGGGAACAGAACTGAGGATTGATTCTGGAACCCTGTGGCCTGGGAACATGACATTGGTGGTTTCTGGAACCCTGTGGCCTGGGAACATGATAACGGTTTGATTCTGGAACCCTGTGGCCTGGCAACATGACTGAGGCTTGATTCTGGAACCCTCTGGCCTGGCAACATGACTGAGGCTTGATTCTCGAACCGTGTGGCCTGGGAACTTGACTGGGGTTTGATCGCAGAAACCTGTGGACTGTCCACATGACTGAGGTTTGATGGTGGAACCCTGTGCACTGGGAACATGACTGAGGCCTGATACTGGAACCCCGTGGCGTGGGAACATGCCATTGGTTTGATTCTAGAACCCTGTTTCCTGAGAACATGACTGAGGTTTGATGGTTGAACCCTGTGGCATGGCAACATGATTGAGGTTTGATTGTGTAACCCTCAAGCTTGGGAACATAACTGAGGGTTGATGGTGGAACCCTGTGGCCTGGAAACAGGAATGACGTTTGATGGTGGAACCCTGCGGCCTGGCAACATGACTGAGGTTTGATTCTGGAACCCTGTGGCCTGGGAACATGACATCGGTGGATTCTGGAACCCTGTGGCCTGGGAACATGAGAACGGTTTGATTCTGGAACCCTGTGGCCTGGCAACATGACTGAGGTTTGATTCTGGAACCCTGTGCCCTGGGAACATGACTCAGGTTTGATTCTGGATCCCTGTGGCCTGGGAACATGACTGAGGCGTGATTCTGGAAAACTGTGGCCTGGGAAAATGACATCTGTTTAGATTGTGGAATAGTGTGCCCTGGGAACCTGACTGAGCCTTGGTTCTGGAACTCTGTAGACTGGGAACATGACTGAGGTTTATTCTAGAACCCTGTAGCCTGGGAACATAACTGAGGATTGATTCTGGAACCCTGTGGCCTGGGAACATGACTTCGGTGGATTCTGGAACCCTGTGGCCTGGGAATATGAGAACGGTTTGATTCTGGAACCGTGTGGCCTGGCAACATGACTGAGGCTTGATTCTGGAACCCTGTGGCCTGGCAACATGACTGAGGCTTGATTCTGGAACCGTGTGGCCTGGGAACTTGACTGGGGTTTGATCGCAGAAACCTGTGGACTGTCCACATGACTGAGGTCTGATGGTGGAACCCTGTGCACTGGGAACATGACTGAGGCCTGATACTGGAACCCCGTGGCGTGGGAACATGCCATTGGTTTGATTCTGGAACCCTGTTTCCTGAGAACATGACTGAGGTTTGATGGTTGAACTCTGTGGCATGGCAACATGATTGAGGTTTGATTGTGGAACCCTCAAGCTTGGGAACATGACTGAGGCTTGATGGTGGAACCCTGTGGCCTGGAAACAGGAATGACGTTTGATGGTGGAACCCTGCGGCCTGGCAACATGACTGAGGTTTGATTCTGGAAAACTGTGGCCTGGGAACATGACATCTGTTTAGATTGTGTAATAGTGTGCCCTGGGAACCTGACTGAGCCTTGGTTCTGGAACTCTGTGGACTGGGAACATGACTGAGGTTTATTCTAGAACCCTGTAGCCTGGGAACATAACTGAGGATTGATTCTGGAACCCTGTGGCCTGGGAACATGACATCGGTGGATTCTGGAACCCTGTGTCCTGGCAACATGACTGAGGCTTGATTATGGAACCCTGTGGCCTGGGAACATGACTGAGGCTTGATTCTGGAACCCTGTGGCCTGGCAACATGACTGAGGTTTGATTCTGCAACCCTGTGGCCTGGGAACATGACTCAGGTTTGATTCTGGATCCCTGTGGCCTGGGAACATGACTGAGGCGTGATTCTGGAAAACTGTGGCCTGGGAAAATGACATCTGTTTAGATTGTGGAATAGTGTGCCCTGGGAACCTGACTGAGCCTTGGTTCTGGAACTCTGTAGACTGGGAACATGACTGAGGTTTATTCTAGAACCCTGTAGCCTGGGAACATAACTGAGGATTGATTCTGGAACCCTGTGGCCTGGGAACATGACATCGGTGGATTCTGGAACCCTGTGGCCTGGGAACATGAGAACGGTTTGATTCTGGAACCGTGTGGCCTGGCAACATGACTGAGGCTTGATTCTGGAACCCTGTGACCTGGCAACATGACTGAGGCTTGATTCTGGAACCGTGTGGCCTGGGAACTTGACTGGGGTTTGATCGCAGAAACCTGTGGACTGTCCACATGACTGAGGTTTGATGGTGGAACCCTGTGCACTGGGAACATGACTGAGGCCTGAAACTGGAACCCCGTGGTGTGGGAACATGCCATTGGTTTGATTCTGGAACCCTGTTTCCTGAGAACATGACTGAGGTTTGATGGTTGAACCCTGTGGCATGGCAACATGATTGAGGTTTGATTGTGGAACCCTCAGGCTTGGGAACATGACTGAGGCTTGATGGTGGAACCCTGTGGCCTGGAAACAGTAATGACGTTTGATGGTGGAACCCTGCGGCCTGGCAACATGATTGAGGCTTGATTCTGGAACCTTGTGGCCTGGGAAATTGACTGGGGTTTGATCGCAGAAACCTGTGGACTGTCCACATGACTGAGGTTTCATGGTTGAACTCTGTGGCATGGCAACATGATTGAGGTTTGATTGTGGAACCCTCAGGCTTGGGAACATGACTGAGGCTTGATGGTGGAACCCTCTGGCCTGGAAACAGGAATGAGGTTTGATGGTGGAACCCTGCGGCCTGGCAACATGACTGAGGTTTGATTCTGGAAAACTGTGGCCTGGGAACATGACATCTGTTTAGATTGTGGAATAGTGTGCCCTGGGAACCTGACTGAGCCTTGGTTCTGGAACTCTGTGGACTGGGAACATGACTGAGGTTTATTCTAGAACCCTGTAGCCTGGGAACATAACTGAGGATTGATTCTGGAAACCTGTGGCCTGGGAACATGACTGAGGCTTGATTCTGGAACCGTGTGGCCTGGGAACTTGACTGGGGTTTGATCGCAGAAACCTGTGGACTGTCCACATGACTGAGGTTTGATGGTGGAACCCTGTGCACTTGGAACATGACTGAGGCCTGATACTGGAACCCCGTGGCGTGGGAACATGCCATTGGTTTGATTCTGGAACTCTGTTTCCTGAGAACATGACTGAGGTTTGATGGTTGAACCCTGTGGCCTGGCAACATGACTGAGGCTTGATTCTGGAACCCTGTGGCGTGACAAAATGACTGAGGCTTGATTCAGGAACCCTGTGGCCTGGCAACATGACTCAGGTTTGATTCTGGATCCCTGTGGCCTGGGAACATGACTGAGGCGTGATTCTGGAAAACTGTGGCCTGGGAAAATGACATCTGTTTAGATTGTGGAATAGTGTGCCCTGGGAACCTGACTGAGCCTTGGTTCTGGAACTCTGTAGACTGGGAACATGACTGAGGTTTATTCTAGAACCCTGTAGCCTGGGAACATAAGTGAGGATTGATTCTGGAACCCTGTGGCCTGGGAACATGACATCGGTGGATTCTGGAACACTGTGGCCTGGGAACATGAGAACGGTTTGATTTTGGAAACCTGTTGCTTGGCAACATGACTGAGGCTTGATTCTGGAACCCTGTGGCCTGGCAACATGACTCAGGTTTGATTCTGGAACCGTGTGGCCTGGGAACTTGACTGGGGTTTGATCGCAGAAACCTGTGGACTGTCCACATGACTGAGGTTTCATGGTTGAACCCTGTGGCATGGCAACATGATTGAGGTTTTATTGTGGAACCCTCAGGCTTGGGAACATGACTGAGGCTTGATGGTGGAACCCTCTGGCCTGGAAACAGGAATGAGTTTTGATGGTGGAACCCTGTGGCCTGGCAACATGACTGAGGTTTGATTCTGGAAATCTGTGGCCTGGGAACATGAAATCTGTTTAGATTGTGGAATAGTGTGCCCTGGGAACCTGACTGAGCATTGGTTCTGGAACTCTGTGGACTGGGAACATGACTGAGGTTTATTCTAGAACCGTGTAGCCTGGGAACATAACTGAGGATTGATTCTGGAACCTTGTGGCCTGGGAACATGACATCGGTGGATTCTGGAACCCTGTGACCTGGGAACATGAGAACGGTTTGATTCTGGAACCCTGTGGCCTGGCAACATGACTGAGGCTTGATTCTGGAACCCTGTGGCCTGGCAACATGACTGAGGCTTGATTCTGGAACCGTGTTGCCTGGGAACTTGACTGGGGTTTGATCGCAGAAACCTGTGGACTGGCCACATGACTGAGGTTTGGTGGTGGAACCCTGTGCACTGGGAACATGACTGAGGCCTGATACTGGAACCCCGTGGCGTTGGAACATGCCATTGGTTTGATTCTGGAACCCTGTTTCCTGAGAACATGACTGAGGTTTGATAGTTGAACCCTGTGGCATGGCAACATGATTGAGGTTTGACTGTGGAACCCTCAGGCTTGGGAACATGACTGAGGCTTAATGGTGGAACACTGTGTCCTGGAAACAGGAATGAGGTTTGATGGTGGAACCCTGCGGCCTGGCAACATGACTGAGGTTTGATTCTGGAAAACTGTGGCCTGGGAACATGACATCTGTTTAGATTGTGGAATAGTGTGCCCTGGGAACCTGACTGAGCCTTGGTTCTGGAACTCTGTGGACTGGGAAGATGACTGAGGTTTATTTTAGAACCCTGTAGCCTGGGAACATAACTGAGGATTGATTCTGGAAAGCTGTGGCCTGGGAACATGACATAGGTGGATTCTGGAACCCTGTGGCCTGGGAACATGAGAACGGTTTGATTCTGGAACCGTGTGGCCTGGCAACATGACTGAGGCTTGATTCTGGAACCCTGTGGCCTGGCAACATGACTGAGGTTTGATTCTGCAACCCTGTGGCCTGGGAACATGACTCAGGTTTGATTCTGGATCCCTGTGGCCTGGGAACATGACTGAGGCGTGATTCTGGAAAACTGTGGCCTGGGAAAATGACATCTGTTTAGATTGTGGAATAGTGTGCCCTCGGAACCTGACTGAGCCTTGGTTCTGGAACTCTGTAGACTGGGAACATGACTGAGGTTTATTCTAGAACCCTGTAGCCAGGGAACATAACTGAGGATTGATTCTGGAACCCTGTGGCCTGGGAACATGACATCGGTGGATTCTGGAACCCTGTGGCCTGGGAACATGAGAACGGTTTGATTCTGGAACCGTGTGGCCTGGCAACATGACTGAGGCTTGATTCTGGAACCCTGTGGCCTGGCAACATGACTGAGGCTTGATTCTGGAACCGTGTGGCCTGGGAACTTGACTGTGGTTTGATCGCAGAAACCTGTGGACTGTCCACATGACTGAGGTTTGATGGTGGAACCCTGTGCACTGGGAACATGACTGAGGCCTGAAACTGGAACCCCGTGGCGTGGGAACATGCCATTGGTTTGATTCTGGAACCCTGTTTCCTGAGAACATGACTGAGGTTTGATGGTTGAACCCTGTGGCATGGCAACATGATTGAGGTTTGATTGTGGAACCCTCAGGCTTGGGAACATGACTGAGGCTTGATGGTGGAACCCTGTGGCCTGGAAACAGTAATGACGTTTGATGGTGGAACCCTGCGGCCTGGCAACATGATTGAGGCTTGATTCTGGAACCTTGTGGCCTGGGAAATTGACTGGGGTTTGATCGCAGAAACCTGTGGACTGGCCACATGACTGAGGTTTGATGGTGGAACCCTGTGCACTGGGAACATGAGTGAGGCCTGATACTGGAACCCCGTGGCGTGGGAACATGCCATTGGTTTGATTCTGGAACCCTCTTTCCTGAGAACATGACTGAGGTTTGATGGTTGAACCCTGTGGCATGGCAACATGATTGAGGTTTGATTGTGGAACCCTCAGGCTTGGGAACATGACTGAGGCTTGATGGTGGAACCCTGTGGCCTGGAAACATGAATGACGTTTGATGGTGGAACCCTGCGGCCTGGCAACATGACTGAGGTTTGATTCTGGAAAACTGTGGCCTGGGAACATGACATCTGTTTAGATTGTGGAATAGTGTGCCTTGGGAACCTGACTGAGCCTTGGTTCTGGAACTCTGTGGACTGGGAACATGACTGAGGTTTATTCTAGAACCCTGTAGCCTGGGAAGATAACTGAGGATTGATTCTGGAACCCTGTGGCCTGGGAACATGACATCGGTGTATTCTGGAACCCTGTGGCCTGGGAACATGAGAACGGTTTGATTCTGGAACCCTGTGGCCTGGCAACATGACTGAGGCTTGATTCTGGAACCCTGTGGCCTGGCAACATGACTCAGGTTTGATTCTGGATCCCTGTGGCCTGGGAACATGACTGAGGCGTGATTCTGGAAAACTGTCGCCTGGGAAAATGACATCTGTTTAGATTGTGGAATAGTGTGCCCTGGGAACCTGACTGAGCCTTGGTTCTGGAACTCTGTAGACTGGGAACATGACTGAGGTTTATTCTAGAACCCTGTAGCCTGGGAACATAAGTGAGGATTGATTCTGGAACCCTGTGGCCTGGGAACATGACATCTGTGGATTCTGGAACCCTGTGGCCTGGGAACATGAGAACGGTTTGATTCTGGAACCCTGTGGCCTGGCAACATGACTGAGGCTTGATTCTGGAACCCTGTGGCCTGGCAACATGACTGAGGCTTGATTCTGGAACCGTGTGGCCTGGGAACTTGACTGGGGTTTGATCGCAGAAACCTGTGGAGTGTCCACATGACTGAGGTTTCATGGTTGAACCCTGTGGCATGGCAACATGATTGAGGTTTGATTGTGGAACCCTCAGGCTTGGGAACATGACTGAGGCTTGATGGTGGAACCCTGTGGCCTGGAAACAGTAATGACGTTTGATGGTGGAACCCTGCGGCCTGGCAACATGATTGAGGCTTGATTCTGGAACCTTGTGGCCTGGGAAATTGACTGGGGTTTGATCGCAGAAACCTGTGGACTGTCCACATGACTGAGGTTTCATGGTTGAACTCTGTGGCATGGCAACATGATTGAGGTTTGATTGTGGAACCCTCAGGCTTGGGAACATGACTGAGGCTTGATGGTGGAACCCTCTGGCCTGGAAACAGGAATGAGGTTTGATGGTGGAACCCTGCGGCCTGGCAACATGACTGAGGTTTGATTCTGGAAAACTGTGGCCTGGGAACATGACATCTGTTTAGATTGTGGAATAGTGTGCCCTGGGAACCTGACTGAGCCTTGGTTCTGGAACTCTGTGGACTGGGAACATGACTGAGGTTTATTCTAGAACCCTGTAGCCTGGGAAGATAACTGAGGATTGATTCTGGAACCCTGTGGCCTGGGAACATGACATCGGTGTATTCTGGAACCCTGTGGCCTGGGAACATGAGAACGGTTTGATTCTGGAACCCTGTGGCCTGGCAACATGACTGAGGCTTGATTCTGGAACCCTGTGGCCTGGCAACATGACTCAGGTTTGATTCTGGATCCCTGTGGCCTGGGAACATGACTGAGGTGTGATTCTGGAAAACTGTGGCCTGGGAAAATGACATCTGTTTAGATTGTGGAATAGTGTGTCCTGGGAACCTGACTGAGCCTTGGTTCTGGAACTCTGTAGACTGGGAACATGACTGAGGTTTATTCTAGAACCCTGTAGCCTGGGAACATAAGTGAGGATTGATTCTGGAACCCTGTGGCCTGGGAACATGACATCGGTGGATTCTGGAACCCTGTGGCCTGGGAACATGAGAACGGTTTGATTCTGGAACCCTGTGGCCTGGCAACATGACTGAGGCTTGATTCTGGAACCCTGTGGCCTGGCAACATGACTGAGGCTTGATTCTGGAACCGTGTGGCCTGGGAAATTGACTGGGGTTTGATCGCAGAAACCTGTGGACTGTCCACATGACTGAGGTTTGATGGTTGAAACCTGTGGCATGGCAACATGATTGAGGTTTGATTGTGGAACCCTCAGGCTTGGGAACATGACTGAGGCTTGATGGTGGAACCCTCTGGCCTGGAAACAGGAATGAGGTTTGATGGTGGAACCCTGCGGCCTGGCAACATGACTGAGGTTTGATTCTGGAAAACTGTGGCCTGGGAACATGACATCTGTTTAGATTGTGGAATAGTGTGCCCTGGGAACCTGACTGAGCCTTGGTTCTGGAACTCTGTGGACTGGGAACATGACTGAGGTTTATTCTAGAACCCTGTAGCCTGGGAACATAACTGAGGATTGATTCTGGAACCCTGTGGCCTGGGAACATGACATCGGTGTATTCTGGAAACCTGTGGCCTGGGAACATGAGAACGGTTTGATTCTGGAACCCTGTGCCCTGGCAACATGACTGAGGCTTGATTCTGGAACCCTGTTGCCTGGCAACATGACTCAGGTTTGATTCTGGATCCCTGTGGCCTGGGAACATGACTGAGGCGTGATTCTGGAAAACTGTGGCCTGGGAAAATGACATCTGTTTAGATTGTGGAATAGTGTGCCCTGGGAACCTGACTGAGCCTTGGTTCTGGAACTCTGTAGACTGGGAACATGACTGAGGTTTATTCTAGAACCCTGTAGCCTGGGAACATAAGTGAGGATTGATTCTGGAACCCTGTGGCCTGGGAATATGACATCGGTGGATTCTGGAACCCTGTGGCCTGGGAACATGAGAACGGTTTGATTCTGGAACCCTGTGGCCTGGCAACATGACTGAGGCTTGATTCTGGAACCCTGTGGCCTGGCAACATGACTGAGGCTTGATTCTGGAACCGTGTGGCCTGGGAACTTGACTGGGGTTTGATCGCAGAAACCTGTGGAGTGTCCACATGACTGAGGTTTCATGGTTGAACCCTGTGGCATGGCAACATGATTGAGGTTTGATTGTGGAACCCTCAGGCTTGGGAACATGACTGAGGCTTGATGGTGGAACCCTCTGGCCTGGAAACAGGAATGAGTTTTGATGGTGGAACCCTGCGGCCTGGCAACATGACTGAGGTTTGATTCTGGAAAACTGTGGCCTGGGAACATGACATCTGTTTAGATTGTGGAATAGTGTGCCATGGGAACCTGACTGAGCCTTGGTTCTGGAACTCTGTGGACTGGGAACATGACTGAGGTTTATTCTAGAACCCTGTAGCCTGGGAACATAACTGAGGATTGATTCTGGAACCCTGTGGCCTGGGAACATGATATCGGTGGATTCTGGAAACCTGTGACCTGGGAACATGATATCGGTGGATTCTGGAACCCTGTGGCCTGGCAACATGACTGAGGCTTGATTCTGGAACCCTGTGGCCTGGGAACATGATATCGGTGGATTCTGGAACCCTGTGGCCTGGCAACATGACTGAGGCTTGATTCTGGAACCCTGTGGCCTGGCAACATGACTGAGGCTTCATTCTGGAACCGTGTGGCCTGGGAACTTGACTGGGGTTTGATCGCAGAAACCTGTGGACTGGCCACATGACTGAGGTTTGGTGGTGGAACCCTGTGCACTGGGAACATGACTGAGGCCTGATACTGGAACCCCGTGGCGTTGGAACATGCCATTGGTTTGATTCTTGAACCCTGTTTCCTGAGAACATGACTGAGGTTTGATAGTTGAACCCTGTGGCATGGCAACATGATTGAGGTTTGATTGTGGAACCCTCAGGCTTGGGAACATGACTGAGGCTTAATGGTGGAACACTGTGTCCTGGAAACAGGAATGAGGTTTGATGGTGGAACCCTGCGGCCTGGCAAAATGACTGAGGTTTGATTCTGGAAAACTGTGGCCTGGGAACATGACATCTGTTTAGATTGTGGAATAGTGTGCCCTAGGAACCTGACTGAGCCTTGGTTCTAGAACTCTGTGGACTGGGAACATGACTGAGGTTTATTCTAGAACCCTGTTGCCTGGGAACATAACTGAGGATTGATTCTGGAACCCTGTTGCCTGGGAACATGACATCGGTGGATTCTGGAACCCTGTGGCCTGGGAACATGAGAACGGTTTGATTCTGGAACCCTGTGGCCTGGCAACATGACTGAGGCTTGATTCTGGAACCGTGTGGCCTTTGAACTTGACTGGGGTTTGATCGCAGAAACCTGTGGACTGTCCACATGACTGAGGTTTGATGGTGGAACCCTGTGCACTGCGAACATGACTGAGGCCTGATACTGGAACCCCGTGGCGTGGGAACATGCCATTGGTTTGATTCTGGAACCCTGTTTCCTGAGAACATGACTGAGGTTTGATGGTTGAACCCTGTGGCATGGCAACATGATTGAGGTTTGATTGTGGAACCCTCAGGCTTGGGAACATGACTGAGGCTTGATGGCGGAACCCTGTGGCCTTGAAACAGGAATGACGTTTGATGGTGGAACCCTGCGGCCTGGCAACATGACTGAGGTTTGATTCTGGAAAACTGTGGCCTGGGAACATGACATCTGTTTAGATTGTGGAATAGTGTGCCCTGGGAACCTGACTGAGCCTTGGTTCTGGAACTCTGTGGACTGGGAACATGACTCAGGTTTATGCTAGAACCCTGTAGCCTGGGAACATAACTGAGGATTGATTCTGGAACCCTGTGGCCTGGGAACATGACATCGGTGGATTCTGGAACCCTGTGGCCTGGGAACATGAGAACGGTTTGATTCTGGAACCCTGTGGCCTGGCAACATGACTGAGGCTTGATTCTGGAACCCTGTGACCTGGCAACATGACTGAGGCTTGATTCTGGAACCGTGTGGCCTGGGAACTTGACTGGGGTTTGATCGCAGAAACCTGTGGACTGGCCACATGACTGAGGTTTGGTGGTGGAACCCTGTGCACTGGGAACATGACTGAGGCCTGATACTGGAACCCCGTGGCGTTGGAACATGCCATTGGTTTGATTCTGGAACCCTGTTTCCTGAGAACATGACTGAGGTTTGATAGTTGAACCCTGTGGCATGGCAACATGATTGAGGTTTGATTGTGGAACCCTCAGGCTTGGGAACATGACTGAGGCTTAATGGTGGAACACTGTGTCCTGGAAACAGGAATGAGGTTTGATGGTGGAACCCTGCGGCCTGGCAACATGACTGAGGTTTGATTCTGGAAAACTGTGGCCTGGGAACATGACATCTGTTTAGATTGTGGAATAGTGTGCCCTGGGAACCTGACTGAGCCTTGGTTCTGGAACTCTGTGGACTGGGAAGATGACTGAGGTTTATTTTAGAACCCTGTAGCCTGGGAACATAACTGAGGATTGATTCTGGAAAGCTGTGGCCTGGGAACATGACATCGGTGGATTCTGGAACCCTGTGGCCTGGGAACATGAGAATGGTTTGATTCTGGAACCCTCTGGCCTGGCAACATGACTGAGGCTTGATTCTGGAACCCTGTGGCCTGGCAACATGACTGAGGCTTGATTCTGGAACCGTGTGGCCTGGGAACTTGACTGGGGTTTGATCGCAGAAACCTGTGGACTGTCCACATGACTGAGGTTTGATGGTGGAACCCTGTGCACTGGGAACATGACTGAGGCCTGATACTGGAACCCCGTGGCGTGGGAACATGCCATTGGTTTGATTCTGGAACCCTGTTTCCTGAGAACATGACTGAGGTTTGATCGTTGAACCCTGTGGCATGGCAACATGATTGAGGTTTGATTGTGGAACCCTCAGGCTTGGGAACATGACTGAGGCTTAATGGTGGAACACTGTGGCCTGGAAACAGGAATGAGGTTTGATGGTGGAACCCTGTGGCCTGCAACATGACTGAGGTTTGATTCTGGAAAACTGTGGCCTGGGAACATGACATCTGTTTAGATTGTGGAATAGTGTGCCCTAGGAACCTGACTGAGCCTTGGTTCTAGAACTCTGTGGACTGGGAACATGACTGAGGTTTATTCTAGAACCCTGTTGCATGGGAACATAACTGAGGATTGATTCTGGAACCCTGTTGCCTGGGAACATGACATCGGTGGATTCTGGAACCCTGTGGCCTGGGAACATGAGAACGGTTTGATTCTGGAACCCTGTGGCCTGGCAAAATGATTGAGGCTTGATTCTGGAACCCTGTGGCCTGGCAACGTGACTGAGGCTTAATTCTGGAACCGTGTGGCCTGGGAACTTGACTGGGGTTTGATCACAGAAACCTGTGGACTGTCCACATGACTGAGGTTTGATGGTGGAACCCTGTGCACTGGGAACATGACTGAGGTTTGATGGTTGAACCCTGTGTTATGGCAACATGATTGAGGTTTTATTGTGGAACCCTCAGGCTTGGGAACATGACTGAGGCTTGATGGTGGAACCCTGTGGCCTGGAAACAGGAATGAGGTTTGATGGTGGAACCCTGTGGCCTGTCAACATGACTGAGGCTTGATTCTAGAACCGTGTGGCCTGGGAACTTGACTGGGGTTTGATCGCAGAAACCTGTGGACTGGCCACATGACTGAGGTTTGATGGTGGAACCCTGTGCACTGGGAACATGACTGAGGCCTGATACTGGAACCCCGTGGCGTGGGAACATGCCATTGGTTTGATTCTGGAACCCTGTTTCCTGAGAACATGACTGAGGTTTGATGGTTGAACCCTGTGGCATGGCAACATGATTGAGGTTTGATTGTGGAACCCTCAGGCTTGGGAACATGACTGAGGCTTGATGGTGGAACCCTCTGGCCTGGAAACAGGAATGAGGTTTGATGGTGGAACCCTGCGGCCTGGCAACATGACTGAGGTTTGATTCTGGAAACTGTGGCCTGGGAACATGACATCTGTTTAGATTGTGGAATAGTGTGCCCTGGGAACCTGACTGAGCCTTGGTTCTGGAACTCTCTGGACTGGGAACATGACTGAGGTTTATTCTAGAAACCTGTAGCCTGGGAACATAAGTGAGGATTGATTCTGGAACCCTGTGGCCTGGGAACATGACATCGGTGGATTCTGGAACCCTGTGGCCTGGGAACATGAGAACGGTTTGATTCTGGAACCCTGTGGCCTGGCAACATGACTGAGGCTTGATTCTGGAACCCTGTGGCCTGGCAACATGACTGAGGCTTGATTCTGGAACCGTGTGGCCTGGGAAATTGACTGGGGTTTGATCGCAGAAACCTGTGGACTGTCCACATGACTGTGGTTTGATGGTTGAAACCTGTGGCATGGCAACATGATTGAGGTTTGATTGTGGAACCGTCAGGCTTGGGAACATGACTGAGGCATGATGGTGGAACCCTCTGCCCTGGAAACAGGAATGAGGTTTGATGGTGGAACCTTGCGGCCTGGCAACATGACTGAGGTTTGATTCTGGAAAACTGTGGCCTGGGAACATGACATCTGTTTAGATTGTGGAATAGTGTGCCCTGGGAACCTGACTGAGCCTTGGTTCCTGAACTCTGTGGACTGGGAACATGACTGAGGTTTATTCTAGAACCCTGTAGCCTGGGAACATAACTGAGGATTGATTCTGGAACCCTGTGGCCTGGGAACATGACTGAGGCTTGATTCTGGAACCGTGTGGCCTGGGAACTTGACTGGGGTTTGATCGCAGAAACCTGTGGACTGTCCACATGACTGAGGTTTGATGGTGGAACCCTGTGCACTGGGAACATGACTGAGGCCTGATACTGGAACCCCGTGGCGTGGGAACATGCCATTGGTTTGATTCTGGAACCCTGTTTCCTGAGAACATGACTGAGGTTTGATGGTTGAACCCTGTGGCATGGCAACATGATTGAGGTTTGATTGTGGAACCCTCAGGCTTGGGAACATGACTGAGGCTTGATGGTGGAACCCTGTGGCCTGGAAACATGAATGACGTTTGATGGTGGAACCCTGCGGCCTGGCAACATGACTGAGGTTTGATTCTGGAAAACTGTGGCCTGGGAACATGACATCTGTTTAGATTGTGGAATAGTGTGCCTTGGGAACCTGACTGAGCCTTGGTTCTGGAACTCTGTGGACTGGGAACATGACTGAGGTTTATTCTAGAACCCTGTAGCCTGGGAAGATAACTGAGGATTGATTCTGGAACCCTGTGGCCTGGGAACATGACATCGGTGTATTCTGGGACCCTGTGGCCTGGGAACATGAGAACGGTTTGATTCTGGAACCCTGTGGCCTGGCAACATGACTGAGGCTTGATTCTGGAACCCTGTGGCCTCGCAACATGACTCAGGTTTGATTCTGGATCCCTGTGGCCTGGGAACATGACTGAGGCGTGATTCTGGAAAACTGTGGCCTGGGAAAATGACATCTGTTTAGATTGTGGAATAGTGTTCCCTGGGAACCTGACTGAGCCTTGGTTCTGGAACTCTGTAGACTGGGAACATGACTGAGGTTTATTCTAGAACCCTGTAGCCTGGGAACATAAGTGAGGATTGATTCTGGAACCCTGTGGCCTGGGAACATGACATCGGTGGATTCTGGAACCCTGTGGCCTGGGAACATGAGAACGGTTTGATTCTGGAACCCTGTGGCCTGGCAACATGACTGAGGCTTGATTCTGGAACCCTGTGGCCTGGCAACATGACTGAGGCTTGATTCTGGAACCGTGTGGCCTGGGAACTTGACTGGGGTTTGATCGCAGAAACCTGTGGACTGTCCACATGACTGAGGTTTCATGGTTGAACCCTGTGGCATGGCAACATGATTGAGGTTTGATTGTGGAACCCTCAGGCTTGGGAACATGACTGAGGCTTGATGGTGGAACCCTCTGGCCTGGAAACAGGAATGAGTTTTGATGGTGGAACCCTGCGGCCTGGCAACATGACTGAGGTTTGATTCTGGAAAACTGTGGACTGGGAACATGACATCTGTTTAGATTGTGGAATAGTGTGCCCTGGGAACCTGACTGAGCCTTGGTTCTGGAACTCTGTGGACTGGGAACATGACTGAGGTTTATTCTAGAACCCTGTAGCCTGGGAACATAACTGAGGATTGATTCTGGAACCCTGTGGCCTGGGAACATGATATCGGTGGATTCTGGAACCCTGTGACCTGTGAACCTGAGAACGGTTTGATTCTGGAACCCTGTGGCCTGGCAACATGACTGAGGCTTGATTCTGGAACCCTGTGGCCTGGCAACATGACTGAGGCTTGATTCTGGAACGGTGTGGCCAGGGAACTTGACTGGGGTTTGATCGCAGAAACCTGTGGACTGGCCACATGACTGAGGTTTGGTGGTGGAACCCTGTGCACTGGGAACATGACTGAGGCCTGATACTGGAACCCCGTGGCGTTGGAACATGCCATTCGTTTGATTCTGGAACCCTGTTTCCTGAGAACATGACTGAGGTTTGATAGTTGAACCCTGTGGCATGGCAACATGATTGAGGTTTGATTGTGGAACCCTCAGGCTTGGGAACATGACTGAGGCTTAATGGTGGAACACTGTGTCCTGGAAACAGGAATGAGGTTTGATGGTGGAACCCTGCGGCCTGGCAACATGACTGAGGTTTGATTCTGGATCCCTGTGGCCTGGGAACATGACATCTGTTTAGATTGTGTAATAGTGTGCCCTGGGAACCTGACTGAGCCTTGGTTCTGGAACTCTGTGGACTGGGAACATGACTGAGGTTTATTCTAGAACCCTGTAGCCTGGGAACATAACTGAGGATTGATTCTGGAACCCTGTGGCCTGGGAACATGACATCGGTGGATTCTGGAACCCTGTGTCCTGGCAACATGACTGAGGCTTGATTATGGAACCCTGTGGCCTGGCAACATGACTGAGGCTTGATTCTGCAACCCTGTGGCCTGGGAACATGACTGAGGCTTGATTCTGGAACCCTGTGGCCTGGCAACATGACTGAGGTTTGATTCTGCAACCCTGTGGCCTGGGAACATGACTCAGGTTTGATTCTGGATCCCTGTGGCCTGGGAACATGACTGAGGCGTGATTCTGGAAAACTGTGGCCTGGGAAAATGACATCTGTTTAGATTGTGGAATAGTGTGCCCTGGGAACCTGACTGAGCCTTGGTTCTGGAACTCTGTAGACTGGGAACATGACTGAGGTTTATTCTAGAACCCTGTAGCCTGGGAACATAAGTGAGGATTGATTCTGGAACCCTGTGGCCTGGGAACATGACATCGGTGGATTCTGGAACCCTGTGGCCTGGGAACATGAGAACGGTTTGATTCTGGAACCGTGTGGCCTGGCAACATGACTGAGGCTTGATTCTGGAACCCTGTGGCCTGGCAACATGACTGAGGCTTGATTCTGGAACCGTGTGGCCTGGGAACTTGACTGGGGTTTGATCGCAGAAACCTGTGGACTGTCCACATGACTGAGGTTTGATGGTGGAACCCTGTGCACTGGGAACATGACTGAGGCCTGAAACTGGAACCCCGTGGTGTGGGAACATGCCATTGGTTTGATTCTGGAACCCTGTTTCCTGAGAACATGACTGAGGTTTGATGGTTGAACCCTGTGGCATGGCAACATGATTGAGGTTTGATTGTGGAACCCTCAGGCTTGGGAACATGACTGAGGCTTGATGGTGGAACCCTGTGGCCTGGAAACAGTAATGACGTTTGATGGTGGAACCCTGCGGCCTGGCAACATGATTGAGGCTTGATTCTGGAACCTTGTGGCCTGGGAAATTGACTGGGGTTTGATCGCAGAAACCTGTGGACTGTCCACATGACTGAGGTTTCATGGTTGAACTCTGTGGCATGGCAACATGATTGAGGTTTGATTGTGGAACCCTCAGGCTTGGGAACATGACTGAGGCTTGATGGTGGAACCCTCTGGCCTGGAAACAGGAATGAGGTTTGATGGTGGAACCCTGCGGCCTGGCAACATGACTGAGGTTTGATTCTGGAAAACTGTGGCCTGGGAACATGACATCTGTTTAGATTGTGGAATAGTGTGCCCTGGGAACCTGACTGAGCCTTGGTTCTGGAACTCTGTGGACTGGGAACATGACTGAGGTTTATTCTAGAACCCTGTAGCCTGGGAACATAACTGAGGATTGATTCTGGAACCCTGTGGCCTGGGAACATGACTGAGGCTTGATTCTGGAACCGTGTGGCCTGGGAACTTGACTGGGGTTTGATCGCAGAAACCTGTGGACTGTCCACATGACTGAGGTTTGATGGTGGAACCCTGTGCACTTGGAACATGACTGAGGCCTGATACTGGAACCCCGTGGCGTGGGAACATGCCATTGGTTTGATTCTGGAACTCTGTTTCCTGAGAACATGACTGAGGTTTGATGGTTGAACCCTGTGGCCTGGCAACATGACTGAGGCTTGATTCTGGAACCCTGTGGCGTGACAAAATGACTGAGGCTTGATTCAGGAACCCTGTGGCCTGGCAACATGACTCACGTTTGATTCTGGATCCCTGTGGCCTGGGAACATGACTGAGGCGTGATTCTGGAAAACTGTGGCCTGGGAAAATGACATCTGTTTAGATTGTGGAATAGTGTGCCCTGGGAACCTGACTGAGCCTTGGTTCTGGAACTCTGTAGACTGGGAACATGACTGAGGTTTATTCTAGAACCCTGTAGCCTGGGAACATAAGTGAGGATTGATTCTGGAACCCTGTGGCCTGGGAACATGACATCGGTGGATTCTGGAACACTGTGGCCTGGGAACATGAGAACGGTTTGATTTTGGAAACCTGTGGCTTGGCAACATGACTGAGGCTTGATTCTGGAACCCTGTGGCCTGGCAACATGACTCAGGTTTGATTCTGGAACCGTGTGGCCTGGGAACTTGACTGGGGTTTGATCGCAGAAACCTGTGGACTGTCCACATGACTGAGGTTTCATGGTTGAACCCTGTGGCATGGCAACATGATTGAGGTTTTATTGTGGAACCCTCAGGCTTGGGAACATGACTGAGGCTTGATGGTGGAACCCTCTGGCCTGGAAACAGGAATGAGTTTTGATGGTGGAACCCTGTGGCCTGGCAACATGACTGAGGTTTGATTCTGGAAATCTGTGGCCTGGGAACATGAAATCTGTTTAGATTGTGGAATAGTGTGCCCTGGGAACCTGACTGAGCATTGGTTCTGGAACTCTGTGGACTGGGAACATGACTGAGGTTTATTCTAGAACCCTGTAGCCTGGGAACATAACTGAGGATTGATTCTGGAACCTTGTGGCCTGGGAACATGACATCGGTGGATTCTGGAACCCTGTGACCTGGGAACATGAGAACGGTTTGATTCTGGAACCCTGTGGCCTGGCAACATGACTGAGGCTTGATTCTGGAACCCTGTGGCCTGGCAACATGACTGAGGCTTGATTCTGGAACCGTGTTGCCTGGGAACTTGACTGGGGTTTGATCGCAGAAACCTGTGGACTGGCCACATGACTGAGGTTTGGTGGTGGAACCCTGTGCACTGGGAACATGACTGAGGCCTGATACTGGAACCCCGTGGCGTTGGAACATGCCATTGGTTTGATTCTGGAACCCTGTTTCCTGAGAACATGACTGAGGTTTGATAGTTGAACCCTGTGGCATGGCAACATGATTGAGGTTTGACTGTGGAACCCTCAGGCTTGGGAACATGACTGAGGCTTAATGGTGGAACACTGTGTCCTGGAAACAGGAATGAGGTTTGATGGTGGAACCCTGCGGCCTGGCAACATGACTGAGGTTTGATTCTGGAAAACTGTGGCCTGGGAACATGACATCTGTTTAGATTGTGGAATAGTGTGCCCTGGGAACCTGACTGAGCCTTGGTTCTGGAACTCTGTGGACTGGGAAGATGACTGAGGTTTATTTTAGAACCCTGTAGCCTGGGAACATAACTGAGGATTGATTCTGGAAAGCTGTGGCCTGGGAACATGACATAGGTGGATTCTGGAACCCTGTGGCCTGGGAACATGAGAACGGTTTGATTCTGGAACCGTGTGGCCTGGCAACATGACTGAGGCTTGATTCTGGAACCCTGTGGCCTGGCAACATGACTGAGGTTTGATTCTGCAACCCTGTGGCCTGGGAACATGACTCAGGTTTGATTCTGGATCCCTGTGGCCTGGGAACATGACTGAGGCGTGATTCTGGAAAACTGTGGCCTCGGAAAATGACATCTGTTTAGATTGTGGAATAGTGTGCCCTCGGAACCTGACTGAGCCTTGGTTCTGGAACTCTGTAGACTGGGAACATGACTGAGGTTTATTCTAGAACCCTGTAGCCAGGGAACATAACTGAGGATTGATTCTGGAACCCTGTGGCCTGGGAACATGACATCGGTGGATTCTGGAACCCTGTGGCCTGGGAACATGAGAACGGTTTGATTCTGGAACCGTGTGGCCTGGCAACATGACTGAGGCTTGATTCTGGAACCCTGTGGCCTGGCAACATGACTGAGGCTTGATTCTGGAACCGTGTGGCCTGGGAACTTGACTGTGGTTTGATCGCAGAAACCTGTGGACTGTCCACATGACTGAGGTTTGATGGTGGAACCCTGTGCACTGGGAACATGACTGAGGCCTGAAACTGGAACCCCGTGGCGTGGGAACATGCCATTGGTTTGATTCTGGAACCCTGTTTCCTGAGAACATGACTGAGGTTTGATGGTTGAACCCTGTGGCATGGCAACATGATTGAGGTTTGATTGTGGAACCCTCAGGCTTGGGAACATGACTGAGGCTTGATGGTGGAACCCTGTGGCCTGGAAACAGTAATGACGTTTGATGGTGGAACCCTGCGGCCTGGCAACATGATTGAGGCTTGATTCTGGAACCTTGTGGCCTGGGAAATTGACTGGGGTTTGATCGCAGAAACCTGTGGACTGTCCACATGACTGAGGTTTCATGGTTGAACTCTGTGGCATGGCAACATGATTGAGGTTTGATTGTGGAACCCTCAGGCTTGGGAACATGACTGAGGCTTGATGGTGGAACCCTCTGGCCTGGAAACAGGAATGAGGTTTGATGGTGGAACCCTGCGGCCTGGCAACATGACTGAGGTTTGATTCTGGAAAACTGTGGCCTGGGAACATGACATCTGTATAGATTGTGGAATAGTGTGCCCTGGGAACCTGACTGAGCCTTGGTTCTGGAACTCTGTGGACTGGGAACATGACTGAGGTTTATTCTAGAACCCTGTAGCCTGGGAAGATAACTGAGGATTGATTCTGGAACCCTGTGGCCTGGGAACATGACATCGGTGTATTCTGGAACCCTGTGGCCTGGGAACATGAGAACGGTTTGATTCTGGAACCCTGTGGCCTGGCAACATGACTGAGGCTTGATTCTGGAACCCTGTGGCCTGGCAACATGACTCAGGTTTGATTCTGGATCCCTGTGGCCTGGGAACATGACTGAGGTGTGATTCTGGAAAACTGTGGCCTGGGAAAATGACATCTGTTTAGATTGTGGAATAGTGTGTCCTGGGAACCTGACTGAGCCTTGGTTCTGGAACTCTGTAGACTGGGAACATGACTGAGGTTTATTCTAGAACCCTGTAGCCTGGGAACATAAGTGAGGATTGATTCTGGAACCCTGTGGCCTGGGAACATGACATCGGTGGATTCTGGAACCCTGTGGCCTGGGAACATGAGAACGGTTTGATTCTGGAACCCTGTGGCCTGGCAACATGACTGAGGCTTGATTCTGGAACCCTGTGGCCTGGCAACATGACTGAGGCTTGATTCTGGAACCGTGTGGCCTGGGAAATTGACTGGGGTGTGATCGCAGAAACCTGTGGACTGTCCACATGACTGAGGTTTGATGGTTGAAACCTGTGGCATGGCAACATGATTGAGGTTTCATTGTGGAACCCTCAGGCTTGGGAACATGACTGAGGCTTGATGGTGGAACCCTCTGGCCTGGAAACAGGAAGGAGGTTTGATGGTGGAACCCTGCGGCCTGGCAACATGACTGAGGTTTGATTCTGGAAAACTGTGGCCTGGGAACATGACATCTGTTTAGATTGTGGAATAGTGTGCCCTGGGAACCTGACTGAGCCTTGGTTCTGGAACTCTGTGGACTGGGAACATGACTGAGGTTTATTCTAGAACCCTGTAGCCTGGGAACATAACTGAGGATTGATTCTGGAACACTGTGGCCTGGGAACATGAATGAGGCTTGATTTTGGAACCGTGTGGCCTGGGAACTTGACTGGGGTTTGATCGCAGAAACCTGTGGACTGGCCACATGACTGAGGTTTGATGGTGGAACCCTGTGCACTGGGAACATGAGTGAGGCCTGATACTGGAACCCCGTGGCGTGGGAACATGCCATTGGTTTGATTCTTGAACCCTCTTTCCTGAGAACATGACTGAGGTTTGATGGTTGAACCCTGTGGCATGGCAACATGATTGAGGTTTGATTGTGGAACCCTCAGGCTTGGGAACATGACTGAGGCTTGATGGTGGAACCCTGTGGCCTGGAAACATGAATGACGTTTGATGGTGGAACCCTGCGGCCTGGCAACATGACTGAGGTTTGATTCTGGAAAACTGTGGCCTGGGAACATGACATCTGTTTAGATTGTGGAATAGTGTGCCTTGGGAACCTGACTGAGCCTTGGTTCTGGAACTCTGTGGACTGGGAACATGACTGAGGTTTATTCTAGAACCCTGTAGCCTGGGAAGATAACTGAGGATTGATTCTGGAACCCTGTGGCCTGGGAACATGACATCGGTGTATTCTGGAACCCTGTGGCCTGGGAACATGAGAACGGTTTGATTCTGGAACCCTGTGGCCTGGCAACATGACTGAGGCTTGATTCTGGAACCCTGTGGCCTGGCAACATGACTCAGGTTTGATTCTGGATCCCTGTGGCCTGGGAACATGACTGAGGCGTGATTCTGGAAAACTGTCGCCTGGGAAAATGACATCTGTTTAGATTGTGGAATAGTGTGCCCTGGGAACCTGACTGAGCCTTGGTTCTGGAACTCTGTAGACTGGGAACATGACTGAGGTTTATTCTAGAACCCTGTAGCCTGGGAACATAAGTGAGGATTGATTCTGGAACCCTGTGGCCTGGGAACATGACATCTGTGGATTCTGGAACCCTGTGGCCTGGGAACATGAGAACGGTTTGATTCTGGAACCCTGTGGCCTGGCAACATGACTGAGGCTTGATTCTGGAACCCTGTGGCCTGGCAACATGACTGAGGCTTGATTCTGGAACCGTGTGGCCTGGGAACTTGACTGGGGTTTGATCGCAGAAACCTGTGGAGTGTCCACATGACTGAGGTTTCATGGTTGAACCCTGTGGCATGGCAACATGATTGAGGTTTGATTGTGGAACCCTCAGGCTTGGGAACATGACTGAGGCTTGATGGTGGAACCCTGTGGCCTGGAAACAGTAATGACGTTTGATGGTGGAACCCTGCGGCCTGGCAACATGATTGAGGCTTGATTCTGGAACCTTGTGGCCTGGGAAATTGACTGGGGTTTGATCGCAGAAACCTGTGGACTGTCCACATGACTGAGGTTTCATGGTTGAACTCTGTGGCATGGCAACATGATTGAGGTTTGATTGTGGAACCCTCAGGCTTGGGAACATGACTGAGGCTTGATGGTGGAACCCTCTGGCCTGGAAACAGGAATGAGGTTTGATGGTGGAACCCTGCGGCCTGGCAACATGACTGAGGTTTGATTCTGGAAAACTGTGGCCTGGGAACATGACATCTGTTTAGATTGTGGAATAGTGTGCCCTGGGAACCTGACTGAGCCTTGGTTCTGGAACTCTGTGGACTGGGAACATGACTGAGGTTTATTCTAGAACCCTGTAGCCTGGGAAGATAACTGAGGATTGATTCTGGAACCCTGTGGCCTGGGAACATGACATCGGTGTATTCTGGAACCCTGTGGCCTGGGAACATGAGAACGGTTTGATTCTGGAACCCTGTGGCCTGGCAACATGACTGAGGCTTGATTCTGGAACCCTGTGGCCTGGCAACATGACTCAGGTTTGATTCTGGATCCCTGTGGCCTGGGAACATGACTGAGGTGTGATTCTGGAAAACTGTGGCCTGGGAAAATGACATCTGTTTAGATTGTGGAATAGTGTGTCCTGGGAACCTGACTGAGCCTTGGTTCTGGAACTCTGTAGACTGGGAACATGACTGAGGTTTATTCTAGAACCCTGTAGCCTGGGAACATAAGTGAGGATTGATTCTGGAACCCTGTGGCCTGGGAACATGACATCGGTGGATTCTGGAACCCTGTGGCCTGGGAACATGAGAACGGTTTGATTCTGTAACCCTGTGGCCTGGCAACATGACTGAGGCTTGATTCTGGAACCCTGTGGCCTGGCAACATGACTGAGGCTTGATTCTGGAACCGTGTGGCCTGGGAAATTGACTGGGGTTTGATCGCAGAAACCTGTGGACTGTCCACATGACTGAGGTTTGATGGTTGAAACCTGTGGCATGGCAACATGATTGAGGTTTGATTGTGGAACCCTCAGGCTTGGGAACATGACTGAGGCTTGATGGTGGAACCCTCTGGCCTGGAAACAGGAATGAGGTTTGATGGTGGAACCCTGCGGCCTGGCAACATGACTGAGGTTTGATTCTGGAAAACTGTGGCCTGGGAACATGACATCTGTTTAGATTGTGGAATAGTGTGCCCTGGGAACCTGACTGAGCCTTGGTTCTGGAACTCTGTGGACTGGGAACATGACTGAGGTTTATTCTAGAACCCTGTAGCCTGGGAACATAACTGAGGATTGATTCTGGAACCCTGTGGCCTGGGAACATGATATCGGTGGATTCTGGAAACCTGTGACCTGGGAACATGATATCGGTGGATTCTGGAACCCTGTGGCCTGGCAACATGACTGAGGCTTGATTCTGGAACCCTGTGGCCTGGGAACATGATATCGGTGGATTCTGGAACCCTGTGGCCTGGCAACATGACTGAGGCTTGATTCTGGAACCCTGTGGCCTGGCAACATGACTGAGGCTTCATTCTGGAACCGTGTGGCCTGGGAACTTGACTGGGGTTTGATCGCAGAAACCTGTGGACTGGCCACATGACTGAGGTTTGGTGGTGGAACCCTGTGCACTGGGAACATGACTGAGGCCTGATACTGGAACCCCGTGGCGTTGGAACATGCCATTGGTTTGATTCTTGAACCCTGTTTCCTGAGAACATGACTGAGGTTTGATAGTTGAACCCTGTGGCATGGCAACATGATTGAGGTTTGATTGTGGAACCCTCAGGCTTGGGAACATGACTGAGGCTTAATGGTGGAACACTGTGTCCTGGAAACAGGAATGAGGTTTGATGGTGGAACCCTGCGGCCTGGCAAAATGACTGAGGTTTGATTCTGGAAAACTGTGGCCTGGGAACATGACATCTGTTTAGATTGTGGAATAGTGTGCCCTAGGAACCTGACTGAGCCTTGGTTCTAGAACTCTGTGGACTGGGAACATGACTGAGGTTTATTCTAGAACCCTGTTGCCTGGGAACATAACTGAGGATTGATTCTGGAACCCTGTTGCCTGGGAACATGACATCGGTGGATTCTGGAACCCTGTGGCCTGGGAACATGAGAACGGTTTGATTCTGGAACCCTGTGGCCTGGCAACATGACTGAGGCTTGATTCTGGAACCGTGTGGCCTTTGAACTTGACTGGGGTTTGATCGCAGAAACCTGTGGACTCTCCACATGACTGAGGTTTGATGGTGGAACCCTGTGCACTGGGAACATGACTGAGGCCTGATACTGGAACCCCGTGGCGTGGGAACATGCCATTGGTTTGATTCTGGAACCCTGTTTCCTGAGAACATGACTGAGGTTTGATGGTTGAACCCTGTGGCATGGCAACATGATTGAGGTTTGATTGTGGAACCCTCAGGCTTGGGAACATGACTGAGGCTTGATGGCGGAACCCTGTGGCCTTGAAACAGGAATGACGTTTGATGGTGGAACCCTGCGGCCTGGCAACATGACTGAGGTTTGATTCTGGAAAACTGTGGCCTGGGAACATGACATCTGTTTAGATTGTGGAATAGTGTGCCCTGGGAACCTGACTGAGCCTTGGTTCTGGAACTCTGTGGACTGGGAACATGACTCAGGTTTATGCTAGAACCCTGTAGCCTGGGAACATAACTGAGGATTGATTCTGGAACCCTGTGGCCTGGGAACATGACATCGGTGGATTCTGGAACCCTGTGGCCTGGGAACATGAGAACGGTTTGATTCTGGAACCCTGTGGCCTGGCAACATGACTGAGGCTTGATTCTGGAACCCTGTGGCCTGGCAACATGACTGAGGCTTGATTCTGGAACCGTGTGGCCTGGGAACTTGACTGGGGTTTGATCGCAGAAACCTGTGGACTGGCCACATGACTGAGGTTTGGTGGTGGAACCCTGTGCACTGGGAACATGACTGAGGCCTGATACTGGAACCCCGTGGCGTTGGAACATGCCATTGGTTTGATTCTGGAACCCTGTTTCCTGAGAACATGACTGAGGTTTGATAGTTGAACCCTGTGGCATGGCAACATGATTGAGGTTTGATTGTGGAACCCTCAGGCTTGGGAACATGACTGAGGCTTAATGGTGGAACACTGTGTCCTGGAAACAGGAATGAGGTTTGATGGTGGAACCCTGCGGCCTGGCAACATGACTGAGGTTTGATTCTGGAAAACTGTGGCCTGGGAACATGACATCTGTTTAGATTGTGGAATAGTGTGCCCTGGGAACCTGACTGAGCCTTGGTTCTGGAACTCTGTGGACTGGGAAGATGACTGAGGTTTATTTTAGAACCCTGTAGCCTGGGAACATAACTGAGGATTGATTCTGGAAAGCTGTGGCCTGGGAACATGACATCGGTGGATTCTGGAACCCTGTGGCCTGGGAACATGAGAATGGTTTGATTCTGGAACCCTCTGGCCTGGCAACATGACTGAGGCTTGATTCTGGAACCCTGTGGCCTGGCAACATGACTGAGGCTTGATTCTGGAACCGTGTGGCCTGGGAACTTGACTGGGGTTTGATCGCAGAAACCTGTGGACTGTCCACATGACTGAGGTTTGATGGTGGAACCCTGTGCACTGGGAACATGACTGAGGCCTGATACTGGAACCCCGTGGCGTGGGAACATGCCATTGGTTTGATTCTGGAACCCTGTTTCCTGAGAACATGACTGAGGTTTGATCGTTGAACCCTGTGGCATGGCAACATGATTGAGGTTTGATTGTGGAACCATCAGGCTTGGGAACATGACTGAGGCTTAATGGTGGAACACTGTGTCCTGGAAACAGGAATGAGGTTTGATGGTGGAACCCTGTGGCCTGCAACATGACTGAGGTTTGATTCTGGAAAACTGTGGCCTGGGAACATGACATCTGTTTAGATTGTGGAATAGTGTGCCCTAGGAACCTGACTGAGCCTTGGTTCCTGAACTCTGTGGACTGGGAACATGACTGAGGTTTATTCTAGAACCCTGTAGCCTGGGAACATAACTGAGGATTGATTCTGGAACCCTGTGGCCTGGGAACATGACTGAGGCTTGATTCTGGAACCGTGTGGCCTGGGAACTTGACTGGGGTTTGATCGCAGAAACCTGTGGACTGTCCACATGACTGAGGTTTGATGGTGGAACCCTGTGCACTGGGAACATGACTGAGGCCTGATACTGGAACCCCGTGGCGTGGGAACATGCCATTGGTTTGATTCTGGAACCCTGTTTCCTGAGAACATGACTGAGGTTTGATGGTTGAACCCTGTGGCATGGCAACATGATTGAGGTTTGATTGTGGAACCCTCAGGCTTGGGAACATGACTGAGGCTTGATGGTGGAACCCTGTGGCCTGGAAACATGAATGACGTTTGATGGTGGAACCCTGCGGCCTGGCAACATGACTGAGGTTTGATTCTGGAAAACTGTGGCCTGGGAACATGACATCTGTTTAGATTGTGGAATAGTGTGCCTTGGGAACCTGACTGAGCCTTGGTTCTGGAACTCTGTGGACTGGGAACATGACTGAGGTTTATTCTAGAACCCTGTAGCCTGGGAAGATAACTGAGGATTGATTCTGGAACCCTGTGGCCTGGGAACATGACATCGGTGTATTCTGGGACCCTGTGGCCTGGGAACATGAGAACGGTTTGATTCTGGAACCCTGTGGCCTGGCAACATGACTGAGGCTTGATTCTGGAACCCTGTGGCCTCGCAACATGACTCAGGTTTGATTCTGGATCCCTGTGGCCTGGGAACATGACTGAGGCGTGATTCTGGAAAACTGTGGCCTGGGAAAATGACATCTGTTTAGATTGTGGAATAGTGTTCCCTGGGAACCTGACTGAGCCTTGGTTCTGGAACTCTGTAGACTGGGAACATGACTGAGGTTTATTCTAGAACCCTGTAGCCTGGGAACATAAGTGAGGATTGATTCTGGAACCCTGTGGCCTGGGAACATGACATCGGTGGATTCTGGAACCCTGTGGCCTGGGAACATGAGAACGGTTTGATTCTGGAACCCTGTGGCCTGGCAACATGACTGAGGCTTGATTCTGGAACCCTGTGGCCTGGCAACATGACTGAGGCTTGATTCTGGAACCGTGTGGCCTGGGAACTTGACTGGGGTTTGATCGCAGAAACCTGTGGACTGTCCACATGACTGAGGTTTCATGGTTGAACCCTGTGGCATGGCAACATGATTGAGGTTTGATTGTGGAACCCTCAGGCTTGGGAACATGACTGAGGCTTGATGGTGGAACCCTCTGGCCTGGAAACAGGAATGAGTTTTGATGGTGGAACCCTGCGGCCTGGCAACATGACTGAGGTTTGATTCTGGAAAACTGTGGACTGGGAACATGACATCTGTTTAGATTGTGGAATAGTGTGCCCTGGGAACCTGACTGAGCCTTGGTTCTGGAACTCTGTGGACTGGGAACATGACTGAGGTTTATTCTAGAACCCTGTAGCCTGGGAACATAACTGAGGATTGATTCTGGAACCCTGTGGCCTGGGAACATGATATCGGTGGATTCTGGAACCCTGTGACCTGGGAACCTGAGAACGGTTTGATTCTGGAACCCTGTGGCCTGGCAACATGACTGAGGCTTGATTCTGGAACCCTGTGGCCTGGCAACATGACTGAGGCTTGATTCTGGAACGGTGTGGCCAGGGAACTTGACTGGGGTTTGATCGCAGAAACCTGTGGACTGGCCACATGACTGAGGTTTGGTGGTGGAACCCTGTGCACTGGGAACATGACTGAGGCCTGATACTGGAACCCCGTGGCGTTGGAACATGCCATTCGTTTGATTCTGGAACCCTGTTTCCTGAGAACATGACTGAGGTTTGATAGTTGAACCCTGTGGCATGGCAACATGATTGAGGTTTGATTGTGGAACCCTCAGGCTTGGGAACATGACTGAGGCTTAATGGTGGAACACTGTGTCCTGGAAACAGGAATGAGGTTTGATGGTGGAACCCTGCGGCCTGGCAACATGACTGAGGTTTGATTCTGGAAAACTGTGGCCTGGGAACATGACATTTGTTTAGATTGTGGAATAGTGTGCCCTGGGAACCTGACTGAGCCTTGGTTCTAGAACTCTGTGGAATGGGAACATGACTGAGGTTTATTCTAGAACCCTGTTGCCTGGGAACATAACTGAGGATTGATTCTGGAACCCTGTTGCCTGGGAACATGACATCGGTGGATTCTGGAACCCTGTGGCCTGGGAACATGAGAACGGTTTGATTCTGGAACCCTGTGGCCTGGCAAAATGATTGAGGCTTGATTCTGGAACCCTGTGGCCTGGCAACGTGACTGAGGCTTAATTCTGGAACCGTGTGGCCTGGGAACTTGACTGGGGTTTGATCGCAGAAACCTGTGGACTGTCCACATGACTGAGGTTTGATGGTGGAACCCTGTGCACTGGGAACATGACTGCGGTTTGATGGTTGAACCCTGTGGTATGGCAACATGATTGAGGTTTTATTGTGGAAACCTCAGGCTTGGGAACATGACTGAGGCTTGATGGTGGAACCCTGTGGCCTGGAAATAGGAATGAGGTTTGATGGTGGAACCCTGTGGCCTGTCAACATGACTGAGGCTTGATTCTAGAACCGTGTGGCCTGGGAACTTGACTGGGGTTTGATCGCAGAAACCTGTGGACTGGCCACATGACTGAGGTTTGGTGGTGGAACCCTGTGCACTGGGAACATGACTGAGGCCTGATACTGGAACCCCGTGGCGTTGGAACATGCCATTGGTTTGATTCTGGAACCCTGTTTCCTGAGAACATGACTGAGGTTTGATAGTTGAACCCTGTGGCATGGCAACATGATTGAGGTTTGATTGTGGAACCCTCAGGCTTGGGAACATGACTGAGGCTTAATGGTGGAACACTGTGTCCTGGAAACAGGAATGAGGTTTGATGGTGGAACCCTGCGGCCTGGCAACATGACTGAGGTTTGATTCTGGAAAACTGTGGCCTGGGAACATGACATTTGTTTAGATTGTGTAATAGTGTGCCCTGGGAACCTGACTGAGCCTTGGTTCTGGAACTCTGTGGACTGGGAAGATGACTGAGGTTTATTTTAGAACCCTGTAGCCTGGGAACATAACTGAGGATTGATTCTGGAAAGCTGTGGCCTGGGAACATGACATAGGTGGATTCTGGAACCCTGTGGCCTGGGAACATGAGAACGGTTTGATTCTGGAACCGTGTGGCCTGGCAACATGACTGAGGCTTGATTCTGGAACCCTGTGGCCTGGCAACATAACTCAGGTTTGATTCTGGATCCCTGTGGCCTGGGAACATGACTGAGGCGTGATTCTGGAAAACTGTGGCCTGGGAAAATGACATCTGTTTAGATTGTGGAATAGTGTGCCCTGGGAACCTGACTGAGCCTTGGTTCTGGAACTCTGTAGACTGGGAACATGACTGAGGTTTATTCTAGAACCCTGTAGCCTGGGAACATAAGTGAGGATTGATTCTGGAACCCTGTGGCCTGGGAACATGACATCGGTGGATTCTGGAACCCTGTGGCCTGGGAACATGAGAACGGTTTGATTCTGGAACCCTGTGGCCTGGCAACATGACTGAGGCTTGATTCTGGAACCCTGTGGCCTGGCAACATGACTGAGGCTTGATTCTGGAACCGTGTGGCCTGGGAAATTGACTGGGGTTTGATCGCAGAAACCTGTGGACTGTCCACATGACTGTGGTTTGATGGTTGAAACCTGTGGCATGGCAACATGATTGAGGTTTGATTGTGGAACCCTCAGGCTTGGGAACATGACTGAGGCATGATGGTGGAACCCTCTGGCCTGGAAACAGGAATGAGGTTTGATGGTGGAACCCTGCGGCCTGGCAACATGACTGAGGTTTGATTCTGGAAAACTGTGGCCTGGGAACATGACATCTGTTTAGATTGTGGAATAGTGTGCCCTGGGAACCTGACTGAGCCTTGGTTCCTGAACTCTGTGGACTGGGAACATGACTGAGGTTTATTCTAGAACCCTGTAGCCTGGGAAGATAACTGAGGATTGATTCTGGAACCCTGTGGCCTGGGAACATGACATCGGTGTATTCTGGGACCCTGTGGCCTGGGAACATGAGAACGGTTTGATTCTGGAACCCTGTGGCCTGGCAACATGACTGAGGCTTGATTCTGGAACCCTGTGGCCTCGCAACATGACTCAGGTTTGATTCTGGATCCCTGTGGCCTGGGAACATGACTGAGGCGTGATTCTGGAAAACTGTGGCCTGGGAAAATGACATCTGTTTAGATTGTGGAATAGTGTGCCCTGGGAACCTGACTGAGCCTTGGTTCTGGAACTCTGTAGACTGGGAACATGACTGAGGTTTATTCTAGAACCCTGTAGCCTGGGAACATAAGTGAGGATTGATTCTGGAACCCTGTGGCCTGGGAACATGACATCGGTGGATTCTGGAACCCTGTGGCCTGGGAACATGAGAACGGTTTGATTCTGGAACCCTGTGGCCTGGCAACATGACTGAGGCTTGATTCTGGAACCCTGTGGCCTGGCAACATGACTGAGGCTTGATTCTGGAACCGTGTGGCCTGGGAACTTGACTGGGGTTTGATCGCAGAAACCTGTGGACTGTCCACATGACTGAGGTTTCATGGTTGAACCCTGTGGCATGGCAACATGATTGAGGTTTTATTGTGGAACCCTCAGGCTTGGGAACATGACTGAGGCTTGATGGTGGAACCCTCTGGCCTGGAAACAGGAATGAGTTTTGATGGTGGAACCCTGCGGCCTGGCAACATGACTGAGGTTTGATTCTGGAAAACTGTGGACTGGGAACATGACATCTGTTTAGATTGTGGAATAGTGTGCCCTGGGAACCTGACTGAGCCTTGGTTCTGGAACTCTGTGGACTGGGAACATGACTGAGGTTTATTCTAGAACCCTGTAGCCTGGGAACATAACTGAGGATTGATTCTGGAACCCTGTGGCCTGGGAACATGATATCGATGGATTCTGGAAACCTGTGACCTGGGAACATGAGAACGGTTTGATTCTGGAACCCTGTGGCCTGGCAACATGACTGAGGCTTGATTCTGGAACCCTGTGGCCTGGCAACATGACTGAGGCTTGATTCTGGAACCGTGTGGCCTGGGAACTTGACTGGGGTTTGATCGCAGAAACCTGTGGACTGGCCACATGACTGAGGTTTGGTGGTGGGACCCTGTGCACTGGGAACATGACTGAGGCCTGATACTGGAACCCCGTGGCGTTGGAACATGCCATTCGTTTGATTCTGGAACCCTGTTTCCTGAGAACATGACTGAGGTTTGATGGTTGAACCCTGTGTCATGGCAACATGATTGAGGTTTGATTGTGGAACCCTCAGGCTTGGGAACATGACTGAGGCTTAATGGTGGAACACTGTGTCTTGGAAACAGGAATGAGGTTTGATGGTGGAACCCTGCGGCCTGGCAACATGACTGAGGTTTGATTCTGGAAAACTGTGGCCTGGGAACATGACATCTGTTTAGATTGTGGAATAGTGTGCCCTGGGAACCTGACTGAGCCTTGGTTCTAGAACTCTGTGGAATGGGAACATGACTGAGGTTTATTCTAGAACCCTGTTGCCTGGGAACATAACTGAGGATTGATTCTGGAACCCTGTTGCCTGGGAACATGACATCGGTGGATTCTGGAACCCTGTGGCCTGGGAACATGAGAACGGTTTGATTCTGGAACCCTGTGGCCTGGCAAAATGATTGAGGCTTGATTCTGGAACCCTGTGGCCTGGCAACGTGACTGAGGCTTAATTCTGGAACCGTGTGGCCTGGGAACTTGACTGGGGTTTGATCGCAGAAACCTGTGGACTGTCCACATGACTGAGGTTTGATGGTGGAACCCTGTGCACTGGGAACATGACTGCGGTTTGATGGTTGAACCCTGTGGTATGGCAACATGATTGAAGTTTTATTGTGGAAACCTCAGGCTTGGGAACATGACTGAGGCTTGATGGTGGAACCCTGTGGCCTGGAAATAGGAATGAGGTTTGATGGTGGAACCCTGTGGCCTGTCAACATGACTGAGGCTTGATTCTAGAACCGTGTGGCCTGGGAACTTGACTGGGGTTTGATCGCAGAAACCTGTGGACTGGCCACATGACTGAGGTTTGATGGTGGAACCCTGTGCACTGGGAACATGACTGAGGCCTGATACTGGAACCCCGTGGCGTGGGAACATGCCATTTGTTTGATTCTGGAACCCTGTTTCCTGAGAACATGACTGAGGTTTGATGGTTGAACCCTGTGGCATGGCAACATGATTGAGGTTTGATTGTGGAACCCTCAGTCTTGGGAACATGACTGAGGCTTGATGGTGGAACCCTCTGGCCTGGAAACAGGAATGAGGTTTGATGGTGGAACCCTGCGGCCTGGCAACATGACTGAGGTTTGATTCTGGAAAACTGTGGCCTGGGAACATGACATCTGTTTAGATTGTGGAATAGTGTGCCCTTGGAACCTGACTGAGCCTTGGTTCTGGAACTCTGTGGACTGGGAACATGACTGAGGTTTATTCTAGAACCCTGTAGCCTGGGAACATAACTGAGGATTGATTCTGGAAAGCTGTGGCCTGGGAACATGACATAGGTGGATTCTGGAACCCTGTGGCCTGGGAACATGAGAACGGTTTGATTCTGGAACCGTGTGGCCTGGCAACATGACTGAGGCTTGATTCTGCAACCCTGTGGCCTGGCAACATGACTGAGGTTTGATTCTGCAACCCTGTGGCCTGGGAACATGACTCAGGTTTGATTCTGGATCCCTGTGGCCTGGGAACATGACTGAGGCGTGATTCTGGAAAACTGTGGCCTGGGAAAATGACATCTGTTTAGATTGTGGAATAGTGTGCCCTGGGAACCTGACTGAGCCTTGGTTCTGGAACTCAGTAGACTGGGAACATGACTGAGGTTTATTCTAGAACCCTGTAGCCTGGGAACATAACTGAGGATTGATTCTGGAACCCTGTGGCCTGGGAACATGACATCGGTGGATTCTGCAACCCTGTGGCCTGGGAACATGAGAACGGTTTGATTCTGGAACCGTGTGGCCTGGCAACATCACTGAGGCTTGATTCTGGAACCCTGTGGCCTGGCAACATGACTGAGGCTTGATTCTGGAACAGTGTGGCCTGGGAAATTGACTGGGGTTTGATCGCAGAAACCTGTGGACTGTCCACATGACTGAGGTTTGATGGTGGAACCCTGTGCACTGGGAACATGACTGAGGTTTGATGGTTGAACCCTGTGTCATGGCAACATGATTGAGGTTTGATTGTGGAACCCTCAGGCTTGGGAACATGACTGAGGCTTGATGGTGGAACCCTGTGGCCTGGAAACAGGAATGACGTTTGATGGTGGAACCCTGCGGCCTGGCAACATGACTGAGGCTTGATTCTGGAACCGTGTGGCCTGGGAATTTGACTGGGGTTTGATCGCAGAAACCTGTGGACTGTCCACATGACTGAGGTTTGATGGTTGAACCCTGTGGCATGGCAACATGATTGAGGTTTGATTGTGGAACCCTCAGGCTTGGGAACATGACTGAGGCTTGATGGTGGAACCCTCTGGCCTGGAAACAGGAATGAGGTTTGATGGTGGAATCCTGCGGCTTGGCAACATGACTGAGGTTTGATTCTGGAAAACTGTGGCCTGGGAACATGACATCTGTTTAGATTGTGGAATAGTGTGCCCTGGGAACCTGACTGAGCCTTGGTTCTGGAACTCTGTGGACTGGGAAGATGACTGAGGTTTATTTTAGAACCCTGTAGCCTGGGAACATAACTGAGGATTGATTCTGGAAAGCTGTGGCCTGGGAACATGACATAGGTGGATTCTGGAACCCTGTGGCCTGGGAACATGAGAACGGTTTGATTCTGGAACCGTGTGGCCTGGCAACATGACTGAGGCTTGATTCTGCAACCCTGTGGCCTGGCAACATGACTGAGGTTTGATTCTGCAACCCTGTGGCCTGGGAACATGACTCAGGTTTGATTCTGGATCCCTGTGGCCTGGGAACATGACTGAGGCGTGATTCTGGAAAACTGTGGCCTGGGAAAATGACATCTGTTTAGATTGTGGAATAGTGTGCCCTGGGAACCTGACTGAGCCTTGGTTCTGGAACTCTGTAGACTGGGAACATGACTGAGGTTTATTCTAGAACCCTGTAGCCTGGGAACATAACTGAGGATTGATTCTGGAACCCTGTGGCCTGGGAACATGACATCGGTGGATTCTGCAACCCTGTGGCCTGGGAACATGACAACGGTTTGATTCTGGAACCGTGTGGCCTGGCAACATGACTGAGGCTTGATTCTGGAATCCTGTGGCCTGGCAACATGACTGAGGCTTGATTCTGGAACAGTGTGGCCTGGGAACTTGACTGGGGTTTGATCGCAGAAACCTGTGGACTGTCCACATGACTGAGGTTTGATGGTGGAACCCTGTGCACTGGGAACATGACTGAGGTTTGATGGTTGAACCCTGTGTCATGGCAACATGATTGAGGTTTGATTGTGGAACCCTCAGGCTTGGGAACATGACTGAGGCTTGATGGTGGAACACTGTGGCCTGGAAACAGGAATGACGTTTGATGGTGGAACCCTGTGGCCTGTCAACATGACTGAGGCTTGATTCTAGAACCGTGTGGCCTGGGAACTTGACTGGGGTTTGATCGCAGAAACCTGTGGACTGGCCACATGACTGAGGTTTGATGGTGGAACCCTGTGCACTGGGAACATGACTGAGGCCTGATACTGGAACCCCGTGGCGTGGGAACATGCCATTGGTTTGATTCTGGAACCCTGTTTCCTGAGAACATGACTGAGGTTTGATGGTTGAACCCTGTGGCATGGCAACATGATTGAGGTTTGATTGTGGAACCCTCAGGCTTGGGAACATGACTGAGGCTTGATGGTGGAACCCTCTGGCCTGGAAACAGGAATGAGGTTTGATGGTGGAACCCTGCGGCCTGGCAACATGACTGAGGTTTGATTCTGGAAAACTGTGGCCTGGGAACATGACATCTGTTTAGATTGTGGAATAGTGTGCCCTGGGAACCTGACTGAGCCTTGGTTCTGGAACTCTGTGGACTGGGAAAATGACTGAGGTTTATTTTAGAACCCTGTAGCCTGGGAACATAACTGAGGATTGATTCTGGAAAGCTGTGGCCTGGGAACATGACATCTGTTTAGATTGTGGAATAGTGTGCCCTGGGAAACTGACTGAGCCTTGGTTCTGGAACTCTGTGGACTGGGAAGATGACTGAGGTTTATTTTAGAACCCTGTAGCCTGGGAACATAACTGAGGATTGATTCTGGAACCCTGTGGCCTGGGAACATGACATAGGTGGATTCTGGAACCCTGTGGCCTGGGAACATGAGAACGGTTTGATTCTGGAACCGTGTGGCCTGGCAACATGACTGAGGCTTGATTCTGCAACCCTGTGGCCTGGCAACATGACTGAGGTTTGATTCTGCAACCCTGTGGCCTGGGAACATGACTCAGGTTTGATTCTGGATCCCTGTGGCCTGGGAACATGACTGAGGCGTGATTCTGGAAAACTGTGGCCTGGGAAAATGACATCTGTTTAGATTGTGGAATAGTGTGCCCTGGGAACCTGACTGAGCCTTGGTTCTGGAACTCTGTAGACTGGGAACATGACTGAGGTTTATTCTAGAACCCTGTAGCCTGGGAACATAACTGAGGATTGATTCTGGAACCCTGTGGCCTGGGAACATGACATCGGTGGATTCTGCAACCCTGTGGCCTGGGAACATGAGAACGGTTTGATTCTGGAACCGTGTGGCCTGGCAACATGACTGAGGCTTGATTCTGGAATCCTGTGGCCTGGCAACATGACTGAGGCTTGATTCTGGAACAGTGTGGCCTGGGAACTTGAATGGGGTTTGATCGCAGAAACCTGTGGACTGTCCACATGACTGAGGTTTGATGGTGGAACCCTGTGCACTGGGAACATGACTGAGGTTTGATGGTTGAACCCTGTGTCATGGCAACATGATTGAGGTTTGATTGTGGAACCCTCAGGCTTGGGAACATGACTGAGGCTTGATGGTGGAACACTGTGGCCTGGAAACAGGAATGACGTTTGATGGTGGAACCCTGTGGCCTGGCAACATGACTGAGGTTTGATTCTGGAAAACTGTGGCCTGGGAACATGACATCTGTTTAGATTGTGGAATAGTGTGCCCTGGGAACCTGACTGAGCCTTGGTTCTGGAACTCTGTGGACTGGGAACATGACTGCGGTTTATTCTAGAACCCTGTGGCCTGGGAACATAACTGAGGATTGATTCTGGAACCCTGTGGCCTGGGAACATGACTGAGGCTTGATTCTGGAACCGTGTGGCCTGGCAACATGACTGAGGCTTGATTCTGGAACCGTGTGGCCTGGGAACTTGACTGGGGTTTGATTGCAGAAACCTGTAGACTGTCCACATGACTGAGGTTTGATGGTGGAACCCTGTGCACTGGGAACATGACTGAGGCCTGATACTGGAACCCCGTGGCGTGGGAACATGCCATTGGTTTGATTCTGGAACCCTGTTTCCTGAGAACATGTCTGAGGTTTGATGGTTGAACCCTGTGGCATGGCAACATGATTGAGGTTTGATTGTAGAACCCTCAGACTTGGGAACATGACTGAGGCTTAATGGTGGAACACTGTGACCTGGAAACAGGAATGAGGTTTGATGGTGGAACCCTGTGGCCTGGCAACATGACTGAGGTTTGATTCTGGAAAACTGTGGCCTGGGAAGATGACATCTGTTTAGATTATGGAATAGTGTGCCCTGGGAACCTGACTGAGCCTTGGTTCTGGAACTCTGTGGACTGGGAACATGACTGAGGTTTATTCTAGAACCCTGTAGCCTGGGAACATAACTGAGGACTGATTCTGGAAGCTTGTGGCCTGGGAACATGACATCGGTGGATTCTGGAATCCTGTGGCCTGGGAACATGAGAACGGTTTGATTCTGGAACCCTGTGGCCTGGCAACATGACTGAGGCTTGATTCTGGAACCCTGTGGCCTGGCAACATGACTGAGGCTTGATTCTGGAACCGTGTGGCCTGGGAACTTGACTGTGGTTTGATCGCAGAAACCTGTGTACTGGCCACATGACTGAGGTTTGATGGTGGAACCCTGTGCACTGGGAACATGACTGAGGCCTGATACTGGAACCCTGTGGCGTGGGAACATGCCATTGGTTTGATTCTGGAACCCTGTTTCCTGAGAACATGTCTGAGGTTTGATGGTTGAACCCTGTGGCATGGCAACATGATTGAGGTTTGATTGTGGAACCCTCAGGCTTGGGAACATGACTGAGGCTTAATGGTGGAACACTGGGGCCTGGAAACAGGAATGAGGTTTGATGGTGGAACCCTGTGCCCTGGCAACATGACTGAGGTTTGATTCTGGAAAACTATGGCCTGGAAACATGACATCTGTTTAGATTGTGGAATTGTGTGCCCTGGGAACCTGACTGAGCCTTGGTTCTGGAACTCTGTGGACTGGGAACATGACTGAGGGTTATTCTAGAACCCTGTAGCCTGGGAACATAACTGAGGATTGATTCTGGAACCCTGTGGCCTGGGAACATGACATCAGTGGATTCTGGAACCCTGTGGCCTGGGAACATGAGAACGGTTTGATTCTGGAACCCTGTGGCCTGGCAACATGACTGAGGCTTGATTCTGGAACCCTGTGGCCTGGCAACATGACTGAGGCTTGATTCTGGAACCGTGTGGCCTGGGAACTTGACAGGGGTTTGATCGCAGAAACCTGTGGACTGGCCACATGACTGAGGTTTGATGGTGGAACCCTGTGCACTGGGAACATGACTGAGGCCTGATACTGGAACCCCGTGGCGTGGGAACATGCCATTGGTTTGATTCTGGAACCCTGTTTCCAGAGAACATGACTGAGGTTTGATGGTTGAACCCTGTGGCATGGCAACATGATTGAGGTTTGATTGTGGAACCCTCAGGCTTGGGAACATGACTGATGCTTGATGGTGGAACACTGGGGCCTGGAAACAGGAATGAGGTTTGATGGTGGAACCCTGTGGCCTGGCAACATGACTCAGGTTTGATTCTGGAAAACTGTGGCCTGGGAACATGACATCTGTTTAGATTGTGGATTAGTGTGTCCTGGGAACCTGACTGAGCCTTGGTTCTGGAACTCTGTGAATTGGGAACATGACTGAGGTTTATTCTAGAACCCTGTAGCCTGGGAACATAGCTGAGGATTTATTCTGGAACCCTGTGGCCTGGGAACATGACATCGGTGGATTCTGGAACCCTGTGGCCTGGGAACATGAGAACGGTTTGATTCTGGAACCCTGTGGCCTGGCAACATGACTGAGGCTTGATTCTGGAACCCTGTGGCCTGGCAACATGACTGAGGTTTGATTCTGGATCACTGTGGCCTGGGAACATGACTGAGGTTTGATTTTGGAAAACTGTGGCCTGGGAACATGACATCTGTTTAGATTGTGGAATAGTGTGCCCTGGGAACCTGACTGAGCCTTGGTTCTGGAACCCTGTGGACTGGCAACATGACTGAGGCTTGATTCTGGAACCCTGTGATCTGGCAATATGACTGACGCTTGATTCTGGAACCCTGTGTCCTGGCACATTGACTGAGGCTTGATACTGGAACCCTGTGGCCTGGGAAGTTGACTGGGGTTTGATCGCAGAAACCTGTGGACTGGCCACATGACTGAGGTTTGATAGTGGAACCCTGTGCACTGGGAATATGACTGAGGCCTGATACTGGAACCCCGTGGCGTGGGAACATGCCATTGGTTTGATTCTGGAACCCTGTTTCCTGAGAACATGTCTGAGGTTTGATGGTTGAACCCTGTGGCATGGCAACATGATTGAGGTTTGATTGTGGAACCCTCAGTCTTGGGAACATGACTGAGGCTTAATGGTGGAACACAGCGGCCTGGAAACAGGAATGAGGTTTGATGGTGGAACCCTGTGGCCAGGCAACATGACTGAGGTTTGATTCTGGAAAACTGTGGCCTGGGAACATGACATCTGTTTAGATTGTGGAATAGTGTGCCCTGGGAACCTGACTGAGCCTTGGTTCTGGAACTCTGTGGACTGGGAACATGACTGAGGTTTATTCTAGAACCCTGTAGCCTGGGAACATAACTGAGGATTGATTCTGGAACCCTGTGGCCTGGGAACATGACATCGGTGGATTCTGGAAACATGTGGCCTGGGAAGATGAGAACGGTTTGATTCTGTTACCCTGTGGCCTGGCAACATGACTGAGGCTTGATTCTGTAACCCTGTGGCCTGGCAACATGACTGAGGCTTGATTCTGGAACCGTGTGGCCTGGGAACTTGACTGCGGTTTGATCGCAGAAACCTGTGGACTGGCCACATGACTGAGGTTTGATGGTGGAACCCTGTGCACTGGGAACATGACTGAGGCCTGATACTGGAACCCTGTGGCGTGGGAACATGCCATTGGTTTGATTCTGGAACCCTGTTTCCTGAGAACATGACTGAGGTTTGATGGTTGAACCCTGTGGCATGGCAACATGATTGAGGTTTGATTGTGGAACCCTCAGGCTTGGGAACATGACTGATGCTTGATGGTGGAACACTGGGGCCTGGAAACAGGAATGAGGTTTGATGGTGGAACCCTGTGGCCTGGCAACATGACTCAGGTTTGATTCTGGAAAACTGTGGCCTGGGAACATGACATCTGTTTAGATTGTGGAATAGTGTGCCCTGGGAACCTGACTGAGCCTTGGTTCTGGAACTCTGTGGCCTGGGAACATGACTGAGATTTATTCTAGAACCCTGTAGCCTGGGAACATAACTGAGGATTGATTCTGGAACGCTGTGGCCTGGGAACATGACATCGGTGGATTCTGGAACCCTGTGGCTTGGGAACATGAGAACGGTTTGATTCTGGAACCCTGTGGCCTGGCAACATGACTGAGGCTTGATTCTGGAATCCTGTGGCCTGGCAATATGACTGAGGTTTGATTCTGGAAAACTGTGGCCTGGGAACAGGACATCTGTTTAGATTGTGGAATAGTGTGCCCTGGGAACCTGACTGAGACTTGATTCTGGAACTCTGTGGCCTGGGAACTTGACTGGGGTTTGATCGCAGAAACCTGTGGAGTGGCCACATGAATGAGATTTGATGGTGGAACCCTGTGCACTGGGAACATGACTGAGGCCTGATACTGGAACCCCGTGGCGTGGGAACATGCCATTGGTTTGATTCTGGAACCCTGTTTCCTGAGAACATGTCTGAGGTTTGATGGTTGAACCCTGTGGCATGGCAACATGATTGAGGTTAGATTGTGGAACCCTCAGGCTTGGGAACATGACTGAGGCTTAATTGTGGAACACTGTGGCCTGGAAACAGGAATGAGGTTTGATGGTGGAACCCTGTGGCCTGGCAACATGACTGAGGTTTGATTCTGGAAAACTGTGGCCTGGGAACATGACATCTGTTTAGATTGTGGAATAGTGTGCCCTGGGAACTTGACTGAGCCTTGGTTCTGGACCTCTGTGGACTGGGAACATGACTGAGGTTTATTCTAGAACCCTGGAGCCTGGGAACATAACTGAGGATTGATTCTGGAACCCTGTGGCCTGGGAACATGACATCGGTGGATTCTGGAACCCTGTGGCCTGGGAACATGAGAACGGTTTGATTCTGGAACGCTGTGGCCTGGCAACATGACTGAGGCTTGATTCTGGAACCCTGTGGCCTGGCAACATGACTGAGGCTTGATTCTGGAACCCTTTGGCCTGGCAACATGACTGAGGCTTGATTCTGGAACTCTGTGGCCTGGGAATTTGACTGGGGTTTGATCGCAGAAACCTGTGGACTGTCCACATGACTGAGGTTTGATGGTGGAACCCTCTGCAATGGGAACATGACTGAGGCCTGATACTGGAACCCCGTGGCGTGGGAACATGCCATTGGTTCGATTCTGGAACCTTGTTTCCTGGGCACATGAGTGAGGTTTGATGGTTGAACCCTGTGGCATGGCAACATGATTGAGGTTTGATTGTGGAACCCTCAGGCTTGGCAACATGACTGAGGCTTAATGGTGGAACACTGTGGCCTGGGAACAGGAATGAGGTTTGATGGTGGAACCCTGTGGCCTGGCAACATGACTGAGGTTTGATTCTGGAAAACTGTGGCCTGGGAACATGACATCTGTTTAGATTGTGGAATAGTGTGCCCTGGGAACCTGACTGAGCCTTGGATCTGGAACTCTGTGGACTGGGATCATGACTGAGGTTTATTCTAGATCCCCGTAGCCTGGGAACATAACTGATGATTGATTCTGGAACCCTGTGGCCTGGGAACATGACATCGGTGGATTCTGGAACCCTGTGGCCTGGGAACATGAGAACGGTTTGATTCTGGAACCCTGTGGCCTGGCAACATGACTGAGGCTTGATTCTGGAACCGTGTGGCCTGGGAACTTGACTGGGGTTTGATCGCAGAAACCTGTGGACTGTCCACATGACTGAGGTTTGATGGTGGAACCCTGTGCACTGGGAACATGACTGAGGCCTGAAACTGGAACCCCGTGGTGTGGGAACATGCCATTGGTTTGATTCTGGAACCCTGTTTCCTGAGAACATGACTGAGGTTTGATGGTTGAACCCTGTGGCATGGCAACATGATTGAGGTTTGATTGTGGAACCCTCAGGCTTGGGAACATGACTGAGGCTTGATGGTGGAACCCTGTGGCCTGGAAACAGGAATGACGTTTGATGGTGGAACCCTGCGGCCTGGCAACATGACTGAGGTTTGATTCTGGAAAACTGTGGCCTGGGAACATGACATCTGTTTAGATTGTGGAATAGTGTGCCCTTGGAACCTGACTGAGCCTTGGTTCTGGAACTCTGTGGACTGGGAACATGACTGAGGTTTATTCTAGAACCCTGTAGCCTGGGAACATAACTGAGGATTGATTCTGGAAAGCTGTGGCCTGGGAACATGACATAGGTGGATTCTGGAACCCTGTGGCCTGGGAACATGAGAACGGTTTGATTCTGGAACCGTGTGGCCTGGCAACATGACTGAGGCTTGATTCTGCAACCCTGTGGCCTGGCAACATGACTGAGGTTTGATTCTGCAACCCTGTGGCCTGGGAACATGACTCAGGTTTGATTCTGGATCCCTGTGGCCTGGGAACATGACTGAGGCGTGATTCTGGAAAACTGTGGCCTGGGAAAATGACATCTGTTTAGATTGTGGAATAGTGTGCCCTGGGAACCTGACTGAGCCTTGGTTCTGGAACTCAGTAGACTGGGAACATGACTGAGGTTTATTCTAGAACCCTGTAGCCTGGGAACATAACTGAGGATTGATTCTGGAACCCTGTGGCCTGGGAACATGACATCGGTGGATTCTGCAACCCTGTGGCCTGGGAACATGAGAACGGTTTGATTCTGGAACCGTGTGGCCTGGCAACATCACTGAGGCTTGATTCTGGAACCCTGTGGCCTGGCAACATGACTGAGGCTTGATTCTGGAACAGTGTGGCCTGGGAAATTGACTGGGGTTTGATCGCAGAAACCTGTGGACTGTCCACATGACTGAGGTTTGATGGTGGAACCCTGTGCACTGGGAACATGACTGAGGTTTGATGGTTGAACCCTGTGTCATGGCAACATGATTGAGGTTTGATTGTGGAACCCTCAGGCTTGGGAACATGACTGAGGCTTGATGGTGGAACCCTGTGGCCTGGAAACAGGAATGACGTTTGATGGTGGAACCCTGCGGCCTGGCAACATGACTGAGGCTTGATTCTGGAACCGTGTGGCCTGGGAATTTGACTGGGGTTTGATCGCAGAAACCTGTGGACTGTCCACATGACTGAGGTTTGATGGTTGAACCCTGTGGCATGGCAACATGATTGAGGTTTGATTGTGGAACCCTCAGGCTTGGGAACATGACTGAGGCTTGATGGTGGAACCCTCTGGCCTGGAAACAGGAATGAGGTTTGATGGTGGAATCCTGCGGCTTGGCAACATGACTGAGGTTTGATTCTGGAAAACTGTGGCCTGGGAACATGACATCTGTTTAGATTGTGGAATAGTGTGCCCTGGGAACCTGACTGAGCCTTGGTTCTGGAACTCTGTGGACTGGGAAGATGACTGAGGTTTATTTTAGAACCCTGTAGCCTGGGAACATAACTGAGGATTGATTCTGGAAAGCTGTGGCCTGGGAACATGACATAGGTGGATTCTGGAACCCTGTGGCCTGGGAACATGAGAACGGTTTGATTCTGGAACCGTGTGGCCTGGCAACATGACTGAGGCTTGATTCTGCAACCCTGTGGCCTGGCAACATGACTGAGGTTTGATTCTGCAACCCTGTGGCCTGGGAACATGACTCAGGTTTGATTCTGGATCCCTGTGGCCTGGGAACATGACTGAGGCGTGATTCTGGAAAACTGTGGCCTGGGAAAATGACATCTGTTTAGATTGTGGAATAGTGTGCCCTGGGAACCTGACTGAGCCTTGGTTCTGGAACTCTGTAGACTGGGAACATGACTGAGGTTTATTCTAGAACCCTGTAGCCTGGGAACATAACTGAGGATTGATTCTGGAACCCTGTGGCCTGGGAACATGACATCGGTGGATTCTGCAACCCTGTGGCCTGGGAACATGACAACGGTTTGATTCTGGAACCGTGTGGCCTGGCAACATGACTGAGGCTTGATTCTGGAATCCTGTGGCCTGGCAACATGACTGAGGCTTGATTCTGGAACAGTGTGGCCTGGGAACTTGACTGGGGTTTGATCGCAGAAACCTGTGGACTGTCCACATGACTGAGGTTTGATGGTGGAACCCTGTGCACTGGGAACATGACTGAGGTTTGATGGTTGAACCCTGTGTCATGGCAACATGATTGAGGTTTGATTGTGGAACCCTCAGGCTTGGGAACATGACTGAGGCTTGATGGTGGAACACTGTGGCCTGGAAACAGGAATGACGTTTGATGGTGGAACCCTGTGGCCTGTCAACATGACTGAGGCTTGATTCTAGAACCGTGTGGCCTGGGAACTTGACTGGGGTTTGATCGCAGAAACCTGTGGACTGGCCACATGACTGAGGTTTGATGGTGGAACCCTGTGCACTGGGAACATGACTGAGGCCTGATACTGGAACCCCGTGGCGTGGGAACATGCCATTGGTTTGATTCTGGAACCCTGTTTCCTGAGAACATGACTGAGGTTTGATGGTTGAACCCTGTGGCATGGCAACATGATTGAGGTTTGATTGTGGAACCCTCAGGCTTGGGAACATGACTGAGGCTTGATGGTGGAACCCTCTGGCCTGGAAACAGGAATGAGGTTTGATGGTGGAACCCTGCGGCCTGGCAACATGACTGAGGTTTGATTCTGGAAAACTGTGGCCTGGGAACATGACATCTGTTTAGATTGTGGAATAGTGTGCCCTGGGAACCTGACTGAGCCTTGGTTCTGGAACTCTGTGGACTGGGAAAATGACTGAGGTTTATTTTAGAACCCTGTAGCCTGGGAACATAACTGAGGATTGATTCTGGAAAGCTGTGGCCTGGGAACATGACATCTGTTTAGATTGTGGAATAGTGTGCCCTGGGAAACTGACTGAGCCTTGGTTCTGGAACTCTGTGGACTGGGAAGATGACTGAGGTTTATTTTAGAACCCTGTAGCCTGGGAACATAACTGAGGATTGATTCTGGAACCCTGTGGCCTGGGAACATGACATAGGTGGATTCTGGAACCCTGTGGCCTGGGAACATGAGAACGGTTTGATTCTGGAACCGTGTGGCCTGGCAACATGACTGAGGCTTGATTCTGCAACCCTGTGGCCTGGCAACATGACTGAGGTTTGATTCTGCAACCCTGTGGCCTGGGAACATGACTCAGGTTTGATTCTGGATCCCTGTGGCCTGGGAACATGACTGAGGCGTGATTCTGGAAAACTGTGGCCTGGGAAAATGACATCTGTTTAGATTGTGGAATAGTGTGCCCTGGGAACCTGACTGAGCCTTGGTTCTGGAACTCTGTAGACTGGGAACATGACTGAGGTTTATTCTAGAACCCTGTAGCCTGGGAACATAACTGAGGATTGATTCTGGAACCCTGTGGCCTGGGAACATGACATCGGTGGATTCTGCAACCCTGTGGCCTGGGAACATGAGAACGGTTTGATTCTGGAACCGTGTGGCCTGGCAACATGACTGAGGCTTGATTCTGGAATCCTGTGGCCTGGCAACATGACTGAGGCTTGATTCTGGAACAGTGTGGCCTGGGAACTTGAATGGGGTTTGATCGCAGAAACCTGTGGACTGTCCACATGACTGAGGTTTGATGGTGGAACCCTGTGCACTGGGAACATGACTGAGGTTTGATGGTTGAACCCTGTGTCATGGCAACATGATTGAGGTTTGATTGTGGAACCCTCAGGCTTGGGAACATGACTGAGGCTTGATGGTGGAACACTGTGGCCTGGAAACAGGAATGACGTTTGATGGTGGAACCCTGTGGCCTGGCAACATGACTGAGGTTTGATTCTGGAAAACTGTGGCCTGGGAACATGACATCTGTTTAGATTGTGGAATAGTGTGCCCTGGGAACCTGACTGAGCCTTGGTTCTGGAACTCTGTGGACTGGGAACATGACTGCGGTTTATTCTAGAACCCTGTGGCCTGGGAACATAACTGAGGATTGATTCTGGAACCCTGTGGCCTGGGAACATGACTGAGGCTTGATTCTGGAACCGTGTGGCCTGGCAACATGACTGAGGCTTGATTCTGGAACCGTGTGGCCTGGGAACTTGACTGGGGTTTGATTGCAGAAACCTGTAGACTGTCCACATGACTGAGGTTTGATGGTGGAACCCTGTGCACTGGGAACATGACTGAGGCCTGATACTGGAACCCCGTGGCGTGGGAACATGCCATTGGTTTGATTCTGGAACCCTGTTTCCTGAGAACATGTCTGAGGTTTGATGGTTGAACCCTGTGGCATGGCAACATGATTGAGGTTTGATTGTAGAACCCTCAGACTTGGGAACATGACTGAGGCTTAATGGTGGAACACTGTGACCTGGAAACAGGAATGAGGTTTGATGGTGGAACCCTGTGGCCTGGCAACATGACTGAGGTTTGATTCTGGAAAACTGTGGCCTGGGAAGATGACATCTGTTTAGATTATGGAATAGTGTGCCCTGGGAACCTGACTGAGCCTTGGTTCTGGAACTCTGTGGACTGGGAACATGACTGAGGTTTATTCTAGAACCCTGTAGCCTGGGAACATAACTGAGGACTGATTCTGGAAGCTTGTGGCCTGGGAACATGACATCGGTGGATTCTGGAATCCTGTGGCCTGGGAACATGAGAACGGTTTGATTCTGGAACCCTGTGGCCTGGCAACATGACTGAGGCTTGATTCTGGAACCCTGTGGCCTGGCAACATGACTGAGGCTTGATTCTGGAACCGTGTGGCCTGGGAACTTGACTGTGGTTTGATCGCAGAAACCTGTGTACTGGCCACATGACTGAGGTTTGATGGTGGAACCCTGTGCACTGGGAACATGACTGAGGCCTGATACTGGAACCCTGTGGCGTGGGAACATGCCATTGGTTTGATTCTGGAACCCTGTTTCCTGAGAACATGTCTGAGGTTTGATGGTTGAACCCTGTGGCATGGCAACATGATTGAGGTTTGATTGTGGAACCCTCAGGCTTGGGAACATGACTGAGGCTTAATGGTGGAACACTGGGGCCTGGAAACAGGAATGAGGTTTGATGGTGGAACCCTGTGCCCTGGCAACATGACTGAGGTTTGATTCTGGAAAACTATGGCCTGGAAACATGACATCTGTTTAGATTGTGGAATTGTGTGCCCTGGGAACCTGACTGAGCCTTGGTTCTGGAACTCTGTGGACTGGGAACATGACTGAGGGTTATTCTAGAACCCTGTAGCCTGGGAACATAACTGAGGATTGATTCTGGAACCCTGTGGCCTGGGAACATGACATCAGTGGATTCTGGAACCCTGTGGCCTGGGAACATGAGAACGGTTTGATTCTGGAACCCTGTGGCCTGGCAACATGACTGAGGCTTGATTCTGGAACCCTGTGGCCTGGCAACATGACTGAGGCTTGATTCTGGAACCGTGTGGCCTGGGAACTTGACAGGGGTTTGATCGCAGAAACCTGTGGACTGGCCACATGACTGAGGTTTGATGGTGGAACCCTGTGCACTGGGAACATGACTGAGGCCTGATACTGGAACCCCGTGGCGTGGGAACATGCCATTGGTTTGATTCTGGAACCCTGTTTCCAGAGAACATGACTGAGGTTTGATGGTTGAACCCTGTGGCATGGCAACATGATTGAGGTTTGATTGTGGAACCCTCAGGCTTGGGAACATGACTGATGCTTGATGGTGGAACACTGGGGCCTGGAAACAGGAATGAGGTTTGATGGTGGAACCCTGTGGCCTGGCAACATGACTCAGGTTTGATTCTGGAAAACTGTGGCCTGGGAACATGACATCTGTTTAGATTGTGGATTAGTGTGTCCTGGGAACCTGACTGAGCCTTGGTTCTGGAACTCTGTGAATTGGGAACATGACTGAGGTTTATTCTAGAACCCTGTAGCCTGGGAACATAGCTGAGGATTTATTCTGGAACCCTGTGGCCTGGGAACATGACATCGGTGGATTCTGGAACCCTGTGGCCTGGGAACATGAGAACGGTTTGATTCTGGAACCCTGTGGCCTGGCAACATGACTGAGGCTTGATTCTGGAACCCTGTGGCCTGGCAACATGACTGAGGTTTGATTCTGGATCACTGTGGCCTGGGAACATGACTGAGGTTTGATTTTGGAAAACTGTGGCCTGGGAACATGACATCTGTTTAGATTGTGGAATAGTGTGCCCTGGGAACCTGACTGAGCCTTGGTTCTGGAACCCTGTGGACTGGCAACATGACTGAGGCTTGATTCTGGAACCCTGTGATCTGGCAATATGACTGACGCTTGATTCTGGAACCCTGTGTCCTGGCACATTGACTGAGGCTTGATACTGGAACCCTGTGGCCTGGGAAGTTGACTGGGGTTTGATCGCAGAAACCTGTGGACTGGCCACATGACTGAGGTTTGATAGTGGAACCCTGTGCACTGGGAATATGACTGAGGCCTGATACTGGAACCCCGTGGCGTGGGAACATGCCATTGGTTTGATTCTGGAACCCTGTTTCCTGAGAACATGTCTGAGGTTTGATGGTTGAACCCTGTGGCATGGCAACATGATTGAGGTTTGATTGTGGAACCCTCAGTCTTGGGAACATGACTGAGGCTTAATGGTGGAACACAGCGGCCTGGAAACAGGAATGAGGTTTGATGGTGGAACCCTGTGGCCAGGCAACATGACTGAGGTTTGATTCTGGAAAACTGTGGCCTGGGAACATGACATCTGTTTAGATTGTGGAATAGTGTGCCCTGGGAACCTGACTGAGCCTTGGTTCTGGAACTCTGTGGACTGGGAACATGACTGAGGTTTATTCTAGAACCCTGTAGCCTGGGAACATAACTGAGGATTGATTCTGGAACCCTGTGGCCTGGGAACATGACATCGGTGGATTCTGGAAACATGTGGCCTGGGAAGATGAGAACGGTTTGATTCTGTTACCCTGTGGCCTGGCAACATGACTGAGGCTTGATTCTGTAACCCTGTGGCCTGGCAACATGACTGAGGCTTGATTCTGGAACCGTGTGGCCTGGGAACTTGACTGCGGTTTGATCGCAGAAACCTGTGGACTGGCCACATGACTGAGGTTTGATGGTGGAACCCTGTGCACTGGGAACATGACTGAGGCCTGATACTGGAACCCTGTGGCGTGGGAACATGCCATTGGTTTGATTCTGGAACCCTGTTTCCTGAGAACATGACTGAGGTTTGATGGTTGAACCCTGTGGCATGGCAACATGATTGAGGTTTGATTGTGGAACCCTCAGGCTTGGGAACATGACTGATGCTTGATGGTGGAACACTGGGGCCTGGAAACAGGAATGAGGTTTGATGGTGGAACCCTGTGGCCTGGCAACATGACTCAGGTTTGATTCTGGAAAACTGTGGCCTGGGAACATGACATCTGTTTAGATTGTGGAATAGTGTGCCCTGGGAACCTGACTGAGCCTTGGTTCTGGAACTCTGTGGCCTGGGAACATGACTGAGATTTATTCTAGAACCCTGTAGCCTGGGAACATAACTGAGGATTGATTCTGGAACGCTGTGGCCTGGGAACATGACATCGGTGGATTCTGGAACCCTGTGGCTTGGGAACATGAGAACGGTTTGATTCTGGAACCCTGTGGCCTGGCAACATGACTGAGGCTTGATTCTGGAATCCTGTGGCCTGGCAATATGACTGAGGTTTGATTCTGGAAAACTGTGGCCTGGGAACAGGACATCTGTTTAGATTGTGGAATAGTGTGCCCTGGGAACCTGACTGAGACTTGATTCTGGAACTCTGTGGCCTGGGAACTTGACTGGGGTTTGATCGCAGAAACCTGTGGAGTGGCCACATGAATGAGATTTGATGGTGGAACCCTGTGCACTGGGAACATGACTGAGGCCTGATACTGGAACCCCGTGGCGTGGGAACATGCCATTGGTTTGATTCTGGAACCCTGTTTCCTGAGAACATGTCTGAGGTTTGATGGTTGAACCCTGTGGCATGGCAACATGATTGAGGTTAGATTGTGGAACCCTCAGGCTTGGGAACATGACTGAGGCTTAATTGTGGAACACTGTGGCCTGGAAACAGGAATGAGGTTTGATGGTGGAACCCTGTGGCCTGGCAACATGACTGAGGTTTGATTCTGGAAAACTGTGGCCTGGGAACATGACATCTGTTTAGATTGTGGAATAGTGTGCCCTGGGAACTTGACTGAGCCTTGGTTCTGGACCTCTGTGGACTGGGAACATGACTGAGGTTTATTCTAGAACCCTGGAGCCTGGGAACATAACTGAGGATTGATTCTGGAACCCTGTGGCCTGGGAACATGACATCGGTGGATTCTGGAACCCTGTGGCCTGGGAACATGAGAACGGTTTGATTCTGGAACGCTGTGGCCTGGCAACATGACTGAGGCTTGATTCTGGAACCCTGTGGCCTGGCAACATGACTGAGGCTTGATTCTGGAACCCTTTGGCCTGGCAACATGACTGAGGCTTGATTCTGGAACTCTGTGGCCTGGGAATTTGACTGGGGTTTGATCGCAGAAACCTGTGGACTGTCCACATGACTGAGGTTTGATGGTGGAACCCTCTGCAATGGGAACATGACTGAGGCCTGATACTGGAACCCCGTGGCGTGGGAACATGCCATTGGTTCGATTCTGGAACCTTGTTTCCTGGGCACATGAGTGAGGTTTGATGGTTGAACCCTGTGGCATGGCAACATGATTGAGGTTTGATTGTGGAACCCTCAGGCTTGGCAACATGACTGAGGCTTAATGGTGGAACACTGTGGCCTGGGAACAGGAATGAGGTTTGATGGTGGAACCCTGTGGCCTGGCAACATGACTGAGGTTTGATTCTGGAAAACTGTGGCCTGGGAACATGACATCTGTTTAGATTGTGGAATAGTGTGCCCTGGGAACCTGACTGAGCCTTGGATCTGGAACTCTGTGGACTGGGATCATGACTGAGGTTTATTCTAGATCCCCGTAGCCTGGGAACATAACTGATGATTGATTCTGGAACCCTGTGGCCTGGGAACATGACATCGGTGGATTCTGGAACCCTGTGGCCTGGGAACATGAGAACGGTTTGATTCTGGAACCCTGTGGCCTGGCAACATGACTGAGGCTTGATTCTGGAACCCTGTGGCCTGGCAACATGACTGAGGCTTGATTCTGTAACCCTGTGGCCTGGCAACATGACTGAGGCTTGATTCTGGAACCGTGTGGCCTGGCAACATGACTGAGGCGTGATTCTGGAAAACTGTGGCCTGGGAACATGACATCTGTTTAGATTGTGTAATAGTGTGCCCTGGGCACCTGACTGAGCCTTGGTTCTGGAACTCTGTGGACTGGGAACATGACTGAGTTTTATTCTAGAACCCTGTAGCCTGGGAATATAACTGAGGATTGATTTTGGAACCCTGTGGCCTGGGAAAATGACATCGGTGGATTCTGTAACCCTGTGGCCTGGGAACTTGACTGGGGTTTGATCGCAGAAACCTGTGGACTGTCCACATGACTGAGGTTTCATGGTGGAACCCTGTGCACTGGGAACATGACTGAGGCCTGATACTGGAACCCCGTGGCGTGGGAACATGCCATTGGTTTGATTCTGGAACCCTGTTTCCTGAGAACATGACTGAGGTTTGATGGTGGAACCCTGTGGCATGGCAACATGATTGAGTTTTGATTGTGGAACCCTCAGGCTTGGGAACATGACTGAGGCTTAATGGTGGAACACTGTGACCTGGAAACAGGAATGAGGTTTGATGGTGGAACCCTGTGGCCTGGCAACATGACTGAGGTTTGATTCTGGAAAACTGTGGCCTGGGAACATGACATCTGTGTAGATTGTGGAATATTGTGCCCTGGGAACCTGACTGAGCCTTGGTTCTGGAACTCTGTGGACTGGGAACATGACTGAGATTTATTCTAGAACCCTGTAGCCTGGGAACATAAATGAGGATTGATTCTGGAAGCTTGTGGCCTGGGAACATGACATCGGTGGATTCTGGAATCCTGTGGCCTGGGAACATGAGAACGGTTTGATTCTGGAACCCTGTGGCCTGGCAACATGACTGAGGCTTGATTCTGGAACCCTGTGGCCTGGCAACATGACTGAGGCTTGATTCTGGAACCGTTTGGCCTGGGAACTTGACTGTGGTTTGATCGCAGAAACCTGTGTACTGGCCACATGACTGAGGTTTGATGTTCGAACCCTGTGCACTGGGAACATGACTGAGGCCTGATACTGGAACCCTGTGGCGTGGGAACATGCCATTGGTTTGATTCTGGAACCCTGTTTCCTGAGAACATGTCTGAGGTTTGATGGTTGAACTCTGTGGCATGGCAACATGATTGAGGTTTGATTGTGGAACCCTCCGGCTTGGGAACATGACTGAGGCTTAATGGTGGAACACTGGGGCCTGGAAACAGGAATGAGGTTTGATGGTGGAACCCTGTGGCCTGGCAACATGACTGAGGTTTGATTCTGGAAAACTGTGGCCTGGGAACATGACATCTGTTTAGATTGTGGAATAGTGTGCCCTGGGAACCTGACTGAGCCTTGGTTCTGGAACTCTGTGGACTGGGAACATCACTGAGGGTTATTCTAGAACCCTGTAGCCTGGGAACATAACTGAGGATTGATTTTGGAACCCTGTGGCCTGGGAAAATGACATCGGTGGATTCTGGAACCCTGTGGCCTGGGAACATGAGAACGGTTTGATTCTGGAACCCTGTGGCCTGGCAACATGACTGAGGCTTGATTCTGCAACCCTGTGGCCTGGCAACATGACTGAGGCTTGATTCTGGAACCCTGTGGCCTGGCCACATGACTGAGGTTTAATTCTGGATCCCTTTGGACTTGGAACATGACTGAGGCGTGATTCTGGAAAACTGTGGCCTGGGAACATGTCATCTGTTTAGATTGTGGAATAGTGTGCCCTGGGAAACTGACTGAGCCTTTGTTCTGGAACTCTGTGGACTGGGAACATGACTGAGGTTTATTCTAGAACCCTGTAGCCTGGGAACATAACTGAGGATTGATTCTGGAACCCTGTGGCCTGGGAACATGACATCGGTGGATTCTGGAAACCTGTGGCCTGGGAACATGAGAACGGTTTGATTATGTTACCCTGTGGCCTGGCAACATGACTGAGGCTTGATTCTGGAAACCTGTGGCCTGGCAACATGACTGAGGTTTGATGGTTGAACCCTGTGGCATGGCAACATGATTGAGGTTTGATTGTAGAACCCTCAGGCTTGGGAACATGACTGAGGCTTAATGGCGGAACACTGTGGCCTGGAAACAAGAATGAGGTTTGATGGTGGAACCCTGTGGCCTGGCAATGTGACTGAGGTTTGATTCTGGAAAACTGTGGCCTGGGAACATGACATCTGTTTAGATTGTGGATTAGTGTGTCCTGGGAACCTGACTGAGCCTTGGTTCTGGAACTCTGTGAATTGGGAACATGACTGAGGTTTATTCTAGAACCCTGTAGCCTGGGAACATAGCTGAGGATTTATTCTGGAACCCTGTGGCCTGGGAACATGACATCGGTGGATTCTGGAACCCTGTGGCCTGGGAACATGAGAACGGTTTGATTCTGGAACCCTGTGGCCTGGCAACATGACTGAGGCTTGATTCTGGAACCCTGTGGCCTGGCAACATGACTGAGGTTTGATTCTGGATCACTGTGGCCTGGGAACATGACTGAGGTTTGATTTTGGAAAACTGTGGCCTGGGAACATGACATCTGTTTAGATTGTGGAATAGTGTGCCCTGGGAACCTGACTGAGCCTTGGTTCTGGAACCCTGTGGACTGGCAACATGACTGAGGCTTGATTCTGGAACCCTGTGATCTGGCAATATGACTGACGCTTGATTCTGGAACCCTGTGTCCTGGCACATTGACTGAGGCTACCCTGTGGCCTGGGAAGTTGACTGGGGTTTGATCGCAGAAAACCTGTGGACTGGCCACATGACTGAGGTTTGATAGTGGAACCCCTGTGCACTGGGAATATGACTGAGGCCTGATACTGTAACCCCGTGGCGTGGGGAACATGCCATTGGTTTGATTCTGGAACCCTGTTTCCTGAGAACATGTCTGAGGTTTGATGGTTGAACCCTGTGGCATGGCAACATGATTGAGGTTTGATTGTGGAACCCTCAGTCTTGGGAACATGACTGAGGCTTAATGGTGGAACACTGCGGCCTGGAAACAGGAATGAGGTTTGATGGTGGAACCCTGTGGGCCAGGCAACATGACTGAGGTTTGATTCTGGAAAACTGTGGCCTGGGGAACATGACATCTGTTTAGATTGTGGAATAGTGTGCCCTGGGAACCTGACTGAGCCTTGGTTCTGGAACTCTGTGGACTGGGAACATGACTGAGGTTTATTCTAGAACCCTGTAGCCTGGGAACATAACTGAGGATTGATTCTGGAACCCTGTGGCCTGGGAACATGACATCGGTGGATTCTGGAAACATGTGGCCTGGGAAGATGAGAACGGTTTGATTCTGTTACCCTGTGGCCTGGCAACATGACTGAGGCTTGATTCTGTAACCCTGTGGCCCTGGCAACATGACTGAGGCTTGATTCTGGAACCGTGTGGCCTGGGAACTTGACTGCGGTTTGATCGCAGAGAACCTGTGGACTGGCCACATGACTGAGGTTTGATGGTGGAACCCTGTGCACTGGGAACATGACTGAGGCCTGATACTGGAACCCTGTGGCGTGGGAACATGCCATTGGTTTGATTCTGGAACCCCTGTTTCCTGAGAACATGACTGAGGTTTGATGGTTGAACCCTGTGGCATGGCAACATGATTGAGGTTTGATTGTGGAACCCTCAGGCTTGGGAACATGACTGATGCTTGATGGTGGAACACTGGGGGCCTGGAAACAGGAATGAGGTTTGATGGTGGAACCCTGTGGCCTGGCAACATGACTCAGGTTTGATTCTGGAAAAACTGTGGCCTGGGAACATGACATCTGTTTAGATTGTGGAATAGTGTGCCCTGGGAACCTGACTGAGCCTTGGTTCTGGAACTCTGTGGCCTGGGAACATGACTGAGATTTATTCTAGAACCCTGTAGCCTGGGAACATAACTGAGGATTGATTCTGGAACGCTGTGGCCTGGGAACATGACATCGGTGGATTCTGGAACCCTGTGGCTTGGGAACATGAGAACGGTTTGATTCTGGAACCCTGTGGCCTGGCAACATGACTGAGGCTTGATTCTGGAATCCTGTGGCCTGGCAATATGACTGAGGTTTGATTCTGGAAAACTGTGGCCTGGGAACAGGACATCTGTTTAGATTGTGGAATAGTGTGCCCTGGGAACCTGACTGAGACTTGATTCTGGAACTCTGTGGCCTGGGAACTTGACTGGGGTTTGATCGCAGAAACCTGTGGAGTGGCCACATGACTGAGATTTGATGGTGGAACCCTGTGCACTGGGAACATGACTGAGGCCTGATACTGGAACCCCGTGGCGTGGGAACATGCCATTGGTTTGATTCTGGAACCCTGTTTCCTGAGAACATGTCTGAGGTTTGATGGTTGAACCCTGTGGCATGGCAACATGATTGAGGTTAGATTGTGGAACCCTCAGGCTTGGGAACATGACTGAGGCTTAATTGTGGAACACTGTGGCCTGGAAACAGGAATGAGGTTTGATGGTGGAACCCTGTGGCCTGGCAACATGACTGAGGTTTGATTCTGGAAAACTGTGGCCTGGGAACATGACATCTGTTTAGATTGTGGAATAGTGTGCCCTGGGAACTTGACTGAGCCTTGGTTCTGGACCTCTGTGGACTGGGAACATGACTGAGGTTTATTCTAGAACCCTGGAGCCTGGGAACATAACTGAGGATTGATTCTGGAACCCTGTGGCCTGGGAACATGACATCGGTGGATTCTGGAACCCTGTGGCCTGGGAACATGAGAACGGTTTGATTCTGGAACGCTGTGGCCTGGCAACATGACTGAGGCTTGATTCTGGAACCCTGTGGCCTGGCAACATGACTGAGGCTTGATTCTGGAACCCTTTGGCCTGGCAACATGACTGAGGCTTGATTCTGGAACTCTGTGGCCTGGGAATTTGACTGGGGTTTGATCGCAGAAACCTGTGGACTGTCCACATGACTGAGGTTTGATGGTGGAACCCTCTGCAATGGGAACATGACTGAGGCCTGATACTGGAACCCCGTGGCGTGGGAACATGCCATTGGTTCGATTCTGGAACCTTGTTTCCTGGGCACATGAGTGAGGTTTGATGGTTGAACCCTGTGGCATGGCAACATGATTGAGGTTTGATTGTGGAACCCTCAGGCTTGGCAACATGACTGAGGCTTAATGGTGGAACACTGTGGCCTGGGAACAGGAATGAGGTTTGATGGTGGAACCCTGTGGCCTGGCAACATGACTGAGGTTTGATTCTGGAAAACTGTGGCCTGGGAACATGACATCTGTTTAGATTGTGGAATAGTGTGCCCTGGGAACCTGACTGAGCCTTGGATCTGGAACTCTGTGGACTGGGATCATGACTGAGGTTTATTCTAGATCCCTGTAGCCTGGGAACATAACTGATGATTGATTCTGGAACCCTGTGGCCTGGGAACATGACATCGGTGGATTCTGGAACCCTGTGGCCTGGGAACATGAGAACGGTTTGATTCTGGAACCCTGTGGCCTGGCAACATGACTGAGGCTTGATTCTGGAACCCTGTGGCCTGGCAACATGACTGAGGCTTGATTCTGTAACCCTGTGGCCTGGCAACATGACTGAGGCTTGATTCTGGAACCGTGTGGCCTGGCAACATGACTGAGGCGTGATTCTGGAAAACTGTGGCCTGGGAACATGACATCTGTTTAGATTGTGTAATAGTGTGCCCTGGGCACCTGACTGAGCCTTGGTTCTGGAACTCTGTGGACTGGGAACATGACTGAGTTTTATTCTAGAACCCTGTAGCCTGGGAATATAACTGAGGATTGATTTTGGAACCGTGTGGCCTGGGAAAATGACATCGGTGGATTCTGGAACCCTGTGGCCTGGGAACTTGACTGGGGTTTGATCGCAGAAACCTGTGGACTGTCCACATGACTGAGGTTTCATGGTGGAACCCTGTGCACTGGGAACATGACTGAGGCCTGATACTGGAACCCCGTGGCGTGGGAACATGCCATTGGTTTGATTCTGGAACCCTGTTTCCTGAGAACATGACTGAGGTTTGATGGTGGAACCCTGTGGCATGGCAACATGATTGAGTTTTGATTGTGGAACCCTCAGGCTTGGGAACATGACTGAGGCTTAATGGTGGAACACTGTGACCTGGAAACAGGAATGAGGTTTGATGGTGGAACCCTGTGGCCTGGCAACATGACTGAGGTTTGATTCTGGAAAACTGTGGCCTGGGAACATGACATCTGTGTAGATTGTGGAATATTGTGCCCTGGGAACCTGACTGAGCCTTGGTTCTGGAACTCTGTGGACTGGGAACATGACTGAGGTTTATTCTAGAACCCTGTAGCCTGGGAACATAAATGAGGATTGATTCTGGAAGCTTGTGGCCTGGGAACATGACATCGGTGGATTCTGGAATCCTGTGGCCTGGGAACATGAGAACGGTTTGATTCTGGAACCCTGTGGCCTGGCAACATGACTGAGGCTTGATTCTGGAACCCTGTGGCCTGGCAACATGACTGAGGCTTGATTCTGGAACCGTTTGGCCTGGGAACTTGACTGTGGTTTGATCGCAGAAACCTGTGTACTGGCCACATGACTGAGGTTTGATGTTCGAACCCTGTGCACTGGGAACATGACTGAGGCCTGATACTGGAACCCTGTGGCGTGGGAACATGCCATTGGTTTGATTCTGGAACCCTGTTTCCTGAGAACATGTCTGAGGTTTGATGGTTGAACCCTGTGGCATGGCAACATGATTGAGGTTTGATTGTGGAACCCTCCGGCTGGGGAACATGACTGAGGCTTAATGGTGGAACACTGGGGCCTGGAAACAGGAATGAGGTTTGATGGTGGAACCCTGTGGCCTGGCAACATGACTGAGGTTTGATTCTGGAAAACTGTGGCCTGGGAACATGACATCTGTTTAGATTGTGGAATAGTGTGCCCTGGGAACCTGACTGAGCCTTGGTTCTGGAACTCTGTGGACTGGGAACATCACTGAGGGTTATTCTAGAACCCTGTAGCCTGGGAACATAACTGAGGATTGATTTTGGAACCCTGTGGCCTGGGAACATGACATCGGTGGATTCTGGAACCCTGTGGCCTGGGAACATGAGAACGGTTTGATTCTGGAACCCTGTGGCCTGGCAACATGACTGAGGCTTGATTCTGGAACCCTGTGGCCTGGCAACATGACTGAGGCTTGATTCTGGAACCGTGTGGCCTGGGAACTTGACTGGGGTTTGATCGCAGAAACCTGTGGACTGGCCACATGACTGAGGTTTGATGGTGGAACCCTGTGCACTGGGAACATGACTGAGGCCTGATACTGGAACCCTGTGGCATGGGAACATGCCATTGGTTTGATTCTGGAACCCTGTTTCCTGAGAACATGACTGAGGTTTGATGGTTGAACCCTGTGGCATGGCAACATGATTGAGGTTTGATTGTGGAACCGTCAGGCTTGGGAACATGACTGATGCTTGATGGTGGAACACTGGGGCCTGGAAACAGGAATGAGGTTTGATGGTGGAACCCTGTGGCCTGGCAACATGACTCAGGTTTGATTCTGGAAAACTGTGGCCTGGGAACATGACATCTGTGTAGATTGTGGAATATTGTGCCCTGGGAACCTGACTGAGCCTTGGTTCTGGAACTCTGTGGCCTGGGAACATGACTGAGATTTATTCTAGAACCCTGTAGCCTGGGAACATAACTGAGGATTGATTCTGGAACGCTGTGGCCTGGGAACATGACATCGGTGGATTCTGGAACCCTGTGGCCTGGGAACATGAGAACGGTTTGATTCTGGAACCCTGTGGCCTGGCAACATGACTGAGGCTTGATTCTGGAATCCTGTGGCCTGGCAATATGACTGAGGTTTGATTCTGGAAAACTGTGGCCTGGGAACAGGACATATGTTTAGATTGTGGAATAGTGTGCCCTGGGAACTTGACTGAGCCTTGGTTCTGGACCTCTGTGGACTGGGAACATGACTGAGGTTTATTCTAGAACCCTGGAGCCTGGGAACATAACTGAGGATTGATTCTGGAACCCTGTGGCCTGGGAACATGACATCGGTGGATTCTGGAACCCTGTGGCCTGTGAACATGAGAACGGTTTGATTCTGGAACCCTGTGGCCTGGCAACATGACTGAGGCTTGATTCTGGAACCCTGTGGCCTGGCAACATGACTGAGGCTTGATTCTGGAACCCTTTGGCTTGGCAACATGACTGAGGCTTGATTCTGGAACTCTGTGGCCTGGGAATTTGACTGGGGTTTGATCGCAGAAACCTGTGGAATGTCCACATGACTGAGGTTTGATGGTGGAACCCTCTGCACTGGGAACATGACTGAGGCCTGATACTGGAACCCCGTGGCGTGGGAACATGCCATTGGTTCGATTCTGGAACCCTGTTTCCTGGACACATGAGTGAGGTTTGATGGTTGAACCCTGTGGCATGGCAACATGATTGAGGTTTGATTGTGGAACCCTCAGGCTTGGCAACATGACTGAGGCTTAATGGTGGAACACTGTGTCCTGGGAACAGGAATGAGGTTTGATGGTGGAACCCTGTGGCCTGGCAACATGACTGAGGTTTGATTCTGGAAAACTGTGGCCTGGGAACATGACATCTGTTTAGATTATGGAATAGTGTGCCCTGGGAACCTGACTGAGCCTTGGTTCTGGAACTCTGTGGAATGGGAACATGACTGAGGTTTATTCTAGAACCCTGTAGCCTGGGAACATAACTGAGGATTGATTCTGGAACCCTGTGGCCTGGGAACATGACATCGGTGGATTCTGGAACCCTGTGGCCTGGGAACATGAGAACGGTTTGATTCTGGAACCCTGTGGCCTGGCAACATGACTGAGGCTTGATTCTGGAACCCTGTGGCCTGGCAACATGACTGAGGCTTGATTCTGGAACCGTGTGGCCTGGGAACTTGACTGGGGTTTGATCGCAGAAACCTGTGGACTGGCCACATGACTGAGGTTTGATGGTGGAACCCTGTGCACTGGGAACATGACTGAGGCCTGATACTGGAACCCTGTGGCATGGGAACATGCCATTGGTTTGATTCTGGAACCCTGTTTCCTGAGAACATGACTGAGGTTTGATGGTTGAACCCTGTGGCATGGCAACATGATTGAGGTTTGATTGTGGAACCGTCAGGCTTGGGAACATGACTGATGCTTGATGGTGGAACACTGGGGCCTGGAAACAGGAATGAGGTTTGATGGTGGAACCCTGTGGCCTGGCAACATGACTCAGGTTTGATTCTGGAAAACTGTGGCCTGGGAACATGACATCTGTGTAGATTGTGGAATATTGTGCCCTGGGAACCTGACTGAGCCTTGGTTCTGGAACTCTGTGGCCTGGGAACATGACTGAGATTTATTCTAGAACCCTGTAGCCTGGGAACATAACTGAGGATTGATTCTGGAACGCTGTGGCCTGGGAACATGACATCGGTGGATTCTGGAACCCTGTGGCCTGGGAACATGAGAACGGTTTGATTCTGGAACCCTGTGGCCTGGCAACATGACTGAGGCTTGATTCTGGAATCCTGTGGCCTGGCAATATGACTGAGGTTTGATTCTGGAAAACTGTGGCCTGGGAACAGGACATATGTTTAGATTGTGGAATAGTGTGCCCTGGGAACTTGACTGAGCCTTGGTTCTGGACCTCTGTGGACTGGGAACATGACTGAGGTTTATTCTAGAACCCTGGAGCCTGGGAACATAACTGAGGATTGATTCTGGAACCCTGTGGCCTGGGAACATGACATCGGTGGATTCTGGAACCCTGTGGCCTGGGAACATGAGAACGGTTTGATTCTGGAACCCTGTGGCCTGGCAACATGACTGAGGCTTGATTCTGGAACCCTGTGGCCTGGCAACATGACTGAGGCTTGATTCTGGAACCCTTTGGCTTGGCAACAAGACTGAGGCTTGATTCTGGAACTCTGTGGCCTGGGAATTTGACTGGGGTTTGATCGCAGAAACCTGTGGAATGTCCACATGACTGAGGTTTGATGGTGGAACCCTCTGCACTGGGAACATGACTGAGGCCTGATACTGGAACCCCGTGGCGTGGGAACATGCCATTGGTTCGATTCTGGAACCCTGTTTCCTGGACACATGAGTGAGGTTTGATGGTTGAACCCTGTGGCATGGCAACATGATTGAGGTTTGATTGTGGAACCCTCAGGCTTGGCCACATGACTGAGGCTTAATGGTGGAACACTGTGGCCTGGGAACAGGAATGAGGTTTGATGGTGGAACCCTGTGGCCTGGCAACATGACTGAGGTTTGATTCTGGAAAACTGTGGCCTGGGAACATGACATCTGTTTAGATTATGGAATAGTGTGCCCTGGGAACCTGACTGAGCCTTGGTTCTGGAACTCTGTGGAATGGGAACATGACTGAGGTTTATTCTAGAACCCTGTAGCCTGGGAACATACCTGAGGATTGATTCTGGAACCTGTGGCCTGGGAACATGACATCGGTGGATTCTGGAAACCTGTGGCCTGGGAAGATGAGAACGGTTTGATTCTGCAACCCTGTGGCCTGGCAACATGACTGAGGCTTGATTCTGGAACCCTGTGGCCTGGCAATATGACTGAGGCTTGATTCTGGAACCCTGTGGCCTGGCCACATGACTGAGGTTTAATTCTGGATCCCTTTGGACTTGGAACATGACTGAGGCGTGATTCTGGAAAACTGTGGCCTGGGAACATGACATCTGTTTAGATTGTGGAATAGTGTGCCCTGGGAACCTGACTGAGCCTTGGTTCTGGAACTCTGTGGAATGGGAACATGACTGAGGTTTATTCTAGAACCCTGTAGCCTGGGAACATAACTGAGGATTGATTCTGGAACCCTGTGGCCTGGGAACATGACATCGGTGGATTCTGGAACCCTGTGGCCTGGGAACATGAGAACGGTTTGATTATGTTACCCTGTGGCCTGGCAACATGACTGAGGCTTGATTCTGGAACCCTGTGGCCTGGCAACATGACTGAGGTTTGATGGTTGAACCCTGTGGCATGGCAACATGATTGAGGTTTGATTGTAGAACCCTCAGGCTTGGGAACATGACTGAGGCTTAATGGTGGAACACTGTGGCCTGGAAACAGGAATGAGGTTTGATGGTGGAACCCTATGGCCTGGCAATATGACTGAGGTTTGATTCTGGAAAACTGTGGCCTGGGAACATGACATCTGTTTAGATTGTGGAATAGTGTGCCCTGGGAACCTGACTGAGCCTTGGTTCTGGAACTCTGTGAATTGGGAACATGACTGAGGTTTATTCTAGAACCCTGTAGCCTGGGAACATAGCTGAGGATTTATTCTGGAACCCTGTGGCCTGGGAACATGAGATCGGTGGATTCTGGAACCCTGTGGCCTGGGAACATGAGAACGGTTTGATTCTGGAACCCTGTGGCCTGGCAACATGACTGAGGCTTGATTCTGGAACCCTGTGGCCTGGCAACATGACTGAGGCTTGATTCTGGAACCGTGTGGCCTGGGAACTTGACTGTGGTTTGATCGCAGAAACCTGTGTACTGGCCACATGACTGAGGTTTGATGTTCGAACCCTGTGCACTGGGAACATGACTGAGGCCTGATACTGGAACCCTGTGGCGTGGGAACATGCCATTGGTTTGATTCTGGAACCCTGTTTCCTGAGAACATGTCTGAGGTTTGATGGTTGAACCCTGTGGCATGGCAACATGATTGAGGTTTGATTGTGGAACCCTCCGGCTTGGGCACATGACTGAGGCTTAATGGTGGAACACTGGGGCCTGGAAACAGGAATGAGGTTTGATGGTGGAACCCTGTGGCCTGGCAACATGACTGAGGTTTGATTCTGGAAAACTGTGGCCTGGGAACATGACATCTGTGTAGATTGTGGAATAGTGTGCCCTGGGAACCTGACTGAGCCTTGGTTCTGGAACTCTGTGGCCTGGGAACATCACTGAGGGTTATTCTAGAACCCTGGAGCCTGGGAACATAACTGAGGATTGATTCTGGAACGCTGTGGCCTGGGAACATGACATCGGTGGATTCTGGAACCCTGTGGCCTGGGAACATCAGAACGGTTTGATTCTGGAACCCTGTGGCCTGGCAACATGACTGAGGCTTGATTCTGGAATCCTGTGGCCTGGCAATATGACTGAGGTTTGATTCTGGAAAACTGTGGCCTGGGAACAGGACATATGTTTAGATTGTGGAATAGTGTGCCCTGGGAACTTGACTGAGCCTTGGTTCTGGACCTCTGTGGACTGGGAACATGACTGAGGTTTATTCTAGAACCCTGGAGCCTGGGAACATAACTGAGGATTGATTCTGGAACCCTGTGGCCTGGGAACATGACATCGGTGGATTCTGGAACCCTGTGGCCTGGGAACATGAGAACGGTTTGATTCTGGAACCCTGTGGCCTGGCAACATGACTGAGGCTTGATTCTGGAACCCTGTGGCCTGGCAACATGACTGAGGCTTGATTCTGGAACCCTTTGGCTTGGCAACATGACTGAGGCTTGATTCTGGAACTCTGTGGCCTGGGAATTTGACTGGGGTTTGATCGCAGAAACCTGTGGAATGTCCACATGACTGAGGTTTGATGGTGGAACCCTCTGCACTGGGAACATGACTGAGGCCTGATACTGGAACCCCGTGGCGTGGGAACATGCCATTGGTTCGATTCTGGAACCCTGTTTCCTGGACACATGAGTGAGGTTTGATGGTTGAACCCTGTGGCATGGCAACATGATTGAGGTTTGATTGTGGAACCCTCAGGCTTGGCAACATGACTGAGGCTTAATGGTGGAACACTGTGTCCTGGGAACAGGAATGAGGTTTGATGGTGGAACCCTGTGGCCTGGCAACATGACTGAGGTTTGATTCTGGAAAACTGTGGCCTGGGAACATGACATCTGTTTAGATTATGGAATAGTGTGCCCTGGGAACCTGACTGAGCCTTGGTTCTGGAACTCTGTGGAATGGGAACATGACTGAGGTTTATTCTAGAACCCTGTAGCCTGGGAACATAACTGAGGATTGATTCTGGAACCCTGTGGCCTGGGAACATGACATCGGTGGATTCTGGAACCCTGTGGCCTGGGAACATGAGAACGGTTTGATTCTGGAACCCTGTGGCCTGGCAACATGACTGAGGCTTGATTCTGGAACCCTGTGGCCTGGCAACATGACTGAGGCTTGATTCTGGAACCGTGTGGCCTGGGAACTTGACTGGGGTTTGATCGCAGAAACCTGTGGTCTGGCCACATGACTGAGGTTTGATGGTGGAACCCTGTGCACTGGGAACATGACTGAGGCCTGATACTGGAACCCTGTGGCATGGGAACATGCCATTGGTTTGATTCTGGAACCCTGTTTCCTGAGAACATGACTGAGGTTTGATGGTTGAACCCTGTGGCATGGCAACATGATTGAGGTTTGATTGTGGAACCGTCAGGCTTGGGAACATGACTGATGCTTGATGGTGGAACACTGGGGCCTGGAAACAGGAATGAGGTTTGATGGTGGAACCCTGTGGCCTGGCAACATGACTCAGGTTTGATTCTGGAAAACTGTGGCCTGGGAACATGACATCTGTGTAGATTGTGGAATATTGTGCCCTGGGAACCTGACTGAGCCTTGGTTCTGGAACTCTGTGGCCTGGGAACATGACTGAGATTTATTCTAGAACCCTGTAGCCTGGGAACATAACTGAGGATTGATTCTGGAACGCTGTGGCCTGGGAACATGACATCGGTGGATTCTGGAACCCTGTGGCCTGGGAACATGAGAACGGTTTGATTCTGGAACCCTGTGGCCTGGCAACATGACTGAGGCTTGATTCTGGAATCCTGTGGCCTGGCAATATGACTGAGGTTTGATTCTGGAAAACTGTGGCCTGGGAACAGGACATATGTTTAGATTGTGGAATAGTGTGCCCTGGGAACTTGACTGAGCCTTGGTTCTGGACCTCTGTGGACTGGGAACATGACTGAGGTTTATTCTAGAACCCTGGAGCCTGGGAACATAACTGAGGATTGATTCTGGAACCCTGTGGCCTGGGAACATGACATCGGTGGATTCTGGAACCCTGTGGCCTGGGAACATGAGAACGGTTTGATTCTGGAACCCTGTGGCCTGGCAACATGACTGAGGCTTGATTCTGGAACCCTGTGGCCTGGCAACATGACTGAGGCTTGATTCTGGAACCCTTTGGCTTGGCAACAAGACTGAGGCTTGATTCTGGAACTCTGTGGCCTGGGAATTTGACTGGGGTTTGATCGCAGAAACCTGTGGAATGTCCACATGACTGAGGTTTGATGGTGGAACCCTCTGCACTGGGAACATGACTGAGGCCTGATACTGGAACCCCGTGGCGTGGGAACATGCCATTGGTTCGATTCTGGAACCCTGTTTCCTGGACACATGAGTGAGGTTTGATGGTTGAACCCTGTGGCATGGCAACATGATTGAGGTTTGATTGTGGAACCCTCAGGCTTGGCCACATGACTGAGGCTTAATGGTGGAACACTGTGGCCTGGGAACAGGAATGAGGTTTGATGGTGGAACCCTGTGGCCTGGCAACATGACTGAGGTTTGATTCTGGAAAACTGTGGCCTGGGAACATGACATCTGTTTAGATTATGGAATAGTGTGCCCTGGGAACCTGACTGAGCCTTGGTTCTGGAACTCTGTGGAATGGGAACATGACTGAGGTTTATTCTAGAACCCTGTAGCCTGGGAACATACCTGAGGATTGATTCTGGAACCTGTGGCCTGGGAACATGACATCGGTGGATTCTGGAAACCTGTGGCCTGGGAAGATGAGAACGGTTTGATTCTGCAACCCTGTGGCCTGGCAACATGACTGAGGCTTGATTCTGGAACCCTGTGGCCTGGCAATATGACTGAGGCTTGATTCTGGAACCCTGTGGCCTGGCCACATGACTGAGGTTTAATTCTGGATCCCTTTGGACTTGGAACATGACTGAGGCGTGATTCTGGAAAACTGTGGCCTGGGAACATGACATCTGTTTAGATTGTGGAATAGTGTGCCCTGGGAACCTGACTGAGCCTTGGTTCTGGAACTCTGTGGAATGGGAACATGACTGAGGTTTATTCTAGAACCCTGTAGCCTGGGAACATAACTGAGGATTGATTCTGGAACCCTGTGGCCTGGGAACATGACATCGGTGGATTCTGGAACCCTGTGGCCTGGGAACATGAGAACGGTTTGATTATGTTACCCTGTGGCCTGGCAACATGACTGAGGCTTGATTCTGGAACCCTGTGGCCTGGCAACATGACTGAGGTTTGATGGTTGAACCCTGTGGCATGGCAACATGATTGAGGTTTGATTGTAGAACCCTCAGGCTTGGGAACATGACTGAGGCTTAATGGTGGAACACTGTGGCCTGGAAACAGGAATGAGGTTTGATGGTGGAACCCTATGGCCTGGCAATATGACTGAGGTTTGATTCTGGAAAACTGTGGCCTGGGAACATGACATCTGTTTAGATTGTGGATTACTGTGTCCTGGGAACCTGACTGAGCCTTGGTTCTGGAACTCTGTGAATTGGGAACATGACTGAGGTTTATTCTAGAACCCTGTAGCCTGGGAACATAGCTGAGGATTTATTCTGGAACCCTGTGGCCTGGGAACATGAGATCGGTGGATTCTGGAACCCTGTGGCCTGGGAACATGAGAACGGTTTGATTCTGGAACCCTGTGGCCTGGCAACATGACTGAGGCTTGATTCTGGAACCCTGTGGCCTGGCAACATGACTGAGGCTTGATTCTGGAACCGTGTGGCCTGGGAACTTGACTGTGGTTTGATCGCAGAAACCTGTGTACTGGCCACATGACTGAGGTTTGATGTTCGAACCCTGTGCACTGGGAACATGACTGAGGCCTGATACTGGAACCCTGTGGCGTGGGAACATGCCATTGGTTTGATTCTGGAACCCTGTTTCCTGAGAACATGTCTGAGGTTTGATGGTTGAACCCTGTGGCATGGCAACATGATTGAGGTTTGATTGTGGAACCCTCCGGCTTGGGCACATGACTGAGGCTTAATGGTGGAACACTGGGGCCTGGAAACAGGAATGAGGTTTGATGGTGGAACCCTGTGGCCTGGCAACATGACTGAGGTTTGATTCTGGAAAACTGTGGCCTGGGAACATGACATCTGTGTAGATTGTGGAATAGTGTGCCCTGGGAACCTGACTGAGCCTTGGTTCTGGAACTCTGTGGCCTGGGAACATGACTGAGATTTATTCTAGAACCCTGTAGCCTGGGAACATAACTGAGGATTGATTCTGGAACGCTGTGGCCTGGGAACATGACATCGGTGGATTCTGGAACCCTGTGGCCTGGGAACATCAGAACGGTTTGATTCTGGAACCCTGTGGCCTGGCAACATGACTGAGGCTTGATTCTGGAATCCTGTGGCCTGGCAATATGACTGAGGTTTGATTCTGGAAAACTGTGGCCTGGGAACAGGACATATGTTTAGATTGTGGAATAGTGTGCCCTGGGAACTTGACTGAGCCTTGGTTCTGGACCTCTGTGGACTGGGAACATGACTGAGGTTTATTCTAGAACCCTGGAGCCTGGGAACATAACTGAGGATTGATTCTGGAACCCTGTGGCCTGGGAACATGACATCGGTGGATTCTGGAACCCTGTGGCCTGGGAACATGAGAACGGTTTGATTCTGGAACCCTGTGGCCTGGCAACATGACTGAGGCTTGATTCTGGAACCCTGTGGCCTGGCAACATGACTGAGGCTTGATTCTGGAACCCTTTGGCTTGGCAACATGACTGAGGCTTGATTCTGGAACTCTGTGGCCTGGGAATTTGACTGGGGTTTGATCGCAGAAACCTGTGGAATGTCCACATGACTGAGGTTTGATGGTGGAACCCTCTGCACTGGGAACATGACTGAGGCCTGATACTGGAACCCCGTGGCGTGGGAACATGCCATTGGTTCGATTCTGGAACCCTGTTTCCTGGACACATGAGTGAGGTTTGATGGTTGAACCCTGTGGCATGGCAACATGATTGAGGTTTGATTGTGGAACCCTCAGGCTTGGCAACATGACTGAGGCTTAATGGTGGAACACTGTGTCCTGGGAACAGGAATGAGGTTTGATGGTGGAACCCTGTGGCCTGGCAACATGACTGAGGTTTGATTCTGGAAAACTGTGGCCTGGGAACATGACATCTGTTTAGATTATGGAATAGTGTGCCCTGGGAACCTGACTGAGCCTTGGTTCTGGAACTCTGTGGAATGGGAACATGACTGAGGTTTATTCTAGAACCCTGTAGCCTGGGAACATAACTGAGGATTGATTCTGGAACCCTGTGGCCTGGGAACATGAGATCGGTGGATTCTGGAACCCTGTGGCCTGGGAACATGAGAACGGTTTGATTCTGGAACCCTGTGGCCTGGCAACATGACTGAGGCTTGATTCTGGAACCCTGTGGCCTGGCAACATGACTGAGGCTTGATTCTGGAACCGTGTGGCCTGGGAACTTGACTGGGGTTTGATCGCAGAAACCTGTGGACTGGCCACATGACTGAGGTTTGATGGTGGAACCCTGTGCACTGGGAACATGACTGAGGCCTGATACTGGAACCCTGTGGCATGGGAACATGCCATTGGTTTGATTCTGGAACCCTGTTTCCTGAGAACATGACTGAGGTTTGATGGTTGAACCCTGTGGCATGGCAACATGATTGAGGTTTGATTGTGGAACCGTCAGGCTTGGGAACATGACTGATGCTTGATGGTGGAACACTGGGGCCTGGAAACAGGAATGAGGTTTGATGGTGGAACCCTGTGGCCTGGCAACATGACTCAGGTTTGATTCTGGAAAACTGTGGCCTGGGAACATGACATCTGTGTAGATTGTGGAATATTGTGCCCTGGGAACCTGACTGAGCCTTGGTTCTGGAACTCTGTGGCCTGGGAACATGACTGAGATTTATTCTAGAACCCTGTAGCCTGGGAACATAACTGAGGATTGATTCTGGAACGCTGTGGCCTGGGAACATGACATCGGTGGATTCTGGAACCCTGTGGCCTGGGAACATGAGAACGGTTTGATTCTGGAACCCTGTGGCCTGGCAACATGACTGAGGCTTGATTCTGGAATCCTGTGGCCTGGCAATATGACTGAGGTTTGATTCTGGAAAACTGTGGCCTGGGAACAGGACATATGTTTAGATTGTGGAATAGTGTGCCCTGGGAACTTGACTGAGCCTTGGTTCTGGACCTCTGTGGACTGGGAACATGACTGAGGTTTATTCTAGAACCCTGGAGCCTGGGAACATAACTGAGGATTGATTCTGGAACCCTGTGGCCTGGGAACATGACATCGGTGGATTCTGGAACCCTGTGGCCTGGGAACATGAGAACGGTTTGATTCTGGAACCCTGTGGCCTGGCAACATGACTGAGGCTTGATTCTGGAACCCTGTGGCCTGGCAACATGACTGAGGCTTGATTCTGGAACCCTTTGGCTTGGCAACAAGACTGAGGCTTGATTCTGGAACTCTGTGGCCTGGGAATTTGACTGGGGTTTGATCGCAGAAACCTGTGGAATGTCCACATGACTGAGGTTTGATGGTGGAACCCTCTGCACTGGGAACATGACTGAGGCCTGATACTGGAACCCCGTGGCGTGGGAACATGCCATTAGTTCGATTCTGGAACCCTGTTTCCTGGACACATGAGTGAGGTTTGATGGTTGAACCCTGTGGCATGGCAACATGATTGAGGTTTGATTGTGGAACCCTCAGGCTTGGCCACATGACTGAGGCTTAATGGTGGAACACTGTGGCCTGGGAACAGGAATGAGGTTTGATGGTGGAACCCTGTGGCCTGGCAACATGACTGAGGTTTGATTCTGGAAAACTGTGGCCTGGGAACATGACATCTGTTTAGATAATGGAATAGTGTGCCCTGGGAACCTGACTGAGCCTTGGTTCTGGAACTCTGTGGAATGGGAACATGACTGAGGTTTATTCTAGAACCCTGTAGCCTGGGAACATACCTGAGGATTGATTCTGGAACCTGTGGCCTGGGAACATGACATCGGTGGATTCTGGAAACCTGTGGCCTGGGAAGATGAGAACGGTTTGATTCTGCAACCCTGTGGCCTGGCAACATGACTGAGGCTTGATTCTGGAACCCTGTGGCCTGGCAATATGACTGAGGCTTGATTCTGGAACCCTGTGGCCTGGCCACATGACTGAGGTTTAATTCTGGATCCCTTTGGACTTGGAACATGACTGAGGCGTGATTCTGGAAAACTGTGGCCTGGGAACATGACATCTGTTTAGATTGTGGAATAGTGTGCCCTGGGAACCTGACTGAGCCTTGGTTCTGGAACTCTGTGGAATGGGAACATGACTGAGGTTTATTCTAGAACCCTGTAGCCTGGGAACATAACTGAGGATTGATTCTGGAACCCTGTGGCCTGGGAACATGACATCGGTGGATTCTGGAACCCTGTGGCCTGGGAACATGAGAACGGTTTGATTATGTTACCCTGTGGCCTGGCAACATGACTGAGGCTTGATTCTGGAACCCTGTGGCCTGGCAACATGACTGAGGTTTGATGGTTGAACCCTGTGGCATGGCAACATGATTGAGGTTTGATTGTAGAACCCTCAGGCTTGGGAACATGACTGAGGCTTAATGGTGGAACACTGTGGCCTGGAAACAGGAATGAGGTTTGATGGTGGAACCCTATGGCCTGGCAATATGACTGAGGTTTGATTCTGGAAAACTGTGGCCTGGGAACATGACATCTGTTTAGATTGTGGATTACTGTGTCCTGGGAACCTGACTGAGCCTTGGTTCTGGAACTCTGTGAATTGGGAACATGACTGAGGTTTATTCTAGAACCCTGTAGCCTGGGAACATAGCTGAGGATTTATTCTGGAACCCTGTGGCCTGGGAACATGAGATCGGTGGATTCTGGAACCCTGTGGCCTGGGAACATGAGAACGGTTTGATTCTGGAACCCTGTGGCCTGGCAACATGACTGAGGCTTGATTCTGGAACCCTGTGGCCTGGCAACATGACTGAGGCTTGATTCTGGAACCGTGTGGCCTGGGAACTTGACTGTGGTTTGATCGCAGAAACCTGTGTACTGGCCACATGACTGAGGTTTGATGTTCGAACCCTGTGCACTGGGAACATGACTGAGGCCTGATACTGGAACCCTGTGGCGTGGGAACATGCCATTGGTTTGATTCTGGAACCCTGTTTCCTGAGAACATGTCTGAGGTTTGATGGTTGAACCCTGTGGCATGGCAACATGATTGAGGTTTGATTGTGGAACCCTCCGGCTTGGGCACATGACTGAGGCTTAATGGTGGAACACTGGGGCCTGGAAACAGGAATGAGGTTTGATGGTGGAACCCTGTGGCCTGGCAACATGACTGAGGTTTGATTCTGGAAAACTGTGGCCTGGGAACATGACATCTGTGTAGATTGTGGAATAGTGTGCCCTGGGAACCTGACTGAGCCTTGGTTCTGGAACTCTGTGGCCTGGGAACATGACTGAGATTTATTCTAGAACCCTGTAGCCTGGGAACATAACTGAGGATTGATTCTGGAACGCTGTGGCCTGGGAACATGACATCGGTGGATTCTGGAACCCTGTGGCCTGGGAACATCAGAACGGTTTGATTCTGGAACCCTGTGGCCTGGCAACATGACTGAGGCTTGATTCTGGAATCCTGTGGCCTGGCAATATGACTGAGGTTTGATTCTGGAAAACTGTGGCCTGGGAACAGGACATATGTTTAGATTGTGGAATAGTGTGCCCTGGGAACTTGACTGAGCCTTGGTTCTGGACCTCTGTGGACTGGGAACATGACTGAGGTTTATTCTAGAACCCTGGAGCCTGGGAACATAACTGAGGATTGATTCTGGAACCCTGTGGCCTGGGAACATGACATCGGTGGATTCTGGAACCCTGTGGCCTGGGAACATGAGAACGGTTTGATTCTGGAACCCTGTGGCCTGGCAACATGACTGAGGCTTGATTCTGGAACCCTGTGGCCTGGCAACATGACTGAGGCTTGATTCTGGAACCCTTTGGCTTGGCAACATGACTGAGGCTTGATTCTGGAACTCTGTGGCCTGGGAATTTGACTGGGGTTTGATCGCAGAAACCTGTGGAATGTCCACATGACTGAGATTTGATGGTGGAACCCTCTGCACTGGGAACATGACTGAGGCCTGATACTGGAACCCCGTGGCGTGGGAACATGCCATTGGTTCGATTCTGGAACCCTGTTTCCTGGACACATGAGTGAGGTTTGATGGTTGAACCCTGTGGCATGGCAACATGATTGAGGTTTGATTGTGGAACCCTCAGGCTTGGCAACATGACTGAGGCTTAATGGTGGAACACTGTGTCCTGGGAACAGGAATGAGGTTTGATGGTGGAACCCTGTGGCCTGGCAACATGACTGAGGTTTGATTCTGGAAAACTGTGGCCTGGGAACATGACATCTGTTAAATTATGGAATAGTGTGCCCTGGGAACCTGACTGAGCCTTGGTTCTGGAACTCTGTGGAATGGGAACATGACTGAGGTTTATTCTAGAACCCTGTAGCCTGGGAACATAACTGAGGATTGATTCTGGAACCCTGTGGCCTGGGAACCTGACATCGGTGGATTCTGGAACCCTGTGGCCTGGGAACATGAGAACGGTTTGATTCTGGAACCCTGTGGCCTGGCAACATGACTGAGGCTTGATTCTGGAACCCTGTGGCCTGGCAACATGACTGAGGCTTGATTCTGGAACCGTGTGGCCTGGGAACTTGACTGGGGTTTGATCGCAGAAACCTGTGGACTGGCCACATGACTGAGGTTTGATGGTGGAACCCTGTGCACTGGGAACATGACTGAGGCCTGATACTGGAACCCTGTGGCATGGGAACATGCCATTGGTTTGATTCTGGAACCCTGTTTCCTGAGAACATGACTGAGGTTTGATGGTTGAACCCTGTGGCATGGCAACATGATTGAGGTTTGATTGTGGAACCGTCAGGCTTGGGAACATGACTGATGCTTGATGGTGGAACACTGTGGCCTGGGAACAGGAATGAGGTTTGATGGTGGAACCCTGTGGCCTGGCAACATGACTGAGGTTTGATTCTGGAAAACTGTGGCCTGGGAACATGACATCTGTTTAGATTGTGGAATAGTGTGCCCTGGGAACCTGACTGAGCCTTGGATCTGGAACTCTGTGGACTGGGATCATGACTGAGGTTTATTCTAGATCCCTGTAGCCTGGGAACATAACTGATGATTGATTCTGGAACCCTGTGGCCTGGGAACATGACATCGGTGGATTCTGGAACCCTGTGGCCTGGGAACATGAGAACGGTTTGATTCTGGAACCCTGTGGCCTGGCAACATGACTGAGGCTTGATTCTGGAACCCTGTGGCCTGGCAACATGACTGAGGCTTGATTCTGTAACCCTGTGGCCTGGCAACATGACTGAGGCTTGATTCTGGAACCGTGTGGCCTGGCAACATGACTGAGGCGTGATTCTGGAAAACTGTGGCCTGGGAACATGACATCTGTTTAGATTGTGTAATAGTGTGCCCTGGGCACCTGACTGAGCCTTGGTTCTGGAACTCTGTGGACTGGGAACATGACTGAGTTTTATTCTAGAACCCTGTAGCCTGGGAATATAACTGAGGATTGATTTTGGAACCCTGTGGCCTGGGAAAATGACATCGGTGGATTCTGGAACCCTGTGGCCTGGGAACTTGACTGGGGTTTGATCGCAGAAACCTGTGGACTGTCCACATGACTGAGGTTTCATGGTGAAACCCTGTGCACTGGGAACATGACTGAGGCCTGATACTGGAACCCCGTGGCGTGGGAACATGCCATTGGTTTGATTCTGGAACCCTGTTTCCTGAGAACATGACTGAGGTTTGATGGTGGAACCCTGTGGCATGGCAACATGATTGAGTTTTGATTGTGGAACCCTCAGGCTTGGGAACATGACTGAGGCTTAATGGTGGAACACTGTGACCTGGAAACAGGAATGAGGTTTGATGGTGGAACCCTGTGGCCTGGCAACATGACTGAGGTTTGATTCTGGAAAACTGTGGCCTGGGAACATGACATCTGTGTAGATTGTGGAATATTGTGCCCTGGGAACCTGACTGAGCCTTGGTTCTGGAACTCTGTGGACTGGGAACATGACTGAGGTTTATTCTAGAACCCTGTAGCCTGGGAACATAAATGAGGATTGATTCTGGAAGCTTGTGGCCTGGGAACATGACATCGGTGGATTCTGGAATCCTGTGGCCTGGGAACATGAGAACGGTTTGATTCTGGAACCCTGTGGCCTGGCAACATGACTGAGGCTTGATTCTGGAACCCTGTGGCCTGGCAACATGACTGAGGCTTGATTCTGGAACCGTTTGGCCTGGGAACTTGACTGTGGTTTGATCGCAGAAACCTGTGTACTGGCCACATGACTGAGGTTTGATGTTCGAACCCTGTGCACTGGGAACATGACTGAGGCCTGATACTGGAACCCTGTGGCGTGGGAACATGCCATTGGTTTGATTCTGGAACCCTGTTTCCTGAGAACATGTCTGAGGTTTGATGGTTGAACCCTGTGGCATGGCAACATGATTGAGGTTTGATTGTGGAACCCTCCGGCTGGGGAACATGACTGAGGCTTAATGGTGGAACACTGGGGCCTGGAAACAGGAATGAGGTTTGATGGTGGAACCCTGTGGCCTGGCAACATGACTGAGGTTTGATTCTGGAAAACTGTGGCCTGGGAACATGACATCTGTTTAGATTGTGGAATAGTGTGCCCTGGGAACCTGACTGAGCCTTGGTTCTGGAACTCTGTGGACTGGGAACATCACTGAGGGTTATTCTAGAACCCTGTAGCCTGGGAACATAACTGAGGATTGATTTTGGAACCCTGTGGCCTGGGAACATGACATCGGTGGATTCTGGAACCCTGTGGCCTGGGAACATGAGAACGGTTTGATTCTGGAACCCTGTGGCCTGGCAACATGACTGAGGCTTGATTCTGGAACCCTGTGGCCTGGCAACATGACTGAGGCTTGATTCTGGAACCGTGTGGCCTGGGAACTTGACTGGGGTTTGATCGCAGAAACCTGTGGACTGGCCACATGACTGAGGTTTGATGGTGGAACCCTGTGCACTGGGAACATGACTGAGGCCTGATACTGGAACCCTGTGGCATGGGAACATGCCATTGGTTTGATTCTGGAACCCTGTTTCCTGAGAACATGACTGAGGTTTGATGGTTGAACCCTGTGGCATGGCAACATGATTGAGGTTTGATTGTGGAACCGTCAGGCTTGGGAACATGACTGATGCTTGATGGTGGAACACTGGGGCCTGGAAACAGGAATGAGGTTTGATGGTGGAACCCTGTGGCCTGGCAACATGACTCAGGTTTGATTCTGGAAAACTGTGGCCTGGGAACATGACATCTGTGTAGATTGTGGAATATTGTGCCCTGGGAACCTGACTGAGCCTTGGTTCTGGAACTCTGTGGCCTGGGAACATGACTGAGATTTATTCTAGAACCCTGTAGCCTGGGAACATAACTGAGGATTGATTCTGGAACGCTGTGGCCTGGGAACATGACATCGGTGGATTCTGGAACCCTGTGGCCTGGGAACATGAGAACGGTTTGATTCTGGAACCCTGTGGCCTGGCAACATGACTGAGGCTTGATTCTGGAATCCTGTGGCCTGGCAATATGACTGAGGTTTGATTCTGGAAAACTGTGGCCTGGGAACAGGACATATGTTTAGATTGTGGAATAGTGTGCCCTGGGAACTTGACTGAGCCTTGGTTCTGGACCTCTGTGGACTGGGAACATGACTGAGGTTTATTCTAGAACCCTGGAGCCTGGGAACATAACTGAGGATTGATTCTGGAACCCTGTGGCCTGGGAACATGACATCGGTGGATTCTGGAACCCTGTGGCCTGTGAACATGAGAACGGTTTGATTCTGGAACCCTGTGGCCTGGCAACATGACTGAGGCTTGATTCTGGAACCCTGTGGCCTGGCAACATGACTGAGGCTTGATTCTGGAACCCTTTGGCTTGGCAACATGACTGAGGCTTGATTCTGGAACTCTGTGGCCTGGGAATTTGACTGGGGTTTGATCGCAGAAACCTGTGGAATGTCCACATGACTGAGGTTTGATGGTGGAACCCTCTGCACTGGGAACATGACTGAGGCCTGATACTGGAACCCCGTGGCGTGGGAACATGCCATTGGTTCGATTCTGGAACCCTGTTTCCTGGACACATGAGTGAGGTTTGATGGTTGAACCCTGTGGCATGGCAACATGATTGAGGTTTGATTGTGGAACCCTCAGGCTTGGCAACATGACTGAGGCTTAATGGTGGAACACTGTGTCCTGGGAACAGGAATGAGGTTTGATGGTGGAACCCTGTGGCCTGGCAACATGACTGAGGTTTGATTCTGGAAAACTGTGGCCTGGGAACATGACATCTGTTTAGATTATGGAATAGTGTGCCCTGGGAACCTGACTGAGCCTTGGTTCTGGAACTCTGTGGAATGGGAACATGACTGATGTTTATTCTAGAACCCTGTAGCCTGGGAACATAACTGAGGATTGATTCTGGAACCCTGTGGCCTGGGAACATGACATCGGTGGATTCTGGAACCCTGTGGCCTGGGAACATGAGAACGGTTTGATTCTGGAACCCTGTGGCCTGGCAACATGACTGAGGCTTGATTCTGGAACCCTGTGGCCTGGCAACATGACTGAGGCTTGATTCTGGAACCGTGTGGCCTGGGAACTTGACTGGGGTTTGATCGCAGAAACCTGTGGACTGGCCACATGACTGAGGTTTGATGGTGGAACCCTGTGCACTGGGAACATGACTGAGGCCTGATACTGGAACCCTGTGGCATGGGAACATGCCATTGGTTTGATTCTGGAACCCTGTTTCCTGAGAACATGACTGAGGTTTGATGGTTGAACCCTGTGGCATGGCAACATGATTGAGGTTTGATTGTGGAACCGTCAGGCTTGGGAACATGACTGATGCTTGATGGTGGAACACTGGGGCCTGGAAACAGGAATGAGGTTTGATGGTGGAACCCTGTGGCCTGGCAACATGACTCAGGTTTGATTCTGGAAAACTGTGGCCTGGGAACATGACATCTGTGTAGATTGTGGAATATTGTGCCCTGGGAACCTGACTGAGCCTTGGTTCTGGAACTCTGTGGCCTGGGAACATGACTGAGATTTATTCTAGAACCCTGTAGCCTGGGAACATAACTGAGGATTGATTCTGGAACGCTGTGGCCTGGGAACATGACATCGGTGGATTCTGGAACCCTGTGGCCTGGGAACATGAGAACGGTTTGATTCTGGAACCCTGTGGCCTGGCAACATGACTGAGGCTTGATTCTGGAATCCTGTGGCCTGGCAATATGACTGAGGTTTGATTCTGGAAAACTGTGGCCTGGGAACAGGACATATGTTTAGATTGTGGAATAGTGTGCCCTGGGAACTTGACTGAGCCTTGGTTCTGGACCTCTGTGGACTGGGAACATGACTGAGGTTTATTCTAGAACCCTGGAGCCTGGGAACATAACTGAGGATTGATTCTGGAACCCTGTGGCCTGGGAACATGACATCGGTGGATTCTGGAACCCTGTGGCCTGGGAACATGAGAACGGTTTGATTCTGGAACCCTGTGGCCTGGCAACATGACTGAGGCTTGATTCTGGAACCCTGTGGCCTGGCAACATGACTGAGGCTTGATTCTGGAACCCTTTGGCTTGGCAACAAGACTGAGGCTTGATTCTGGAACTCTGTGGCCTGGGAATTTGACTGGGGTTTGATCGCAGAAACCTGTGGAATGTCCACATGACTGAGGTTTGATGGTGGAACCCTCTGCACTGGGAACATGACTGAGGCCTGATACTGGAACCCCGTGGCGTGGGAACATGCCATTGGTTCGATTCTGGAACCCTGTTTCCTGGACACATGAGTGAGGTTTGATGGTTGAACCCTGTGGCATGGCAACATGATTGAGGTTTGATTGTGGAACCCTCAGGCTTGGCCACATGACTGAGGCTTAATGGTGGAACACTGTGGCCTGGGAACAGGAATGAGGTTTGATGGTGGAACCCTGTGGCCTGGCAACATGACTGAGGTTTGATTCTGGAAAACTGTGGCCTGGGAACATGACATCTGTTTAGATAATGGAATAGTGTGCCCTGGGAACCTGACTGAGCCTTGGTTCTGGAACTCTGTGGAATGGGAACATGACTGAGGTTTATTCTAGAACCCTGTAGCCTGGGAACATACCTGAGGATTGATTCTGGAACCTGTGGCCTGGGAACATGACATCGGTGGATTCTGGAAACCTGTGGCCTGGGAAGATGAGAACGGTTTGATTCTGCAACCCTGTGGCCTGGCAACATGACTGAGGCTTGATTCTGGAACCCTGTGGCCTGGCAATATGACTGAGGCTTGATTCTGGAACCCTGTGGCCTGGCCACATGACTGAGGTTTAATTCTGGATCCCTTTGGACTTGGAACATGACTGAGGCGTGATTCTGGAAAACTGTGGCCTGGGAACATGACATCTGTTTAGATTGTGGAATAGTGTGCCCTGGGAACCTGACTGAGCCTTGGTTCTGGAACTCTGTGGAATGGGAACATGACTGAGGTTTATTCTAGAACCCTGTAGCCTGGGAACATAACTGAGGATTGATTCTGGAACCCTGTGGCCTGGGAACATGACATCGGTGGATTCTGGAACCCTGTGGCCTGGGAACATGAGAACGGTTTGATTATGTTACCCTGTGGCCTGGCAACATGACTGAGGCTTGATTCTGGAACCCTGTGGCCTGGCAACATGACTGAGGTTTGATGGTTGAACCCTGTGGCATGGCAACATGATTGAGGTTTGATTGTAGAACCCTCAGGCTTGGGAACATGACTGAGGCTTAATGGTGGAACACTGTGGCCTGGAAACAGGAATGAGGTTTGATGGTGGAACCCTATGGCCTGGCAATATGACTGAGGTTTGATTCTGGAAAACTGTGGCCTGGGAACATGACATCTGTTTAGATTGTGGAATAGTGTGCCCTGGGAACCTGACTGAGCCTTGGTTCTGGAACTCTGTGAATTGGGAACATGACTGAGGTTTATTCTAGAACCCTGTAGCCTGGGAACATAGCTGAGGATTTATTCTGGAACCCTGTGGCCTGGGAACATGAGATCGGTGGATTCTGGAACCCTGTGGCCTGGGAACATGAGAACGGTTTGATTCTGGAACCCTGTGGCCTGGCAACATGACTGAGGCTTGATTCTGGAACCCTGTGGCCTGGCAACATGACTGAGGCTTGATTCTGGAACCGTGTGGCCTGGGAACTTGACTGTGGTTTGATCGCAGAAACCTGTGTACTGGCCACATGACTGAGGTTTGATGTTCGAACCCTGTGCACTGGGAACATGACTGAGGCCTGATACTGGAACCCTGTGGCGTGGGAACATGCCATTGGTTTGATTCTGGAACCCTGTTTCCTGAGAACATGTCTGAGGTTTGATGGTTGAACCCTGTGGCATGGCAACATGATTGAGGTTTGATTGTGGAACCCTCCGGCTTGGGCACATGACTGAGGCTTAATGGTGGAACACTGGGGCCTGGAAACAGGAATGAGGTTTGATGGTGGAACCCTGTGGCCTGGCAACATGACTGAGGTTTGATTCTGGAAAACTGTGGCCTGGGAACATGACATCTGTGTAGATTGTGGAATAGTGTGCCCTGGGAACCTGACTGAGCCTTGGTTCTGGAACTCTGTGGCCTGGGAACATCACTGAGGGTTATTCTAGAACCCTGTAGCCTGGGAACATAACTGAGGATTGATTCTGGAACGCTGTGGCCTGGGAACATGACATCGGTGGATTCTGGAACCCTGTGGCCTGGGAACATCAGAACGGTTTGATTCTGGAACCCTGTGGCCTGGCAACATGACTGAGGCTTGATTCTGGAATCCTGTGGCCTGGCAATATGACTGAGGTTTGATTCTGGAAAACTGTGGCCTGGGAACAGGACATATGTTTAGATTGTGGAATAGTGTGCCCTGGGAACTTGACTGAGCCTTGGTTCTGGACCTCTGTGGACTGGGAACATGACTGAGGTTTATTCTAGAACCCTGGAGCCTGGGAACATAACTGAGGATTGATTCTGGAACCCTGTGGCCTGGGAACATGACATCGGTGGATTCTGGAACCCTGTGGCCTGGGAACATGAGAACGGTTTGATTCTGGAACCCTGTGGCCTGGCAACATGACTGAGGCTTGATTCTGGAACCCTGTGGCCTGGCAACATGACTGAGGCTTGATTCTGGAACCCTTTGGCTTGGCAACATGACTGAGGCTTGATTCTGGAACTCTGTGGCCTGGGAATTTGACTGGGGTTTGATCGCAGAAACCTGTGGAATGTCCACATGACTGAGGTTTGATGGTGGAACCCTCTGCACTGGGAACATGACTGAGGCCTGATACTGGAACCCCGTGGCGTGGGAACATGCCATTGGTTCGATTCTGGAACCCTGTTTCCTGGACACATGAGTGAGGTTTGATGGTTGAACCCTGTGGCATGGCAACATGATTGAGGTTTGATTGTGGAACCCTCAGGCTTGGCAACATGACTGAGGCTTAATGGTGGAACACTGTGTCCTGGGAACAGGAATGAGGTTTGATGGTGGAACCCTGTGGCCTGGCAACATGACTGAGGTTTGATTCTGGAAAACTGTGGCCTGGGAACATGACATCTGTTTAGATTATGGAATAGTGTGCCCTGGGAACCTGACTGAGCCTTGGTTCTGGAACTCTGTGGAATGGGAACATGACTGAGGTTTATTCTAGAACCCTGTAGCCTGGGAACATAACTGAGGATTGATTCTGGAACCCTGTGGCCTGGGAACATGACATCGGTGGATTCTGGAACCCTGTGGCCTGGGAACATGAGAACGGTTTGATTCTGGAACCCTGTGGCCTGGCAACATGACTGATGCTTGATTCTGGAACCCTGTGGCCTGGCAACATGACTGAGGCTTGATTCTGGAACCGTGTGGCCTGGGAACTTGACTGGGGTTTGATCGCAGAAACCTGTGGTCTGGCCACATGACTGAGGTTTGATGGTGGAACCCTGTGCACTGGGAACATGACTGAGGCCTGATACTGGAACCCTGTGGCATGGGAACATGCCATTGGTTTGATTCTGGAACCCTGTTTCCTGAGAACATGACTGAGGTTTGATGGTTGAACCCTGTGGCATGGCAACATGATTGAGGTTTGATTGTGGAACCGTCAGGCTTGGGAACATGACTGATGCTTGATGGTGGAACACTGGGGCCTGGAAACAGGAATGAGGTTTGATGGTGGAACCCTGTGGCCTGGCAACATGACTCAGGTTTGATTCTGGAAAACTGTGGCCTGGGAACATGACATCTGTGTAGATTGTGGAATATTGTGCCCTGGGAACCTGACTGAGCCTTGGTTCTGGAACTCTGTGGCCTGGGAACATGACTGAGATTTATTCTAGAACCCTGTAGCCTGGGAACATAACTGAGGATTGATTCTGGAACGCTGTGGCCTGGGAACATGACATCGGTGGATTCTGGAACCCTGTGGCCTGGGAACATGAGAACGGTTTGATTCTGGAACCCTGTGGCCTGGCAACATGACTGAGGCTTGATTCTGGAATCCTGTGGCCTGGCAATATGACTGAGGTTTGATTCTGGAAAACTGTGGCCTGGGAACAGGACATATGTTTAGATTGTGGAATAGTGTGCCCTGGGAACTTGACTGAGCCTTGGTTCTGGACCTCTGTGGACTGGGAACATGACTGAGGTTTATTCTAGAACCCTGGAGCCTGGGAACATAACTGAGGATTGATTCTGGAACCCTGTGGCCTGGGAACATGACATCGGTGGATTCTGGAACCCTGTGGCCTGGGAACATGAGAACGGTTTGATTCTGGAACCCTGTGGCCTGGCAACATGACTGAGGCTTGATTCTGGAACCCTGTGGCCTGGCAACATGACTGAGGCTTGATTCTGGAACCCTTTGGCTTGGCAACAAGACTGAGGCTTGATTCTGGAACTCTGTGGCCTGGGAATTTGACTGGGGTTTGATCGCAGAAACCTGTGGAATGTCCACATGACTGAGGTTTGATGGTGGAACCCTCTGCACTGGGAACATGACTGAGGCCTGATACTGGAACCCCGTGGCGTGGGAACATGCCATTGGTTCGATTCTGGAACCCTGTTTCCTGGACACATGAGTGAGGTTTGATGGTTGAACCCTGTGGCATGGCAACATGATTGAGGTTTGATTGTGGAACCCTCAGGCTTGGCCACATGACTGAGGCTTAATGGTGGAACACTGTGGCCTGGGAACAGGAATGAGGTTTGATGGTGGAACCCTGTGGCCTGGCAACATGACTGAGGTTTGATTCTGGAAAACTGTGGCCTGGGAACATGACATCTGTTTAGATTATGGAATAGTGTGCCCTGGGAACCTGACTGAGCCTTGGTTCTGGAACTCTGTGGAATGGGAACATGACTGAGGTTTATTCTAGAACCCTGTAGCCTGGGAACATACCTGAGGATTGATTCTGGAACCTGTGGCCTGGGAACATGACATCGGTGGATTCTGGAAACCTGTGGCCTGGGAAGATGAGAACGGTTTGATTCTGCAACCCTGTGGCCTGGCAACATGACTGAGGCTTGATTCTGGAACCCTGTGGCCTGGCAATATGACTGAGGCTTGATTCTGGAACCCTGTGGCCTGGCCACATGACTGAGGTTTAATTCTGGATCCCTTTGGACTTGGAACATGACTGAGGCGTGATTCTGGAAAACTGTGGCCTGGGAACATGACATCTGTTTAGATTGTGGAATAGTGTGCCCTGGGAACCTGACTGAGCCTTGGTTCTGGAACTCTGTGGAATGGGAACATGACTGAGGTTTATTCTAGAACCCTGTAGCCTGGGAACATAACTGAGGATTGATTCTGGAACCCTGTGGCCTGGGAACATGACATCGGTGGATTCTGGAACCCTGTGGCCTGGGAACATGAGAACGGTTTGATTATGTTACCCTGTGGCCTGGCAACATGACTGAGGCTTGATTCTGGAACCCTGTGGCCTGGCAACATGACTGAGGTTTGATGGTTGAACCCTGTGGCATGGCAACATGATTGAGGTTTGATTGTAGAACCCTCAGGCTTGGGAACATGACTGAGGCTTAATGGTGGAACACTGTGGCCTGGAAACAGGAATGAGGTTTGATGGTGGAACCCTATGGCCTGGCAATATGACTGAGGTTTGATTCTGGAAAACTGTGGCCTGGGAACATGACATCTGTTTAGATTGTGGATTACTGTGTCCTGGGAACCTGACTGAGCCTTGGTTCTGGAACTCTGTGAATTGGGAACATGACTGAGGTTTATTCTAGAACCCTGTAGCCTGGGAACATAGCTGAGGATTTATTCTGGAACCCTGTGGCCTGGGAACATGAGATCGGTGGATTCTGGAACCCTGTGGCCTGGGAACATGAGAACGGTTTGATTCTGGAACCCTGTGGCCTGGCAACATGACTGAGGCTTGATTCTGGAACCCTGTGGCCTGGCAACATGACTGAGGCTTGATTCTGGAACCGTGTGGCCTGGGAACTTGACTGTGGTTTGATCGCAGAAACCTGTGTACTGGCCACATGACTGAGGTTTGATGTTCGAACCCTGTGCACTGGGAACATGACTGAGGCCTGATACTGGAACCCTGTGGCGTGGGAACATGCCATTGGTTTGATTCTGGAACCCTGTTTCCTGAGAACATGTCTGAGGTTTGATGGTTGAACCCTGTGGCATGGCAACATGATTGAGGTTTGATTGTGGAACCCTCCGGCTTGGGCACATGACTGAGGCTTAATGGTGGAACACTGGGGCCTGGAAACAGGAATGAGGTTTGATGGTGGAACCCTGTGGCCTGGCAACATGACTGAGGTTTGATTCTGGAAAACTGTGGCCTGGGAACATGACATCTGTGTAGATTGTGGAATAGTGTGCCCTGGGAACCTGACTGAGCCTTGGTTCTGGAACTCTGTGGCCTGGGAACATGACTGAGATTTATTCTAGAACCCTGTAGCCTGGGAACATAACTGAGGATTGATTCTGGAACGCTGTGGCCTGGGAACATGACATCGGTGGATTCTGGAACCCTGTGGCCTGGGAACATCAGAACGGTTTGATTCTGGAACCCTGTGGCCTGGCAACATGACTGAGGCTTGATTCTGGAATCCTGTGGCCTGGCAATATGACTGAGGTTTGATTCTGGAAAACTGTGGCCTGGGAACAGGACATATGTTTAGATTGTGGAATAGTGTGCCCTGGGAACTTGACTGAGCCTTGGTTCTGGACCTCTGTGGACTGGGAACATGACTGAGGTTTATTCTAGAACCCTGGAGCCTGGGAACATAACTGAGGATTGATTCTGGAACCCTGTGGCCTGGGAACATGACATCGGTGGATTCTGGAACCCTGTGGCCTGGGAACATGAGAACGGTTTGATTCTGGAACCCTGTGGCCTGGCAACATGACTGAGGCTTGATTCTGGAACCCTGTGGCCTGGCAACATGACTGAGGCTTGATTCTGGAACCCTTTGGCTTGGCAACATGACTGAGGCTTGATTCTGGAACTCTGTGGCCTGGGAATTTGACTGGGGTTTGATCGCAGAAACCTGTGGAATGTCCACATGACTGAGGTTTGATGGTGGAACCCTCTGCACTGGGAACATGACTGAGGCCTGATACTGGAACCCCGTGGCGTGGGAACATGCCATTGGTTCGATTCTGGAACCCTGTTTCCTGGACACATGAGTGAGGTTTGATGGTTGAACCCTGTGGCATGGCAACATGATTGAGGTTTGATTGTGGAACCCTCAGGCTTGGCAACATGACTGAGGCTTAATGGTGGAACACTGTGTCCTGGGAACAGGAATGAGGTTTGATGGTGGAACCCTGTGGCCTGGCAACATGACTGAGGTTTGATTCTGGAAAACTGTGGCCTGGGAACATGACATCTGTTTAGATTATGGAATAGTGTGCCCTGGGAACCTGACTGAGCCTTGGTTCTGGAACTCTGTGGAATGGGAACATGACTGAGGTTTATTCTAGAACCCTGTAGCCTGGGAACATAACTGAGGATTGATTCTGGAACCCTGTGGCCTGGGAACATGAGATCGGTGGATTCTGGAACCCTGTGGCCTGGGAACATGAGAACGGTTTGATTCTGGAACCCTGTGGCCTGGCAACATGACTGAGGCTTGATTCTGGAACCCTGTGGCCTGGCAACATGACTGAGGCTTGATTCTGGAACCGTGTGGCCTGGGAACTTGACTGGGGTTTGATCGCAGAAACCTGTGGACTGGCCACATGACTGAGGTTTGATGGTGGAACCCTGTGCACTGGGAACATGACTGAGGCCTGATACTGGAACCCTGTGGCATGGGAACATGCCATTGGTTTGATTCTGGAACCCTGTTTCCTGAGAACATGACTGAGGTTTGATGGTTGAACCCTGTGGCATGGCAACATGATTGAGGTTTGATTGTGGAACCGTCAGGCTTGGGAACATGACTGATGCTTGATGGTGGAACACTGGGGCCTGGAAACAGGAATGAGGTTTGATGGTGGAACCCTGTGGCCTGGCAACATGACTCAGGTTTGATTCTGGAAAACTGTGGCCTGGGAACATGACATCTGTGTAGATTGTGGAATATTGTGCCCTGGGAACCTGACTGAGACTTGGTTCTGGAACTCTGTGGCCTGGGAACATGACTGAGATTTATTCTAGAACCCTGTAGCCTGGGAACATAACTGAGGATTGATTCTGGAACGCTGTGGCCTGGGAACATGACATCGGTGGATTCTGGAACCCTGTGGCCTGGGAACATGAGAACGGTTTGATTCTGGAACCCTGTGGCCTGGCAACATGACTGAGGCTTGATTCTGGAATCCTGTGGCCTGGCAATATGACTGAGGTTTGATTCTGGAAAACTGTGGCCTGGGAACAGGACATATGTTTAGATTGTGGAATAGTGTGCCCTGGGAACTTGACTGAGCCTTGGTTCTGGACCTCTGTGGACTGGGAACATGACTGAGGTTTATTCTAGAACCCTGGAGCCTGGGAACATAACTGAGGATTGATTCTGGAACCCTGTGGCCTGGGAACATGACATCGGTGGATTCTGGAACCCTGTGGCCTGGGAACATGAGAACGGTTTGATTCTGGAACCCTGTGGCCTGGCAACATGACTGAGGCTTGATTCTGGAACCCTGTGGCCTGGCAACATGACTGAGGCTTGATTCTGGAACCCTTTGGCTTGGCAACAAGACTGAGGCTTGATTCTGGAACTCTGTGGCCTGGGAATTTGACTGGGGTTTGATCGCAGAAACCTGTGGAATGTCCACATGACTGAGGTTTGATGGTGGAACCCTCTGCACTGGGAACATGACTGAGGCCTGATACTGGAACCCCGTGGCGTGGGAACATGCCATTGGTTCGATTCTGGAACCCTGTTTCCTGGACACATGAGTGAGGTTTGATGGTTGAACCCTGTGGCATGGCAACATGATTGAGGTTTGATTGTGGAACCCTCAGGCTTGGCCACATGACTGAGGCTTAATGGTGGAACACTGTGGCCTGGGAACAGGAATGAGGTTTGATGGTGGAACCCTGTGGCCTGGCAACATGACTGAGGTTTGATTCTGGAAAACTGTGGCCTGGGAACATGACATCTGTTTAGATTATGGAATAGTGTGCCCTGGGAACCTGACTGAGCCTTGGTTCTGGAACTCTGTGGAATGGGAACATGACTGAGGTTTATTCTAGAACCCTGTAGCCTGGGAACATACCTGAGGATTGATTCTGGAACCTGTGGCCTGGGAACATGACATCGGTGGATTCTGGAAACCTGTGGCCTGGGAAGATGAGAACGGTTTGATTCTGCAACCCTGTGGCCTGGCAACATGACTGAGGCTTGATTCTGGAACCCTGTGGCCTGGCAATATGACTGAGGCTTGATTCTGGAACCCTGTGGCCTGGCCACATGACTGAGGTTTAATTCTGGATCCCTTTGGACTTGGAACATGACTGAGGCGTGATTCTGGAAAACTGTGGCCTGGGAACATGACATCTGTTTAGATTGTGGAATAGTGTGCCCTGGGAACCTGACTGAGCCTTGGTTCTGGAACTCTGTGGAATGGGAACATGACTGAGGTTTATTCTAGAACCCTGTAGCCTGGGAACATAACTGAGGATTGATTCTGGAACCCTGTGGCCTGGGAACATGACATCGGTGGATTCTGGAACCCTGTGGCCTGGGAACATGAGAACGGTTTGATTATGTTACCCTGTGGCCTGGCAACATGACTGAGGCTTGATTCTGGAACCCTGTGGCCTGGCAACATGACTGAGGTTTGATGGTTGAACCCTGTGGCATGGCAACATGATTGAGGTTTGATTGTAGAACCCTCAGGCTTGGGAACATGACTGAGGCTTAATGGTGGAACACTGTGGCCTGGAAACAGGAATGAGGTTTGATGGTGGAACCCTATGGCCTGGCAATATGACTGAGGTTTGATTCTGGAAAACTGTGGCCTGGGAACATGACATCTGTTTAGATTGTGGATTACTGTGTCCTGGGAACCTGACTGAGCCTTGGTTCTGGAACTCTGTGAATTGGGAACATGACTGAGGTTTATTCTAGAACCCTGTAGCCTGGGAACATAGCTGAGGATTTATTCTGGAACCCTGTGGCCTGGGAACATGAGATCGGTGGATTCTGGAACCCTGTGGCCTGGGAACATGAGAACGGTTTGATTCTGGAACCCTGTGGCCTGGCAACATGACTGAGGCTTGATTCTGGAACCCTGTGGCCTGGCAACATGACTGAGGCTTGATTCTGGAACCGTGTGGCCTGGGAACTTGACTGTGGTTTGATCGCAGAAACCTGTGTACTGGCCACATGACTGAGGTTTGATGTTCGAACCCTGTGCACTGGGAACATGACTGAGGCCTGATACTGGAACCCTGTGGCGTGGGAACATGCCATTGGTTTGATTCTGGAACCCTGTTTCCTGAGAACATGTCTGAGGTTTGATGGTTGAACCCTGTGGCATGGCAACATGATTGAGGTTTGATTGTGGAACCCTCCGGCTTGGGCACATGACTGAGGCTTAATGGTGGAACACTGGGGCCTGGAAACAGGAATGAGGTTTGATGGTGGAACCCTGTGGCCTGGCAACATGACTGAGGTTTGATTCTGGAAAACTGTGGCCTGGGAACAGGACATATGTTTAGATTGTGGAATAGTGTGCCCTGGGAACTTGACTGAGCCTTGGTTCTGGACCTCTGTGGACTGGGAACATGACTGAGGTTTATTCTAGAACCCTGGAGCCTGGGAACATAACTGAGGATTGATTCTGGAACCCTGTGGCCTGGGAACATGACATCGGTGGATTCTGGAACCCTGTGGCCTGGGAACATGAGAACGGTTTGATTCTGGAACCCTGTGGCCTGGCAACATGACTGAGGCTTGATTCTGGAACCCTGTGGCCTGGCAACATGACTGAGGCTTGATTCTGGAACCCTTTGGCTTGGCAACATGACTGAGGCTTGATTCTGGAACTCTGTGGCCTGGGAATTTGACTGGGGTTTGATCGCAGAAACCTGTGGAATGTCCACATGACTGAGGTTTGATGGTGGAACCCTCTGCACTGGGAACATGACTGAGGCCTGATACTGGAACCCCGTGGCGTGGGAACATGCCATTGGTTCGATTCTGGAACCCTGTTTCCTGGACACATGAGTGAGGTTTGATGGTTGAACCCTGTGGCATGGCAACATGATTGAGGTTTGATTGTGGAACCCTCAGGCTTGGCAACATGACTGAGGCTTAATGGTGGAACACTGTGTCCTGGGAACAGGAATGAGGTTTGATGGTGGAACCCTGTGGCCTGGCAACATGACTGAGGTTTGATTCTGGAAAACTGTGGCCTGGGAACATGACATCTGTTTAGATTATGGAATAGTGTGCCCTGGGAACCTGACTGAGCCTTGGTTCTGGAACTCTGTGGAATGGGAACATGACTGAGGTTTATTCTAGAACCCTGTAGCCTGGGAACATAACTGAGGATTGATTCTGGAACCCTGTGGCCTGGGAACATGACATCGGTGGATTCTGGAACCCTGTGGCCTGGGAACATGAGAACGGTTTGATTCTGGAACCCTGTGGCCTGGCAACATGACTGAGGCTTGATTCTGGAACCCTGTGGCCTGGCAACATGACTGAGGCTTGATTCTGGAACCGTGTGGCCTGGGAACTTGACTGGGGTTTGATCGCAGAAACCTGTGGACTGGCCACATGACTGAGGTTTGATGGTGGAACCCTGTGCACTGGGAACATGACTGAGGCCTGATACTGGAACCCTGTGGCATGGGAACATGCCATTGGTTTGATTCTGGAACCCTGTTTCCTGAGAACATGACTGAGGTTTGATGGTTGAACCCTGTGGCATGGCAACATGATTGAGGTTTGATTGTGGAACCGTCAGGCTTGGGAACATGACTGATGCTTGATGGTGGAACACTGGGGCCTGGAAACAGGAATGAGGTTTGATGGTGGAACCCTGTGGCCTGGCAACATGACTCAGGTTTGATTCTGGAAAACTGTGGCCTGGGAACATGACATCTGTGTAGATTGTGGAATATTGTGCCCTGGGAACCTGACTGAGCCTTGGTTCTGGAACTCTGTGGCCTGGGAACATGACTGAGATTTATTCTAGAACCCTGTAGCCTGGGAACATAACTGAGGATTGATTCTGGAACGCTGTGGCCTGGGAACATGACATCGGTGGATTCTGGAACCCTGTGGCCTGGGAACATGAGAACGGTTTGATTCTGGAACCCTGTGGCCTGGCAACATGACTGAGGCTTGATTCTGGAATCCTGTGGCCTGGCAATATGACTGAGGTTTGATTCTGGAAAACTGTGGCCTGGGAACAGGACATATGTTTAGATTGTGGAATAGTGTGCCCTGGGAACTTGACTGAGCCTTGGTTCTGGACCTCTGTGGACTGGGAACATGACTGAGGTTTATTCTAGAACCCTGGAGCCTGGGAACATAACTGAGGATTGATTCTGGAACCCTGTGGCCTGGGAACATGACATCGGTGGATTCTGGAACCCTGTGGCCTGGGAACATGAGAACGGTTTGATTCTGGAACCCTGTGGCCTGGCAACATGACTGAGGCTTGATTCTGGAACCCTGTGGCCTGGCAACATGACTGAGGCTTGATTCTGGAACCCTTTGGCTTGGCAACAAGACTGAGGCTTGATTCTGGAACTCTGTGGCCTGGGAATTTGACTGGGGTTTGATCGCAGAAACCTGTGGAATGTCCACATGACTGAGGTTTGATGGTGGAACCCTCTGCACTGGGAACATGACTGAGGCCTGATACTGGAACCCCGTGGCGTGGGAACATGCCATTGGTTCGATTCTGGAACCCTGTTTCCTGGACACATGAGTGAGGTTTGATGGTTGAACCCTGTGGCATGGCAACATGATTGAGGTTTGATTGTGGAACCCTCAGGCTTGGCCACATGACTGAGGCTTAATGGTGGAACACTGTGGCCTGGGAACAGGAATGAGGTTTGATGGTGGAACCCTGTGGCCTGGCAACATGACTGAGGTTTGATTCTGGAAAACTGTGGCCTGGGAACATGACATCTGTTTAGATTATGGAATAGTGTGCCCTGGGAACCTGACTGAGCCTTGGTTCTGGAACTCTGTGGAATGGGAACATGACTGAGGTTTATTCTAGAACCCTGTAGCCTGGGAACATACCTGAGGATTGATTCTGGAACCTGTGGCCTGGGAACATGACATCGGTGGATTCTGGAAACCTGTGGCCTGGGAAGATGAGAACGGTTTGATTCTGCAACCCTGTGGCCTGGCAACATGACTGAGGCTTGATTCTGGAACCCTGTGGCCTGGCAATATGACTGAGGCTTGATTCTGGAACCCTGTGGCCTGGCCACATGACTGAGGTTTAATTCTGGATCCCTTTGGACTTGGAACATGACTGAGGCGTGATTCTGGAAAACTGTGGCCTGGGAACATGACATCTGTTTAGATTGTGGAATAGTATGCCCTGGGAACCTGACTGAGCCTTGGTTCTGGAACTCTGTGGAATGGGAACATGACTGAGGTTTATTCTAGAACCCTGTAGCCTGGGAACATAACTGAGGATTGATTCTGGAACCCTGTGGCCTGGGAACATGACATCGGTGGATTCTGGAACCCTGTGGCCTGGGAACATGAGAACGGTTTGATTCTGGAACCCTGTGGCCTGGCAACATGACTGAGGCTTGATTCTGGAACCCTGTGGCCTGGCAACATGACTGAGGTTTGATGGTTGAACCCTGTGGCATGGCAACATGATTGAGGTTTGATTGTAGAACCCTCAGGCTTGGGAACATGACTGAGGCTTAATGGTGGAACACTGTGGCCTGGAAACAGGAATGAGGTTTGATGGTGGAACCCTATGGCCTGGCAATATGACTGAGGTTTGATTCTGGAAAACTGTGCCCTGGGAACATGACATCTGTTTAGATTGTGGATTACTGTGTCCTGGGAACCTGACTGAGCCTTGGTTCTGGAACTCTGTGAATTGGGAACATGACTGAGGTTTATTCTAGAACCCTGTAGCCTGGGAACATAGCTGAGGATTTATTCTGGAACCCTGTGGCCTGGGAACATGAGATCGGTGGATTCTGGAACCCTGTGGCCTGGGAACATGAGAACGGTTTGATTCTGGAACCCTGTGGCCTGGCAACATGACTGAGGCTTGATTCTGGAACCCTGTGGCCTGGCAACATGACTGAGGCTTGATTCTGGAACCGTGTGGCCTGGGAACTTGACTGTGGTTTGATCGCAGAAACCTGTGTACTGGCCACATGACTGAGGTTTGATGTTCGAACCCTGTGCACTGGGAACATGACTGAGGCCTGATACTGGAACCCTGTGGCGTGGGAACATGCCATTGGTTTGATTCTGGAACCCTGTTTCCTGAGAACATGTCTGAGGTTTGATGGTTGAACCCTGTGGCATGGCAACATGATTGAGGTTTGATTGTGGAACCCTCCGGCTTGGGCACATGACTGAGGCTTAATGGTGGAACACTGGGGCCTGGAAACAGGAATGAGGTTTGATGGTGGAACCCTGTGGCCTGGCAACATGACTGAGGTTTGATTCTGGAAAACTGTGGCCTGGGAACAGGACATCTGTGTAGATTGTGGAATAGTGTGCCCTGGGAACCTGACTGAGCCTTGGTTCTGGAACTCTGTGGCCTGGGAACATGACTGAGATTTATTCTAGAACCCTGTAGCCTGGGAACATAACTGAGGATTGATTCTGGAACGCTGTGGCCTGGGAACATGACATCGGTGGATTCTGGAACCCTGTGGCCTGGGAACATCAGAACGGTTTGATTCTGGAACCCTGTGGCCTGGCAACATGACTGAGGCTTGATTCTGGAATCCTGTGGCCTGGCAATATGACTGAGGTTTGATTCTGGAAAACTGTGGCCTGGGAACAGGACATATGTTTAGATTGTGGAATAGTGTGCCCTGGGAACTTGACTGAGCCTTGGTTCTGGACCTCTGTGGACTGGGAACATGACTGAGGTTTATTCTAGAACCCTGGAGCCTGGGAACATAACTGAGGATTGATTCTGGAACCCTGTGGCCTGGGAACATGACATCGGTGGATTCTGGAACCCTGTGGCCTGGGAACATGAGAACGGTTTGATTCTGGAACCCTGTGGCCTGGCAACATGACTGAGGCTTGATTCTGGAACCCTGTGGCCTGGCAACATGACTGAGGCTTGATTCTGGAACCCTTTGGCTTGGCAACATGACTGAGGCTTGATTCTGGAACTCTGTGGCCTGGGAATTTGACTGGGGTTTGATCGCAGAAACCTGTGGAATGTCCACATGACTGAGGTTTGATGGTGGAACCCTCTGCACTGGGAATATGACTGAGGCCTGATACTGGAACCCCGTGGCGTGGGAACATGCCATTGGTTCGATTCTGGAACCCTGTTTCCTGGACACATGAGTGAGGTTTGATGGTTGAACCCTGTGGCATGGCAACATGATTGAGGTTTGATTGTGGAACCCTCAGGCTTGGCCACATGACTGAGGCTTAATGGTGGAACACTGTGTCCTGGGAACAGGAATGAGGTTTGATGGTGGAACCCTGTGGCCTGGCAACATGACTGAGGTTTGATTCTGGAAAACTGTGGCCTGGGAACAGGACATCTGTTTAGATTATGGAATAGTGTGCCCTGGGAACCTGACTGAGCCTTGGTTCTGGAACTCTGTGGAATGGGAACATGACTGAGGTTTATTCTAGAACCCTGTAGCCTGGGAACATAACTGAGGATTGATTCTGGAACCCTGTGGCCTGGGAACATGACATCGGTGGATTCTGGAACCCTGTGGCCTGGGAAGATGAGAACGGTTTGATTCTGCAACCCTGTGGCCTGGCAACATGACTGAGGCTTGATTCTGGAACCCTGTGGCCTGGCAATATGACTGAGGCTTGATTCTGGAACCCTGTGGCCTGGCCACATGACTGAGGTTTAATTCTGGATCCCTTTGGACTTGGAACATGACTGAGGCGTGATTCTGGAAAACTGTGGCCTGGGAACATGACATCTGTTTAGATTGTGGAATAGTGTGCCCTGGGAACCTGACTGAGCCTTGGTTCTGGAACTCTGTGGAATGGGAACATGACTGAGGTTTATTCTAGAACCCTGTAGCCTGGGAACATAACTGAGGATTGATTCTGGAACCCTGTGGCCTGGGAACATGACATCGGTGGATTCTGGAACCCTGTGGCCTGGGAACATGAGAACGGTTTGATTCTGGAACCCTGTGGCCTGGCAACATGACTGAGGCTTGATTCTGGAACCCTGTGGCCTGGCAACATGACTGAGGTTTGATGGTTGAACCCTGTGGCATGGCAACATGATTGAGGTTTGATTGTAGAACCCTCAGGCTTGGGAACATGACTGAGGCTTAATGGTGGAACACTGTGGCCTGGAAACAGGAATGAGGTTTGATGGTGGAACCCTATGGCCTGGCAATATGACTGAGGTTTGATTCTGGAAAACTGTGGCCTGGGAACATGACATCTGTTTAGATTGTGGATTACTGTGTCCTGGGAACCTGACTGAGCCTTGGTTCTGGAACTCTGTGAATTGGGAACATGACTGAGGTTTATTCTAGAACCCTGTAGCCTGGGAACATAGCTGAGGATTTATTCTGGAACCCTGTGGCCTGGGAACATGAGATCGGTGGATTCTGGAACCCTGTGGCCTGGGAACATGAGAACGGTTTGATTCTGGAACCCTGTGGCCTGGCAACATGACTGAGGCTTGATTCTGGAACCCTGTGGCCTGGCAACATGACTGAGGCTTGATTCTGGAACCGTGTGGCCTGGGAACTTGACTGTGGTTTGATCGCAGAAACCTGTGTACTGGCCACATGACTGAGGTTTGATGTTCGAACCCTGTGCACTGGGAACATGACTGAGGCCTGATACTGGAACCCTGTGGCGTGGGAACATGCCATTGGTTTGATTCTGGAACCCTGTTTCCTGAGAACATGTCTGAGGTTTGATGGTTGAACCCTGTGGCATGGCAACATGATTGAGGTTTGATTGTGGAACCCTCCGGCTTGGGCACATGACTGAGGCTTAATGGTGGAACACTGGGGCCTGGAAACAGGAATGAGGTTTGATGGTGGAACCCTGTGGCCTGGCAACATGACTGAGGTTTGATTCTGGAAAACTGTGGCCTGGGAACAGGACATCTGTGTAGATTGTGGAATAGTGTGCCCTGGGAACCTGACTGAGCCTTGGTTCTGGAACTCTGTGGCCTGGGAACATGACTGAGATTTATTCTAGAACCCTGTAGCCTGGGAACATAACTGAGGATTGATTCTGGAACGCTGTGGCCTGGGAACATGACATCGGTGGATTCTGGAACCCTGTGGCCTGGGAACATCAGAACGGTTTGATTCTGGAACCCTGTGGCCTGGCAACATGACTGAGGCTTGATTCTGGAATCCTGTGGCCTGGCAATATGACTGAGGTTTGATTCTGGAAAACTGTGGCCTGGGAACAGGACATATGTTTAGATTGTGGAATAGTGTGCCCTGGGAACTTGACTGAGCCTTGGTTCTGGACCTCTGTGGACTGGGAACATGACTGAGGTTTATTCTAGAACCCTGGAGCCTGGGAACATAACTGAGGATTGATTCTGGAACCCTGTGGCCTGGGAACATGACATCGGTGGATTCTGGAACCCTGTGGCCTGGGAACATGAGAACGGTTTGATTCTGGAACCCTGTGGCCTGGCAACATGACTGAGGCTTGATTCTGGAACCCTGTGGCCTGGCAACATGACTGAGGCTTGATTCTGGAACCCTTTGGCTTGGCAACATGACTGAGGCTTGATTCTGGAACTCTGTGGCCTGGGAATTTGACTGGGGTTTGATCGCAGAAACCTGTGGAATGTCCACATGACTGAGGTTTGATGGTGGAACCCTCTGCACTGGGAATATGACTGAGGCCTGATACTGGAACCCCGTGGCGTGGGAACATGCCATTGGTTCGATTCTGGAACCCTGTTTCCTGGACACATGAGTGAGGTTTGATGGTTGAACCCTGTGGCATGGCAACATGATTGAGGTTTGATTGTGGAACCCTCAGGCTTGGCAACATGACTGAGGCTTAATGGTGGAACACTGTGTCCTGGGAACAGGAATGAGGTTTGATGGTGGAACCCTGTGGCCTGGCAACATGACTGAGGTTTGATTCTGGAAAACTGTGGCCTGGGAACAGGACATCTGTTTAGATTATGGAATAGTGTGCCCTGGGAACCTGACTGAGCCTTGGTTCTGGAACTCTGTGGAATGGGAACATGACTGAGGTTTATTCTAGAACCCTGTAGCCTGGGAACATAACTGAGGATTGATTCTGGAACCCTGTGGCCTGGGAACATGACATCGGTGGATTCTGGAACCCTGTGGCCTGGGAACATGAGAACGGTTTGATTCTGGAACCCTGTGGCCTGGCAACATGACTGAGGCTTGATTCTGGAACCCTGTGGCCTGGCAACATGACTGAGGCTTGATTCTGGAACCGTGTGGCCTGGGAACTTGACTGGGGTTTGATCGCAGAAACCTGTGGACTGGCCACATGACTGAGGTTTGATGGTGGAACCCTGTGCACTGGGAACATGACTGAGGCCTGATACTGGAACCCTGTGGCATGGGAACATGCCATTGGTTTGATTCTGGAACCCTGTTTCCTGAGAACATGACTGAGGTTTGATGGTTGAACCCTGTGGCATGGCAACATGATTGAGGTTTGATTGTGGAACCGTCAGGCTTGGGAACATGACTGATGCTTGATGGTGGAACACTGGGGCCTGGAAACAGGAATGAGGTTTGATGGTGGAACCCTGTGGCCTGGCAACATGACTCAGGTTTGATTCTGGAAAACTGTGGCCTGGGAACATGACATCTGTGTAGATTGTGGAATATTGTGCCCTGGGAACCTGACTGAGCCTTGGTTCTGGAACTCTGTGGCCTGGGAACATGACTGAGATTTATTCTAGAACCCTGTAGCCTGGGAACATAACTGAGGATTGATTCTGGAACGCTGTGGCCTGGGAACATGACATCGGTGGATTCTGGAACCCTGTGGCCTGGGAACATGAGAACGGTTTGATTCTGGAACCCTGTGGCCTGGCAACATGACTGAGGCTTGATTCTGGAATCCTGTGGCCTGGCAATATGACTGAGGTTTGATTCTGGAAAACTGTGGCCTGGGAACAGGACATATGTTTAGATTGTGGAATAGTGTGCCCTGGGAACTTGACTGAGCCTTGGTTCTGGACCTCTGTGGACTGGGAACATGACTGAGGTTTATTCTAGAACCCTGGAGCCTGGGAACATAACTGAGGATTGATTCTGGAACCCTGTGGCCTGGGAACATGACATCGGTGGATTCTGGAACCCTGTGGCCTGGGAACATGAGAACGGTTTGATTCTGGAACCCTGTGGCCTGGCAACATGACTGAGGCTTGATTCTGGAACCCTGTGGCCTGGCAACATGACTGAGGCTTGATTCTGGAACCCTTTGGCTTGGCAACATGACTGAGGCTTGATTCTGGAACTCTGTGGCCTGGGAATTTGACTGGGGTTTGATCGCAGAAACCTGTGGAATGTCCACATGACTGAGGTTTGATGGTGGAACCCTCTTCACTGGGAACATGACTGAGGCCTGATACTGGAACCCCGTGGCGTGGGAACATGCCATTGGTTCGATTCTGGAACCCTGTTTCCTGGACACATGAGTGAGGTTTGATGGTTGAACCCTGTGGCATGGCAACATGATTGAGGTTTGATTGTGGAACCCTCAGGCTTGGCCACATGACTGAGGCTTAATGGTGGAACACTGTGGCCTGGGAACAGGAATGAGGTTTGATGGTGGAACCCTGTGGCCTGGCAACATGACTGAGGTTTGATTCTGGAAAACTGTGGCCTGGGAACATGACATCTGTTTAGATTATGGAATAGTGTGCCCTGGGAACCTGACTGAGCCTTGGTTCTGGAACTCTGTGGAATGGGAACATGACTGAGGTTTATTCTAGAACCCTGTAGCCTGGGAACATACCTGAGGATTGATTCTGGAACCTGTGGCCTGGGAACATGACATCGGTGGATTCTGGAAACCTGTGGCCTGGGAAGATGAGAACGGTTTGATTCTGCAACCCTGTGGCCTGGCAACATGACTGAGGCTTGATTCTGGAACCCTGTGGCCTGGCAATATGACTGAGGCTTGATTCTGGAACCCTGTGGCCTGGCCACATGACTGAGGTTTAATTCTGGATCCCTTTGGACTTGGAACATGACTGAGGCGTGATTCTGGAAAACTGTGGCCTGGGAACATGACATCTGTTTAGATTGTGGAATAGTGTGCCCTGGGAACCTGACTGAGCCTTGGTTCTGGAACTCTGTGGAATGGGAACATGACTGAGGTTTATTCTAGAACCCTGTAGCCTGGGAACATAACTGAGGATTGATTCTGGAACCCTGTGGCCTGGGAACATGACATCGGTGGATTCTGGAACCCTGTGGCCTGGGAACATGAGAACGGTTTGATTCTGGAACCCTGTGGCCTGGCAACATGACTGAGGCTTGATTCTGGAACCCTGTGGCCTGGCAACATGACTGAGGCTTGATTCTGGAACCGTGTGGCCTGGGAACTTGACTGGGGTTTGATCGCAGAAATCTGTGGACTGGCCACATGACTGAGGTTTGATGGTGGAACCCTGTGCACTGGGAACATGACTGAGGCCTGATACTGGAACCCTGTGGCATGGGAACATGCCATTGGTTTGATTCTGGAACCCTGTTTCCTGAGAACATGACTGAGGTTTGATGGTTGAACCCTGTGGCATGGCAACATGATTGAGGTTTGATTGTGGAACCGTCAGGCTTGGGAACATGACTGATGCTTGATGGTGGAACACTGGGGCCTGGAAACAGGAATGAGGTTTGATGGTGGAACCCTGTGGCCTGGCAACATGACTCAGGTTTGATTCTGGAAAACTGTGGCCTGGGAACATGACATCTGTGTAGATTGTGGAATATTGTGCCCTGGGAACCTGACTGAGCCTTGGTTCTGGAACTCTGTGGCCTGGGAACATGACTGAGATTTATTCTAGAACCCTGTAGCCTGGGAACATAACTGAGGATTGATTCTGGAACGCTGTGGCCTGGGAACATGACATCGGTGGATTCTGGAACCCTGTGGCCTGGGAACATGAGAACGGTTTGATTCTGGAACCCTGTGGCCTGGCAACATGACTGAGGCTTGATTCTGGAATCCTGTGGCCTGGCAATATGACTGAGGTTTGATTCTGGAAAACTGTGGCCTGGGAACAGGACATATGTTTAGATTGTGGAATAGTGTGCCCTGGGAACTTGACTGAGCCTTGGTTCTGGACCTCTGTGGACTGGGAACATGACTGAGGTTTATTCTAGAACCCTGGAGCCTGGGAACATAACTGAGGATTGATTCTGGAACCCTGTGGCCTGGGAACATGACATCGGTGGATTCTGGAACCCTGTGGCCTGGGAACATGAGAACGGTTTGATTCTGGAACCCTGTGGCCTGGCAACATGACTGAGGCTTGATTCTGGAACCCTGTGGCCTGGCAACATGACTGAGGCTTGATTCTGGAACCCTTTGGCTTGGCAACATGACTGAGGCTTGATTCTGGAACTCTGTGGCCTGGGAATTTGACTGGGGTTTGATCGCAGAAACCTGTGGAATGTCCACATGACTGAGGTTTGATGGTGGAACCCTCTGCACTGGGAACATGACTGAGGCCTGATACTGGAACCCCGTGGCGTGGGAACATGCCATTGGTTCGATTCTGGAACCCTGTTTCCTGGACACATGAGTGAGGTTTGATGGTTGAACCCTGTGGCATGGCAACATGATTGAGGTTTGATTGTGGAACCCTCAGGCTTGGCCACATGACTGAGGCTTAATGGTGGAACACTGTGGCCTGGGAACAGGAATGAGGTTTGATGGTGGAACCCTGTGGCCTGGCAACATGACTGAGGTTTGATTCTGGAAAACTGTGGCCTGGGAACATGACATCTGTTTAGATTATGGAATAGTGTGCCCTGGGAACCTGACTGAGCCTTGGTTCTGGAACTCTGTGGAATGGGAACATGACTGAGGTTTATTCTAGAACCCTGTAGCCTGGGAACATACCTGAGGATTGATTCTGGAACCTGTGGCCTGGGAACATGACATCGGTGGATTCTGGAAACCTGTGGCCTGGGAAGATGAGAACGGTTTGATTCTGCAACCCTGTGGCCTGGCAACATGACTGAGGCTTGATTCTGGAACCCTGTGGCCTGGCAATATGACTGAGGCTTGATTCTGGAACCCTGTGGCCTGGCCACATGACTGAGGTTTAATTCTGGATCCCTTTGGACTTGGAACATGACTGAGGCGTGATTCTGGAAAACTGTGGCCTGGGAACATGACATCTGTTTAGATTGTGGAATAGTGTGCCCTGGGAACCTGACTGAGCCTTGGTTCTGGAACTCTGTGGAATGGGAACATGACTGAGGTTTATTCTAGAACCCTGTAGCCTGGGAACATAACTGAGGATTGATTCTGGAACCCTGTGGCCTGGGAACATGACATCGGTGGATTCTGGAACCCTGTGGCCTGGGAACATGAGAACGGTTTGATTATGTTACCCTGTGGCCTGGCAACATGACTGAGGCTTGATTCTGGAACCCTGTGGCCTGGCAACATGACTGAGGCTTGATTCTGGAACCGTGTGGCCTGGGAACTTGACTGGGGTTTGATCGCAGAAACCTGTGGACTGGCCATATGACTGAGGTTTGATGGTGGAACCCTGTGCACTGGGAACATGACTGAGGCCTGATACTGGAACCCTGTGGCATGGGAACATGCCATTGGTTTGATTCTGGAACCCTGTTTCCTGAGAACATGACTGAGGTTTGATGGTTGAACCCTGTGGCATGGCAACATGATTGAGGTTTGATTGTGGAACCGTCAGGCTTGGGAACATGACTGATGCTTGATGGTGGAACACTGCGGCCTGGAAACAGGAATGAGGTTTGATGGTGGAACCCTGTGGCCTGGCAACATGACTCAGGTTTGATTCTGGAAAACTGTGGCCTGGGAACATGACATCTGTGTAGATTGTGGAATATTGTGCCCTGGGAACCTGACTGAGCCTTGGTTCTGGAACTCTGTGGCCTGGGAACATGACTGAGATTTATTCTAGAACCCTGTAGCCTGGGAACATAACTGAGGATTGATTCTGGAACGCTGTGGCCTGGGAACATGACATCGGTGGATTCTGGAACCCTGTGGCCTGGGAACATGAGAACGGTTTGATTCTGGAACCCTGTGGCCTGGCAACATGACTGAGGCTTGATTCTGGAATCCTGTGGCCTGGCAATATGACTGAGGTTTGATTCTGGAAAACTGTGGCCTGGGAACAGGACATATGTTTAGATTGTGGAATAGTGTGCCCTGGGAACTTGACTGAGCCTTGGTTCTGGACCTCTGTGGACTGGGAACATGACTGAGGTTTATTCTAGAACCCTGGAGCCTGGGAACATAACTGAGGATTGATTCTGGAACCCTGTGGCCTGGGAACATGACATCGGTGGATTCTGGAACCCTGTGGCCTGGGAACATGAGAACGGTTTGATTCTGGAACCCTGTGGCCTGGCAACATGACTGAGGCTTGATTCTGGAACCCTGTGGCCTGGCAACATGACTGAGGCTTGATTCTGGAACCCTTTGACTTGGCAACAAGACTGAGGCTTGATTCTGGAACTCTGTGGCCTGGGAATTTGACTGGGGTTTGATCGCAGAAACCTGTGGAATGTCCACATGACTGAGGTTTGATGGTGGAACCCTCTGCACTGGGAACATGACTGAGGCCTGATACTGGAACCCCGTGGCTTGGGAACATGCCATTGGTTCTATTCTGGAACCCTGTTTCCTGGACACATGAGTGAGGTTTGATGGTTGAACCCTGTGGCATGGCAACATGATTGAGGTTTGATTGTGGAACCCTCAGGCTTGGCCACATGACTGAGGCTTAATGGTGGAACACTGTGGCCTGGGAACAGGAATGAGGTTTGATGGTGGAACCCTGTGGCCTGGCAACATGACTGAGGTTTGATTCTGGAAAACTGTGGCCTGGGAACATGACATCTGTTTAGATTATGGAATAGTGTGCCCTGGGAACCTGACTGAGCCTTGGTTCTGGAACTCTGTGGAATGGGAACATGACTGAGGTTTATTCTAGAACCCTGTAGCCTGGGAACATACCTGAGGATTGATTCTGGAACCTGTGGCCTGGGAACATGACATCGGTGGATTCTGGAAACCTGTGGCCTGGGAAGATGAGAACGGTTTGATTCTGCAACCCTGTGGCCTGGCAACATGACTGAGGCTTGATTCTGGAATCCTGTGGCCTGGCAATATGACTGAGGCTTGATTCTGGAACCCTGTGGCCTGGCCACATGACTGAGGTTTAATTCTGGATCCCTTTGGACTTGGAACATGACTGAGGCGTGATTCTGGAAAACTGTGGCCTGGGAACATGACATCTGTTTAGATTGTGGAATAGTGTGCCCTGGGAACCTGACTGAGCCTTGGTTCTGGAACTCTGTGGAATGGGAACATGACTGAGGTTTATTCTAGAACCCTGTAGCCTGGGAACATAACTGAGGATTGATTCTGGAACCCTGTGGCCTGGGAACATGACATCGGTGGATTCTGGAACCCTGTGGCCTGGGAACATGAGAACGGTTTGATTATGTTACCCTGTGGCCTGGCAACATGACTGAGGCTTGATTCTGGAACCCTGTGGCCTGGCAACATGACTGAGGTTTGATGGTTGAACCCTGTGGCATGGCAACATGATTGAGGTTTGATTGTAGAACCCTCAGGCTTGGGAACATGACTGAGGCTTAATGGTGGAACACTGTGGCCTGGAAACAGGAATGAGGTTTGATGGTGGAACCCTATGGCCTGGCAATATGACTGAGGTTTGATTCTGGAAAACTGTGGCCTGGGAACATGACATCTGTTTAGATTGTGGATTACTGTGTCCTGGGAACCTGACTGAGCCTTGGTTCTGGAACTCTGTGAATTGGGAACATGACTGAGGTTTATTCTAGAACCCTGTAGCCTGGGAACATAGCTGAGGATTTATTCTGGAACCCTGTGGCCTGGGAACATGAGATCGGTGGATTCTGGAACCCTGTGGCCTGGGAACATGAGAACGGTTTGATTCTGGAACCCTGTGGCCTGGCAACATGACTGAGGCTTGATTCTGGAACCCTGTGGCCTGGCAACATGACTGAGGCTTGATTCTGGAACCGTGTGGCCTGGGAACTTGACTGTGGTTTGATCGCAGAAACCTGTGTACTGGCCACATGACTGAGGTTTGATGTTCGAACCCTGTGCACTGGGAACATGACTGAGGCCTGATACTGGAACCCTGTGGCGTGGGAACATGCCATTGGTTTGATTCTGGAACCCTGTTTCCTGAGAACATGTCTGAGGTTTGATGGTTGAACCCTGTGGCATGGCAACATGATTGAGGTTTGATTGTGGAACCCTCCGGCTTGGGCACATGACTGAGGCTTAATGGTGGAACACTGGGGCCTGGAAACAGGAATGAGGTTTGATGGTGGAACCCTGTGGCCTGGCAACATGACTGAGGTTTGATTCTGGAAAACTGTGGCCTGGGAACATGACATCTGTGTAGATTGTGGAATAGTGTGCCCTGGGAACCTGACTGAGCCTTGGTTCTGGAACTCTGTGGCCTGGGAACATGACTGAGATTTATTCTAGAACCCTGTAGCCTGGGAACATAACTGAGGATTGATTCTGGAACGCTGTGGCCTGGGAACATGACATCGGTGGATTCTGGAACCCTGTGGCCTGGGAACATCAGAACGGTTTGATTCTGGAACCCTGTGGCCTGGCAACATGACTGAGGCTTGATTCTGGAATCCTGTGGCCTGGCAATATGACTGATGTTTGATTCTGGAAAACTGTGGCCTGGGAACAGGACATATGTTTAGATTGTGGAATAGTGTGCCCTGGGAACTTGACTGAGCCTTGGTTCTGGACCTCTGTGGACTGGGAACATGACTGAGGTTTATTCTAGAACCCTGGAGCCTGGGAACATAACTGAGGATTGATTCTGGAACCCTGTGGCCTGGGAACATGACATCGGTGGATTCTGGAACCCTGTGGCCTGGGAACATGAGAACGGTTTGATTCTGGAACCCTGTGGCCTGGCAACATGACTGAGGCTTGATTCTGGAACCCTGTGGCCTGGCAACATGACTGAGGCTTGATTCTGGAACCCTTTGGCTTGGCAACATGACTGAGGCTTGATTCTGGAACTCTGTGGCCTGGGAATTTGACTGGGGTTTGATCGCAGAAACCTGTGGAATGTCCACATGACTGAGGTTTGATGGTGGAACCCTCTGCACTGGGAACATGACTGAGGCCTGATACTGGAACCCCGTGGCGTGGGAACATGCCATTGGTTCGATTCTGGAACCCTGTTTCCTGGACACATGAGTGAGGTTTGATGGTTGAACCCTGTGGCATGGCAACATGATTGAGGTTTGATTGTGGAACCCTCAGGCTTGGCAACATGACTGAGGCTTAATGGTGGAACACTGTGTCCTGGGAACAGGAATGAGGTTTGATGGTGGAACCCTGTGGCCTGGCAACATGACTGAGGTTTGATTCTGGAAAACTGTGGCCTGGGAACATGACATCTGTTTAGATTATGGAATAGTGTGCCCTGGGAACCTGACTGAGCCTTGGTTCTGGAACTCTGTGGAATGGGAACATGACTGAGGTTTATTCTAGAACCCTGTAGCCTGGGAACATAACTGAGGATTGATTCTGGAACCCTGTGGCCTGGGAACATGACATCGGTGGATTCTGGAACCCTGTGGCCTGGGAACATGAGAACGGTTTGATTCTGGAACCCTGTGGCCTGGCAACATGACTGAGGCTTGATTCTGGAACCCTGTGGCCTGGCAACATGACTGAGGCTTGATTCTGGAACCGTGTGGCCTGGGAACTTGACTGGGGTTTGATCGCAGAAACCTGTGGACTGGCCACATGACTGAGGTTTGATGGTGGAACCCTGTGCACTGGGAACATGACTGAGGCCTGATACTGGAACCCTGTGGCATGGGAACATGCCATTGGTTTGATTCTGGAACCCTGTTTCCTGAGAACATGACTGAGGTTTGATGGTTGAACCCTGTGGCATGGCAACATGATTGAGGTTTGATTGTGGAACCGTCAGGCTTGGGAACATGACTGATGCTTGATGGTGGAACACTGGGGCCTGGAAACAGGAATGAGGTTTGATGGTGGAACCCTGTGGCCTGGCAACATGACTCAGGTTTGATTCTGGAAAAGTGTGGCCTGGGAACATGACATCTGTGTAGATTGTGGAATATTGTGCCCTGGGAACCTGACTGAGCCTTGGTTCTGGAACTCTGTGGCCTGGGAACATGACTGAGATTTATTCTAGAACCCTGTAGCCTGGGAACATAACTGAGGATTGATTCTGGAACGCTGTGGCCTGGGAACATGACATCGGTGGATTCTGGAACCCTGTGGCCTGGGAACATGAGAACGGTTTGATTCTGGAACCCTGTGGCCTGGCAACATGACTGAGGCTTGATTCTGGAACCCTGTGGCCTGGCAACATGACTGAGGCTTGATTCTGGAACCCTTTGGCTTGGCAACAAGACTGAGGCTTGATTCTGGAACTCTGTGGCCTGGGAATTTGACTGGGGTTTGATCGCAGAAACCTGTGGAATGTCCACATGACTGAGGTTTGATGGTGGAACCCTCTGCACTGGGAACATGACTGAGGCCTGATACTGGAACCCCGTGGCGTGGGAACATGCCATTGGTTCGATTCTGGAACCCTGTTTCCTGGACACATGAGTGAGGTTTGATGGTTGAACCCTGTGGCATGGCAACATGATTGAGGTTTGATTGTGGAACCCTCAGGCTTGGCCACATGACTGAGGCTTAATGGTGGAACACTGTGGCCTGGGAACAGGAATGAGGTTTGATGGTGGAACCCTGTGGCCTGGCAACATGACTGAGGTTTGATTCTGGAAAACTGTGGCCTGGGAACATGACATCTGTTTAGATAATGGAATAGTGTGCCCTGGGAACCTGACTGAGCCTTGGTTCTGGAACTCTGTGGAATGGGAACATGACTGAGGTTTATTCTAGAACCCTGTAGCCTGGGAACATACCTGAGGATTGATTCTGGAACCTGTGGCCTGGGAACATGACATCGGTGGATTCTGGAAACCTGTGGCCTGGGAAGATGAGAACGGTTTGATTCTGCAACCCTGTGGCCTGGCAACATGACTGAGGCTTGATTCTGGAACCCTGTGGCCTGGCAATATGACTGAGGCTTGATTCTGGAACCCTGTGGCCTGGCCACATGACTGAGGTTTAATTCTGGATCCCTTTGGACTTGGAACATGACTGAGGCGTGATTCTGGAAAACTGTGGCCTGGGAACATGACATCTGTTTAGATTGTGGAATAGTGTGCCCTGGGAACCTGACTGAGCCTTGGTTCTGGAACTCTGTGGAATGGGAACATGACTGAGGTTTATTCTAGAACCCTGTAGCCTGGGAACATAACTGAGGATTGATTCTGGAACCCTGTGGCCTGGGAACATGACATCGGTGGATTCTGGAACCCTGTGGCCTGGGAACATGAGAACGGTTTGATTATGTTACCCTGTGGCCTGGCAACATGACTGAGGCTTGATTCTGGAACCCTGTGGCCTGGCAACATGACTGAGGTTTGATGGTTGAACCCTGTGGCATGGCAACATGATTGAGGTTTGATTGTAGAACCCTCAGGCTTGGGAACATGACTGAGGCTTAATGGTGGAACACTGTGGCCTGGAAACAGGAATGAGGTTTGATGGTGGAACCCTATGGCCTGGCAATATGACTGAGGTTTGATTCTGGAAAACTGTGGCCTGGGAACATGACATCTGTTTAGATTGTGGATTACTGTGTCCTGGGAACCTGACTGAGCCTTGGTTCTGGAACTCTGTGAATTGGGAACATGACTGAGGTTTATTCTAGAACCCTGTAGCCTGGGAACATAGCTGAGGATTTATTCTGGAACCCTGTGGCCTGGGAACATGAGATCGGTGGATTCTGGAACCCTGTGGCCTGGGAACATGAGAACGGTTTGATTCTGGAACCCTGTGGCCTGGCAACATGACTGAGGCTTGATTCTGGAACCCTGTGGCCTGGCAACATGACTGAGGCTTGATTCTGGAACCGTGTGGCCTGGGAACTTGACTGTGGTTTGATCGCAGAAACCTGTGTACTGGCCACATGACTGAGGTTTGATGTTCGAACCCTGTGCACTGGGAACATGACTGAGGCCTGATACTGGAACCCTGTGGCGTGGGAACATGCCATTGGTTTGATTCTGGAACCCTGTTTCCTGAGAACATGTCTGAGGTTTGATGGTTGAACCCTGTGGCATGGCAACATGATTGAGGTTTGATTGTGGAACCCTCCGGCTTGGGCACATGACTGAGGCTTAATGGTGGAACACTGGGGCCTGGAAACAGGAATGAGGTTTGATGGTGGAACCCTGTGGCCTGGCAACATGACTGAGGTTTGATTCTGGAAAACTGTGGCCTGGGAACATGACATCTGTGTAGATTGTGGAATAGTGTGCCCTGGGAACCTGACTGAGCCTTGGTTCTGGAACTCTGTGGCCTGGGAACATGACTGAGATTTATTCTAGAACCCTGTAGCCTGGGAACATAACTGAGGATTGATTCTGGAACGCTGTGGCCTGGGAACATGACATCGGTGGATTCTGGAACCCTGTGGCCTGGGAACATCAGAACGGTTTGATTCTGGAACCCTGTGGCCTGGCAACATGATTGAGGCTTGATTCTGGAATCCTGTGGCCTGGCAATATGACTGAGGTTTGATTCTGGAAAACTGTGGCCTGGGAACAGGACATATGTTTAGATTGTGGAATAGTGTGCCCTGGGAACTTGACTGAGCCTTGGTTCTGGACCTCTGTGGACTGGGAACATGACTGAGGTTTATTCTAGAACCCTGGAGCCTGGGAACATAACTGAGGATTGATTCTGGAACCCTGTGGCCTGGGAACATGACATCGGTGGATTCTGGAACCCTGTGGCCTGGGAACATGAGAACGGTTTGATTCTGGAACCCTGTGGCCTGGCAACATGACTGAGGCTTGATTCTGGAACCCTGTGGCCTGGCAACATGACTGAGGCTTGATTCTGGAACCCTTTGGCTTGGCAACATGACTGAGGCTTGATTCTGGAACTCTGTGGCCTGGGAATTTGACTGGGGTTTGATCGCAGAAACCTGTGGAATGTCCACATGACTGAGGTTTGATGGTGGAACCCTCTGCACTGGGAACATGACTGAGGCCTGATACTGGAACCCCGTGGCGTGGGAACATGCCATTGGTTCGATTCTGGAACCCTGTTTCCTGGACACATGAGTGAGGTTTGATGGTTGAACCCTGTGGCATGGCAACATGATTGAGGTTTGATTGTGGAACCCTCAGGCTTGGCAACATGACTGAGGCTTAATGGTGGAACACTGTGTCCTGGGAACAGGAATGAGGTTTGATGGTGGAACCCTGTGGCCTGGCAACATGACTGAGGTTTGATTCTGGAAAACTGTGGCCTGGGAACATGACATCTGTTTAGATTATGGAATAGTGTGCCCTGGGAACCTGACTGAGCCTTGGTTCTGGAACTCTGTGGAATGGGAACATGACTGAGGTTTATTCTAGAACCCTGTAGCCTGGGAACATAACTGAGGATTGATTCTGGAACCCTGTGGCCTGGGAACATGACATCGGTGGATTCTGGAACCCTGTGGCCTGGGAACATGAGAACGGTTTGATTCTGGAACCCTGTGGCCTGGCAACATGACTGAGGCTTGATTCTGGAACCCTGTGGCCTGGCAACATGACTGAGGCTTGATTCTGGAACCGTGTGGCCTGGGAACTTGACTGGGGTTTGATCGCAGAAACCTGTGGACTGGCCACATGACTGAGGTTTGATGGTGGAACCCTGTGCACTGGGAACATGACTGAGGCCTGATACTGGAACCCTGTGGCATGGGAACATGCCATTGGTTTGATTCTGGAACCCTGTTTCCTGAGAACATGACTGAGGTTTGATGGTTGAACCCTGTGGCATGGCAACATGATTGAGGTTTGATTGTGGAACCGTCAGGCTTGGGAACATGACTGATGCTTGATGGTGGAACACTGGGGCCTGGAAACAGGAATGAGGTTTGATGGTGGAACCCTGTGGCCTGGCAACATGACTCAGGTTTGATTCTGGAAAACTGTGGCCTGGGAACATGACATCTGTGTAGATTGTGGAATATTGTGCCCTGGGAACCTGACTGAGCCTTGGTTCTGGAACTCTGTGGCCTGGGAACATGACTGAGATTTATTCTAGAACCCTGTAGCCTGGGAACATAACTGAGGATTGATTCTGGAACGCTGTGGCCTGGGAACATGACATCGGTGGATTCTGGAACCCTGTGGCCTGGGAACATGAGAACGGTTTGATTCTGGAACCCTGTGGCCTGGCAACATGACTGAGGCTTGATTCTGGAATCCTGTGGCCTGGCAATATGACTGAGGTTTGATTCTGGAAAACTGTGGCCTGGGAACAGGACATATGTTTAGATTGTGGAATAGTGTGCCCTGGGAACTTGACTGAGCCTTGGTTCTGGACCTCTGTGGACTGGGAACATGACTGAGGTTTATTCTAGAACCCTGGAGCCTGGGAACATAACTGAGGATTGATTCTGGAACCCTGTGGCCTGGGAACATGACATCGGTGGATTCTGGAACCCTGTGGCCTGGGAACATGAGAACGGTTTGATTCTGGAACCCTGTGGCCTGGCAACATGACTGAGGCTTGATTCTGGAACCCTGTGGCCTGGCAACATGACTGAGGCTTGATTCTGGAACCCTTTGGCTTGGCAACAAGACTGAGGCTTGATTCTGGAACTCTGTGGCCTGGGAATTTGACTGGGGTTTGATCGCAGAAACCTGTGGAATGTCCACATGACTGAGGTTTGATGGTGGAACCCTCTGCACTGGGAACATGACTGAGGCCTGATACTGGAACCCCGTGGCGTGGGAACATGCCATTGGTTCGATTCTGGAACCCTGTTTCCTGGACACATGAGTGAGGTTTGATGGTTGAACCCTGTGGCATGGCAACATGATTGAGGTTTGATTGTGGAACCCTCAGGCTTGGCCACATGACTGAGGCTTAATGGTGGAACACTGTGGCCTGGGAACAGGAATGAGGTTTGATGGTGGAACCCTGTGGCCTGGCAACATGACTGAGGTTTGATTCTGGAAAACTGTGGCCTGGGAACATGACATCTGTTTAGATTATGGAATAGTGTGCCCTGGGAACCTGACTGAGCCTTGGTTCTGGAACTCTGTGGAATGGGAACATGACTGAGGGTTATTCTAGAACCCTGTAGCCTGGGAACATACCTGAGGATTGATTCTGGAACCTGTGGCCTGGGAACATGACATCGGTGGATTCTGGAAACCTGTGGCCTGGGAAGATGAGAACGGTTTGATTCTGCAACCCTGTGGCCTGGCAACATGACTGAGGCTTGATTCTGGAACCCTGTGGCCTGGCAATATGACTGAGGCTTGATTCTGGAACCCTGTGGCCTGGCCACATGACTGAGGTTTAATTCTGGATCCCTTTGGACTTGGAACATGACTGAGGCGTGATTCTGGAAAACTGTGGCCTGGGAACATGACATCTGTTTAGATTGTGGAATAGTGTGCCCTGGGAACCTGACTGAGCCTTGGTTCTGGAACTCTGTGGAATGGGAACATGACTGAGGTTTATTCTAGAACCCTGTAGCCTGGGAACATAACTGAGGATTGATTCTGGAACCCTGTGGCCTGGGAACATGACATCGGTGGATTCTGGAACCCTGTGGCCTGGGAACATGAGAACGGTTTGATTATGTTACCCTGTGGCCTGGCAACATGACTGAGGCTTGATTCTGGAACCCTGTGGCCTGGCAACATGACTGAGGTTTGATGGTTGAACCCTGTGGCATGGCAACATGATTGAGGTTTGATTGTAGAACCCTCAGGCTTGCGAACATGACTGAGGCTTAATGGTGGAACACTGTGGCCTGGAAACAGGAATGAGGTTTGATGGTGGAACCCTATGGCCTGGCAATATGACTGAGGTTTGATTCTGGAAAACTGTGGCCTGGGAACATGACATCTGTTTAGATTGTGGATTACTGTGTCCTGGGAACCTGACTGAGCCTTGGTTCTGGAACTCTGTGAATTGGGAACATGACTGAGGTTTATTCTAGAACCCTGTAGCCTGGGAACATAGCTGAGGATTTATTCTGGAACCCTGTGGCCTGGGAACATGAGATCGGTGGATTCTGGAACCCTGTGGCCTGGGAACATGAGAACGGTTTGATTCTGGAAGCCTGTGGCCTGGCAACATGACTGAGGCTTGATTCTGGAACCCTGTGGCCTGGCAACATGACTGAGGCTTGATTCTGGAACCGTGTGGCCTGGGAACTTGACTGGGGTTTGATCGCAGAAACCTGTGGACTGGCCACATGACTGAGGTTTGATGGTGGAACCCTGTGCACTGGGAACATGACTGAGGCCTGATACTGGAACCCTGTGGCATGGGAACATGCCATTGGTTTGATTCTGGAACCCTGTTTCCTGAGAACATGACTGAGGTTTGATGGTTGAACCCTGTGGCATGGCAACATGATTGAGGTTTGATTGTGGAACCGTCAGGCTTGGGAACATGACTGATGCTTGATGGTGGAACACTGGGGCCTGGAAACAGGAATGAGGTTTGATGGTGGAACCCTGTGGCCTGGCAACATGACTCAGGTTTGATTCTGGAAAACTGTGGCCTGGGAACATGACATCTGTGTAGATTGTGGAATATTGTGCCCTGGGAACCTGACTGAGCCTTGGTTCTGGAACTCTGTGGCCTGGGAACATGACTGAGATTTATTCTAGAACCCTGTAGCCTGGGAACATAACTGAGGATTGATTCTGGAACGCTGTGGCCTGGGAACATGACATCGGTGGATTCTGGAACCCTGTGGCCTGGGAACATGAGAACGGTTTGATTCTGGAACCCTGTGGCCTGGCAACATGACTGAGGCTTGATTCTGGAATCCTGTGGCCTGGCAATATGACTGAGGTTTGATTCTGGAAAACTGTGGCCTGGGAACAGGACATATGTTTAGATTGTGGAATAGTGTGCCCTGGGAACTTGACTGAGCCTTGGTTCTGGACCTCTGTGGACTGGGAACATGACTGAGGTTTATTCTAGAACCCTGGAGCCTGGGAACATAACTGAGGATTGATTCTGGAACCCTGTGGCCTGGGAACATGACATCGGTGGATTCTGGAACCCTGTGGCCTGGGAACATGAGAACGGTTTGATTCTGGAACCCTGTGGCCTGGCAACATGACTGAGGCTTGATTCTGGAACCCTGTGGCCTGGCAACATGACTGAGGCTTGATTCTGGAACCCTTTGGCTTGGCAACATGACTGAGGCTTGATTCTGGAACTCTGTGGCCTGGGAATTTGACTGGGGTTTGATCGCAGAAACCTGTGGAATGTCCACATGACTGAGGTTTGATGGTGGAACCCTCTGCACTGGGAACATGACTGAGGCCTGATACTGGAACCCCGTGGCGTGGGAACATGCCATTGGTTCGATTCTGGAACCCTGTTTCCTGGACACATGAGTGAGGTTTGATGGTTGAACCCTGTGGCATGGCAACATGATTGAGGTTTGATTGTGGAACCCTCAGGCTTGGCCACATGACTGAGGCTTAATGGTGGAACACTGTGGCCTGGGAACAGGAATGAGGTTTGATGGTGGAACCCTGTGGCCTGGCAACATGACTGAGGTTTGATTCTGGAAAACTGTGGCCTGGGAACATGACATCTGTTTAGATTATGGAATAGTGTGCCCTGGGAACCTGACTGAGCCTTGGTTCTGGAACTCTGTGGAATGGGAACATGACTGAGGTTTATTCTAGAACCCTGTAGCCTGGGAACATACCTGAGGATTGATTCTGGAACCTGTGGCCTGGGAACATGACATCGGTGGATTCTGGAAACCTGTGGCCTGGGAAGATGAGAACGGTTTGATTCTGCAACCCTGTGGCCTGGCAACATGACTGAGGCTTGGTTCTGGAACCCTGTGGCCTGGCAATATGACTGAGGCTTGATTCTGGAACCCTGTGGCCTGGCCACATGACTGAGGTTTAATTCTGGATCCCTTTGGACTTGGAACATGACTGAGGCGTGATTCTGGAAAACTGTGGCCTGGGAACATGACATCTGTTTAGATTGTGGAATAGTGTGCCCTGGGAACCTGACTGAGCCTTGGTTCTGGAACTCTGTGGAATGGGAACATGACTGAGGTTTATTCTAGAACCCTGTAGCCTGGGAACATAACTGAGGATTGATTCTGGAACCCTGTGGCCTGGGAACATGACATCGGTGGATTCTGGAACCCTGTGGCCTGGGAACATTAGAACGGTTTGATTATGTTACCCTGTGGCCTGGCAACATGACTGAGGCTTGATTCTGGAACCCTGTGGCCTGGCAACATGACTGAGGTTTGATGGTTGAACCCTGTGGCATGGCAACATGATTGAGGTTTGATTGTAGAACCCTCAGGCTTGGGAACATGACTGAGGCTTAATGGTGGAACACTGTGGCCTGGAAACAGGAATGAGGTTTGATGGTGGAACCCTATGGCCTGGCAATATGACTGAGGTTTGATTCTGGAAAACTGTGGCCTGGGAACATGACATCTGTTTAGATTGTGGATTACTGTGTCCTGGGAACCTGACTGAGCCTTGGTTCTGGAACTCTGTCAATTGGGAACATGACTGAGGTTTATTCTAGAACCCTGTAGCCTCGGAACATAGCTGAGGATTTATTCTGGAACCCTGTGGCCTGGGAACATGACATCGGTGGATTCTGGAACCCTGTGGCCTGGGAACATGAGAACGGTTTGATTCTGGAACCCTGTGGACTGGCAACATGACTGAGGCTTGATTCTGGAACCCTGTGGCCTGGCAACATGACTGAGGTTTGATTCTGGATCACTGTGGCCTGGGAACATGACTGAGGTTTGATTTTGGAAAACTGTGGCCTGGGAACATGACATCTGTTTAGATTGTGGAATAGTGTGCCCTGGGAACCTGACTGAGCCTTGGTTCTGGAACCCTGTGGACTGGCAACATGACTGAGACTTGATTCTGGAACCCTGTGATCTGGCAATATGACTGAGGCTTGATTCTGGAACCCTGTGTCCTGGCACATTGACTGAGGCTTGATACTGGAACCCTGTGGCCTGGGAACTTGACTGGGGTTTGATCGCAGAAACCTGTGGACTGGCCACATGACTGAGGTTTGATGGTGGAACCGTGTGCACTGGGAATATGACTGAGGCCTGATACTGGAACCCCGTGGCGTGGGAACATGCCATTGGTTTGATTCTGGAACCCTGTTTCCTGAGAACATGTCTGAGGTTTGATGGTTGAACCCTGTGGCCTGGCAACATGACTGAGGTTTGATTCTGGAAAACTGTGGCCTGGGAACATGACATCTGTTTAGATTGTGGAATAGTGTGCCCTGGGAACCTGACTGAGCCTTGGTTCTGGAACTCTGTGGACTGGGAACATGACTGAGGTTTATTCTAGAACCCTGTAGCCTGGGAACATAACTGAGGATTGATTCTGGAACCCTGTGGCCTGGGAACATGACATCGGTGGATTCTGGAAACATGTGGCCTGGGAAGATGAGAACGGTTTGATTCTGTTACCCTGTGGCCTGGCAACATGACTGAGGCTTGATTCTGGAACCCTGTGGCCTGGCAACATGACTGAGGCTTGATTCTGGAACCGTGTGGCCTGGGAACTTGACTGGGGTTTGATCGCAGAAACCTGTGGACTGGCCACATGACTGAGGTTTGATGGTGGAACCCTGTGCACTGGGAACATGACTGAGGCCTGATACTGGAACCCCGTGGCGTGGGAACATGCCATTGGTTTGATTCTGGAACCCTGTTTCCTGAGAACATGTCTGAGGTTTGATGGTTGAACCCTGTGGCATGGCAACATGATTGAGGTTTAATTGTGGAACCCTCAGGCTTGGGAACATGACTGAGGCTTAATGGTGGAACACTGTGGCCTGGAAAGAGGAATGAGGTTTGATGGTGGAACCCTGTGGCCTGGCAACATGACTGAGGTTTGATTCTGGAAAACTGTGGCCTGGGAACATGACATCTGTTTAGATTGTGGAATAGTGTGCCCTGGGAACCTGACTGAGCCTTGGTTCTGGAACTCTGTGGCCTGGCAACATGACTGAGGCTTGATTCTGGAACCCTGGGGCCTGGCAACATGACTGAGGCCTGATTCTGGAACCGTGTGGCCTGGCAACATGACTGAGTTTTGATTCTGGAAAACTGTGGCCTGGGAACATGACATCTGTTTAGATTGTGGAATAGTGTGCCCTGGGAACCTGACTGAGCCTTGGTTCTGGAACTCTGTGGACTGGGAACATGACTGAGGTTTATTCTAGAACCCTGTAGCCTGGGAACATAACTGAGGATTGATTCTGGAACCCTGTGGCCTGGGAACATGACATCGGTGGATTCTGGAAACATGTGGCCTGGGAAGATGAGAACGGTTTGATTCTGTTACCCTGTGGCCTGGCAACATGACTGAGGCTTGATTCTGTAACCCTGTGGCCTGGCAACATGACTGAGGCTTGATTCTGGAACCGTGTGGCCTGGGAACTTGACTGGGGTTTGATCGCAGAAACCTGTGGACTGGCCACATGACTGAGGTTTGATGATGGAACCCTGTGCACTGGGAACATGACTGAGGCCTGATACTGGAACCCCGTGGCGTGGGAACATGCCATTGGTTTGATTCTGGAACCCTGTTTCCTGAGAACATGTCTGAGGTTTGATGGTTGAACCCTGTGGCATGGCAACATGATTGAGGTTTGATTGTGGAACCGTCAGGCTTGGGAACATGACTGATGCTTGATGGTGGAACACTGGGGCCTGGAAACAGGAATGAGGTTTGATGGTGGAACCCTGTGGCCTGGCAACATGACTCAGGTTTGATTCTGGAAAACTGTGGCCTGGGAACATGACATCTGTGTAGATTGTGGAATATTGTGCCCTGGGAACCTGACTGAGCCTTGGTTCTGGAACTCTGTGGCCTGGGAACATGACTGAGATTTATTCTAGAACCCTGTAGCCTGGGAACATAACTGAGGATTGATTCTGGAACGCTGTGGCCTGGGAACATGACATCGGTGGATTCTGGAACCCTGTGGCCTGGGAACATGAGAACGGTTTGATTCTGGAACCCTGTGGCCTGGCAACATGACTGAGGCTTGATTCTGGAATCCTGTGGCCTGGCAATATGACTGAGGTTTGATTCTGGAAAACTGTGGCCTGGGAACAGGACATATGTTTAGATTGTGGAATAGTGTGCCCTGGGAACTTGACTGAGCCTTGGTTCTGGACCTCTGTGGACTGGGAACATGACTGAGGTTTATTCTAGAACCCTGGAGCCTGGGAACATAACTGAGGATTGATTCTGGAACCCTGTGGCCTGGGAACATGACATCGGTGGATTCTGGAACCCTGTGGCCTGGGAACATGAGAACGGTTTGATTCTGGAACCCTGTGGCCTGGCAACATGACTGAGGCTTGATTCTGGAACCCTGTGGCCTGGCAACATGACTGAGGCTTGATTCTGGAACCCTTTGGCTTGGCAACATGACTGAGGCTTGATTCTGGAACTCTGTGGCCTGGGAATTTGACTGGGGTTTGATCGCAGAAACCTGTGGAATGTCCACATGACTGAGGTTTGATGGTGGAACCCTCTGCACTGGGAACATGACTGAGGCCTGATACTGGAACCCCGTGGCGTGGGAACATGCCATTGGTTCGATTCTGGAACCCTGTTTCCTGGACACATGAGTGAGGTTTGATGGTTGAACCCTGTGGCATGGCAACATGATTGAGGTTTGATTGTGGAAACCTCAGGCTTGGCCACATGACTGAGGCTTAATGGTGGAACACTGTGGCCTGGGAACAGGAATGAGGTTTGATGGTGGAACCCTGTGGCCTGGCAACATGACTGAGGTTTGATTCTGGAAAACTGTGGCCTGGGAACATGACATCTGTTTAGATTATGGAATAGTGTGCCCTGGGAACCTGACTGAGCCTTGGTTCTGGAACTCTGTGGAATGGGAACATGACTGAGGTTTATTCTAGAACCCTGTAGCCTGGGAACATACCTGAGGATTGATTCTGGAACCTGTGGCCTGGGAACATGACATCGGTGGATTCTGGAAACCTGTGGCCTGGGAAGATGAGAACGGTTTGATTCTGCAACCCTGTGGCCTGGCAACATGACTGAGGCTTGATTCTGGAACCCTGTGGCCTGGCAATATGACTGAGGCTTGATTCTGGAACCCTGTGGCCTGGCCACATGACTGAGGTTTAATTCTGGATCCCTTTGGACTTGGAACATGACTGAGGCGTGATTCTGGAAAACTGTGGCCTGGGAACATGACATCTGTTTAGATTGTGGAATAGTGTGCCCTGGGAACCTGACTGAGCCTTGGTTCTGGAACTCTGTGGAATGGGAACATGACTGAGGTTTATTCTAGAACCCTGTAGCCTGGGAACATAACTGAGGATTGATTCTGGAACCCTGTGGCCTGGGAACATGACATCGGTGGATTCTGGAACCCTGTGGCCTGGGAACATGAGAACGGTTTGATTATGTTACCCTGTGGCCTGGCAACATGACTGAGGCTTGATTCTGGAACCCTGTGGCCTGGCAACATGACTGAGGTTTGATGGTTGAACCCTGTGGCATGGCAACATGATTGAGGTTTGATTGTAGAACCCTCAGGCTTGGGAACATGACTGAGGCTTAATGGTGGAACACTGTGGCCTGGAAACAGGAATGAGGTTTGATGGTGGAACCCTATGGCCTGGCAATATGACTGAGGTTTGATTCTGGAAAACTGTGGCCTGGGAACATGACATCTGTTTAGATTGTGGATTACTGTGTCCTGGGAACCTGACTGAGCCTTGGTTCTGGAACTCTGTGAATTGGGAACATGACTGAGGTTTATTCTAGAACCCTGTAGCCTCGGAATATAGCTGAGGATTTATTCTGGAACCCTGTGGCCTGGGAACATGACATCGGTGGATTCTGGAACCCTGTGGCCTGGGAACATGAGAACGGTTTGATTCTGGAACCCTGTGGACTGGCAACATGACTGAGGCTTGATTCTGGAACCCTGTGGCCTGGCAACATGACTGAGGTTTGATTCTGGATCACTGTGGCCTGGGAACATGACTGAGGTTTGATTTTGGAAAACTGTGGCCTGGGAACATGACATCTGTTTAGATTGTGGAATAGTGTGCCCTGGGAACCTGACTGAGCCTTGGTTCTGGAACCCTGTGGACTGGCAACATGACTGAGACTTGATTCTGGAACCCTGTGATCTGGCAATATGACTGAGGCTTGATTCTGGAACCCTGTGTCCTGGCACATTGACTGAGGCTTGATACTGGAACCCTGTGGCCTGGGAACTTGACTGGGGTTTGATCGCAGAAACCTGTGGACTGGCCACATGACTGAGGTTTGATGGTGGAACCGTGTGCACTGGGAATATGACTGAGGCCTGATACTGGAACCCCGTGGCGTGGGAACATGCCATTGGTTTGATTCTGGAACCCTGTTTCCTGAGAACATGTCTGAGGTTTGATGGTTGAACCCTGTGGCCTGGCAACATGACTGAGGTTTGATTCTGGAAAACTGTGGCCTGGGAACATGACATCTGTTTAGATTGTGGAATAGTGTGCCCTGGGAACCTGACTGAGCCTTGGTTCTGGAACTCTGTGGACTGGGAACATGACTGAGGTTTATTCTAGAACCCTGTAGCCTGGGAACATAACTGAGGATTGATTCTGGAACCCTGTGGCCTGGGAACATGACATCGGTGGATTCTGGAAACATGTGGCCTGGGAAGATGAGAACGGTTTGATTCTGTTACTCTGTGGCCTGGCAACATGACTGAGGCTTGATTCTGGAACCCTGTGGCCTGGCAACATGACTGAGGCTTGATTCTGGAACCGTGTGGCCTGGGAACTTGACTGGGGTTTGATCGCAGAAACCTGTGGACTGGCCACATGACTGAGGTTTGATGGTGGAACCCTGTGCACTGGGAACATGACTGAGGCCTGATACTGGAACCCCGTGGCGTGGGAACATGCCATTGGTTTGATTCTGGAACCCTGTTTCCTGAGAACATGTCTGAGGTTTGATGGTTGAACCCTGTGGCATGGCAACATGATTGAGGTTTAATTGTGGAACCCTCAGGCTTGGGAACATGACTGAGGCTTAATGGTGGAACACTGTGGCCTGGAAACAGGAATGAGGTTTGATGGTGGAACCCTGTGGCCTGGCAACATGACTGAGGTTTGATTCTGGAAAACTGTGGCCTGGGAACATGACATCTGTTTAGATTGTGGAATAGTGTGCCCTGGGAACCTGACTGAGCCTTGGTTCTGGAATTCTGTGGCCTGGCAACATGACTGAGGCTTGATTCTGGAACCCTGGGGCCTGGCAACATGACTGAGGCCTGATTCTGGAACCGTGTGGCCTGGCAACATGACTGAGTTTTGATTCTGGAAAACTGTGGCCTGGGAACATGACATCTGTTTAGATTGTGGAATAGTGTGCCCTGGGAACCTGACTGAGCCTTGGTTCTGGAACTCTGTGGACTGGGAACATGACTGAGGTTTATTCTAGAACCCTGTAGCCTGGGAACATAACTGAGGATTGATTCTGGAACCCTGTGGCCTGGGAACATGACATCGGTGGATTCTGGAAACATGTGGCCTGGGAAGATGAGAACGGTTTGATTCTGTTACCCTGTGGCCTGGCAACATGACTGAGGCTTGATTCTGTAACCCTGTGGCCTGGCAACATGACTGAGGCTTGATTCTGGAACCGTGTGGCCTGGGAACTTGACTGGGGTTTGATCGCAGAAACCTGTGGACTGGCCACATGACTGAGGTTTGATGATGGAACCCTGTGCACTGGGAACATGACTGAGGCCTGATACTGGAACCCCGTGGCGTGGGAACATGCCATTGGTTTGATTCTGGAACCCTGTTTCCTGAGAACATGTCTGAGGTTTGATGGTTGAACCCTGTGGCATGGCAACATGATTGAGGTTTAATTGTGGAACCCTCAGGCTTGGGAACATGACTGAGGCTTAATGGTGGAACACTGTGGCCTGGAAACAGGAATGAGGTTTGATGGTGGAACCCTGTGGCCTGGCAACATGACTGAGGTTTGATTCTGGAAAACTGTGGCCTGGGAACATGACATCTGTTTAGATTGTGGAATAGTGTGCCCTGGGAACCTGACTGAGCCTTGGTTCTGGAACTCTGTGGCCTGGCAACATGACTGAGGCTTGATTCTGGAACCCTGGGGCCTGGCAACATGACTGAGGCCTGATTCTGGAACCGTGTGGCCTGGCAACATGACTGAGTTTTGATTCTGGAAAACTGTGGCCTGGGAACATGACATCTGTTTAGATTGTGGAATAGTGTGCCCTGGGAACCTGACTGAGCCTTGGTTCTGGAACTCTGTGGACTGGAAACATGACTGAGGTTTATTCTAGAACCCTGCAGCCTGGGAACATAACTGAGGATTGATTCTGGAACCCTGTGGCCTGGGAACATGACATCGGTGGATTCTGGAACCCTGTGGCCTGGGAACATGAGAACGGTTTGATTCTGGAACCCTGTGGCCTGGCAACATGACTGAGCCTTGATTCTGGAACCCTGTGGCCTGCCAACATGACTGAGGCTTGATTCTGGAACCGTGTGGCCTGGGAACTTGACTGGGGTTTGATCGCAGAAACCTGTGGACTGGCCACATGACTGAGGTTTGATGGTGGAACCCTGTGCACTGGGAACATGACTGAGGCCTGATACTGGAACCCTGTGGCGTGGGAACATGCCATTGGTTTGATTCTGGAACCCTGTTTCCTGAGAACATGACTGAGGTTTGATGGTTGAACCCTGTGGCATGGCAACATGATTGAGGTTTGATTGTGGAACCCTCAGGCTTGGGAACATGACTGATGCTTGATGGTGGAACACTGTGGCCTGGAAACAGGAATGAGGTTTGATGGTGGAACCCTGTGGCCTGGCAACATGACTCAGGTTTGATTCTGGAAAACTGTGGCCTGGGAACATGACATCTGTTTAGATTGTGGAATAGTGTGCCCTGGGAACCTGACTGAGCCTTGGTTCTGGAACTCTGTGGCCTGGGAACATGACTGAGATTTATTCTAGAACCCTGTAGCCTGGGAACATAACTGAGGATTGATTCTGGAACGCTGTGGCCTGGGAACATGACATCGGTGGATTCTGGAACCCTGTGGCCTGGGAACATGAGAACTGTTTGATTCTGGAACCCTGTGGACTGGCAACATGACTGAGGCTTGATTCTGGAACCCTGTGGCCTGGCAACATGACTGAGGCTTGATTCTGGAACCCTTTGGCCTGGCAACATGACTGAGGCTTGATTCTGGAACTCTGTGGCCTGGGAATTTGACTGGGGTTTGATCGCAGAAACCTGTGGACTGTCCACATGACTGAGGTTTGATGGTGGAACCCTCTGCACTGGGAACATGACTGAGGCCTGATACTGGAACCCCGTGGCGTGGGAACATGCCATTGGTTCGATTCTGGAACCCTGTTTCCTGGGCACATGAGTGAGGTTTGATGGTTGAACCCTGTGGCATGGCAACATGATTGAGGTTTGATTGTGGAACCCTCAGGCTTGGCAACATGACTGAGGCTTAATGGTGGAACACTGTGGCCTGGGAACAGGAATGAGGTTTGATGGTGGAACCCTGTGGCCTGGCAACATGACTGAGGTTTGATTCTGGAAAACTGTGGCCTGGGAACATGACATCTGTTTAGATTGTGGAATAGTGTGCCCTGGGAACCTGACTGAGCCTTGGATCTGGAACTCTGTGGACTGGGATCATGACTGTGGTTTATTCTAGATCCCTGTAGCCTGGGAACATAACTGATGATTGATTCTGGAACCCTGTGGCCTGGGAACATGACATCGGTGGATTCTGGAACCCTGTGGCCTGGGAACATGAGAACGGTTTGATTCTGGAACCCTGTGGCCTGGCAACAAGACTGAGGCTTGATTCTGGAACCCTGTGGCCTGGCAACATGACTGAGGTTTGATTCTGGATCCCTTTGGCCTGGGAACATGGCTGAGGCGTGATTCTGGAAAACTGTGGCCTGGGAACATGACATCTGTTTAGATTGTGGAATAGTGTGCCCTGGGAACCTGACTGAGCCTTGGTTCTGGAACTCTGTGGACTGGGAACATGACTGAGGTTTATTCTAGAACCCTGTAGCCTGGGAACATAACTGAGGATTGATTCTGGAACCCTGTGGCCTGGGAACATGACATTGGTGGATTCTGGAACCCTGTGGCCTGGGAACATGAGAACGGTTTGATTCTGGAACCCTGTGGCCTGGCAACATGACTGAGGCTTGATTCTGGAACCCTGTGGCCTGGCAACATGACTGAGGCTTGATTCTGGAACCGTGTGGCCTGGGAACTTGACTGTAGTTTGATCGCAGAAACCTGTGGACTGGCCACATGACTGAGGTTTGATGGTGGAACCCTGTGCACTGGGAACATGACTGAGGCCTGCTAATGGAACCCCGTGGCATGGGAACATGCCATTGGTTTGATTCTGGAACCCTGTTTCCTGAGAACATGACTGAGGTTTGATGGTTGAACCCTGTGGCATGGCAACATGATTGAGGTTTGATTGTGGAACCCTCAGGCTTGGGAACATGACTGAGGCTTAATGGTGGAACCCTGTGGCCTGGAAACAGGAATGAGGTTTGATGGTAGAATCCTGTGGCCTGGCAACATGACTGAGGTTTGATTCTGGAAACCTGTGGCCTGGGAACATGACATCTGTTTAGATTGTGGAATAGTGTGCCCTGGGAACCAGACTGAGCCTTGGTTCTGGAACTCTGTGGACTGGGAACATGACTGAGGTTTATTCAAGAACCCTGTAGCCTGGGAACATAACTGAGGATTGATTCTGGAACCCTGTGGCCTGGGAACATGACATCGGTGGATTCTGGAACCCAGTGGCCTAGGAACATGAGAACGGTTTGATTCTGGAACCCTGTGGCCTGGCAACATGACTGAGCCTTGATTCTGGAACCCTGTGGCCTGCCAACATGACTGAGGCTTGATTCTGGAACCGTGTGGCCTGGGAACTTGACTGGGGTTTGATCGCAGAAACCTGTGGACTGGCCACATGACTGAGGTTTGATGGTGGAACCCTGTGCACTGGGAACATGACTGAGGCCTGATACTGGAACCCTGTGGCGTGGGAACATGCCATTGGTTTGATTCTGGAACCCTGTTTCCTGAGAACATGACTGAGGTTTGATGGTTGAACCCTGTGGCATGGCAACATGATTGAGGTTTGATTGTGGAACCCTCAGGCTTGGGAACATGACTGATGCTTGATGGTGGAACACTGTGGCCTGGAAACAGGAATGAGGTTTGATGGTGGAACCCTGTGGCCTGGCAACATGACTCAGGTTTGATTCTGGAAAACTGTGGCCTGGGAACATGACATCTGTTTAGATTGTGGAATAGTGTGCCCTGGGAACCTGACTGAGCCTTGGTTCTGGAACTCTGTGGCCTGGGAACATGACTGAGATTTATTCTAGAACCCTGTAGCCTGGGAACATAACTGAGGATTGATTCTGGAACGCTGTGGCCTGGGAACATGACATCGGTGGATTCTGGAACCCTGTGGCCTGGGAACATGAGAACGGTTTGATTCTGGAACCCTGTGGCCTGGCAACATGACTGAGGCTTGATTCTGGAACCCTGTGGCCTGGCAACATGACTGAGGCTTGATTCTGGAACCCTTTGGCCTGGCAACATGACTGAGGCTTGATTCTGGAACTCTGTGGCCTGGGAATTTGACTGGGGTTTGATCGCAGAAACCTGTGGACTGTCCACATGACTGAGGTTTGATGGTGGAACCCTCTGCACTGGGAACATGACTGAGGCCTGATACTGGAACCCCGTGGCGTGGGAACATGCCATTGGTTCGATTCTGGAACCCTGTTTCCTGGGCACATGAGTGAGGTTTGATGGTTGAACCCTGTGGCATGGCAACATGATTGAGGTTTGATTGTGGAACCCTCAGGCTTGGCAACATGACTGAGGCTTAATGGTGGAACACTGTGGCCTGGGAACAGGAATGAGGTTTGATGGTGGAACCCTGTGGCCTGGCAACATGACGGAGGTTTGATTCTGGAAAACTGTGGCCTGGGAACATGACATCTGTTTAGATTGTGGAATAGTGTGCCCTGGGAACCTGACTGAGCCTTGGATCTGGAACTCTGTGGACTGGGATCATGACTGAGGTTTATTCTAGATCCCTGTAGCCTGGGAACATAACTGATGATTGATTCTGGAACCCTGTGGCCTGGGAACATGACATCGGTGGATTCTGGAACCCTGTGGCCTGGGAACATGAGAACGGTTTGATTCTGGAACCCTGTGGCCTGGCAACAAGACTGAGGCTTGATTCTGGAACCCTGTGGCCTGGCAACATGACTGAGGTTTGATTCCGGATCCCTTTGGCCTGGGAACATGGCTGAGGCGTGATTCTGGAAAACTGTGGCCTGGGAACATGACATCTGTTTAGATTGTGGAATAGTGTGCCCTGGGAACCTGACTGAGCCTTGGTTCTGGAACTCTGTGGACTGGGAACATGACTGAGGTTTATTCTAGAACCCTGTAGCCTGGGAACATAACTGAGGATTGATTCTGGAACCCTGTGGCCTGGGAACATGACATTGGTGGATTCTGGAACCCTGTGGCCTGGGAACATGAGAACGGTTTGATTCTGGAACCCTGTGGCCTGGCAACATGACTGAGGCTTGATTCTGGAACCCTGTGGCCTGGCAACATGACTGAGGCTTGATTCTGGAACCGTGTGGCCTGGGAACTTGACTGTAGTTTGATCGCAGAAACCTGTGGACTGGCCACATGACTGAGGTTTGATGGTGGAACCCTGTGCACTGGGAACATGACTGAGGCCTGCTACTGGAACCCCGTGGCATGGGAACATGCCATTGGTTTGATTCTGGAACCCTGTTTCCTGAGAACATGACTGAGGTTTGATGGTTGAACCCTGTGGCATGGCAACATGATTGAGGTTTGATTGTGGAACCCTCAGGCTTGGGAACATGACTGAGGCTTAATGGTGGAACCCTCTGGCCTGGAAACAGGAATGAGGTTTGATGGTAGAATCCTGTGGCCTGGCAACATGACTGAGGTTTGATTCTGGAAACCTGTGGCCTGGGAACATGACATCTGTTTAGATTGTGGAATAGTGTGCCCTGGGAACCAGACTGAGCCTTGGTTCTGGAACTCTGTGGACTGGGAACATGACTGAGGTTTATTCAAGAACACTGTAGCCTGGGAACATAACTGAGGATTGATTCTGGAACCCTGTGGCCTGGGAACATGACATCGGTGGATTCTGGAACCCAGTGGCCTAGGAACATGAGAACGGTTTGATTCTGGAACCCTGTGGCCTGGCAACATGACTCTGGCTTGATTCTGGAACCCTGTGGCCTGGCAACATGACTGAGGCTTGATTCTGGAACCCTGTGGCCTGGCAACATGACTGAGGCTTGATTCTGGAACGCTGTGGCCTGCTAATTTGACTGGGGTTTGATCACAGAAACCTGTGGACTGTCCACATGACTGAGGTTTGATGGTGAAACCCTGTGCACTGGGAACATGACTGAGGCCTGATACTGGAACCCCGTGGCGTGGGAACATCCCATTGGTTTGATTCTGGAACCCTGTTTCCTGGGCACATGACTGAGGTTTGATGGTTGAACCCTGTGGCATGGCAACATGATTGAGGTTTGATTGTGGAACCCTCAGGCTTGGGAACATGACTGAGGCTTAATGGTGGAACACTGTGGCCTGGAAACAGGAATGAGGTTTGATGGTGGAACCCTGTGGCCTGGCAACATGACTCAGGTTTGATTCTGGAAAACTGTGGCCTGGGAACATGACATCTGTTTAGATTGTGGAATTGTGTGCCCTGGGAACCTGACTGAGCCTTGGTTCTGGAACTCTGTGGCCTGGGAACATGACTGAGATTTATTCTAGAACCCTGTAGCCTGGGAACATAACTGAGGATTGATTCTGGAACGCTGTGGCCTGGGAACATGACATCGTTGGATTCTGGAACCCTGTGGCCTGGGAACATGAGAACGGTTTGATTCTGGAACCCTGTGGCCTGGCAACATGACTGAGGCTTGATTCTGGAATCCTGTGGCCTGGCAATATGACTGAGGTTTGATTCTGGAAAACTGTGGCCTGGGAACAGGACATCTGTTTAGATTGTGGAATAGTGTGCCCTGGGAACCTGACTGAGACTTGATTCTGGAACTCTGTGGCCTGGGAACTTGACTGGGGTTTGATCGCAGAAACCTGTGGACTGTCCACATGACTGAGGTTTGATGGTGGAACCCTGTGCACTGGGAACATGACTGAGGCCTGATACTGGAACCCCGTGGCGTGGGAACATGCCATTGGTTTGATTCTGGAACCCTGTTTCCTGAGAACATGTCTGAGGTTTGATGGTTGAACCCTGTGGCATGGCAACATGATTGAGGTTAGATTGTGGAACCCTCAGGCTTGGGAACATGACTGAGGCTTAATTGTGGAACACTGTGGCCTGGAAACAGGAATGAGTTTTGATGGTGGAACCCTGTGGCCTGGCAACATGACTGAGGTTTGATTCTGGAAAACTGTGGCCTGGGAACATGACATCTGTTTAGATTGTGGAATAGTGTGCCCTGGGAACTTGACTGAGCCTTGGTTCTGGACCTCTGTGGACTGGGAACATGACTGAGGTTTATTCTAGAACCCTGGAGCCTGGGAACATAACTGAGGATTGATTCTGGAACCCTGTGGCCTGGGAACATGACATCGGTGGATTCTGGAACCCTGTGGCCTGGGAACATGAGAACGGTTTGATTCTGGAACCCTGTGGCCTGGCAACTTGACTGAGGCTTGATTCTGGAACCCTGTGGCCTGGCAACATGACTGAGGCTTGATTCTGGAACCCTTTGGCCTGGCAACATGACTGAGGCTTGATTCTGGAACTCTGTGGCCTGGGAATTTGACTGGGGTTTGATCGCAGAAACCTGTGGACTGTCCACATGACTGAGGTTTGATGGTGGAACCCTCTGCAATGGGAACATGACTGAGGCCTGATACTGGAACCCCGTGGCGTGGGAACATGCCATTGGTTCGATTCTGGAACCCTGTTTCCTGGGCACATGAGTGAGGTTTGATGGTTGAACCCTGTGGCATGGCAACATGATTGAGGTTTGATTGTGGAACCCTCAGGCTTGGCAACATGACTGAGGCTTAATGGTGGAACACTGTGGCCTGGGAACAGGAATGAGGTTTGATGGTGGAACCCTGTGGCCTGGCAACATGACTGAGGTTTGATTCTGGAAAACTGTGGCCTGGGAACATGACATCTGTTTAGATTGTGGAATAGTGTGCCCTGGGAACCTGACTGAGCCTTGGATCTGGAACTCTGTGGACTGGGATCATGACTGAGGTTTATTCTAGATCCCTGTAGCCTGGGAACATAACTGATGATTGATTCTGGAACCCTGTGGGCTGGGAACATGACATCGGTGGATTCTGGAACCCTGTGGCCTGGGAACATGAGAACGGTTTGATTCTGGAACCCTGTGGCCTGGCAACATGACTGAGGCTTGATTCTGGAACCCTGTGGCCTGGCAACATGACTGAGGTTTGATTCTGGATCCCTTTGGCCTGGGAACATGACTGAGGCGTGATTCTGGAAAACTGTGGCCTGGGAACATGACATCTGTTTAGATTGTGGAATAGTGTGCCCTGGGAACCTGACTGAGAATTGGTTCTGGAACTCTGTGGACTGGGAACATGACTGAGGATTATTCTAGAACCCTGTAGCCTGGGAACATAACTGAGGATTGATTCTGGAACCCTGTGGCCTGGGAACATGACATTGGTGGATTCTGGAACCCTGTGGCCTAGGAACATGAGAACGGTTTGATTCTGGAACCCTGTGGCCTGGCAACATGACTGAGGCTTGATTCTGGAACCCTGTGGCCTGGCAACATGACTGAGGCTTGATTCTGGAACCGTGTGGCCTGGGAACTTGACTGTAGTTTGATCGCAGAAACCTGTGGACTGGCCACATGACTGAGGTTTGATGGTGGAACCCTGTGCACTGGGAACATGACTGAGGCCTGCTACTGGAACCCCGTGGCATGGGAACATGCCATTGGTTTGATTCTGGAACCCTGTTTCCTTAGAACATGACTGAGGTTTGATGGTTGAACCCTGTGGCATGGCAACATGATTGAGGTTTGATTGTTGAACCCTCAGGCTTGGGAACATGACTGAGGCTTAATGGTGGAACCCTGTGGCCTGTAAACAGGAATGAGGTTTGATGGTAGAATCCTGTGGCCTGGCAACATGACTGAGGTTTGATTCTGGAAAACTGTGGCCTGGGAACATGACATCTGTTTAGATTGTGGAATAGTGTGCCCTGGGAACCAGACTGAGCCTTGGTTCTGGAACTCTGTGGACTGGGAACATGACTGAGGCCTGATACTGGAACCCTGTGGCGTGGGAACATGCCATTGGTTTGATTCTGGAACCCTGTTTCCTGAGAACATGTCTGAGGTTTGATGGTTGAACCCTGTGGCATGGCAACGTGATTGAGGTTTGATTGTGGAACCCTCAGGATTGGGAACATGACTGAGGCTTAATGGTGGAACACTGGGGCCTGGAAACAGGAAAGAGGTTTGATGGTGGAACCCTGCGGCCTGGCAACATGACTGAGGTTTGATTCTGGAAAACTGTGGCCTGGGAACATGACATCTGTTTAGATTGTGGAATAGTGTGCCCTGGGAACCTGACTGAGCCTTGGTTCTGGAACTCTGTGGACTGGGAACATGACTGAGGTTTATTCTAGAACCCTGTAGCCTGGGAACATAACTGAGGATTGATTCTGGAACCCTGTGGCCTGGGAACATGACATCGGTGGATTCTGGAAACATGTGGCCTGGGAAGATGAGAACGGTTTGATTCTGTTACCCTGTGGCCTGGCAACATGACTGAGGCTTGATTCTGTAACCCTGTGGCCTGGCAACATGACTGAGGCTTGATTCTGGAACCGTGTGGCCTGGGAACTTGACTGGGGTTTGATCGCAGAAACCTGTGGAGTGGCCACATGACTGAGGTTTGATGGTGGAACCCTCTGCACTGGGAACATGACTGAGGCCTGATAGTGGAACCCCGTGGCGTGGGAACATGCCATTGGTTTGATTCAGGAACCCTGTTTCCTGAGAACATGTCTGAGGTTTGATGGTTGAACCCTGTGGCATGGCAACATGATTGAGGTTTGATTGTGGAACCCTCAGGCTTGGCAACATGACTGAGGCTTAATGGTGGAACACTGGGGCCTGGAAAGAGGAATGAGGTTTGATGGTGGAACCCTGTGGCCTGGCAACATGACTGAGGTTTGATTCTGGAAAACTGTGGCCTGGGAACATGACATCTGTTTAGATTGTGGAATAGTGTGCCCTGGGAACCTGACTGAGCCTTGGTTCTGGAACTCTGTGGCCTGGCAACATGACTGAGGCTTGATTCTGGAACCCTGGGGCCTGGCAACATGACTGAGGCCTGATTCTGGAACCGTGTGGCCTGGCAACATGACTGAGTTTTGATTCTGGAAAACTGTGGCCTGGGAACATGACATCTGTTTAGATTGTGGAATAGTGTGCCCTGGGAACCTGACTGAGCCTTGGTTCTGGAACTCTGTGGACTGGAAACATGACTGAGGTTTATTCTAGAACCCTGCAGCCTGGGAACATAACTGAGGATTGATTCTGGAACCCTGTGGCCTGGGAACATGACATCGGTGGATTCTGGAACCCTGTGGCCTGGGAACATGAGAACGGTTTGATTCTGGAACCCTGTGGCCTGGCAACATGACTGAGCCTTGATTCTGGAACCCTGTGGCCTGCCAACATGACTGAGGCTTGATTCTGGAACCGTGTGGCCTGGGAACTTGACTGGGGTTTGATCGCAGAAACCTGTGGACTGGCCACATGACTGAGGTTTGATGGTGGAACCCTGTGCACTGGGAACATGACTGAGGCCTGATACTGGAACCCTGTGGCGTGGGAACATGCCATTGGTTTGATTCTGGAACCCTGTTTCCTGAGAACATGACTGAGGTTTGATGGTTGAACCCTGTGGCATGGCAACATGATTGAGGTTTGATTGTGGAACCCTCAGGCTTGGGAACATGACTGATGCTTGATGGTGGAACACTGTGGCCTGGAAACAGGAATGAGGTTTGATGGTGGAACCCTGTGGCCTGGCAACATGACTCAGGTTTGATTCTGGAAAACTGTGGCCTGGGAACATGACATCTGTTTAGATTGTGGAATAGTGTGCCCTGGGAACCTGACTGAGCCTTGGTTCTGGAACTCTGTGGCCTGGGAACATGACTGAGATTTATTCTAGAACCCTGTAGCCTGGGAACATAACTGAGGATTGATTCTGGAACGCTGTGGCCTGGGAACATGACATCGGTGGATTCTGGAACCCTGTGGCCTGGGAACATGAGAACTGTTTGATTCTGGAACCCTGTGGACTGGCAACATGACTGAGGCTTGATTCTGGAACCCTGTGGCCTGGCAACATGACTGAGGCTTGATTCTGGAACCCTTTGGCCTGGCAACATGACTGAGGCTTGATTCTGGAACTCTGTGGCCTGGGAATTTGACTGGGGTTTGATCGCAGAAACCTGTGGACTGTCCACATGACTGAGGTTTGATGGTGGAACCCTCTGCACTGGGAACATGACTGAGGCCTGATACTGGAACCCCGTGGCGTGGGAACATGCCATTGGTTCGATTCTGGAACCCTGTTTCCTGGGCACATGAGTGAGGTTTGATGGTTGAACCCTGTGGCATGGCAACATGATTGAGGTTTGATTGTGGAACCCTCAGGCTTGGCAACATGACTGAGGCTTAATGGTGGAACACTGTGGCCTGGGAACAGGAATGAGGTTTGATGGTGGAACCCTGTGGCCTGGCAACATGACTGAGGTTTGATTCTGGAAAACTGTGGCCTGGGAACATGACATCTGTTTAGATTGTGGAATAGTGTGCCCTGGGAACCTGACTGAGCCTTGGATCTGGAACTCTGTGGACTGGGATCATGACTGTGGTTTATTCTAGATCCCTGTAGCCTGGGAACATAACTGATGATTGATTCTGGAACCCTGTGGCCTGGGAACATGACATCGGTGGATTCTGGAACCCTGTGGCCTGGGAACATGAGAACGGTTTGATTCTGGAACCCTGTGGCCTGGCAACAAGACTGAGGCTTGATTCTGGAACCCTGTGGCCTGGCAACATGACTGAGGTTTGATTCTGGATCCCTTTGGCCTGGGAACATGGCTGAGGCGTGATTCTGGAAAACTGTGGCCTGGGAACATGACATCTGTTTAGATTGTGGAATAGTGTGCCCTGGGAACCTGACTGAGCCTTGGTTCTGGAACTCTGTGGACTGGGAACATGACTGAGGTTTATTCTAGAACCCTGTAGCCTGGGAACATAACTGAGGATTGATTCTGGAACCCTGTGGCCTGGGAACATGACATTGGTGGATTCTGGAACCCTGTGGCCTGGGAACATGAGAACGGTTTGATTCTGGAACCCTGTGGCCTGGCAACATGACTGAGGCTTGATTCTGGAACCCTGTGGCCTGGCAACATGACTGAGGCTTGATTCTGGAACCGTGTGGCCTGGGAACTTGACTGTAGTTTGATCGCAGAAACCTGTGGACTGGCCACATGACTGAGGTTTGATGGTGGAACCCTGTGCACTGGGAACATGACTGAGGCCTGCTAATGGAACCCCGTGGCATGGGAACATGCCATTGGTTTGATTCTGGAACCCTGTTTCCTGAGAACATGACTGAGGTTTGATGGTTGAACCCTGTGGCATGGCAACATGATTGAGGTTTGATTGTGGAACCCTCAGGCTTGGGAACATGACTGAGGCTTAATGGTGGAACCCTGTGGCCTGGAAACAGGAATGAGGTTTGATGGTAGAATCCTGTGGCCTGGCAACATGACTGAGGTTTGATTCTGGAAACCTGTGGCCTGGGAACATGACATCTGTTTAGATTGTGGAATAGTGTGCCCTGGGAACCAGACTGAGCCTTGGTTCTGGAACTCTGTGGACTGGGAACATGACTGAGGTTTATTCAAGAACCCTGTAGCCTGGGAACATAACTGAGGATTGATTCTGGAACCCTGTGGCCTGGGAACATGACATCGGTGGATTCTGGAACCCAGTGGCCTAGGAACATGAGAACGGTTTGATTCTGGAACCCTGTGGCCTGGCAACATGACTGAGCCTTGATTCTGGAACCCTGTGGCCTGCCAACATGACTGAGGCTTGATTCTGGAACCGTGTGGCCTGGGAACTTGACTGGGGTTTGATCGCAGAAACCTGTGGACTGGCCACATGACTGAGGTTTGATGGTGGAACCCTGTGCACTGGGAACATGACTGAGGCCTGATACTGGAACCCTGTGGCGTGGGAACATGCCATTGGTTTGATTCTGGAACCCTGTTTCCTGAGAACATGACTGAGGTTTGATGGTTGAACCCTGTGGCATGGCAACATGATTGAGGTTTGATTGTGGAACCCTCAGGCTTGGGAACATGACTGATGCTTGATGGTGGAACACTGTGGCCTGGAAACAGGAATGAGGTTTGATGGTGGAACCCTGTGGCCTGGCAACATGACTCAGGTTTGATTCTGGAAAACTGTGGCCTGGGAACATGACATCTGTTTAGATTGTGGAATAGTGTGCCCTGGGAACCTGACTGAGCCTTGGTTCTGGAACTCTGTGGCCTGGGAACATGACTGAGATTTATTCTAGAACCCTGTAGCCTGGGAACATAACTGAGGATTGATTCTGGAACGCTGTGGCCTGGGAACATGACATCGGTGGATTCTGGAACCCTGTGGCCTGGGAACATGAGAACGGTTTGATTCTGGAACCCTGTGGCCTGGCAACATGACTGAGGCTTGATTCTGGAACCCTGTGGCCTGGCAACATGACTGAGGCTTGATTCTGGAACCCTTTGGCCTGGCAACATGACTGAGGCTTGATTCTGGAACTCTGTGGCCTGGGAATTTGACTGGGGTTTGATCGCAGAAACCTGTGGACTGTCCACATGACTGAGGTTTGATGGTGGAACCCTCTGCACTGGGAACATGACTGAGGCCTGATACTGGAACCCCGTGGCGTGGGAACATGCCATTGGTTCGATTCTGGAACCCTGTTTCCTGGGCACATGAGTGAGGTTTGATGGTTGAACCCTGCGGCATGGCAACATGATTGAGGTTTGATTGTGGAACCCTCAGGCTTGGCAACATGACTGAGGCTTAATGGTGGAACACTGTGGCCTGGGAACAGGAATGAGGTTTGATGGTGGAACCCTGTGGCCTGGCAACATGACGGAGGTTTGATTCTGGAAAACTGTGGCCTGGGAACATGACATCTGTTTAGATTGTGGAATAGTGTGCCCTGGGAACCTGACTGAGCCTTGGATCTGGAACTCTGTGGACTGGGATCATGACTGAGGTTTATTCTAGATCCCTGTAGCCTGGGAACATAACTGATGATTGATTCTGGAACCCTGTGGCCTGGGAACATGACATCGGTGGATTCTGGAACCCTGTGGCCTGGGAACATGAGAACGGTTTGATTCTGGAACCCTGTGGCCTGGCAACAAGACTGAGGCTTGATTCTGGAACCCTGTGGCCTGGCAACATGACTGAGGTTTGATTCCGGATCCCTTTGGCCTGGGAACATGGCTGAGGCGTGATTCTGGAAAACTGTGGCCTGGGAACATGACATCTGTTTAGATTGTGGAATAGTGTGCCCTGGGAACCTGACTGAGCCTTGGTTCTGGAACTCTGTGGACTGGGAACATGACTGAGGTTTATTCTAGAACCCTGTAGCCTGGGAACATAACTGAGGATTGATTCTGGAACCCTGTGGCCTGGGAACATGACATTGGTGGATTCTGGAACCCTGTGGCCTGGGAACATGAGAACGGTTTGATTCTGGAACCCTGTGGCCTGGCAACATGACTGAGGCTTGATTCTGGAACCCTGTGGCCTGGCAACATGACTGAGGCTTGATTCTGGAACCGTGTGGCCTGGGAACTTGACTGTAGTTTGATCGCAGAAACCTGTGGACTGGCCACATGACTGAGGTTTGATGGTGGAACCCTGTGCACTGGGAACATGACTGAGGCCTGCTACTGGAACCCCGTGGCATGGGAACATGCCATTGGTTTGATTCTGGAACCCTGTTTCCTGAGAACATGACTGAGGTTTGATGGTTGAACCCTGTGGCATGGCAACATGATTGAGGTTTGATTGTGGAACCCTCAGGCTTGGGAACATGACTGAGGCTTAATGGTGGAACCCTGTGGCCTGGAAACAGGAATGAGGTTTGATGGTAGAATCCTGTGGCCTGGCAACATGACTGAGGTTTGATTCTGGAAACCTGTGGCCTGGGAACATGACATCTGTTTAGATTGTGGAATAGTGTGCCCTGGGAACCAGACTGAGCCTTGGTTCTGGAACTCTGTGGACTGGGAACATGACTGAGGTTTATTCAAGAACACTGTAGCCTGGGAACATAACTGAGGATTGATTCTGGAACCCTGTGGCCTGGGAACATGACATCGGTGGATTCTGGAACCCAGTGGCCTAGGAACATGAGAACGGTTTGATTCTGGAACCCTGTGGCCTGGCAACATGACTCTGGCTTGATTCTGGAACCCTGTGGCCTGGCAACATGACTGAGGCTTGATTCTGGAACCCTGTGGCCTGGCAACATGACTGAGGCTTGATTCTGGAACGCTGTGGCCTGCTAATTTGACTGGGGTTTGATCACAGAAACCTGTGGACTGTCCACATGACTGAGGTTTGATGGTGAAACCCTGTGCACTGGGAACATGACTGAGGCCTGATACTGGAACCCCGTGGCGTGGGAACATCCCATTGGTTTGATTCTGGAACCCTGTTTCCTGGGCACATGACTGAGGTTTGATGGTTGAACCCTGTGGCATGGCAACATGATTGAGGTTTGATTGTGGAACCCTCAGGCTTGGGAACATGACTGAGGCTTAATGGTGGAACACTGTGGCCTGGAAACAGGAATGAGGTTTGATGGTGGAACCCTGTGGCCTGGCAACATGACTCAGGTTTGATTCTGGAAAACTGTGGCCTGGGAACATGACATCTGTTTAGATTGTGGAATTGTGTGCCCTGGGAACCTGACTGAGCCTTGGTTCTGGAACTCTGTGGCCTGGGAACATGACTGAGATTTATTCTAGAACCCTGTAGCCTGGGAACATAACTGAGGATTGATTCTGGAACGCTGTGGCCTGGGAACATGACATCGTTGGATTCTGGAACCCTGTGGCCTGGGAACATGAGAACGGTTTGATTCTGGAACCCTGTGGCCTGGCAACATGACTGAGGCTTGATTCTGGAATCCTGTGGCCTGGCAATATGACTGAGGTTTGATTCTGGAAAACTGTGGCCTGGGAACAGGACATCTGTTTAGATTGTGGAATAGTGTGCCCTGGGAACCTGACTGAGACTTGATTCTGGAACTCTGTGGCCTGGGAACTTGACTGGGGTTTGATCGCAGAAACCTGTGGACTGTCCACATGACTGAGGTTTGATGGTGGAACCCTGTGCACTGGGAACATGACTGAGGCCTGATACTGGAACCCCGTGGCGTGGGAACATGCCATTGGTTTGATTCTGGAACCCTGTTTCCTGAGAACATGTCTGAGGTTTGATGGTTGAACCCTGTGGCATGGCAACATGATTGAGGTTAGATTGTGGAACCCTCAGGCTTGGGAACATGACTGAGGCTTAATTGTGGAACACTGTGGCCTGGAAACAGGAATGAGTTTTGATGGTGGAACCCTGTGGCCTGGCAACATGACTGAGGTTTGATTCTGGAAAACTGTGGCCTGGGAACATGACATCTGTTTAGATTGTGGAATAGTGTGCCCTGGGAACTTGACTGAGCCTTGGTTCTGGACCTCTGTGGACTGGGAACATGACTGAGGTTTATTCTAGAACCCTGGAGCCTGGGAACATAACTGAGGATTGATTCTGGAACCCTGTGGCCTGGGAACATGACATCGGTGGATTCTGGAACCCTGTGGCCTGGGAACATGAGAACGGTTTGATTCTGGAACCCTGTGGCCTGGCAACTTGACTGAGGCTTGATTCTGGAACCCTGTGGCCTGGCAACATGACTGAGGCTTGATTCTGGAACCCTTTGGCCTGGCAACATGACTGAGGCTTGATTCTGGAACTCTGTGGCCTGGGAATTTGACTGGGGTTTGATCGCAGAAACCTGTGGACTGTCCACATGACTGAGGTTTGATGGTGGAACCCTCTGCAATGGGAACATGACTGAGGCCTGATACTGGAACCCCGTGGCGTGGGAACATGCCATTGGTTCGATTCTGGAACCCTGTTTCCTGGGCACATGAGTGAGGTTTGATGGTTGAACCCTGTGGCATGGCAACATGATTGAGGTTTGATTGTGGAACCCTCAGGCTTGGCAACATGACTGAGGCTTAATGGTGGAACACTGTGGCCTGGGAACAGGAATGAGGTTTGATGGTGGAACCCTGTGGCCTGGCAACATGACTGAGGTTTGATTCTGGAAAACTGTGGCCTGGGAACATGACATCTGTTTAGATTGTGGAATAGTGTGCCCTGGGAACCTGACTGAGCCTTGGATCTGGAACTCTGTGGACTGGGATCATGACTGAGGTTTATTCTAGATCCCTGTAGCCTGGGAACATAACTGATGATTGATTCTGGAACCCTGTGGGCTGGGAACATGACATCGGTGGATTCTGGAACCCTGTGGCCTGGGAACATGAGAACGGTTTGATTCTGGAACCCTGTGGCCTGGCAACATGACTGAGGCTTGATTCTGGAACCCTGTGGCCTGGCAACATGACTGAGGTTTGATTCTGGATCCCTTTGGCCTGGGAACATGACTGAGGCGTGATTCTGGAAAACTGTGGCCTGGGAACATGACATCTGTTTAGATTGTGGAATAGTGTGCCCTGGGAACCTGACTGAGAATTGGTTCTGGAACTCTGTGGACTGGGAACATGACTGAGGATTATTCTAGAACCCTGTAGCCTGGGAACATAACTGAGGATTGATTCTGGAACCCTGTGGCCTGGGAACATGACATTGGTGGATTCTGGAACCCTGTGGCCTAGGAACATGAGAACGGTTTGATTCTGGAACCCTGTGGCCTGGCAACATGACTGAGGCTTGATTCTGGAACCCTGTGGCCTGGCAACATGACTGAGGCTTGATTCTGGAACCGTGTGGCCTGGGAACTTGACTGTAGTTTGATCGCAGAAACCTGTGGACTGGCCACATGACTGAGGTTTGATGGTGGAACCCTGTGCACTGGGAACATGACTGAGGCCTGCTACTGGAACCCCGTGGCATGGGAACATGCCATTGGTTTGATTCTGGAACCCTGTTTCCTTAGAACATGACTGAGGTTTGATGGTTGAACCCTGTGGCATGGCAACATGATTGAGGTTTGATTGTTGAACCCTCAGGCTTGGGAACATGACTGAGGCTTAATGGTGGAACCCTGTGGCCTGTAAACAGGAATGAGGTTTGATGGTAGAATCCTGTGGCCTGGCAACATGACTGAGGTTTGATTCTGGAAAACTGTGGCCTGGGAACATGACATCTGTTTAGATTGTGGAATAGTGTGCCCTGGGAACCAGACTGAGCCTTGGTTCTGGAACTCTGTGGACTGGGAACATGACTGAGGCCTGATACTGGAACCCTGTGGCGTGGGAACATGCCATTGGTTTGATTCTGGAACCCTGTTTCCTGAGAACATGTCTGAGGTTTGATGGTTGAACCCTGTGGCATGGCAACGTGATTGAGGTTTGATTGTGGAACCCTCAGGATTGGGAACATGACTGAGGCTTAATGGTGGAACACTGGGGCCTGGAAACAGGAAAGAGGTTTGATGGTGGAACCCTGCGGCCTGGCAACATGACTGAGGTTTGATTCTGGAAAACTGTGGCCTGGGAACATGACATCTGTTTAGATTGTGGAATAGTGTGCCCTGGGAACCTGACTGAGCCTTGGTTCTGGAACTCTGTGGACTGGGAACATGACTGAGGTTTATTCTAGAACCCTGTAGCCTGGGAACATAACTGAGGATTGATTCTGGAACCCTGTGGCCTGGGAACATGACATCGGTGGATTCTGGAAACATGTGGCCTGGGAAGATGAGAACGGTTTGATTCTGTTACCCTGTGGCCTGGCAACATGACTGAGGCTTGATTCTGTAACCCTGTGGCCTGGCAACATGACTGAGGCTTGATTCTGGAACCGTGTGGCCTGGGAACTTGACTGGGGTTTGATCGCAGAAACCTGTGGAGTGGCCACATGACTGAGGTTTGATGGTGGAACCCTCTGCACTGGGAACATGACTGAGGCCTGATAGTGGAACCCCGTGGCGTGGGAACATGCCATTGGTTTGATTCAGGAACCCTGTTTCCTGAGAACATGTCTGAGGTTTGATGGTTGAACCCTGTGGCATGGCAACATGATTGAGGTTTGATTGTGGAACCCTCAGGCTTGGCAACATGACTGAGGCTTAATGGTGGAACACTGGGGCCTGGAAAGAGGAATGAGGTTTGATGGTGGAACCCTGTGGCCTGGCAACATGACTGAGGTTTGATTCTGGAAAACTGTGGCCTGGGAACATGACATCTGTTTAGATTGTGTAATAGTGTGCCCTGGGAACCTGACTGAGCCTTGGTTCTGGAACTCTGTGGACTGGGAACATGACTGAGGGTTATTCTAGAACCCTGTAGCCTGGGAACATAACTGAGGATTGATTCTGGAACCCTGTGGCCTGGGAACATGACATCGGTGGATTCTGGAACCCTGTGGCCTGGGAACATGAGAACGGTTTGAGTCTGGAACCCTGTGGCCTGGCAACATGACTGAGGCTTGATTCTGTAACCCTGTGGCCTGGCAACATGACTGAGGTTTGATTCTGGATCCCTGTGGCCTGGGAACATGACTGAGGCGTGATTCTGGAAAACTGTGGCCTGGGAACATGACATCTGTTTAGATTGTGGAATAGTGTGCCCTGGGAACTTGACTGAGCCTTGGTTCTGGACCTCTGTGGACTGGGAACATGACTGAGGTTTATTCTAGAATCCTGGATCCTGGGAACATAACTGAGGATTGATTCTGGAACCCTGTGGCCTGGGAACATGACATCGGTGGATTCTGGAACCCTGTGGCCTGGGAACATGAGAACGGTTTGATTCTGGAACCCTGTGGCCTGGCAACATGACTGAGGCTTGATTCTGGAACCCTGTGGCCTGGCAACATGACTGAGGCTTGATTCTGGAACCCTTTGGCCTGGCAACATGACTGAGGCTTGATTCTGGAACTCTGTGGCCTGGGAATTTGACTGGGGTTTGATCGCAGAAACCTGTGGACTGTCCACATGACTGAGGTTTGATGGTGGAACCCTCTGCAATGGGAACATGACTGAGGCCTGATACTGGAACCCCGTGGCGTGGGAACATGCCATTGGTTCGATTCTGGAACCCTGTTTCCTGGGCACATGAGTGAGGTTTGATGGTTGAACCCTGTGGCATGGCAACATGATTGAGGTTTGATTGTGGAACCCTCAGGCTTGGCAACATGACTGAGGCTTAATGGTGGAACACTGTGGCCTGGGAACAGGAATGAGGTTTGATGGTGGAACCCTGTGGCCTGGCAACATGACTGAGGTTTGATTCTGGAAAACTGTGGCCTGGGAACATGACATCTGTTTAGATTGTGGAATAGTGTGCCCTGGGAACCTGACTGAGCCTTGGATCTGGAACTCTGTGGACTGGGATCATGACTGAGGTTTATTCTAGATCCCTGTAGCCTGGGAACATAACTGATGATTGATTCTGGAACCCTGTGGGCTGGGAACATGACATCGGTGGATTCTGGAACCCTGTGGCCTGGGAACATGACTGAGGTTTGATTCTGGATCCCTTTGGCCTGGGAACATGGCTGAGGCGTGATTCTGGAAAACTGTGGCCTGGGAACATGACATCTGTTTAGATTGTGGAATAGTGTGCCCTGGGAACCTGACTGAGAATTGGTTCTGGAACTCTGTGGACTGGGAACATGACTGAGGTTTATTCTAGAACCCTGTAGCCTGGGAACATAACTGAGGATTGATTCTGGAACCCTGTGGCCTGGGAACATGACATTGGTGGATTCTGGAACCCTGTGGCCTAGGAACATGAGAACGGTTTGATTCTGGAACCCTGTGGCCTGGCAATATGACTGAGGCTTGATTCTGGAACCCTGTGGCCTGGCAACATGACTGAGGCTTGATTCTGGAACCGTGTGGCCTGGGAACTTGACTGTAGTTTGATCGCAGAAACCTGTGGACTGGCCACATGACTGAGGTTTGATGGTGGAACCCTGTGCACTGGGAACATGACTGAGGCCTGCTACTGGAACCCCGTGGCATGGGAACATGCCATTGGTTTGATTCTGGAACCCTGTTTCCTGAGAACATGACTGAGGTTTGATGGTTGAACCCTGTGGCATGGCAACATGATTGAGGTTTGATTGTGGAACCCTCAGGCTTGGGAACATGACTGAGGCTTAATGGTGGAACCCTGTGGCCTGTAAACAGGAATGAGGTTTGATGGTAGAATCCTGTGGCCTGGCAACATGACTGAGGTTTGATTCTGGAAAACTGTGGCCTGGGAACATGACATCTGTTTAGATTGTGGAATAGTGTGCCCTGGGAACCAGACTGAGCCTTGGTTCTGGAACTCTGTGGACTGGGAACATGACTGAGGCCTGATACTGGAACCCTGTGGCGTGGGAACATGCCATTGGTTTGATTCTGGAACCCTGTTTCCTGAGAACATGTCTGAGGTTTGATGGTTGAACCCTGTGGCATGGCAACGTGATTGAGGTTTGATTGTGGAACCCTCAGGATTGGGAACATGACTGAGGCTTAATGGTGGAACACTGGGGCCTGGAAACAGGAATGAGGTTTGATGGTGGAACCCTGTGGCCTGGCAACATGACTGAGGTTTGATTCTGGAAAACTGTGGCCTGGAAACATGACATCTGTTTAGATTGTGGAATAGTGTGCCCTGGGAACCTGACTGAGCCTTGGTTCTGGAACTCTGTGGACTGGGAACATGACTGAGATTTATTCTAGAACCCTGTAGCCTGGGAACATAACTGAGGATTGATTCTGGAACCCTGTGGCCTGGGAACATGACATCGGTGGATTCTGGAACCCTGTGGCCTGGGAACATGAGAACGGTTTGATTCTGGAACCCTGTGGCCTGGCAACATGACTGAGGCTTGATTCTGGAACCCTGTGGCCTGGCAACATGACTGAGGCTTGATTCTGGAACCGTGTGGCCTGGGAACTTGACTGGGGTTTGATCGCAGAAACCTGTGGACTGGCCACATGACTGAGGTTTGATGGTGGAACCCTGTGCACTGGGAACATGACTGAGGCCTGATACTGGAACCCTGTGGCGTGGGAACATGCCATTGGTTTGATTCTGGAACCCTGTTTCCTGAGAACATGACTGAGGTTTGATGGTTGAACCCTGTGGCATGGCAACATGATTGAGGTTTGATTGTGGAACCCTCAGGCTTGGGAACATGACTGATGCTTGATGGTGGAACACTGGGGCCTGGAAACAGGAATGAGGTTTGATGGTGGAACCCTGTGGCCTGGCAACATGACTCAGGTTTGATTCTGGAAAACTGTGGCCTGGGAACATGACATCTGTTTAGATTGTGGAATAGTGTGCCCTGGGAACCTGACTGAGCCTTGGTTCTGGAACTCTGTGGCCTGGGAACATGACTGAGATTTATTCTAGAACCCTGTAGCCTGGGAACATAACTGAGGATTGATTCTGGAACGCTGTGGCCTGGGAACATGACATCGGTTGATTCTGGAACCCTGTGGCTTGGGAACATGAGAACGGTTTGATTCTGGAACCCTGTGGCCTGGCAACATGACTGAGGCTTGATTCTGGAATCCTGTGGCCTGGCAATATGACTGAGGTTTGATTCTGGAAAACTGTGGCCTGGGAACAGGACATCTGTTTAGATTGTGGAATAGTGTGCCCTGGGAACCTGACTGAGACTTGATTCTGGAACTCTGTGGCCTGGGAACTTGACTGGGGTTTTATCGCAGAAACCTGTGGAGTGGCCACATGACTGAGATTTGATGGTGGAACCCTGTGCACTGGGAACATGACTGAGGCCTGATACTGGAACCCCGTGGCGTGGGAACATGCCATTGGTTTGATTCTGGAACCCTGTTTCCTGAGAACATGTCTGAGGTTTGATGGTTGAACGCTGTGGCATGGCAACATGATTGAGGTTAGATTGTGGAACCCTCAGGCTTGGGAACATGACTGAGGCTTAATTGTGGAACACTGTGGCCTGGAAACAGGAATGAGGTTTGATGGTGGAACCCTGTGGCCTGGCAACATGACTGAGGTTTGATTCTGGAAAACTGTGGCCTGGGAACATGACATCTGTTTAGATTGTGGAATAGTGTGCCCTGGGAACTTGACTGAGCCTTGGTTCTGGACCTCTGTGGACTGGGAACATGACTGAGGTTTATTCTAGAACCCTGTAGCCTGGGAACATAACTGAGGATTGATTCTGGAACCCTGTGGCCTGGGAACATGACATCGGTGGATTCTGGAACCCTGTGGCCTGGGAACATGAGAACGGTTTGATTCTGGAACCCTGTGGCCTGGCAATATGACTGAGGCTTGATTCTGGAACCCTGTGGCCTGGCAACATGACTGAGGCTTGATTCTGGAACCCTTTGGCCTGGCAACATGACTGAGGCTTGATTCTGGAACTCTGTGGCCTGGGAATTTGACTGGGGTTTGATCGCAGAAACCTGTGGACTGTCCACATGACTGAGGTTTGATGGTGGAACCCTCTGCAATGGGAACATGACTGAGGCCTGATACTGGAACCCCGTGGCGTGGGAACATGCCATTGGTTCGATTCTGGAACCCTGTTTCCTGGGCACATGAGTGAGGTTTGATGGTTGAACCCTGTGGCATGGCAACATGATTGAGGTTTGATTGTGGAACCCTCAGGCTTGGCAACATGACTGAGGCTTAATGGTGGAACACTGTGGCCTGGGAACAGGAATGAGGTTTGATGGTGGAACCCTGTGGCCTGACAACATGACTGAGGTTTGATTCTGGAAAACTGTGGCCTGGGAACATGACATCTGTTTAGATTGTGGAATAGTGTGCCCTGGGAACCTGACTGAGCCTTGGATCTGGAACTCTGTGGACTGGGATCATGACTGAGGTTTATTCTAGATCCCTGTAGCCTGGGAACATAACTGATGATTGATTCTGGAACCCTGTGGGCTGGGAACATGACATCGGTGGATTCTGGAACCCTGTGGCCTGGGAACATGAGAACGGTTTGATTCTGGAACCCTGTGGCCTAGCAACATGACTGAGGCTTGATTCTGGAACCCTGTGGCCTGGCAACATGACTGAGGTTTGATTCTGGATCCCTTTGGCCTGGGAACATGACTGAGGCGTGATTCTGGAAAACTGTGGCCTGGGAACATGACTGAGGCTTGATTCTGGAACCCTGTGGCCTGGCAATATGACTGAGGCTTGATTCTGGAACCCTGTGGCCTGGCCACATGACTGAAGTTTAATTCTGGATCCCTTTGGACTTGGAACATGACTGAGGCGTGATTCTGGAAAACTGTGGCCTGGGAACATGACATCTGTTTAGATTGTGGAATAGTGTGCCCTGGGAAACTGACTGAGCCTTTGTTCTGGAACTCTGTGGCCTGGGAACTTGACTGGGGTTTGATCGCAGAAACCTGTGGACTGTCCACATGACTGAGGTTTCATGGTTGAACCCTGTGGCATGGCAACATGATTGAGGTTTGATTGTGGAACCCTCAGGCTTGGGAACATGACTGAGGCTTGATGGTGGAACCCTCTGGCCTGGAAACAGGAATGAGTTTTGATGGTGGAACCCTGTGGCCTGGCAACATGACTGAGGTTTGATTCTGGAAAACTGTGGCCTGGGAACATGACATCTGTTTAGATTGTGGAATAGTGTGCCCTGGGAACCTGACTGAGCCTTGGTTCTGGAACTCTGTGGACTGGGAACATGACTGAGGTTTATTCTAGAACCCTGTAGCCTGGGAACATAACTGAGGATTGATTCTGGAACCCTGTGGCCTGGGAACATGACATCGGTGGATTCTGGAACCCTGTGGCCTGGGAACATGAGAACGGTTTGATTATGTTACCCTGTGGCCTGGCAACATGACTGAGGCTTGATTCTGGAACCCTGTGGCCTGGCAACATGACTGAGGTTTGATGGTTGAACCCTGTGGCATGGCAACATGATTGAGGTTTGATTGTAGAACCCTCAGGCTTGGGAACATGACTGAGGCTTAATGGTGGAACACTGTGGCCTGGAAACAGGAATGAGGTTTGATGGTGGAACCCTGTGGCCTGGCAATATGACTGAGGTTTGATTCTGGAAAACTGTGGCCTGGGAACATGACATCTGTTTAGATTGTGGAATAGTGTGCTCTGGGAACCTGACTGAGCCTTGGTTCTGGAACTCTGTGGACTGGGAACATGACTGAGGTTTATTCTAGAACCCTGTAGCCTGGCAACATAACTGAGGATTGATTCTGGAACCCTGTGGCCTGGGAACATGACATCGGTGGATTCTGGAAACATGTGGCCTGGGAAGATGAGAACGGTTTGATTCTGTTACCCTGTGGCCTGGCAACATGACTGAGGCTTGATTCTGTAACCCTGTGGCCTGGCAACATGACTGAGGCTTGATTCTGGAACCGTGTGGCCTGGGAACTTGACTGGGGTTTGATCGCAGAAACCTGTGGAGTGGCCACATGACTGAGGTTTGATGGTGGAACCCTGTGCACTGGGAACATGACTGAGGCCTGATACTGGAACCCCGTGGCGTGGGAACATGCCATTGGTTTGATTCAGGAACCCTGTTTCCTGAGAACATGTCTGAGGTTTGATGGTTGAACCCTGTGGCATGGCAACATGATTGAGGTTTGATTGTGGAACCCTCAGGCTTGGGAACATGACTGAGGCTTAATGGTGGAACACTGTGGCCTGGAAACAGGAATGAGGTTTGATGGTGGAACCCTGTGGCCTGGCAATATGACTGAGGTTTGATTCTGGAAAACTGTGGCCTGGGAACATGACATCTGTTTAGATTGTGGAATAGTGTGCCCTGGGAACCTGACTGAGCCTTGGATCTGGAACTCTGTGGACTGGGATCATGACTGAGGTTTATTCTAGATCCCTGTAGCCTGGGAACATAACTGATGATTGATTCTGGAACCCTGTGGGCTGGGAACATGACATCGGTGGATTCTGGAACCCTGTGGCCTGGGAACATGAGAACGGTTTGATTCTGGAACCCTGTGGCCTGGCAACATGACTGAGGCTTGATTCTGGAACCCTGTGGCCTGGCAACATGACTGAGGTTTGATTCTGGATCCCTTTGGCCTGGGAACATGACTGAGGCGTGATTCTGGAAAACTGTGGCCTGGGAACATGACTGAGGCTTGATTCTGGAACCCTGTGGCCTGGCAATATGACTGAGGCTTGATTCTGGAACCCTGTGGCCTGGCCACATGACTGAAGTTTAATTCTGGATCCCTTTGGACTTGGAACATGACTGAGGCGTGATTCTGGAAAACTGTGGCCTGGGAACATGACATCTGTTTAGATTGTGGAATAGTGTGCCCTGGGAAACTGACTGAGCCTTTGTTCTGGAACTCTGTGGCCTGGGAACTTGACTGGGGTTTGATCGCAGAAACCTGTGGACTGTCCACATGACTGAGGTTTCATGGTTGAACCCTGTGGCATGGCAACATGATTGAGGTTTGATTGTGGAACCCTCAGGCTTGGGAACATGACTGAGGCTTGATGGTGGAACCCTCTGGCCTGGAAACAGGAATGAGTTTTGATGGTGGAACCCTGTGGCCTGGCAATATGACTGAGGTTTGATTCTGGAAAACTGTGGCCTGGGAACATGACATCTGTTTAGATTGTGGAATAGTGTGCCCTGGGAACCTGACTGAGCCTTGGTTCTGGAACTCTGTGGACTGGGAACATGACTGAGGTTTATTCTAGAACCCTGTAGCCTGGGAACATAACTGAGGATTGATTCTGGAACCCTGTGGCCTGGGAACATGACATCGGTGGATTCTGGAACCCTGTGGCCTGGGAACATGAGAACGGTTTGATTATGTTACCCTGTGGCCTGGCAACATGACTGAGGCTTGATTCTGGAACCCTGTGGCCTGGCAACATGACTGAGGTTTGATGGTTGAACCCTGTGGCATGGCAATATGATTGAGGTTTGATTGTAGAACCCTCAGGCTTGGGAACATGACTGAGGCTTAATGGTGGAACACTGTGGCCTGGAAACAGGAATGAGGTTTGATGGTGGAACCCTGTGGCCTGGCAATATGACTGAGGTTTGATTCTGGAAAACTGTGGCCTGGGAACATGACATCTGTTTAGATTGTGGATTAGTGTGTCCTGGGAACCTGACTGAGCCTTGGTTCTGGAACTCTGTGAATTGGGAACATGACTGAGGTTTATTCTAGAACCCTGTAGCCTGGGAACATAGCTGAGGATTTATTCTGGAACCCTGTGGCCTGGGAACATGACATCGGTGGATTCTGGAACCCTGTGGCCTGGGAACATGAGAACGGTTTGATTCTGGAACCCTGTGGCCTGGCAACATGACTGAGGCTTGATTCTGGAACCCTGTGGCCTGGCAACATGACTGAGGTTTGATTCTGGATCACTGTGGCCTGGGAACATGACTGAGGTTTGATTTTGGAAAACTGTGGCCTGGGAACATGACATCTGTTTAGATTGTGGAATAGTGTGCCCTGGGAACCTGACTGAGCCTTGGTTCTGGAACCCTGTGGACTGGCAACATGACTGAGGCTTGATTCTGGAACCCTGTGTCCTGGCACATTGACTGAGGCTTGATACTGGAACGCTGTGGCCTGGGAACTTGACTGGGGTTTGATCGCAGAAACCTGTGGACTGGCCACATGACTGAGGTTTGATGGTGGAACCGTGTGCACTGGGAACATGACTGAGGTTTGATGGTTGAACCCTGTGGCATGGCAACATGACTGAGGTTTGATTCTGGAAAACTGTGGCCTGCGAACATGACATCTGTTTAGATTGTGGAATAGTGTGCCCTGGGAACCTGACTGAGCCTTGGTTCTGGAACTCTGTGGCCTGGCAACATGACTGAGGCTTGATATTGGAACCCTGGGGCCTGGCAACATGACTGAGGCCTTATTCTGGAACCGTGTGGCCTGGCAACATGACTGAGTTTTGATTCTGGAAAACTGTGGCCTGGGAACATGACATCTGTTTAGATTGTGGAATAGTGTGCCCTGGGAACCTGACTGAGCCTTGGTTCTGGAACTCTGTGGACTGGAAACATGACTGAGGTTTATTCTAGAACCCTGCAGCCTGGGAACATAACTGAGGATTGATTCTGGAACCCTGTGGCCTGGGAACATGACATCGGTGGATTCTGGAACCCTGTGGCCTGGGAATATGAGAACGGTTTGATTCTGGAACCCTGTGGCCTGGCAACATGACTGAGCCTTGATTCTGGAACCCTGTGGCCTGGCAACATGACTGAGGCTTGATTCTGGAACCGTGTGGCCTGGGAACTAGACTGGGGTTTGATCGCAGAAACCTGTGGACTGGCCACATGACTGAGGTTTGATGGTGGAACCCTGTGCACTGGGAACATGACTGAGGCCTGATACTGGAACCCTGTGGCGTGGGAACATGCCATTGGTTTGATTCTGGAACCCTGTTTCCTGAGAACATGACTGAGGTTTGATGGTTGAACCCTGTGGCATGGCAACATGATTGAGGTTTGATTGTGGAACCCTCAGGCTTGGGAACATGACTGATGCTTGATGGTGGAACACTGTGGCCTGGAAACAGGAATGAGGTTTGATGGTGGAACCCTGTGGCCTGGCAACATGACTCAGGTTTGATTCTGGAAAACTGTGGCCTGGGAACATGACATCTGTTTAGATTGTGGAATAGTGTGCCCTGGGAACCTGACTGAGCCTTGGTTCTGGAACTCTGTGGCCTGGGAACATGACTGAGATTTATTCTAGAACCCTGTAGCCTGGGAACATAACTGAGGATTGATTCTGGAACGCTGTGGCCTGGGAACATGACATCGGTGGATTCTGGAACCCTGTGGCCTGGGAACATGAGAACGGTTTGATTCTGGAACCCTGTGGCCTGGCAACATGACTGAGGCTTGATTCTGGAATCCTGTGGCCTGGCAATATGACTGAGGTTTGATTCTGGAAAACTGTGGCCTGGGAACAGGACATCTGTTTAGATTGTGGAATAGTGTGCCCTGGGAACCTGACTGAGACTTGATTCTGGAACTCTGTGGCCTGGGAACTTGACTGGGGTTTGATCACAGAAACCTGTGGAGTGGCCACATGACTGAGATTTGATGGTGGAACCCTGTGCACTGGGAACATGACTGAGGCCTGATACTGGAACCCCGTGGCATGGGAACATGCCATTGGTTTGATTCTGGAACCCTGTTTCCTGAGAACATGTCTGAGGTTTGATGGTTGAACCCTGTGGCATGGCAACATGATTGAGGTTAGATTGTGGAACCCTCAGGCTTGGGAACATGACTGAGGCTTAATTGTGGAACACTGTGGCCTGGAAACAGGAATGAGGTTTGATGGTGGAACCCTGTGGCCTGGCAACATGACTGAGGTTTGATTCTAGAAAACTGTGGCCTGGGAACATGAAATCTGTTTAGATTGTGGAATAGTATGCCCTGGGAACTTGACTGAGCCTTGGTTCTGGACCTCTGTGGACTGGGAACATGACTGAGGTTTATTCTAGAACCCTGGATCCTGGGAACATAACTGAGGATTGATTCTGGAACCCTGTGGCCTGGGAACATGACATCGGTGGATTCTGGAACCCTGTGGCCTGGGAACATGAGAACGGTTTGATTCTGGAACCCTGTGGCCTGGCAACATGACTGAGGCTTGATTCTGGAACCCTGTGGCCTGGCAACATGACTGAGGCTTGATTCTGGAACCCTTTGGCCTGGCAACATGACTGAGGCTTGATTCTGGAACTCTGTGGCCTGGGAATTTGACTGGGGTTTGATCGCAGAAACCTGTGGACTGTCCACATGACTGAGGTTTGATGGTGGAACCCTCTGCACTTGGAACATGACTGAGGCCTGATACTGGAACCCCGTGGCGTGGGAACATGCCATTGGTTCGATTCTGGAACCCTGTTTCCTGGGCACATGAGTGAGGTTTGATGGTTGAACCCTGTGGCATGGCAACATGATTGAGGTTTGATTGTGGAACCCTCAGGCTTGGGAACATGACTGAGGCTTAATGGTGGAACACTGTGGCCTGGAAACAGGAATGAGGTTTGATGGTGGAACCCTGTGGCCTGGCAATATGACTGAGGTTTGATTCTGGAAAACTGTGGCCTGGGAACATGACATCTGTTTAGATTGTGGAATAGTGTGCCCTGGGAACCTGACTGAGCCTTGGATCTGGAACTCTGTGGACTGGGATCATGACTGAGGTTTATTCTAGATCCCTGTAGCCTGGGAACATAACTGATGATTGATTCTGGAACCCTGTGGGCTGGGAACATGACATCGGTGGATTCTGGAACCCTGTGGCCTGGGAACATGAGAACGGTTTGATTCTGGAACCCTGTGGCCTGGCAACATGACTGAGGCTTGATTCTGGAACCCTGTGGCCTGGCAACATGACTGAGGTTTGATTCTGGATCCCTTTGGCCTGGGAACATGACTGAGGCGTGATTCTGGAAAACTGTGGCCTGGGAACATGACTGAGGCTTGATTCTGGAACCCTGTGGCCTGGCAATATGACTGAGGCTTGATTCTGGAACCCTGTGGCCTGGCCACATGACTGAAGTTTAATTCTGGATCCCTTTGGACTTGGAACATGACTGAGGCGTGATTCTGGAAAACTGTGGCCTGGGAACATGACATCTGTTTAGATTGTGGAATAGTGTGCCCTGGGAAACTGACTGAGCCTTTGTTCTGGAACTCTGTGGCCTGGGAACTTGACTGGGGTTTGATCGCAGAAACCTGTGGACTGTCCACATGACTGAGGTTTCATGGTTGAACCCTGTGGCATGGCAACATGATTGAGGTTTGATTGTGGAACCCTCAGGCTTGGGAACATGACTGAGGCTTGATGGTGGAACCCTCTGGCCTGGAAACAGGAATGAGTTTTGATGGTGGAACCCTGTGGCCTGGCAATATGACTGAGGTTTGATTCTGGAAAACTGTGGCCTGGGAACATGACATCTGTTTAGATTGTGGAATAGTGTGCCCTGGGAACCTGACTGAGCCTTGGTTCTGGAACTCTGTGGACTGGGAACATGACTGAGGTTTATTCTAGAACCCTGTAGCCTGGGAACATAACTGAGGATTGATTCTGGAACCCTGTGGCCTGGGAACATGACATCGGTGGATTCTGGAACCCTGTGGCCTGGGAACATGAGAACGGTTTGATTATGTTACCCTGTGGCCTGGCAACATGACTGAGGCTTGATTCTGGAACCCTGTGGCCTGGCAACATGACTGAGGTTTGATGGTTGAACCCTGTGGCATGGCAATATGATTGAGGTTTGATTGTAGAACCCTCAGGCTTGGGAACATGACTGAGGCTTAATGGTGGAACACTGTGGCCTGGAAACAGGAATGAGGTTTGATGGTGGAACCCTGTGGCCTGGCAATATGACTGAGGTTTGATTCTGGAAAACTGTGGCCTGGGAACATGACATCTGTTTAGATTGTGGATTAGTGTGTCCTGGGAACCTGACTGAGCCTTGGTTCTGGAACTCTGTGAATTGGGAACATGACTGAGGTTTATTCTAGAACCCTGTAGCCTGGGAACATAGCTGAGGATTTATTCTGGAACCCTGTGGCCTGGGAACATGACATCGGTGGATTCTGGAACCCTGTGGCCTGGGAACATGAGAACGGTTTGATTCTGGAACCCTGTGGCCTGGCAACATGACTGAGGCTTGATTCTGGAACCCTGTGGCCTGGCAACATGACTGAGGTTTGATTCTGGATCACTGTGGCCTGGGAACATGACTGAGGTTTGATTTTGGAAAACTGTGGCCTGGGAACATGACATCTGTTTAGATTGTGGAATAGTGTGCCCTGGGAACCTGACTGAGCCTTGGTTCTGGAACCCTGTGGACTGGCAACATGACTGAGGCTTGATTCTGGAACCCTGTGTCCTGGCACATTGACTGAGGCTTGATACTGGAACGCTGTGGCCTGGGAACTTGACTGGGGTTTGATCGCAGAAACCTGTGGACTGGCCACATGACTGAGGTTTGATGGTGGAACCGTGTGCACTGGGAACATGACTGAGGTTTGATGGTTGAACCCTGTGGCATGGCAACATGACTGAGGTTTGATTCTGGAAAACTGTGGCCTGCGAACATGACATCTGTTTAGATTGTGGAATAGTGTGCCCTGGGAACCTGACTGAGCCTTGGTTCTGGAACTCTGTGGCCTGGCAACATGACTGAGGCTTGATATTGGAACCCTGGGGCCTGGCAACATGACTGAGGCCTTATTCTGGAACCGTGTGGCCTGGCAACATGACTGAGTTTTGATTCTGGAAAACTGTGGCCTGGGAACATGACATCTGTTTAGATTGTGGAATAGTGTGCCCTGGGAACCTGACTGAGCCTTGGTTCTGGAACTCTGTGGACTGGAAACATGACTGAGGTTTATTCTAGAACCCTGCAGCCTGGGAACATAACTGAGGATTGATTCTGGAACCCTGTGGCCTGGGAACATGACATCGGTGGATTCTGGAACCCTGTGGCCTGGGAATATGAGAACGGTTTGATTCTGGAACCCTGTGGCCTGGCAACATGACTGAGCCTTGATTCTGGAACCCTGTGGCCTGGCAACATGACTGAGGCTTGATTCTGGAACCGTGTGGCCTGGGAACTAGACTGGGGTTTGATCGCAGAAACCTGTGGACTGGCCACATGACTGAGGTTTGATGGTGGAACCCTGTGCACTGGGAACATGACTGAGGCCTGATACTGGAACCCTGTGGCGTGGGAACATGCCATTGGTTTGATTCTGGAACCCTGTTTCCTGAGAACATGACTGAGGTTTGATGGTTGAACCCTGTGGCATGGCAACATGATTGAGGTTTGATTGTGGAACCCTCAGGCTTGGGAACATGACTGATGCTTGATGGTGGAACACTGTGGCCTGGAAACAGGAATGAGGTTTGATGGTGGAACCCTGTGGCCTGGCAACATGACTCAGGTTTGATTCTGGAAAACTGTGGCCTGGGAACATGACATCTGTTTAGATTGTGGAATAGTGTGCCCTGGGAACCTGACTGAGCCTTGGTTCTGGAACTCTGTGGCCTGGGAACATGACTGAGATTTATTCTAGAACCCTGTAGCCTGGGAACATAACTGAGGATTGATTCTGGAACGCTGTGGCCTGGGAACATGACATCGGTGGATTCTGGAACCCTGTGGCCTGGGAACATGAGAACGGTTTGATTCTGGAACCCTGTGGCCTGGCAACATGACTGAGGCTTGATTCTGGAATCCTGTGGCCTGGCAATATGACTGAGGTTTGATTCTGGAAAACTGTGGCCTGGGAACAGGACATCTGTTTAGATTGTGGAATAGTGTGCCCTGGGAACCTGACTGAGACTTGATTCTGGAACTCTGTGGCCTGGGAACTTGACTGGGGTTTGATCACAGAAACCTGTGGAGTGGCCACATGACTGAGATTTGATGGTGGAACCCTGTGCACTGGGAACATGACTGAGGCCTGATACTGGAACCCCGTGGCATGGGAACATGCCATTGGTTTGATTCTGGAACCCTGTTTCCTGAGAACATGTCTGAGGTTTGATGGTTGAACCCTGTGGCATGGCAACATGATTGAGGTTAGATTGTGGAACCCTCAGGCTTGGGAACATGACTGAGGCTTAATTGTGGAACACTGTGGCCTGGAAACAGGAATGAGGTTTGATGGTGGAACCCTGTGGCCTGGCAACATGACTGAGGTTTGATTCTAGAAAACTGTGGCCTGGGAACATGAAATCTGTTTAGATTGTGGAATAGTATGCCCTGGGAACTTGACTGAGCCTTGGTTCTGGACCTCTGTGGACTGGGAACATGACTGAGGTTTATTCTAGAACCCTGGATCCTGGGAACATAACTGAGGATTGATTCTGGAACCCTGTGGCCTGGGAACATGACATCGGTGGATTCTGGAACCCTGTGGCCTGGGAACATGAGAACGGTTTGATTCTGGAACCCTGTGGCCTGGCAACATGACTGAGGCTTGATTCTGGAACCCTGTGGCCTGGCAACATGACTGAGGCTTGATTCTGGAACCCTTTGGCCTGGCAACATGACTGAGGCTTGATTCTGGAACTCTGTGGCCTGGGAATTTGACTGGGGTTTGATCGCAGAAACCTGTGGACTGTCCACATGACTGAGGTTTGATGGTGGAACCCTCTGCACTTGGAACATGACTGAGGCCTGATACTGGAACCCCGTGGCGTGGGAACATGCCATTGGTTCGATTCTGGAACCCTGTTTCCTGGGCACATGAGTGAGGTTTGATGGTTGAACCCTGTGGCATGGCAACATGATTGAGGTTTGATTGTGGAACCCTCAGGCTTGGCAACATGACTGAGGCTTAATGGTGGAACACTGTGGCCTGGGAACAGGAATGAGGTTTGATGGTGGAACCCTGTGGCCTGGCAACATGACTGAGGTTTGATTCTGGAAAACTGTGGCCTGGGAACATGACATCTGTTTAGATTGTGGAATAGTGTGCCCTGGGAACCTGACTGAGCCTTGGATCTGGAACTCTGTGGACTGGGATCATGACTGAGGTTTATTCTAGATCCCTGTAGCCTGGGAACATAACTGATGATTGATTCTGGAACCCTGTGGCCTGGGAACATGACATCGGTGGATTCTGGAACCCTGTGGCCTGGGAACATGAGAACGGTTTGATTCTGGAACCCTGTGGCCTGGCAACAAGACTGAGGCTTGATTCTGGAACCCTGTGGCCTGGCAACATGACTGAGGTTTGATTCTGGATCCCTTTGGCCTGGGAAGATTACTGAGGTGTGATTCTGGAAAACTGTGGCCTGGGAACATGACATCTGTTTAGATTGTGGAATAGTGTGCCCTGGGAACCTGACTGAGCCTTGGTTCTGGAACTCTGTGGACTGGGAACATGACTGAGGTTTATTCTAGAACCCTGTAGCCTGGGAACATAACTGAGGATTGATTCTGGAACCCTGTGGCCTGGGAACATGACATTGGTGGATTCTGGAACCCTGTGGCCTGGGAACATGAGAACGGTTTGATTCTGGAACCCTGTGGCCTGGCAACATGACTGAGGCTTGATTCTGGAACCCTGTGGCCTGGCAACATGACTGAGGCTTGATTCTGGAACCGTGTGGCCTGGGAACTTGACTGAGATTTGATCGCAGAAACCTGTGGACTGTCGACATGACTGAGGTTTGATGGTGGAACCCTGTGCACTGGGAACATGACTGAGGTTTATTCTAGACCCCTGCAGCCTGGGAACATAACTGAGGTTTGATTCTGGAACCCTGTGGCCTGGCAACAGGACTGAGGCTTGATTCTGGAACCGTGTGTCCTGGGAACTTGACTGGGCTTTGATCGCAGAAACCTGTGTACTGTCCACATGACTGAGGTTTGATGGTGGAACCCTGTGCACTGGGAACATGACTGAGGCCTACTACTGGAACCCCGTGGCATGGGAACATGCCATTGGTTTGATTCTGGAACCCTGTTTCCTGAGAACATGACTGAGGTTTGATGGTTGAACCCTGTGGCATGGCAACATGATTGAGGTTTGATTGTGGAACCCTCAGGCTTGGGAACATGACTGAGGCTTAATGGTGGAACCCTGTGGCCTGGAAACAGGAATGAGGTTTGATGGTAGAATCCTGTGGCCTGGCAACATGACTGAGGTTTGATTCTGGAAAACTGTGGCCTGGGAACATGACATCTGTTTAGATTGTGGAATAGTGTGCCCTGGAAACCAGACTGAGCCTTGGTTCTGGAACTCTGTGGACTGGGAACATGACTGAGGTTTATTCAAGAACCCTGTAGCCTGGGAACATAACTGAGGATTGATTCTGGAACCCTGTGGCCTGGGAACATGACATCGGTGGATTCTGGAACCCAGTGGCCTAGGAACATGAGAACGGTTTGATTCTGGAACCCTGTGGCCTGGCAACATGACTCTGGCTTGATTCTGGAACCCTGTGGCCTGGCAACATGACTGAGGCTTGATTCTGGAACCCTGTGGCCTTGCAACATGACTGAGGCTTGATTCTGGAACGCTGTGGCCTGCTAATTTGACTGGGGTTTGATCGCAGAAACCTGTGGACTGTCCACATGACTGAGGTTTGATGGTGAAACCCTGTGCACTGGGAACATGACTGAGGCCTGATACTGGAACCCCGTGGCGTGGGAACATCCCATTGGTTTGATTCTGGAACCCTGTTTCCTGGGCACATGACTGAGGTTTGATGGTTGAACCCTGTGGCATGGCAACATGATTGAGGTTTGATTGTGGAACCCTCAGGCTTGGGAACATGACTGATGCTTGATGGTGGAACACTGGGGCCTGGAAACAGGAATGAGGTTTGATGGTGGAACCCTGTGGCCTGGCAACATGACTCAGGTTTGATTCTGGAAAACTGTGGCCTGGGAACATGACATCTGTTTAGATTGTGGAATAGTGTGCCCTGGGAACCTGACTGAGCCTTGGTTCTGGAACTCTGTGGCCTGGGAACATGACTGAGATTTATTCTAGAACCCTGTAGCCTGGGAACATAACTGAGGATTGATTCTGGAACGCTGTGGCCTGGGAACATGACATCGTTGGATTCTGGAACCCTGTGGCCTGGGAACATGAGAACGGTTTGATTCTGGAACCCTGTGGCCTGGCAACATGACTGAGGCTTGATTCTGGAATCCTGTGGCCTGGCAATATGACTGAGGTTTGATTCTGGAAAACTGTGGCCTGGGAACAGGACATCTGTTTAGATTGTGGAATAGTGTGCCCTGGGAACCTGACTGAGACTTGATTCTGGAACTCTGTGGCCTGGGAACTTGACTGGGGTTTGATCGCAGAAACCTGTGGACTGTCCACATGACTGAGGTTTGATGGTGGAACCCTGTGCACTGGGAACATGACTGAGGCCTGATACTGGAACCCCGTGGCGTGGGAACATGCCATTGGTTTGATTCTGGAACCCTGTTTCCTGAGAACATGACTGAGGCTTAATGGTGGAACACTGTGACCTGGAAACAGGAATGAGGTTTGATGGTGGAACCCTGTGGCCTGGCAACATGACTGAGGTTTGATTCTGGAAAACTGTGGCCTGGGAACATGACATCTGTTTAGATTGTGGAATAGTGTGCCCTGGGAACCTGACTGAGCCTTGGTTCTGGAACTCTGTGGACTGGGAACATGACTGAGGGTTATTCTAGAACCCTGTAGCCTGGGAACATAACTGAGGATTGATTCTGGAACCCTGTGGCCTGGGAACATGACATCGGTGGATTCTGGAACCCTGTGGCCTGGGAACATGAGAACGGTTTGATTCTGGAACCCTGTGGCCTGGCAACAAGACTGAGGCTTGATTCTGGAACCCTGTGGCCTGGCAACATGACTGAGGTTTGATTCTGGATCCCTTTGGCCTGGGAAGATTACTGAGGTGTGATTCTGGAAAACTGTGGCCTGGGAACATGACATCTGTTTAGATTGTGGAATAGTGTGCCCTGGGAACCTGACTGAGCCTTGGTTCTGGAACTCTGTGGACTGGGAACATGACTGAGGTTTATTCTAGAACCCTGTAGCCTGGGAACATAACTGAGGATTGATTCTGGAACCCTGTGGCCTGGGAACATGACATTGGTGGATTCTGGAACCCTGTGGCCTGGGAACATGAGAACGGTTTGATTCTGGAACCCTGTGGCCTGGCAACATGACTGAGGCTTGATTCTGGAACCCTGTGGCCTGGCAACATGACTGAGGCTTGATTCTGGAACCGTGTGGCCTGGGAACTTGACTGAGATTTGATCGCAGAAACCTGTGGACTGTCGACATGACTGAGGTTTGATGGTGGAACCCTGTGCACTGGGAACATGACTGAGGTTTATTCTAGACCCCTGCAGCCTGGGAACATAACTGAGGTTTGATTCTGGAACCCTGTGGCCTGGCAACAGGACTGAGGCTTGATTCTGGAACCGTGTGTCCTGGGAACTTGACTGGGCTTTGATCGCAGAAACCTGTGTACTGTCCACATGACTGAGGTTTGATGGTGGAACCCTGTGCACTGGGAACATGACTGAGGCCTACTACTGGAACCCCGTGGCATGGGAACATGCCATTGGTTTGATTCTGGAACCCTGTTTCCTGAGAACATGACTGAGGTTTGATGGTTGAACCCTGTGGCATGGCAACATGATTGAGGTTTGATTGTGGAACCCTCAGGCTTGGGAACATGACTGAGGCTTAATGGTGGAACCCTGTGGCCTGGAAACAGGAATGAGGTTTGATGGTAGAATCCTGTGGCCTGGCAACATGACTGAGGTTTGATTCTGGAAAACTGTGGCCTGGGAACATGACATCTGTTTAGATTGTGGAATAGTGTGCCCTGGAAACCAGACTGAGCCTTGGTTCTGGAACTCTGTGGACTGGGAACATGACTGAGGTTTATTCAAGAACCCTGTAGCCTGGGAACATAACTGAGGATTGATTCTGGAACCCTGTGGCCTGGGAACATGACATCGGTGGATTCTGGAACCCAGTGGCCTAGGAACATGAGAACGGTTTGATTCTGGAACCCTGTGGCCTGGCAACATGACTCTGGCTTGATTCTGGAACCCTGTGGCCTGGCAACATGACTGAGGCTTGATTCTGGAACCCTGTGGCCTTGCAACATGACTGAGGCTTGATTCTGGAACGCTGTGGCCTGCTAATTTGACTGGGGTTTGATCGCAGAAACCTGTGGACTGTCCACATGACTGAGGTTTGATGGTGAAACCCTGTGCACTGGGAACATGACTGAGGCCTGATACTGGAACCCCGTGGCGTGGGAACATCCCATTGGTTTGATTCTGGAACCCTGTTTCCTGGGCACATGACTGAGGTTTGATGGTTGAACCCTGTGGCATGGCAACATGATTGAGGTTTGATTGTGGAACCCTCAGGCTTGGGAACATGACTGATGCTTGATGGTGGAACACTGGGGCCTGGAAACAGGAATGAGGTTTGATGGTGGAACCCTGTGGCCTGGCAACATGACTCAGGTTTGATTCTGGAAAACTGTGGCCTGGGAACATGACATCTGTTTAGATTGTGGAATAGTGTGCCCTGGGAACCTGACTGAGCCTTGGTTCTGGAACTCTGTGGCCTGGGAACATGACTGAGATTTATTCTAGAACCCTGTAGCCTGGGAACATAACTGAGGATTGATTCTGGAACGCTGTGGCCTGGGAACATGACATCGTTGGATTCTGGAACCCTGTGGCCTGGGAACATGAGAACGGTTTGATTCTGGAACCCTGTGGCCTGGCAACATGACTGAGGCTTGATTCTGGAATCCTGTGGCCTGGCAATATGACTGAGGTTTGATTCTGGAAAACTGTGGCCTGGGAACAGGACATCTGTTTAGATTGTGGAATAGTGTGCCCTGGGAACCTGACTGAGACTTGATTCTGGAACTCTGTGGCCTGGGAACTTGACTGGGGTTTGATCGCAGAAACCTGTGGACTGTCCACATGACTGAGGTTTGATGGTGGAACCCTGTGCACTGGGAACATGACTGAGGCCTGATACTGGAACCCCGTGGCGTGGGAACATGCCATTGGTTTGATTCTGGAACCCTGTTTCCTGAGAACATGACTGAGGCTTAATGGTGGAACACTGTGACCTGGAAACAGGAATGAGGTTTGATGGTGGAACCCTGTGGCCTGGCAACATGACTGAGGTTTGATTCTGGAAAACTGTGGCCTGGGAACATGACATCTGTTTAGATTGTGGAATAGTGTGCCCTGGGAACCTGACTGAGCCTTGGTTCTGGAACTCTGTGGACTGGGAACATGACTGAGGGTTATTCTAGAACCCTGTAGCCTGGGAACATAACTGAGGATTGATTCTGGAACCCTGTGGCCTGGGAACATGACATCGGTGGATTCTGGAACCCTGTGGCCTGGGAACATGAGAACGGTTTGATTTTGGAACCCTGTGGCCTGGCAACATGACTGAGGCTTGATTCTGGAACCCTGTGGCCTGGCAACATGACTGAGGCTTGATTCTGGAACCGTGTGGCCTGGGAACTTGACTGGGGTTTGATCGCAGAAACCTGTGGACTGGCCACATGACTGAGGTTTGATGGTGGAACCCTGTGCACTGGGAACATGACTGAGGCCTGATACTGGAACCCTGTGGCGTGGGAACATGCCATTGGTTTGATTCTGGAACCCTGTTTCCTGAGAACATGACTGAGGTTTGATGGTTGAACCCTGTGGCATGGCAACATGATTGAGGTTTGATTGTGGAACCCTCAGGCTTGGGAACATGACTGATGCTTGATGGTGGAACCCTGTGGCCTGGAAACAGGAATGAGGTTTGATGGTGGAACCTTGTGGCCTGGCAACATGACTGAGGTTTGATTCTGGAAAACTGTGGCCTGGGAACATGACATCTGTTTAGATTGTGGAATAGTGTGCCCTGGGAACTTGACTGAGCCTTGGTTCTGGACCTCTGTGGACTGGGAACATGACTGAGGTTTATTCTAGAACCCTGGATCCTGGGAACATAACTGAGGATTGATTCTGGAACCCTGTGGCCTGGGAACATGACATCGGTGGATTCTGGAACCCTGTGGCCTGGGAACATGAGAACGGTTTGATTCTGGAACCCTGTGGCCTGGCAACATGACTGAGGCTTGATTCTGGAACCCTGTGGCCTGGCAACATGACTGAGGCTTGATTCTGGAACCCTTTGGCCTGGCAACATGACTGAGGCTTGATTCTGGAACTCTGTGGCCTGGGAATTTGACTGGGGTTTGATCGCAGAAACCTGTGGACTGTCCACATGACTGAGGTTTGATGGTGGAACCCTCTGCAATGGGAACATGACTGAGGCCTGATACTGGAACCCCGTGGCGTGGGAACATGCCATTGGTTCGATTCTGGAACCCTGTTTCCTGGGCACATGAGTGAGGTTTGATGGTTGAACCCTGTGGCATGGCAACATGATTGAGGTTTGATTGTGGAACCCTCAGGCTTGGCAACATGACTGAGGCTTAATGGTGGAACACTGTGGCCTGGGAACAGGAATGAGGTTTGATGGTGGAACCCTGTGGCCTGGCAACATGACTGAGGTTTGATTCTGGAAAACTGTGGCCTGGGAACATGACAACTGTTTAGATTGTGGAATAGTGTGCCCTGGGAACCTGACTGAGCCTTGGATCTGGAACTCTGTGGACTGGGATCATGACTGAGGTTTATTCTAGATCCCTGTAGCCTGGGAACATAACTGATGATTGATTCTGGAACCCTGTGGGCTGGGAACATGACATCGGTGGATTCTGGAACCCTGTGGCCTGGGAACATGAGAACGGTTTGATTCTGGAACCCTGTGGCCTGGCAACATGACTGAGGCTTGATTCTGGAACCCTGTGGCCTGGCAACATGACTGAGGTTTGATTCTGGATCCCTTTGGCCTGGGAACATGACTGAGGCGTGATTCTGGAAAACTGTGGCCTGGGAACATGACATCTGTTTAGATTGTGGAATAGTGTGCCCTGGGAACCTGACTGAGAATTGGTTCTGGAACTCTGTGGACTGGGAACATGACTGAGGTTTATTCTAGAACCCTGTAGCCTGGGAACATAACTGAGGATTGATTCTGGAACCCTGTGGCCTGGGAACATGACATTGGTGGATTCTGGAACCCTGTGGCCTAGGAACATGAGAACGGTTTGATTCTGGAACCCTGTGGCCTGGCAATATGACTGAGGCTTGATTCTGGAACCCTGTGGCCTGGCAACATGACTGAGGCTTGATTCTGGAACCGTGTGGCCTGGGAACTTGACTGTAGTTTGATCGCAGAAACCTGTGGACTGGCCACATGACTGAGGTTTGATGGTGGAACCCTGTGCACTGGGAACATGACTGAGGCCTGCTACTGGAACCCCGTGGCATGGGAACATGCCATTGGTTTGATTCTGGAACCCTGTTTCCTGAGAACATGACTGAGGTTTGATGGTTGAACCCTGTGGCATGGCAACATGATTGAGGTTTGATTGTGGAACCCTCAGGCTTGGGAACATGACTGAGGCTTAATGGTGGAACCCTGTGGCCTGTAAACAGGAATGAGGTTTGATGGTAGAATCCTGTGGCCTGGCAACATGACTGAGGTTTGATTCTGGAAAACTGTGGCCTGGGAACATGACATCTGTTTAGATTGTGGAATAGTGTGCCCTGGGAACCAGACTGAGCCTTGGTTCTGGAACTCTGTGGACTGGGAACATGACTGAGGCCTGATACTGGAACCCTGTGGCGTGGGAACATGCCATTGGTTTGATTCTGGAACCCTGTTTCCTGAGAACATGTCTGAGGTTTGATGGTTGAACCCTGTGGCATGGCAACGTGATTGAGGTTTGATTGTGGAACCCTCAGGATTGGGAACATGACTGAGGCTTAATGGTGGAACACTGGGGCCTGGAAACAGGAATGAGGTTTGATGGTGGAACCCTGTGGCCTGGCAACATGACTGAGGTTTGATTCTGGAAAACTGTGGCCTGGAAACATGACATCTGTTTAGATTGTGGAATAGTGTGCCCTGGGAACCTGACTGAGCCTTGGTTCTGGAACTCTGTGGACTGGGAACATGACTGAGGGTTATTCTAGAACCCTGTAGCCTGGGAACATAACTGAGGATTGATTCTGGAACCCTGTGGCCTGGGAACATGACATCGGTGGATTCTGGAACCCTGTGGCCTGGGAACATGAGAACGGTTTGATTCTGGAACCCTGTGGCCTGGCAACATGACTGAGCCTTGATTCTGGAACCCTGTGGCCTGGCAACATGACTGAGGCTTGATTCTGGAACCCTTTGGCCTGGCAACATGACTGAGGCTTGATTCTGGAACTCTGTGGCCTGGGAATTTGACTGGGGTTTGATCGCAGAAACCTGTGGACTGTCCACATGACTGAGGTTTGATGGTGGAACCCTCTGCAATGGGAACATGACTGAGGCCTGATACTGGAACCCCGTGGCGTGGGAACATGCCATTGGTTCGATTCTGGAACCCTGTTTCCTGGGCACATGAGTGAGGTTTGATGGTTGAACCCTGTGGCATGGCAACATGATTGAGGTTTGATTGTGGAACCCTCAGGCTTGGCAACATGACTGAGGCTTAATGGTGGAACACTGTGGCCTGGGAACAGGAATGAGGTTTGATGGTGGAACCCTGTGGCCTGGCAACATGACTGAGGTTTGATTCTGGAAAACTGTGGCCTGGGAACATGACATCTGTTTAGATTGTGGAATAGTGTGCCCTGGGAACCTGACTGAGCCTTGGATCTGGAACTCTGTGGACTGGGATCATGACTGAGGTTTATTCTAGATCCCTGTAGCCTGGGAACATAACTGATGATTGATTCTGGAACCCTGTGGGCTGGGAACATGACATCGGTGGATTCTGGAACCCTGTGGCCTGGGAACATGAGAACGGTTTGATTCTGGAACCCTGTGGCCTGGCAACATGACTGAGGCTTGATTCTGGAACCCTGTGGCCTGGCAACATGACTGAGGTTTGATTCTGGATCCCTTTGGCCTGGGAACATGACTGAGGCGTGATTCTGGAAAACTGTGGCCTGGGAACATGACATCTGTTTAGATTGTGGAATAGTGTGCCCTGGGAACCTGACTGAGAATTGGTTCTGGAACTCTGTGGACTGGGAACATGACTGAGGTTTATTCTAGAACCCTGTAGCCTGGGAACATAACTGAGGATTGATTCTGGAACCCTGTGGCCTGGGAACATGACATTGGTGGATTCTGGAACCCTGTGGCCTAGGAACATGAGAACGGTTTGATTCTGGAACCCTGTGGCCTGGCAATATGACTGAGGCTTGATTCTGGAACCCTGTGGCCTGGCAACATGACTGAGGCTTGATTCTGGAACCGTGTGGCCTGGGAACTTGACTGTAGTTTGATCGCAGAAACCTGTGGACTGGCCACATGACTGAGGTTTGATGGTGGAACCCTGTGCACTGGGAACATGACTGAGGCCTGCTACTGGAACCCCGTGGCATGGGAACATGCCATTGGTTTGATTCTGGAACCCTGTTTCCTGAGAACATGACTGAGGTTTGATGGTTGAACCCTGTGGCATGGCAACATGATTGAGGTTTGATTGTGGAACCCTCAGGCTTGGGAACATGACTGAGGCTTAATGGTGGAACCCTGTGGCCTGTAAACAGGAATGAGGTTTGATGGTAGAATCCTGTGGCCTGGCAACATGACTGAGGTTTGATTCTGGAAAACTGTGGCCTGGGAACATGACATCTGTTTAGATTGTGGAATAGTGTGCCCTGGGAACCAGACTGAGCCTTGGTTCTGGAACTCTGTGGACTGGGAACATGACTGAGGCCTGATACTGGAACCCTGTGGCGTGGGAACATGCCATTGGTTTGATTCTGGAACCCTGTTTCCTGAGAACATGTCTGAGGTTTGATGGTTGAACCCTGTGGCATGGCAACGTGATTGAGATTTGATTGTGGAACCCTCAGGATTGGGAACATGACTGAGGCTTAATGGTGGAACACTGGGGCCTGGAAACAGGAATGAGGTTTGATGGTGGAACCCTGTGGCCTGGCAACATGACTGAGGTTTGATTCTGGAAAACTGTGGCCTGGAAACATGACATCTGTTTAGATTGTGGAATAGTGTGCCCTGGGAACCTGACTGAGCCTTGGTTCTGGAACTCTGTGGACTGGGAACATGACTGAGGGTTATTCTAGAACCCTGTAGCCTGGGAACATAACTGAGGATTGATTCTGGAACCCTGTGGCCTGGGAACATGACATCGGTGGATTCTGGAACCCTGTGGCCTGGGAACATGAGAACGGTTTGATTCTGGAACCCTGTGGCCTGGCAACATGACTGAGCCTTGATTCTGGAACCCTGTGGCCTGGCAACATGACTGAGGCTTGATTCTGGAACCGTGTGGCCTGGGAACTTGACTGGGGTTTGATCGCAGAAACCTGTGGACTGGCCACATGACTGAGGTTTGATGGTGGAACCCTGTGCACTGGGAACATGACTGAGGCCTGATACTGGAACCCTGTGGCGTGGGAACATGCCATTGGTTTGATTCTGGAACCCTGTTTCCTGAGAACATGACTGAGGTTTGATGGTTGAACCCTGTGGCATGGCAACATGATTGAGGTTTGATTGTGGAACCCTCAGGCTTGGGAACATGACTGATGCTTGATGGTGGAACACTGGGGCCTGGAAACAGGAATGAGGTTTGATGGTGGAACCCTGTGGCCTGGCAACATGACTCAGGTTTGATTCTGGAAAACTGTGGCCTGGGAACATGACATCTGTTTAGATTGTGGAATAGTGTGCCCTGGGAACCTGACTGAGCCTTGGTTCTGGAACTCTGTGGCCTGGGAACATGACTGAGATTTATTCTAGAACCCTGTAGCCTGGGAACATAACTGAGGATTGATTCTGGAACGCTGTGGCCTGGGAACATGACATCGGTTGATTCTGGAACCCTGTGGCTTGGGAACATGAGAACGGTTTGATTCTGGAACCCTGTGGCCTGGCAACATGACTGAGGCTTGATTCTGGAATCCTGTGGCCTGGCAATATGACTGAGGTTTGATTCTGGAAAACTGTGGCCTGGGAACAGGACATCTGTTTAGATTGTGGAATAGTGTGCCCTGGGAACCTGACTGAGACTTGATTCTGGAACTCTGTGGCCTGGGAACTTGACTGGGGTTTGATCGCAGAAACCTGTGGAGTGGCCACATGACTGAGATTTGATGGTGGAACCCTGTGCACTGGGAACATGACTGAGGCCTGATACTGGAACCCCGTGGCGTGGGAACATGCCATTGGTTTGATTCTGGAACCCTGTTTCCTGAGAACATGTCTGAGGTTTGATGGTTGAACCCTGTGGCATGGCAACATGATTGAGGTTAGATTGTGGAACCCTCAGGCTTGGGAACATGACTGAGGCTTAATTGTGGAACACTGTGGCCTGGAAACAGGAATGAGGTTTGATGGTGGAACCCTGTGGCCTGGCAACATGACTGAGGTTTGATTCTGGAAAACTGTGGCCTGGGAACATGACATCTGTTTAGATTGTGGAATAGTGTGCCCTGGGAACTTGACTGAGCCTTGGTTCTGGACCTCTGTGGACTGGGAACATGACTGAGGTTTATTCTAGAACCCTGTAGCCTGGGAACATAACTGAGGATTGATTCTGGAACCCTGTGGCCTGGGAACATGACATCGGTGGATTCTGGAACCCTGTGGCCTGGGAACATGAGAACGGTTTGATTCTGGAACCCTGTGGCCTGGCAATATGACTGAGGCTTGATTCTGGAACCCTGTGGCCTGGCAACATGACTGAGGCTTGATTCTGGAACCCTTTGGCCTGGCAACATGACTGAGGCTTGATTCTGGAACTCTGTGGCCTGGGAATTTGACTGGGGTTTGATCCCAGAAACCTGTGGACTGTCCACATGACTGAGGTTTGATGGTGGAACCCTCTGCAATGGGAACATGACTGAGGCCTGATACTGGAACCCCGTGGCGTGGGAACATGCCATTGGTTCGATTCTGGAACCCTGTTTCCTGGGCACATGAGTGAGGTTTGATGGTTGAACCCTGTGGCATGGCAACATGATTGAGGTTTGATTGTGGAACCCTCAGGCTTGGCAACATGACTGAGGCTTAATGGTGGAACACTGTGGCCTGGGAACAGGAATGAGGTTTGATGGTGGAACCCTGTGGCCTGACAACATGACTGAGGTTTGATTCTGGAAAACTGTGGCCTGGGAACATGACATCTGTTTAGATTGTGGAATAGTGTGCCCTGGGAACCTGACTGAGCCTTGGATCTGGAACTCTGTGGACTGGGATCATGACTGAGGTTTATTCTAGATCCCTGTAGCCTGGGAACATAACTGATGATTGATTCTGGAACCCTGTGGGCTGGGAACATGACATCGGTGGATTCTGGAACCCTGTGGCCTGGGAACATGAGAACGGTTTGATTCTGGAACCCTGTGGCCTGGCAACATGACTGAGGCTTGATTCTGGAACCCTGTGGCCTGGCAATATGACTGAGGCTTGATTCTGGATCCCTTTGGCCTGGGAACATGACTGAGGCGTGATTCTGGAAAACTGTGGCCTGGGAACATGACTGAGGCTTGATTCTGGAACCCTGTGGCCTGGCAATATGACTGAGGCTTGATTCTGGAACCCTGTGGCCTGGTCACATGACTGAAGTTTAATTCTGGATCCCTTTGGACTTGGAACATGACTGAGGCGTGATTCTGGAAAACTGTGGCCTGGGAACATGACATCTGTTTAGATTGTGGAATAGTGTGCCCTGGGAAACTGACTGAGCCTTTGTTCTGGAACTCTGTGGCCTGGGAACTTGACTGGGGTTTGATCGCAGAAACCTGTGGACTGTCCACATGACTGAGGTTTCATGGTTGAACCCTTTGGCATGGCAACATGATTGAGGTTTGATTGTGGAACCCTCAGGCTTGGGAACATGACTGAGGCTTGATGGTGGAACCCTCTGGCCTGGAAACAGGAATGAGTTTTGATGGTGGAACCCTGTGGCCTGGCAACATGACTGAGGTTTGATTCTGGAAAACTGTGGCCTGGGAACATGACATCTGTTCAGATTGTGGAATAGTGTGCCCTGGGAACCTGACTGAGCCTTGGTTCTGGAACTCTGTGGACTGGGAACATGACTGAGGTTTATTCTAGAACCCTGTAGCCTGGGAACATAACTGAGGATTGATTCTGGAACCCTGTGGCCTGGGAACATGACATCGGTGGATTCTGGAACCCTGTGGCCTGGGAACATGAGAACGGTTTGATTATGTTACCCTGTGGCCTGGCAACATGACTGAGGCTTGATTCTGGAACCCTGTGGCCTGGCAACATGACTGAGGTGTGATGGTTGAACCCTGTGGCATGGCAACATGATTGAGGTTTGATTGTAGAACCCTCAGGTTTGGGAACATGACTGAGGCTTAATGGTGGAACACTGTGGCCTGGAAACAGGAATGAGGTTTGATGGTGGAACCCTGTGGCCTGGCAATATGACTGAGGTTTGATTCTGGAAAACTGTGGCCTGGGAACATGACATCTGTTTAGATTGTGGATTAGTGTGTCCTGGGAACCTGACTGAGCCTTGGTTCTGGAACTCTGTGAATTGGGAACATGACTGAGGTTTATTCTAGAACCCTGTAGCCTGGGAACATAGCTGAGGATTTATTCTGGAACCCTGTGGCCTGGGAACATGACATCGGTGGATTCTGGAACCCTGTGGCCTGGGAACATGAGAACGGTTTGATTCTGGAACCCTGTGGCCTGGCAACATGACTGAGGCTTGATTCTGGAACCCTGTGGCCTGGCAACATGACTGAGGTTTGATTCTGGATCACTGTGGCCTGGGAACATGACTGAGGTTTGATTTTGGAAAACTGTGGCCTGGGAACATGACATCTGTTTAGATTGTGGAATAGTGTGCCCTGGGAACCTGACTGAGCCTTGGTTCTGGAACCCTGTGGACTGGCAACATGACTGAGGCTTGATTCTGGAACCCTGTGATCTGGCAATATGACTGAGGCTTGATTCTGGAACCCTGTGTCCTGGCACATTGACTGAGGCTTGATACTGGAACCCTGTGGCCTGGGAACTTGACTGGGGTTTGATCGCAGAAACCTGTGGACTGGCCACATGACTGAGGTTTGATGGTGGAACCGTGTGCACTGGGAATATGACTGAGGCCTGATACTGGAACCCCGTGGCGTGGGAACATGCCATTGGTTTGATTCTGGAACCCTGTTTCCTGAGAACATGTCTGAGGTTTGATGGTTGAACCCTGTGGCATGGCAACATGATTGAGGTTTGAGTGTGGAACCCTCAGTCTTGGGAACATGACTGAGGCTTAATGGTGGAACACTGCGGCCTGGAAACAGGAATGAGGTTTGATGGTGAAACGCTGTGGCCTGGCAACATGACTGAGGTTTGATTCTGGAAAACTGTGGCCTGGGAACATGACATCTGTTTAGATTGTGGAATAGTGTGCCCTGGGAACCTGACTGAGCCTTGGTTCTGGAACTCTGTGGACTGGGAACATGACTGAGGTTTATTCTAGAACCCTGTAGCCTGGGAACATAACTGAGGATTGATTCTGGAACCCTGTGGCCTGGGAACATGACATCGGTGGATTCTGGAAACATGTGGCCTGGGAAGATGAGAACGGTTTGATTCTGTTACCCTGTGGCCTGGCAACATGACTGAGGCTTGATTCTGGAACCCTGTGGCCTGGCAACATGACTGAGGCTTGATTCTGGAACCGTGTGGCCTGGGAACTTGACTGGGGTTTGATCGCAGAAACCTGTGGACTGGCCACATGACTGAGGTTTGATGGTGGAACCCTGTGCACTGGGAACATGACTGAGTCCTGATACTGGAACCCCGTGGCGTGGGAACATGCCATTGGTTTGATTCTGGAACCCTGTTTCCTGAGAACATGTCTGAGGTTTGATGGTTGAACCCTGTGGCATGGCAACATGATTGAGGTTTAATTGTGGAACCCTCAGGCTTGGGAACATGACTGAGGCTTAATGGTGGAACACTGTGGCCTGGAAACAGGAATGAGGTTTGATGGTGGAACCCTGTGGCCTGGCAACATGACTGAGGTTTGATTCTGGAAAACTGTGGCCTGCGAACATGACATCTGTTTAGATTGTGGAATAGTGTGCCCTGGGAACCTGACTGAGCCTTGGTTCTGGAACTCTGTGGCCTGGCAACATGACTGAGGCTTGATATTGGAACCCTGGGGCCTGGCAACATGACTGAGGCCTTATTCTGGAACCGTGTGGCCTGGCAACATGACTGAGTTTTGATTCTGGAAAACTGTGGCCTGGGAACATGACATCTGTTTAGATTGTGGAATAGTGTGCCCTGGGAACCTGACTGAGCCTTGGTTCTGGAACTCTGTGGACTGGAAACATGACTGAGGTTTATTCTAGAACCCTGCAGCCTGGGAACATAACTGAGGATTGATTCTGGAACCCTGTGGCCTGGGAACATGACATCGGTGGATTCTGGAACCCTGTGGCCTGGGAACATGAGAACGGTTTGATTCTGGAACCCTGTGGCCTGGCAACATGACTGAGGCTTGATTCTGGAACCCTGTGGCCTGGCAACATGACTGAGGCTTGATTCTGGAACCCTTTGGCCTGGCAACATGACTGAGGCTTGATTCTGGAACTCTGTGGCCTGGGAATTTGACTGGGGTTTGATCGCAGAAACCTGTGGACTGGCCACATGACTGAGGTTTGATGGTGGAACCCTCTGCACTTGGAACATGACTGAGGCCTGATACTGGAACCCCGTGGCGTGGGAACATGCCATTGGTTCGTTTCTGGAACCCTGTTTCCTGGGCACATGAGTGAGGTTTGGTGGTTGAACCCTGTGGCATGGCAACATGATTGAGGTTTGATTGTGGAACCCTCAGGCTTGGCAACATGACTGAGGCTTAATGGTGGAACACTGTGGCCTGGGAACAGGAATGAGGTTTGATGGTGGAACCCTGTGGCCTGGCAACATGACTGAGGTTTGATTCTGGAAAACTGTGGCCTGGGAACATGACATCTGTTTAGATTGTGGAATAGTGTGCCCTGGGAACCTGACTGAGCCTTGGATCTGGAACTCTGTGGACTGGGATCATGACTGAGGTTTATTCTAGATCCCTGTAGCCTGGGAACATAACTGATGATTGATTCTGGAACCCTGTGGCCTGGGAACATGACATCGGTGGATTCTGGAACCCTGTGGCCTGGGAACATGAGAACGGTTTGATTCTGGAACCCTGTGGCCTGGCAACAAGACTGAGGCTTGATTCTGGAACCCTGTGGCCTGGCAACATGACTGAGGTTTGATTCTGGATCCCTTTGGCCTGGGAACATTACTGAGGTGTGATTCTGGAAAACTGTGGCCTGGGAACATGACATCTGTTTAGATTGTGGAATAGTGTGCCCTGGGAACCTGACTGAGCCTTGGTTCTGGAACTCTGTGGACTGGGAACATGACTGAGGTTTATTCTAGAACCCTGTAGCCTGGGAACATAACTGAGGATTGATTCTGGAACCCTGTGGCCTGGGAACATGACATTGGTGGATTCTGGAACCCTGTGGCCTGGGAACATGAGAACGGTTTGATTCTGGAACCCTGTGGCCTGGCAACATGACTGAGGCTTGATTCTGGAACCCTTTGGCCTGGCAACATGACTGAGGCTTGATTCTGGAACCGTGTGGCCTGGGAACTTGACTGAGATTTGATCGCAGAAACCTGTGGACTGTCGACATGACTGAGGTTTGATGGTGGAACCCTGTGCACTGGGAACATGACTGAGGTTTATTCTAGACCCCTGCAGCCTGGGAACATAACTGAGGTTTGATTCTGGAACCCTGTGGCCTGGCAACAGGACTGAGGCTTGATTCTGGAACCGTGTGTCCTGGGAACTTGACTGGGCTTTGATCGCAGAAACCTGTGTACTGTCCACATGACTGAGGTTTGATGGTGGAACCCTGTGCACTGGGAACATGACTGAGGCCTGCTACTGGAACCCCGTGGCATGGGAACATGCCATTGGTTTGATTCTGGAACCCTGTTTCCTGAGAACATGACTGAGGTTTGATGGTTGAACCCTGTGGCATGGCAACATGATTGAGGTTTGATTGTGGAACCCTCAGGCTTGGGAACATGACTGAGGCTTAATGGTGGAACCCTGTGGCCTGGAAACAGGAATGAGGTTTGATGGTAGAATCCTGTGGCCTGGCAACATGACTGAGGTTTGATTCTGGAAAACTGTGGCCTGGGAACATGACATCTGTTTAGATTGTGGAATAGTGTGCCCTGGGAACCAGACTGAGCCTTGGTTCTGGAACTCTGTGGACTGGGAACATGACTGAGGTTTATTCAAGAACCCTGTAGCCTGGGAACATAACTGAGGATTGATTCTGGAACCCTGTGGCCTGGGAACATGACATCGGTGGATTCTGGAACCCAGTGGCCTAGGAACATGAGAACGGTTTGATTCTGGAACCCTGTGGCCTGGCAACATGACTCTGGCTTGATTCTGGAACCCTGTGGCCTGGCAACATGACTGAGGCTTGATTCTGGAACCCTGTGGCCTTGCAACATGACTGAGGCTTGATTCTGGAACGCTGTGGCCTGCTAATTTGACTGGGGTTTGATCGCAGAAACCTGTGGACTGTCCACATGACTGAGGTTTGATGGTGAAACCCTGTGCACTGGGAACATGACTGAGGCCTGATACTGGAACCCCGTGGCGTGGGAACATCCCATTGGTTTGATTCTGGAACCCTGTTTCCTGGGCACATGACTGAGGTTTGATGGTTGAACCCTGTGGCATGGCAACATGATTGAGGTTTGATTGTGGAACCCTCAGGCTTGGGAACATGACTGATGCTTGATGGTGGAACACTGGGGCCTGGAAACAGGAATGAGGTTTGATGGTGGAACCCTGTGGCCTGGCAACATGACTCAGGTTTGATTCTGGAAAACTGTGGCCTGGGAACATGACATCTGTTTAGATTGTGGAATAGTGTGCCCTGGGAACCTGACTGAGCCTTGGTTCTGGAACTCTGTGGCCTGGGAACATGACTGAGATTTATTCTAGAACCCTGTAGCCTGGGAACATAACTGAGGATTGATTCTGGAACGCTGTGGCCTGGGAACATGACATCGTTGGATTCTGGAACCCTGTGGCCTGGGAACATGAGAACGGTTTGATTCTGGAACCCTGTGGCCTGGCAACATGACTGAGGCTTGATTCTGGAATCCTGTGGCCTGGCAATATGACTGAGGTTTGATTCTGGAAAACTGTGGCCTGGGAACAGGACATCTGTTTAGATTGTGGAATAGTGTGCCCTGGGAACCTGACTGAGACTTGATTCTGGAACTCTGTGGCCTGGGAACTTGACTGGGGTTTGATCGCAGAAACCTGTGGACTGTCCACATGACTGAGGTTTGATGGTGGAACCCTGTGCACTGGGAACATGACTGAGGCCTGATACTGGAACCCCGTGGCGTGGGAACATGCCATTGGTTTGATTCTGGAACCCTGTTTCCTGAGAACATGTCTGAGGTTTGATGGTTGAACCCTGTGGCATGGCAACATGATTGAGGTTAGATTGTGGAACCCTCAGGCTTGGGAACATGACTGAGGCTTAATTGTGGAACACTGTGGCCTGGAAACAGGAATGAGGTTTGATGGTGGAACCCTGTGGCCTGGCAACATGACTGAGGTTTGATTCTGGATCCCTGTGGCCTGGCAACATGACTGAGGCGTGATTCTGGAAAACTGTGGCCTGGGAACATGACATCTGTTTAGATTGTGTAATAGTGTGCCCTGGGCACCTGACTGAGCCTTGGTTCTGGAACTCTGTGGACTGGGAACATGACTGAGTTTTATTCTAGAACCCTGTAGCCTGGGAATATAACTGAGGATTGATTCTGGAACCCTGTGGCCTGGGAAAATGACATCGGTGGATTCTGGAACCCTGTGGCCTGGGAACTTGACTGGGGTTTGATCGCAGAAACCTGTGGACTGTCCACATGACTGAGGTTTGATGGTGGAACCCTGTGCACTGGGAACATGACTGAGGCCTGATACTGGAACCCCGTGGCGTGGGAACATGCCATTGGTTTGATTCTGGAACCCTGTTTCCTGAGAACATGACTGAGGCTTAATGGTGGAACACTGTGACCTGGAAACAGGAATGAGGTTTGTTGGTGGAACCCTGTGGCCTGGCAACATGACTGAGGTTTGATTCTGGAAAACTGTGGCCTGGGAACATGACATCTGTTTAGATTATGGAATAGTGTGCCCTGGGAACCTGACTGAGCCTTGGTTCTGGAACTCTGTGGACTGGGAACATGACTGAGGTTTATTCTAGAACCCTGTAGCCTGGGAACATAAATGAGGATTGATTCTGGAAGCTTGTGGCCTGGGAACATGACATCGGTGGATTCTGGAATCCTGTGGCCTGGGAACATGAGAACGGTTTGATTCTGGAACCCTGTGGCCTGGCAACATGACTGAGGCTTGATTCTGGAACCCTGTGGCCTGGCAACATGACTGAGGCTTGATTCTGGAACCGTGTGGCCTGGGAACTTGACTGTGGTTTGATCGCAGAAACCTGTGTACTGGCCACATGACTGAGGTTTGATGTTGGAACCCTGTGCACTGGGAACATGACTGAGGCCTGATACTGGAACCCTGTGGCGTGGGAACATGCCATTGGTTTGATTCTGGAACCCTGTTTCCTGAGAACATGTCTGAGGTTTGATGGTTGAACCCTGTGGCATGGCAACATGATTGAGGTTTGATTGTGGAACCCTCAGGCTTGGGAACATGACTGAGGCTTAATGGTAGAACACTGGGGCCTGGAAACAGGAATGAGGTTTGATGGTGGAACCCTGTGGCCTGGCAACATGACTGAGGTTTGATTCTGGAAAACTGTGGCCTGGGAACATGACATCTGTTTAGATTGTGTAATAGTGTGCCCTGGGAACCTGACTGAGCCTTGGTTCTGGAACTCTGTGGACTGGGAACATGACTGAGGGTTATTCTAGAACCCTGTAGCCTGGGAACATAACTGAGGATTGATTCTGGAACCCTGTGGCCTGGGAACATGACATCGGTGGATTCTGGAAACCTGTGGCCTGGGAACATGAGAACGGTTTGATTCTGGAACCCTGTGGCCTGGCAACATGACTGAGGCTTGATTCTGGAACCCTGTGGCCTGGCAACATGACTGAGGCTTGATTCTGGAACCGTGTGGCCTGGGAACTTGACTGGGGTTTGATCGCAGAAACCTGTGGACTGGCCACATGACTGAGGTTTGATGGTGGAACCCTGTGCACTGGGAACATGACTGAGGCCTGATACTGGAACCCTGTGGCGTGGGAACATGCCATTGGTTTGATTCTGGAACCCTGTTTCCTGAGAACATGAGTGAGGTTTGATGGTTGAATCCTGTGGCATGGCAACATGATTGAGGTTTGATTGTGGAACCCTCAGGCTTGGGAACATGACTGATGCTTGATGGTGGAACACTGGGGCCTGGAAACAGGAATGAGGTTTGATGGTGGAACCCTGTGGCCTGGCAACATGACTCAGGTTTGATTCTGGAAAACTGTGGCCTGGGAACATGACATCTGTTTAGATTGTGGAATAGTGTGCCCTGGGAACCTGACTGAGCCTTGGTTCTGGAACTCTGTGGCCTGGGAACATGACTGAGATTTATTCTAGAACCCTGTAGCCTGGGAACATAACTGAGGATTGATTTTGGAACGCTGTGGCCTGGGAACATGACATCGGTTGATTCTGGAACCCTGTGGCTTGGGAACATGAGAACGGTTTGATTCTGGAACCCTGTGGCCTGGCAACATGACTGAGGCTTGATTCTGGAATCCTGTGGCCTGGCAATATGACTGAGGTTTGATTCTGGAAAACTGTGGCCTGGGAACAGGACATCTGTTTAGATTGTGGAATAGTGTGCCCTGGGAACCTGACTGAGACTTGATTCTGGAACTCTGTGGCCTGGGAACTTGACTGGGGTTTGATCGCAGAAACCTGTGGAGTGGCCACATGACTGAGATTTGATGGTGGAACCCTGTGCACTGGGAACATGACTGAGGCCTGATACTGGAACCCCGTGGCGTGGGAACATGCCATTGGTTTGATTCTGGAACCCTGTTTCCTGAGAACATGTCTGAGGTTTGATGGTTGAACCCTGTGGCATGGCAACATGATTGAGGTTAGATTGTGGAACCCTCAGGCTTGGGAACATGACTGAGGCTTAATTGTGGAACACTGTGGCCTGGAAACAGGAATGAGGTTTGATGGTGGAACCCTGTGGCCTGGCAACATGACTGAGGTTTGATTCTGGAAAACTGTGTCCTGGGAACATGACATCTGTTTAGATTGTGGAATAGTGTGCCCTGGGAACTTGACTGAGCCTTGGTTCTGGACCTCTGTGGACTGGGAACATGACTGAGGTTTATTCTAGAACCCTGTAGCCTGGGAACATAACTGAGGATTGATTCTGGAACCCTGTGGCCTGGGAACATGACATCGGTGGATTCTGGAACCCTGTGGCCTGGGAACATGAGAACGGTTTGATTCTGGAACCCTGTGGCCTGGCAATATGACTGAGGCTTGATTCTGGAACCCTGTGGCCTGGCAACATGACTGAGGCTTGATTCTGGAACCCTTTGGCCTGGCACCATGACTGAGGCTTGATTCTGGAACTCTGTGGCCTGGGAATTTGACTGGGGTTTGATCGCAGAAACCTGTGGACTGTCCACATGACTGAGGTTTGATGGTGGAACCCTCTGCAATGGGAACATGACTGAGGCCTGATACTGGAACCCCGTGGCGTGGGAACATGCCATTGGTTTGATTCTGGAACCCTGTTTCCTGAGAACATGTCTGAGGTTTGATGGTTGAACCCTGTGGCATGGCAACATGATTGAGGTTTGATTGTGGAACCCTCAGGCTTGGGAACATGACTGAGGCTTAATGGTAGAACACTGGGGCCTGGAAACAGGAATGAGGTTTGATGGTGGAACCCTGTGGCCTGGCAACATGACTGAGGTTTGATTCTGGAAAACTGTGGCCTGGGAACATGACATCTGTTTAGATTGTGGAATAGTGTGCCCTGGGAACCTGACTGAGCCTTGGTTCTGGAACTCTGTGGACTGGGAACATGACTGAGGGTTATTCTAGAACCCTGTAGCCTGGGAACATAACTGAGGATTGATTCTGGAACCCTGTGGCCTGGGAACATGACATCGGTGGATTCTGGAAACCTGTGGCCTTGGAACATGAGAACGGTTTGATTCTGGAACCCTGTGGCCTGGCAACATGACTGAGGCTTGATTCTGGAACACTGTGGCCTGGCAACATGACTGAGGCTTGATTCTGGAACCGTGTGGCCTGGGAACTTGACTGGGGTTTGATCGCAGAAACCTGTGGACTGGCCACATGACTGAGGTTTGATGGTGGAACCCTGTGCACTGGGAACATGACTGAGGCCTGATACTGGAACCCTGTGGCGTGGGAACATGCCATTGGTTTGATTCTGGAACCCTGTTTCCTGAGAACATGAGTGAGGTTTGATGGTTGAATCCTGTGGCATGGCAACATGATTGAGGTTTGATTGTGGAACCCTCAGGCTTGGGAACATGACTGATGCTTGATGGTGGAACACTGGGGCCTGGAAACAGGAATGAGGTTTGATGGTGGAACCCTGTGGCCTGGCAACATGACTCAGGTTTGATTCTGGAAAACTGTGGCCTGGGAACATGACATCTGTTTAGATTGTGGAATAGTGTGCCCTGGGAACCTGACTGAGCCTTGGTTCTGGAACTCTGTGGCCTGGGAACATGACTGAGATTTATTCTAGAACCCTGTAGCCTGGGAACATAACTGAGGATTGATTCTGGAACGCTGTGGCCTGGGAACATGACATCGGTTGATTCTGGAACCCTGTGGCTTGGGAACATGAGAACGGTTTGATTCTGGAACCCTGTGGCCTGGCAACATGACTGAGGCTTGATTCTGGAATCCTGTGGCCTGGCAATATGACTGAGGTTTGATTCTGGAAAACTGTGGCCTGGGAACAGGACATCTGTTTAGATTGTGGAATAGTGTGCCCTGGGAACCTGACTGAGACTTGATTCTGGAACTCTGTGGCCTGGGAACTTGACTGGGGTTTGATCGCAGAAACCTGTGGAGTGGCCACATGACTGAGATTTGATGGTGGAACCCTGTGCACTGGGAACATGACTGAGGCCTGATACTGGAACCCCGTGGCGTGGGAACATGCCATTGGTTTGATTCTGGAACCCTGTTTCCTGAGAACATGTCTGAGGTTTGATGGTTGAACCCTGTGGCATGGCAACATGATTGAGGTTAGATTGTGGAACCCTCAGGCTTGGGAACATGACTGAGGCTTAATTGTGGAACACTGTGGCCTGGAAACAGGAATGAGGTTTGATGGTGGAACCCTGTGGCCTGGCAACATGACTGAGGTTTGATTCTGGAAAACTGTGGCCTGGGAACATGACATCTGTTTAGATTGCGGAATAGTGTGCCCTGGGAACTTGACTGAGCCTTGGTTCTGGACCTCTGTGGACTGGGAACATGACTGAGGTTTATTCTAGAACCCTGTAGCCTGGGAACATAACTGAGGATTGATTCTGGAACCCTGTGGCCTGGGAACATGACATCGGTGGATTCTGGAACCCTGTGGCCTGGGAACATGAGAACGGTTTGATTCTGGAACCCTGTGGCCTGGCAATATGACTGAGGCTTGATTCTGGAACCCTGTGGCCTGGCAACATGACTGAGGCTTGATTCTGGAACCCTTTGGCCTGGCAACATGACTGAGGCTTGATTCTGGAACTCTGTGGCCTGGGAATTTGACTGGGGTTTGATCGCAGAAACCTGTGGACTGTCCACATGACTGAGGTTTGATGGTGGAACCCTCTGCAATGGGAACATGACTGAGGCCTGATACTGGAACCCCGTGGCGTGGGAACATGCCATTGGTTTGATTCTGGAACCCTGTTTCCTGAGAACATGTCTGAGGTTTGATGGTTGAACCCTGAGGCATGGCAACATGATTGAGGTTTGATTGTGGAACCCTCAGGCTTGGCAACATGACTGAGGCTTAATGGTGGAACACTGTGGCCTGGGAACAGGAATGAGGTTTGATGGTGGAACCCTGTGGCCTGACAACATGACTGAGGTTTGATTCTGGAAAACTGTGGCCTGGGAACATGACATCTGTTTAGATTGTGGAATAGTGTGCCCTGGGAACCTGACTGAGCCTTGGATCTGGAACTCTGTGGACTGGGATCATGACTGAGGTTTATTCTAGATCCCTGTAGCCTGGGAACATAACTGATGATTGATTCTGGAACCCTGTGGGCTGGGAACATGACATCGGTGGATTCTGGAACCCTGTGGCCTGGGAACATGAGAACGGTTTGATTCTGGAACCCTGTGGCCTGGCAACATGACTGAGGCTTGATTCTGGAACCCTGTGGCCTGGCAACATGACTGAGGTTTGATTCTGGATCCCTTTGGCCTGGGAACATGACTGAGGCGTGATTCTGGAAAACTGTGGCCTGGGAACATGACTGAGGCTTGATTCTGGAACCCTGTGGCCTGGCAATATGACTGAGGCTTGATTCTGGAACCCTGTGGCCTGGCCACATGACTGAAGTTTAATTCTGGATCCCTTTGGACTTGGAACATGACTGAGGCGTGATTCTGGAAAACTGTGGCCTGGGAACATGACATCTGTTTAGATTGTGGAATAGTGTGCCCTGGGAAACTGACTGAGCCTTTGTTCTGGAACTCTGTGGCCTGGGAACTTGACTGGGGTTTGATCGCAGAAACCTGTGGACTGTCCACATGACTGAGGTTTCATGGTTGAACCCTGTGGCATGGCAACATGATTGAGGTTTGATTGTGGAACCCTCAGGCTTGGGAACATGACTGAGGCTTGATGGTGGAACCCTCTGGCCTGGAAACAGGAATGAGTTTTGATGGTAGAACCCTGTGGCCTGGCAACATGACTGAGGTTTGATTCTGGAAAACTGTGGCCTGGGAACATGACATCTGTTCAGATTGTGGAATAGTGTGCCCTGGGAACCTGACTGAGCCTTGGTTCTGGAACTCTGTGGACTGGGAACATGACTGAGGTTTATTCTAGAACCCTGTAGCCTGGGAACATAACTGAGGATTGATTCGGGAACCCTGTGGCCTGGGAACATGACATCGGTGGATTCTGGAACCCTGTGGCCTGGGAACATGAGAACGGTTTGATTATGTTACCCTGTGGCCTGGCAACATGACTGAGGCTTGATTCTGGAACCCTGTGGCCTGGCAACATGACTGAGGTTTGATGGTTGAACCCTGTGGCATGGCAACATGATTGAGGTTTGATTGTAGAACCCTCAGGCTTGGGAACATGACTGAGGCTTAATGGTGGAACACTGTGGCCTGGAAACAGGAATGAGGTTTGATGGTGGAACCCTGTGGCCTGGCAATATGACTGAGGTTTGATTCTGGAAAACTGTGGCCTGGGAACATGACATCTGTTTAGATTGTGGATTAGTGTGTCCTGGGAACCTGACTGAGCCTTGGTTCTGGAACTCTGTGAATTGGGAACATGACTGAGGTTTATTCTAGAACCCTGTAGCCTGGGAACATAGCTGAGGATTTATTCTGGAACCCTGTGGCCTGGGAACATGACATCGGTGGATTCTGGAACCCTGTGGCCTGGGAACATGAGAACGGTTTGATTCTGGAACCCTGTGGCCTGGCAACATGACTGAGGCTTGATTCTGGAACCCTGTGGCCTGGCAACATGACTGAGGTTTGATTCTGGATCACTGTGGCCTGGGAACATGACTGAGGTTTGATTTTGGAAAACTGTGGCCTGGGAACATGACATCTGTTTAGATTGTGGAATAGTGTGCCCTGGGAACCTGACTGAGCCTTGGTTCTGGAACCCTGTGGACTGGCAACATGACTGAGGCTTGATTCTGGAACCCTGTGATCTGGCAATATGACTGAGGCTTGATTCTGGAACCCTGTGTCCTGGCACATTGACTGAGGCTTGATACTGGAACGCTGTGGCCTGGGAACTTGACTGGGGTTTGATCGCAGAAACCTGTGGACTGGCCACATGACTGAGGTTTGATGGTGGAACCGTGTGCACTGGGAATATGACTGAGGCCTGATACTGGAACCCCGTGGCGTGGGAACATGCCATTGGTTTGATTCTGGAACCCTGTTTCCTGAGAACATGTCTGAGGTTTGATGGTTGAACCCTGTGGCATGGCAACATGATTGAGGTTTGATTGTGGAACCCTCAGTCTTGGGAACATGACTGAGGCTTAATGGTGGAACACTGCGGCCTGGAAACAGGAATGAGGTTTGATGGTGAAACGCTGTGGCCTGGCAACATGACTGAGGTTTGATTCTGGAAAACTGTGGCCTGGGAACATGACATCTGTTTAGATTGTGGAATAGTGTGCCCTGGGAACCTGACTGAGCCTTGGTTCTGGAACTCTGTGGACTGGGAACATGACTGAGGTTTATTCTAGAACCCTGTAGCCTGGGAACATAACTGAGGATTGATTCTGGAACCCTGTGGCCTGGGAACATGACATCGGTGGATTCTGGAAACATGTGGCCTGGGAAGATGAGAACGGTTTGATTCTGTTACCCTGTGGCCTGGCAACATGACTGAGGCTTGATTCTGGAACCCTGTGGCCTGGCAACATGACTGAGGCTTGATTCTGGAACCGTGTGGCCTGGGAACTTGACTGGGGTTTGATCGCAGAAACCTGTGGACTGGCCACATGACTGAGGTTTGATGGTGGAACCCTGTGCACTGGGAACATGACTGAGTCCTGATACTGGAACCCCGTGGCGTGGGAACATGCCATTGGTTTGATTCTGGAACCCTGTTTCCTGAGAACATGTCTGAGGTTTGATGGTTGAACCCTGTGGCATGGCAACATGATTGAGGTTTAATTGTGGAACCCTCAGGCTTGGGAACATGACTGAGGCTTAATGGTGGAACACTGTGGCCTGGAAACAGGAATGAGGTTTGATGGTGGAACCCTGTGGCCTGGCAACATGACTGAGGTTTGATTCTGGAAAACTGTGGCCTGCGAACATGACATCTGTTTAGATTGTGGAATAGTGTGCCCTGGGAACCTGACTGAGCCTTGGTTCTGGAACTCTGTGGCCTGGCAACATGACTGAGGCTTGATATTGGAACCCTGGGGCCTGGCAACATGACTGAGGCCTTATTCTGGAACCGTGTGGCCTGGCAACATGACTGAGTTTTGATTCTGGAAAACTGTGGCCTGGGAACATGACATCTGTTTAGATTGTGGAATAGTGTGCCCTGGGAACGTGACTGAGCCTTGGTTCTGGAACTCTGTGGACTGGAAACATGACTGAGGTTTATTCTAGAACCCTGCAGCCTGGGAACATAACTGAGGATTGATTCTGGAACCCTGTGGCCTGGGAACATGACATCGGTGGATTCTGGAACCCTGTGGCCTGGGAACATGAGAACGGTTTGATTCTGGAACCCTGTGGCCCGGCAACATGACTGAGCCTTGATTCTGGAACCCTGTGGCCTGGCAACATGACTGAGGCTTGATTCTGGAACCGTGTGGCCTGGGAACTAGACTGGGGTTTGATCGCAGAAACCTGTGGACTGGCCACATGACTGAGGTTTGATGGTGGAACCCTGTGCACTGGGAACATGACTGAGGCCTGATACTGGAACCCCGTGGCGTGGGAACATGCCATTGGTTTGATTCTGGAACCCTGTTTCCTGAGAACATGTCTGAGGTTTGATGGTTGAACCCTGTGGCATGGCAACATGATTGAGGTTAGATTGTGGAACCCTCAGGCTTGGGAACATGACTGAGGCTTAATTGTGGAACACTGTGGCCTGGAAACAGGAATGAGGTTTGATGGTGGAACCCTGTGGCCTGGCAACATGACTGAGGTTTGATTCTAGAAAACTGTGGCCTGGGAACATGACATCTGTTTAGATTGTGGAATAGTATGCCCTGGGAACTTGACTGAGCCTTGGTTCTGGACCTCTGTGGACTGGGAACATGACTGAGGTTTATTCTAGAACCCTGGATCCTGGGAACATAACTGAGGATTGATTCTGGAACCCTGTGGCCTGGGAACATGACATCGGTGGATTCTGGAACCCTGTGGCCTGGGAACATGAGAACGGTTTGATTCTGGAACCCTGTGGCCTGGCAACATGACTGAGGCTTGATTCTGGAACCCTGTGGCCTGGCAACATGACTGAGGCTTGATTCTGGAACCCTTTGGCCTGGCAACATGACTGAGGCTTGATTCTGGAACTCTGTGGCCTGGGAATTTGACTGGGGTTTGATCGCAGAAACCTGTGGACTGTCCACATGACTGAGGTTTGATGGTGGAACCCTCTGCACTTGGAACATGACTGAGGCCTGATACTGGAACCCCGTGGCGTGGGAACATGCCATTGGTTCGATTCTGGAACCCTGTTTCCTGGGCACATGAGTGAGGTTTGATGGTTGAACCCTGTGGCATGGCAACATGATTGAGGTTTGATTGTGGAACCCTCAGGCTTGGCAACATGACTGAGGCTTAATGGTGGAACACTGTGGCCTGGGAACAGGAATGATGTTTGATGGTGGAACCCTGTGGCCTGGCAACATGACTGAGGTTTGATTCTGGAAAACTGTGGCCTGGGAACATGACATCTGTTTAGATTGTGGAATAGTGTGCCCTGGGAACCTGACTGAGCCTTGGATCTGGAACTCTGTGGACTGGGATCATGACTGAGGTTTATTCTAGATCCCTGTAGCCTGGGAACATAACTGATGATTGATTCTGGAACCCTGTGGCCTGGGAACATGACATCGGTGGATTCTGGAACCCTGTGGCCTGGGAACATGAGAACGGTTTGATTCTGGAACCCTGTGGCCTGGCAACAAGACTGAGGCTTGATTCTGGAACCCTGTGGCCTGGCAACATGACTGAGGTTTGATTCTGGATCCCTTTGGCCTGGGAACATTACTGAGGTGTGATTCTGGAAAACTGTGGCCTGGGAACATGACATCTGTTTAGATTGTGGAATAGTGTGCCCTGGGAACCTGACTGAGCCTTGGTTCTGGAACTCTGTGGACTGGGAACATGACTGAGGTTTATTCTAGAACCCTGTAGCCTGGGAACACAACTGAGGATTGATTCTGGAACCCTGTGGCCTGGGAACATGACATTGGTGGATTCTGGAACCCTGTGGCCTGGGAACATGAGAACGGTTTGATTCTGGAAAACTGTGGCCTGGCAACATGACTGAGGCTTGATTCTGGAACCCTTTGGCCTGGCAACATGACTGAGGCTTGATTCTGGAACCGTGTGGCCTGGGAACTTGACTGAGATTTGATCGCAGAAACCTGTGGACTGTCGACATGACTGAGGTTTGATGGTGGAACCCTGTGCACTGGGAACATGACTGAGGTTTATTCTAGACCCCTGCAGCCTGGGAACATAACTGAGGTTTGATTCTGGAACCCTGTGGCCTGGCAACAGTACTGAGGCTTGATTCTGGAACCGTGTGTCCTGGGAACTTGACTGGGCTTTGATCGCAGAAACCTGTGTACTGTCCACATGACTGAGGTTTGATGGTGGAACCCTGTGCACTGGGAACATGACTGAGGCCTGCTACTGGAACCCCGTGGCATGGGAACATGCCATTGGTTTGATTCTGGAACCCTGTTTCCTGAGAACATGACTGAGGTTTGATGGTTGAACCCTGTGGCATGGCAACATGATTGAGGTTTGATTGTGGAACCCTCAGGCTTGGGAACATGACTGAGGCTTAATGGTGGAACCCTGTGGCCTGGAAACAGGAATGAGGTTTGATGGTAGAATCCTGTGGCCTGGCAACATGACTGAGGTTTGATTCTGGAAAACTGTGGCCTGGGAACATGACATCTGTTTAGATTGTGGAATAGTGTGCCCTGGGAACCAGACTGAGCCTTGGTTCTGGAACTCTGTGGACTGGGAACATGACTGAGGTTTATTCAAGAACCCTGTAGCCTGGGAACATAACTGAGGATTGATTCTGGAACCCTGTGGCCTGGGAACATGACATCGGTGGATTCTGGAACCCAGTGGCCTAGGAACATGAGAACGGTTTGATTCTGGAACCCTGTGGCCTGGCAACATGACTCTGGCTTGATTCTGGAACCCTGTGGCCTGGCAACATGACTGAGGCTTGATTCTGGAACCCTGTGGCCTGGCAACATGACTGAGGCTTGATTCTGGAACGCTGTGGCCTGCTAATTTGACTGGGGTTTGATCGCAGAAACCTGTGGACTGTCCACATGACTGAGGTTTGATGGTGAAACCCTGTGCACTGGGAACATGACTGAGGCCTGATACTGGAACCCCGTGGCGTGGGAACATCCCATTGGTTTGATTCTGGAACCCTGTTTCCTGGGCACATGACTGAGGTTTGATGGTTGAACCCTGTGGCATGGCAACATGATTGAGGTTTGATTGTGGAACCCTCAGGCTTGGGAACATGACTGATGCTTGATGGTGGAACACTGGGGCCTGGAAACAGGAATGAGGTTTGATGGTGGAACCCTGTGGCCTGGCAACATGACTCAGGTTTGATTCTGGAAAACTGTGGCCTGGGAACATGACATCTGTTTAGATTGTGGAATAGTGTGCCCTGGGAACCTGACTGAGCCTTGGTTCTGGAACTCTGTGGCCTGGGAACATGACTGAGATTTATTCTAGAACCCTGTAGCCTGGGAACATAACTGAGGATTGATTCTGGAACGCTGTGGCCTGGGAACATGACATCGTTGGATTCTGGAACCCTGTGGCCTGGGAACATGAGAACGGTTTGATTCTGGAACCCTGTGGCCTGGCAACATGACTGAGGCTTGATTCTGGAATCCTGTGGCCTGGCAATATGACTGAGGTTTGATTCTGGAAAACTGTGGCCTGGGAACAGGACATCTGTTTAGATTGTGGAATAGTGTGCCCTGGGAACCTGACTGAGACTTGATTCTGGAACTCTGTGGCCTGGGAACTTGACTGGGGTTTGATCGCAGAAACCTGTGGACTGTCCACATGACTGAGGTTTGATGGTGGAACCCTGTGCACTGGGAACATGACTGAGGCCTGATACTGGAACCCCGTGGCGTGGGAACATGCCATTGGTTTGATTCTGGAACCCTGTTTCCTGAGAACATGTCTGAGGTTTGATGGTTGAACCCTGTGGCATGGCAACATGATTGAGGTTAGATTGTGGAACCCTCAGGCTTGGGAACATGACTGAGGCTTAATTGTGGAACACTGTGGCCTGGAAACAGGAATGAGGTTTGATGGTGGAACCCTGTGGCCTGGCAACATGACTGAGGTTTGATTCTGGATCCCTGTGGCCTGGCAACATGACTGAGGCGTGATTCTGGAAAACTGTGGCCTGGGAACATGACATCTGTTTAGATTGTGTAATAGTGTGCCCTGGGCACCTGACTGAGCCTTGGTTCTGGAACTCTGTGGACTGGGAACATGACTGAGTTTTATTCTAGAACCCTGTAGCCTGGGAATATAACTGAGGATTGATTCTGGAACCCTGTGGCCTGGGAAAATGACATCGGTGGATTCTGGAACCCTGTGGCCTGGGAACTTGACTGGGGTTTGATCGCAGAAACCTGTGGACTGTCCACATGACTGAGGTTTTATGGTGGAACCCTGTGCACTGGGAACATGACTGAGGCCTGATACTGGAACCCCGTGGCGTGGGAACATGCCATTGGTTTGATTCTGGAACCCTGTTTCCTGAGAACATGACTGAGGCTTAATGGTGGAACACTGTGACCTGGAAACAGGAATGAGGTTTGATGGTGGAACCCTGTGGCCTGGCAACATGACTGAGGTTTGATTCTGGAAAACTGTGGCCTGGGAACATGACATCTGTTTAGATTATGGAATAGTGTGCCCTGGGAACCTGACTGAGCCTTGGTTCTGGAACTCTGTGGACTGGGAACATGACTGAGGTTTATTCTAGAACCCTGTAGCCTGGGAACATAAATGAGGATTGATTCTGGAAGCTTGTGGCCTGGGAACATGACATCGGTGGATTCTGGAATCCTGTGGCCTGGGAACATGAGAACGGTTTGATTCTGGAACCCTGTGGCCTGGCAACATGACTGAGGCTTGATTCTGGAACCCTGTGGCCTGGCAACATGACTGAGGCTTGATTCTGGAACCGTGTGGCCTGGGAACTTGACTGTGGTTTGATCGCAGAAACCTGTGTACTGGCCACATGACTGAGGTTTGATGTTGGAACCCTGTGCACTGGGAACATGACTGAGGCCTGATACTGGAACCCTGTGGCGTGGGAACATGCCATTGGTTTGATTCTGGAACCCTGTTTCCTGAGAACATGTCTGAGGTTTGATGGTTGAACCCTGTGGCATGGCAACATGATTGAGGTTTGATTGTGGAACCCTCAGGCTTGGGAACATGACTGAGGCTTAATGGTAGAACACTGGGGCCTGGAAACAGGAATGAGGTTTGATGGTGGAACCCTGTGGCCTGGCAACATGACTGAGGTTTGATTCTGGAAAACTGTGGCCTGGGAACATGACATCTGTTTAGATTGTGTAATAGTGTGCCCTGGGAACCTGACTGAGCCTTGGTTCTGGAACTCTGTGGACTGGGAACATGACTGAGGGTTATTCTAGAACCCTGTAGCCTGGGAACATAACTGAGGATTGATTCTGGAACCCTGTGGCCTGGGAACATGACATCGGTGGATTCTGGAAACCTGTGGCCTGGGAACATGAGAACGGTTTGATTCTGGAACCCTGTGGCCTGGCAACATGACTGAGGCTTGATTCTGGAACCCTGTGGCCTGGCAACATGACTGAGGCTTGATTCTGGAACCGTGTGGCCTGGGAACTTGACTGGGGTTTGATCGCAGAAACCTGTGGACTGGCCACATGACTGAGGTTTGATGGTGGAACCCTGTGCACTGGGTACATGACTGAGGCCTGATACTGGAACCCTGTGGCGTGGGAACATGCCATTGGTTTGATTCTGGAACCCTGTTTCCTGAGAACATGACTGAGGTTTGATGGTTGAATCCTGTGGCATGGCAACATGATTGAGGTTTGATTGTGGAACCCTCAGGCTTGGGAACATGACTGATGCTTGATGGTGGAACACTGGGGCCTGGAAACAGGAATGAGGTTTGATGGTGGAACCCTGTGGCCTGGCAACATGACTCAGGTTTGATTCTGGAAAACTGTGGCCTGGGAACATGACATCTGTTTAGATTGTGGAATAGTGTGCCCTGGGAACCTGACTGAGCCTTGGTTCTGGAACTCTGTGGCCTGGGAACATGACTGAGATTTATTCTAGAACCCTGTAGCCTGGGAACATAACTGAGGATTGATTCTGGAACGCTGTGGCCTGGGAACATGACATCGTTGGATTCTGGAACCCTGTGGCCTGGGAACATGAGAATGGTTTGATTCTGGAACCCTGTGGCCTGGCAACATGACTGAGGCTTGATTCTGGAATCCTGTGGCCTGGCAATATGACTGAGGTTTGATTCTGGAAAACTGTGGCCTGGGAACAGGACATCTGTTTAGATTGTGGAATAGTGTGCCCTGGGAACCTGACTGAGACTTGATTCTGGAACTCTGTGGCCTGGGAACTTGACTGGGGTTTGATCGCAGAAACCTGTGGAGTGGCCACATGAGTGAGATTTGATGGTGGAACCCTGTGCACTGGGAACATGACTGAGGCCTGATACTGGAACCCCGTGGCGTGGGAACATGCCATTGGTTTGATTCTGGAACCCTGTTTCCTGAGAACATGTCTGAGGTTTGATGGTTGAACCCTGTGGCATGGCAACATGATTGAGGTTAGATTGTGGAACCCTCAGGCTTGGGAACATGACTGAGGCTTAATTGTGGAACACTGTGGCCTGGAAACAGGAATGAGGTTTGATGGTGGAACCCTGTGGCCTGGCAACATGACTGAGGTTTGATTCTGGAAAACTGTGGCCTGGGAACATGACATATGTTTAGATTGTGGAATAGTGTGCCCTGGGAACTTGACTGAGCCTTGGTTCTGGACCTCTGTGGACTGGGAACGTGACTGAGGTTTATTCTAGAACCCTGGAGCCTGGGAACATAACTGAGGATTGATTCTGGAACCCTGTGGCCTGGGAACATGATATCGGTGGATTCTGGAACCCTGTGGCCTGGGAAAATGACTGAGGCTTGATTCTGGAACCCTGTGGCCTGGCAACATGACTGAGGCTTGATTCTGGAACCCTGTGGCCTGGCAACATGACAGAGGTTTGATGGTTGAACCCTGTGGCATGGCAACATGATTGAGGTTTGATTGTGGAACCCTCAGGCTTGGGAACATGACTGAGGCTTAATGGTGGAACACTGTGCCCTGGAAACAGGAATGAGGTTTGATGGTGGAACCCTGTGGCCTGGCAATATGACTGAGGTTTGATTCGGGAAAACTGTGGCCTGGGAACATGACATCTGTTTAGATTGTGGAATAGTGTGCCCTGGGAACCTGACTGAGCCTTGGTTCTGGAACCCTGTGGACTGGCAACATGACTGAGGCTTGATTCTGGAACCCTGTGATCTGGCAATATGACTGAGGCTTGATTCTGGAACCCTGTGTCCTGGCACATTGACTGAGGCTTGATACTGGAACCCTGTGGCCCGGGAACTTGACTGGGGTTTGATCGCAGAAACCTGTGGACTGGCCACATGACTGAGGTTTGATGGTGGAATCCTGTGCACTGGGAACATGACTGAGGCCTGATACTGGAACCCCGTGGCGTGGGAACATGCCATTGGTTCGATTCTGGAACCCTGTTTCCTGGGCACATGAGTGAGGTTTGATGGTTGAACCCTGTGGCATGGCAACATGATTGAGGTTTGATTGTGGAACCCTCAGGCTTGGCAACATGACTGAGGCTTAATGGTGGAACACTGTGGCCTGGGAACAGGAATGAGGTTTGATGGTGGAACCCTGTGGCCTGGCAACATGACTGAGGTTTGATTCTGGAAAACTGTGGCCTGGGAACATGACATCTGTTTAGATTGTGGAATAGTGTGCCCTGGGAACCTGACTGAGCCTTGGATCTGGAACTCTGTGGACTGGGATCATGACTGAGGTTTATTCTAGATCCCTGTAGCCTGGGAACATAACTGATGATTGATTCTGGAACCCTGTGGCCTGGGAACATGACATCGGTGGATTCTGGAACCCTGTGGCCTGGGAACATGAGAACGGTTTGATTCTGGAACCCTGTGGCCTGGCAACAAGACTGAGGCTTGATTCTGGAACCCTGTGGCCTGGCAACATGACTGAGGTTTGATTCTGGATCCCTTTGGCCTGGGAACATTACTGAGGCGTGATTCTGGAAAACTGTGGCCTGGGAACATGACATCTGTTTAGATTGTGGAATAGTGTGCCCTGGGAACCTGACTGAGCCTTGGTTCTGGAACTCTGTGGACTGGGAACATGACTGAGGTTTATTCTAGAACCCTGTAGCCTGGGAACATAACTGAGGATTGATTCTGGAACCCTGTGGCCTGGGAACATGACATTGGTGGATTCTGGAACCCTGTGGCCTGGGAACATGAGAACGGTTTGATTCTGGAACCCTGTGGCCTGGCAACATGACTGAGGCTTGATTCTGGAACCCTGTGGCCTGGCAACATGACTGAGGCTTGATTCTGGAACTGTGTGGCCTGGGAACTTGACTGAGATTTGATCGCAGAAACCTGTGGACTGTCGACATGACTGAGGTTTGATGGTGGAACCCTGTGCACTGGGAACATGACTGAGGTTTATTCTAGACCCCTGCAGCCTGGGAACATAACTGAGGTTTGATTCTGGAACCCTGTGGCCTGGCAACAGGACTGAGGCTTGATTCTGGAACCGTGTGTCCTGGGAACTTGACTGGGCTTTGATCGCAGAAACCTGTGTACTGTCCACATGACTGAGGTTTGATGGTGGAACCCTGTGCACTGGGAACATGACTGAGGCCTGCTACTGGAACCCCGTGGCATGGGAACATGCCATTGGTTTGATTCTGGAACCCTGTTTCCTGAGAACATGACTGAGGTTTGATGGTTGAACCCTGTGGCATGGCAACATGATTGAGGTTTGATTGTGGAACCCTCAGGCTTGGGAACATGACTGAGGCTTAATGGTGGAACCCTGTGGCCTGGAAACAGGAATGAGGTTTGATGGTAGAATCCTGTGGCCTGGCAACATGACTGAGGTTTGATTCTGGAAAACTGTGGCCTGGGAACATGACATCTGTTTAGATTGTGTAATAGTGTGCCCTGGGCACCTGACTGAGCCTTGGTTCTGGAACTCTGTGGACTGGGAACATGACTGAGTTTTATTCTAGAACCCTGTAGCCTGGGAATATAACTGAGGATTGATTCTGGAACCCTGTGGCCTGGGAAAATGACATCGGTGGATTCTGGAACCCTGTGGCCTGGGAACTTGACTGGGGTTTGATCGCAGAAACCTGTGGACTGTCCACATGACTGAGGTTTGATGGTGGAACCCTGTGCACTGGGAACATGACTGAGGCCTGATACTGGAACCCCGTGGCGTGGGAACATGCCATTGGTTTGATTCTGGAACCCTGTTTCCTGAGAACATGACTGAGGCTTAATGGTGGAACACTGTGACCTGGAAACAGGAATGAGGTTTGATGGTGGAACCCTGTGGCCTGGCAACATGACTGAGGTTTGATTCTGGAAAACTGTGGCCTGGGAACATGACATCTGTTTAGATTATGGAATAGTGTGCCCTGGGAACCTGACTGAGCCTTGGTTCTGGAACTCTGTGGACTGGGAACATGACTGAGGTTTATTCTAGAACCCTGTAGCCTGGGAACATAAATGAGGATTGATTCTGGAAGCTTGTGGCCTGGGAACATGACATCGGTGGATTCTGGAATCCTGTGGCCTGGGAACATGAGAACGGTTTGATTCTGGAACCCTGTGGCCTGGCAATATGACTGAGGCTTGATTCTGGAACCCTGTGGCCTGGCAACATGACTGAGGCTTGATTCTGGAACCGTGTGGCCTGGGAACTTGACTGTGGTTTGATCGCAGAAACCTGTGTACTGGCCACATGACTGAGGTTTGATGTTGGAACCCTGTGCACTGGGAACATGACTGAGGCCTGATACTGGAACCCTGTGGCGTGGGAACATGCCATTGGTTTGATTCTGGAACCCTGTTTCCTGAGAACATGTCTGAGGTTTGATGGTTGAACCCTGTGGCATGGCAACATGATTGAGGTTTGATTGTGGAACCCTCAGGCTTGGGAACATGACTGAGGCTTAATGGTAGAACACTGGGGCCTGGAAACAGGAATGAGGTTTGATGGTGGAACCCTGTGGCCTGGCAACATGACTGAGGTTTGATTCTGGAAAACTGTGGCCTGGGAACATGACATCTGTTTAGATTGTGTAATAGTGTGCCCTGGGAACCTGACTGAGCCTTGGTTCTGGAACTCTGTGGACTGGGAACATGACTGAGGGTTATTCTAGAACCCTGTAGCCTGGGAACATAACTGAGGATTGATTCTGGAACCCTGTGGCCTGGGAACATGACATCGGTGGATTCTGGAAACCTGTGGCCTGGGAACATGAGAACGGTTTGATTCTGGAACCCTGTGGCCTGGCAACATGACTGAGGCTTGATTCTGGAACCCTGTGGCCTGGCAACATGACTGAGGCTTGATTCTGGAACCGTGTGGCCTGGGAACTTGACTGGGGTTTGATCGCAGAAACCTGTGGACTGGCCACATGACTGAGGTTTGATGGTGGAACCCTGTGCACTGGGAACATGACTGAGGCCTGATACTGGAACCCTGTGGCGTGGGAACATGCCATTGGTTTGATTCTGGAACCCTGTTTCCTGAGAACATGACTGAGGTTTGATGGTTGAATCCTGTGGCATGGCAACATGATTGAGGTTTGATTGTGGAACCCTCAGGCTTGGGAACATGACTGATGCTTGATGGTGGAACACTGGGGCCTGGAAACAGGAATGAGGTTTGATGGTGGAACCCTGTGGCCTGGCAACATGACTCAGGTTTGATTCTGGAAAACTGTGGCCTGGGAACATGACATCTGTTTAGATTGTGGAATAGTGTGCCCTGGGAACCTGACTGAGCCTTGGTTCTGGAACTCTGTGGCCTGGGAACATGACTGAGATTTATTCTAGAACCCTGTAGCCTGGGAACATAACTGAGGATTGATTCTGGAACGCTGTGGCCTGGGAACATGACATCGGTTGATTCTGGAACCCTGTGGCTTGGGAACATGAGAACGGTTTGATTCTGGAACCCTGTGGCCTGGCAACATGACTGAGGCTTGATTCTGGAATCCTGTGGCCTGGCAATATGACTGAGGTTTGATTCTGGAAAACTGTGGCCTGGGAACAGGACATCTGTTTAGATTGTGGAATAGTGTGCCCTGGGAACCTGACTGAGACTTGATTCTGGAACTCTGTGGCCTGGGAACTTGACTGGGGTTTGATCGCAGAAACCTGTGGAGTGGCCACATGACTGAGATTTGATGGTGGAACCCTGTGCACTGGGAACATGACTGAGGCCTGATACTGGAACCCCGTGGCGTGGGAACATGCCATTGGTTTGATTCTGGAACCCTGTTTCCTGAGAACATGTCTGAGGTTTGATGGTTGAACCCTGTGGCATGGCAACATGATTGAGGTTAGATTGTGGAACCCTCAGGCTTGGGAACATGACTGAGGCTTAATTGTGGAACACTGTGGCCTGGAAATAGGAATGAGGTTTGATGGTGGAACCCTGTGGCCTGGCAACATGACTGAGGTTTGATTCTGGAAAACTGTGGCCTGGGAACATGACATATGTTTAGATTGTGGAATAGTGTGCCCTGGGAACTTGACTGAGCCTTGTTTCTGGACCTCTGTGGACTGGGAACGTGACTGAGGTTTATTCTAGAACCCTGGAGCCTGGGAACATAACTGAGGATTGATTCTGGAACCCTGTGGCCTGGGAACATGATATCGGTGGATTCTGGAACCCTGTGGCCTGGAAACATGACTGAGGCTTGATTCTGGAACCCTGTGGCCTGGCAACATGACTGAGGCTTGATTCTGGAACCCTGTGGCCTGGCAACATGACAGAGGTTTGATGGTTGAACCCTGTGGCATGGCAACATGATTGAGGTTTGATTGTGGAACCCTCAGGCTTGGGAACATGACTGAGGCTTAATGGTGGAACACTGTGGCCTGGAAACAGGAATGAGGTTTGATGGTGGAACCCTGTGGCCTGGCAATATGACTGAGGTTTGATTCGGGAAAACTGTGGCCTGGGAACATGACATCTGTTTAGATTGTGGATTAGTGTGTCCTGGGAACCTGACTGAGCCTTGGTTCTGGAACTCTGTGAATTGGGAACATGACTGAGGTTTATTCTAGAACCCTGTAGCCTGGGAACATAGCTGAGGATTTATTCTGGAACCCTGTGGCCTGGGAACATGACATCGGTGGATTCTGGAACCCTGTGGCCTGGGAACATGAGAACGGTTTGATTCTGGAACCCTGTGGCCTGGCAACATGACTGAGGTTTGATTCTGGATCACTGTGGCCTGGGAACCTGACTGAGCCTTGGTTCTGGAACCCTGTGGACTGGCAACATGACTGAGGCTTGATTCTGGAACCCTGTGATCTGGCAATATGACTGAGGCTTGATTCTGGAACCCTGTGTCCTGGCACATTGACTGAGGCTTGATACTGGAACCCTGTGGCCCGGGAACTTGACTGGGGTTTGATCGCAGAAACCTGTGGACTGGCCACATGACTGAGGTTTGATGGTGGAATCCTGTGCACTGGGAACATGACTGAGGCCTGATACTGGAACCCCGTGGCGTGGGAACATGCCATTGGTTCGATTCTGGAACCCTGTTTCCTGGGCACATGAGTGAGGTTTGATGGTTGAACCCTGTGGCATGGCAACATGATTGAGGTTTGATTGTGGAACCCTCAGGCTTGGCAACATGACTGAGGCTTAATGGTGGAACACTGTGGCCTGGGAACAGGAATGAGGTTTGATGGTGGAACCCTGTGGCCTGGCAACATGACTGAGGTTTGATTCTGGAAAACTGTGGCCTGGGAACATGACATCTGTTTAGATTGTGGAATAGTGTGCCCTGGGAACCTGACTGAGCCTTGGATCTGGAACTCTGTGGACTGGGATCATGACTGAGGTTTATTCTAGATCCCTGTAGCCTGGGAACATAACTGATGATTGATTCTGGAACCCTGTGGCCTGGGAACATGACATCGGTGGATTCTGGAACCCTGTGGCCTGGGAACATGAGAACGGTTTGATTCTGGAACCCTGTGGCCTGGCAACAAGACTGAGGCTTGATTCTGGAACCCTGTGGCCTGGCAACATGACTGAGGTTTGATTCTGGATCCCTTTGGCCTGGGAACATTACTGAGGCGTGATTCTGGAAAACTGTGGCCTGGGAACATGACATCTGTTTAGATTGTGGAATAGTGTGCCCTGGGAACCTGACTGAGCCTTGGTTCTGGAACTCTGTGGACTGGGAACATGACTGAGGTTTATTCTAGAACCCTGTAGCCTGGGAACATAACTGAGGATTGATTCTGGAACCCTGTGGCCTGGGAACATGACATTGGTGGATTCTGGAACCCTGTGGCCTGGGAACATGAGAACGGTTTGATTCTGGAACCCTGTGGCCTGGCAACATGACTGAGACTTGATTCTGGAACCCTGTGGCCTGGCAACATGACTGAGGCTTGATTCTGGAACTGTGTGGCCTGGGAACTTGACTGAGATTTGATCGCAGAAACCTGTGGACTGTCGACATGACTGAGGTTTGATGGTGGAACCCTGTGCACTGGGAACATGACTGAGGTTTATTCTAGACCCCTGCAGCCTGGGAACATAACTGAGGTTTGATTCTGGAACCCTGTGGCCTGGCAACAGGACTGAGGCTTGATTCTGGAACCGTGTGTCCTGGGAACTTGACTGGGCTTTGATCGCACAAACCTGTGTACTGTCCACATGACTGAGGTTTGATGGTGGAACCCTGTGCACTGGGAACATGACTGAGGCCTGCTACTGGAACCCCGTGGCATGGGAACATGCCATTGGTTTGATTCTGGAACCCTGTTTCCTGAGAACATGACTGAGGTTTGATGGTTGAACCCTGTGGCATGGCAACATGATTGAGGTTTGATTGTGGAACCCTCAGGCTTGGGAACATGACTGAGGCTTAATGGTGGAACCCTGTGGCCTGGAAACAGGAATGAGGTTTGATGGTAGAATCCTGTGGCCTGGCAACATGACTGAGGTTTGATTCTGGAAAACTGTGGCCTGGGAACATGACATCTGTTTAGATTGTGGAATAGTGTGCCCTGGGAACCAGACTGAGCCTTGGTTCTGGAACTCTGTGGACTGGGAACATGACTGAGGTTTATTCAAGAACCCTGTAGCCTGGGAACATAACTGAGGATTGATTCTGGAACCCTGTGGCCTGGGAACATGACATCGGTGGATTCTGGAACCCAGTGGCCTAGGAACATGAGAACGGTTTGATTCTGGAACCCTGTGGCCTGGCAACATGACTCTGGCTTGATTCTGGAACCCTGTGGCCTGGCAACATGACTGAGGCTTGATTCTGGAACCCTGTGGCCTGGCAACATGACTGAGGCTTGATTCTGGAACGTTGTGGCCTGCTAATTTGACTGGGGTTTGATCGCAGAAACTGTGGACTGTCCACATGACTGAGGTTTGATGGTGAAACCCTGTGCACTGGGAACATGACTGAGGCCTGATACTGGAACCCCGTGGCGTGGGAGCATCCCATTGGTTTGATTCTGGAACCCTGTTTCCTGGGCACATGACTGAGGTTTGATGGTTGAACCCTGTGGCATGGCAACATGATTGAGGTTTGATTGTGGAACCCTCAGGCTTGGGAACATGACTGAGGCTTAATGGTGGAACACTGTGGCCTGGAAACAGGAATGAGGTTTGATGGTGGAACCCTGTGGCCTGGCAACATGACTGAGGTTTGATTCTGGAAAATTGTGGCCTGGGAACATGACATCTGTTTAGATTGTGGAATAGTGTGCCCTGGGAACCTGACTGAGCCTTGGTTCTGGAACTCTGTGGACTGGGAACATGACTGAGGTTTATTCTAGATCCCTGTAGCCTGGGAACATAACTGAGGATTGATTCTGGAACCCTGTGGCCTGGGAACATGACATCGGTGGATTCTGGAACCCAGTGGCCTGGGAACATGAGAACGGTCTGATTCTGGAACCCTGTGGCCTGGCAACATGACTGAGGCTTGATTCTGGAACCCTGTGGCCTGGCAACATGATTGAGGTTTGATTCTGGATCCCTGTGGCCTGGCAACATGACTGAGGCGTGATTCTAGAAAACTGTGGCCTGGGAACATGACATCTGTTTAGATTGTGTAATAGTGTGCCCTGGGCACCTGACTGAGCCTTGGTTCTGGAACTCTGTGGACTGGGAACATGACTGAGTTTTATTCTAGAACCCTGTAGCCTGGGAATATAACTGAGGATTGATTCTGGAACCCTGTGGCCTGGGAAAATGACATCGGTGGATTCTGGAACCCTGTGGCCTGGGAACTTGACTGGGGTTTGATCGCAGAAACCTGTGGACTGTCCACATGACTGAGGTTTGATGGTGGAACCCTGTGCACTGGGAACATGACTGAGGCCTGATACTGGAACCCCGTGGCGTGGGAACATGCCATTGATTTGATTCTGGAACCCTGTTTCCTGAGAACATGACTGAGGTTTGATGGTGGAACCCTGTGGCATGGCAACATGATAGAGTTTTGATTGTGGAACCCTCAGGCTTGGGAACATGACTGAGGCTTAATGGTGGAACACTGTGACCTGGAAACAGGAATGAGGTTTGATGGTGGAACCCTGTGTCCTGGCAACATGACTGAGGTTTGATTCTGGAAAACTGTGGCCTGGGAACATGACATCTGTTTAGATTATGGAATAGTGTGCCCTGGGAACCTGACTGAGCCTTGGTTCTGGAACTCTGTGGACTGGGAACATGACTGAGGTTTATTCTAGAACCCTGTAGCCTGGGAACATAAATGAGGATTGATTCTGGAAGCTTGTGGCCTGGGAACATGACATCGGTGGATTCTGGAATCCTGTGGCCTGGGAACATGAGAACGGTTTGATTCTGGAACCCTGTGGCCTGGCAACTTGACTGAGGCTTGATTCTGGAACCCTGTGGCCTGGCAACATGACTGAGGCTTGATTCTGGAACCGTGTGGCCTGGGAACTTGACTGTGGTTTGATCGCAGAAACCTTTGTACTGGCCACATGACTGAGGTTTGATGTTGGAACCCTGTGCACTGGGAACATGACTGAGGCCTGATACTGGAACCCTGTGGCGTGGGAACATGCCATTGGTTTGATTCTGGAACCCTGTTTCCTGAGAACATGTCTGAGGTTTGATGGTTGAACCCTGTGGCATGGCAACATGATTGAGGTTTGATTGTGGAACCCTCAGGCTTGGGAACATGACTGAGGCTTGATGGTGGAACCCTCTGGCCTGGAAACAGGAATGAGGTTTGATGGTGGAACCCTGTGGCCTGGCAACATGACTGAGGTTTGATTCTGGAAAACTGTGGCCTGGGAACATGACATCTGTTTAGATTGTGTAATAGTGTGCCCTGGGAACCTGACTGAGCCTTGGTTCTGGAACTCTGTGGACTGGGAACATGACTGAGGGTTATTCTAGAACCCTGTAGCCTGGGAACATAACTGAGGATTGATTCTGGAACCCTGTGGCCTTGGAACATGACATCGGTGGATTCTGGAACCCTGTGGCCTGGGAACATGAGAACGGTTTGATTCTGGAACCCTGTGGCCTGGCAACATGACTGAGGCTTGATTCTGGAACCCTGTGGCCTGGCAACATGACTGAGGCTTGATTCTGGAACCGTGTAGCCTGGGAACTTGACTGGGGTTTGATCGCAGAAACCTGTGGACTGGCCACATGACTGAGGTTTGATGGTGGAACCCTGTGCACTGGGAACATGACTGAGGCCTGATACTGGAACCCTGTGGCGTGGGAACATCCCATTGGTTTGATTCTGGAACCCTGTTTCCTGGGCACATGACTGAGGTTTGATGGTTGAACCCTGTGGCATGGCAACATGATTGAGGTTTGATTGTGGAACCCTCAGGCTTGGGAACATGACTGAGGCTTAATGGTGGAACACTGTGGCCTGGAAACAGGAATGAGGTTTGATGGTGGAACCCTGTGGCCTGGCAACATGACTGAGGTTTGATTCTGGAAAATTGTGGCCTGGGAACATGACATCTGTTTAGATTGTGGAATAGTGTGCCCTGGGAACCTGACTGAGCCTTGGTTCTGGAACTCTGTGGACTGGGAACATGACTGAGGTTTATTCTAGATCCCTGTAGCCTGGGAACATAACTGAGGATTGATTCTGGAACCCTGTGGCCTGGGAACATGACATCGGTGGATTCTGGAACCCAGTGGCCTGGGAACATGAGAACGGTCTGATTCTGGAACCCTGTGGCCTGGCAACATGACTGAGGCTTGATTCTGGAACCCTGTGGCCTGGGAATTTGACTGGGGTTTGATCGCAGAAACCTGTGGACTGTCCACATGACTGAGGTTTGATGGTGGAACCCTCTGCACTGGGAACATGACTGAGGCCTGATACTGGAACCCCGTGGCGTGGGAACATGCCATTGGTTCGATTCTGGAACCCTGTTTCCTGGGCACATGAGTGAGGTTTGATGGTTGAACCCTGTGGCATGGCAACATGATTGAGGTTTGATTGTGGAACCCTCAGGCTTGGCAACATGACTGAGGCTTAATGGTGGAACACTGTGGCCTGGGAACAGGAATGAGGTTTGATGGTGGAACCCTGTGGCCTGGCAACATGACTGAGGTTTGATTCTGGAAAACTGTGGCCTGGGAACATGACATCTGTTTAGATTGTGGAATAGTGTGCCCTGGGAACCTGACTGAGCCTTGGATCTGGAACTCTGTGGACTGGGATCATGACTGAGGTTTATTCTAGATCCCTGTAGCCTGGGAACATAACTGATGATTGATTCTGGAACCCTGTGGCCTGGGAACATGACATCGGTGGATTCTGGAACCCTGTGGCCTGGGAACATGAGAACGGTTTGATTCTGGAACCCTGTGGCCTGGCAACAAGACTGAGGCTTGATTCTGGAACCCTGTGGCCTGGCAACATGACTGAGGTTTGATTCTGGATCCCTTTGGCCTGGGAACATTACTGAGGCGTGATTCTGGAAAACTGTGGCCTGGGAACATGACATCTGTTTAGATTGTGGAATAGTGTGCCCTGGGCACCTGACTGAGCCTTGGTTCTGGAACTCTGTGGACTGGGAACATGACTGAGTTTTATTCTAGAACCCTGTAGCCTGGGAATATAACTGAGGATTGATTCTGGAACCCTGTGGCCTGGGAAAATGACATCGGTGGATTCTGGAACCCTGTGGCCTGGGAACTTGACTGGGGTTTGATCGCAGAAACCTGTGGACTGTCCACATGACTGAGGTTTGATGGTGGAACCCTGTGCACTGGGAACATGACTGAGGCCTGATACTGGAACCCCGTGGCGTGGTAACATGCCATTGATTTGATTCTGGAACCCTGTTTCCTGAGAACATGACTGAGGTTTGATGGTGGAACCCTGTGGCATGGCAACATGATAGAGTTTTGATTGTGGAACCCTCAGGCTTGGGAACATGACTGAGGCTTAATGGTGGAACACTGTGACCTGGAAACAGGAATGAGGTTTGATGGTGGAACCCTGTGGCCTGGCAACATGACTGAGGTTTGATTCTGGAAAACTGTGGCCTGGGAACATGACATCTGTTTAGATTATGGAATAGTGTGCCCTGGGAACCTGACTGAGCCTTGGTTCTGGAACTCTGTGGACTGGGAACATGACTGAGGTTTATTCTAGAACCCTGTAGCCTGGGAACATAAATGAGGATTGATTCTGGAAGCTTGTGGCCTGGGAACATGACATCGGTGGATTCTGGAATCCTGTGGCCTGGGAACATGAGAACGGTTTGATTCTGGAACCCTGTGGCCTGGCAACTTGACTGAGGCTTGATTCTGGAACCCTGTGGCCTGGCAACATGACTGAGGCTTGATTCTGGAACCGTGTGGCCTGGGAACTTGACTGTGGTTTGATCGCAGAAACCTTTGTACTGGCCACATGACTGAGGTTTGATGTTGGAACCCTGTGCACTGGGAACATGACTGAGGCCTGATACTGGAACCCTGTGGCGTGGGAACATGCCATTGGTTTGATTCTGGAACCCTGTTTCCTGAGAACATGTCTGAGGTTTGATGGTTGAACCCTGTGGCATGGCAACATGATTGAGGTTTGATTGTGGAACCCTCAGGCTTGGGAACATGACTGAGGCTTGATGGTGGAACCCTCTGGCCTGGAAACAGGAATGAGGTTTGATGGTGGAACCCTGTGGCCTGGCAACATGACTGAGGTTTGATTCTGGAAAACTGTGGCCTGGGAACATGACATCTGTTTAGATTGTGTAATAGTGTGCCCTGGGAACCTGACTGAGCCTTGGTTCTGGAACTCTGTGGACTGGGAACATGACTGAGGGTTATTCTAGAACCCTGTAGCCTCGGAACATAACTGAGGATTGATTCTGGAACCCTGTGGCCTTGGAACATGACATCGGTGGATTCTGGAACCCTGTGGCCTGGGAACATGAGAACGGTTTGATTCTGGAACCCTGTGGCCTGGCAACATGACTGAGGCTTGATTCTGGAACCCTGTGGCCTGGCAACATGACTGAGGCTTGATTCTGGAACCGTGTGGCCTGGGAACTTGACTGGGGTTTGATCGCAGAAACCTGTGGACTGGCCACATGACTGAGGTTTGATGGTGGAACCCTGTGCACTGGGAACATGACTGAGGCCTGATACTGGAACCCTGTGGCGTGGGAACATCCCATTGGTTTGATTCTGGAACCCTGTTTCCTGGGCACATGACTGAGGTTTGATGGTTGAACCCTGTGGCATGGCAACATGATTGAGGTTTGATTGTGGAACCCTCAGGCTTGGGAACATGACTGAGGCTTAATGGTGGAACACTGTGGCCTGGAAACAGGAATGAGGTTTGATGGTGGAACCCTGTGGCCTGGCAACATGACTGAGGTTTGATTCTGGAAAATTGTGGCCTGGGAACATGACATCTGTTTAGATTGTGGAATAGTGTGCCCTGGGAACCTGACTGAGCCTTGGTTCTGGAACTCTGTGGACTGGGAACATGACTGAGGTTTATTCTAGATCCCTGTAGCCTGGGAACATAACTGAGGATTGATTCTGGAACGCTGTGGCCTGGGAACAAGACATCGGTGGATTCTGGAACCCAGTGGCCTGGGAACATGAGAACGGTCTGATTCTGGAACCCTGTGGCCTGGCAACATGACTGAGGCTTGATTCTGGAACCCTGTGGCCTGGGAATTTGACTGGGGTTTGATCGCAGAAACCTGTGGACTGTCCACATGACTGAGGTTTGATGGTGGAACCCTCTGCACTGGGAACATGACTGAGGCCTGATACTGGAACCCCGTGGCGTGGGAACATGCCATTGGTTCGATTCTGGAACCCTGTTTCCTGGGCACATGAGTGAGGTTTGATGGTTGAACCCTGTGGCATGGCAACATGATTGAGGTTTGATTGTGGAACCCTCAGGCTTGGCAACATGACTGAGGCTTAATGGTGGAACACTGTGGCCTGGGAACAGGAATGAGGTTTGATGGTGGAACCCTGTGGCCTGGCAACATGACTGAGGTTTGATTCTGGAAAACTGTGGCCTGGGAACATGACATCTGTTTAGATTGTGGAATAGTGTGCCCTGGGAACCTGACTGAGCCTTGGATCTGGAACTCTGTGGACTGGGATCATGACTGAGGTTTATTCTAGATCCCTGTAGCCTGGGAACATAACTGATGATTGATTCTGGAACCCTGTGGCCTGGGAACATGACATCGGTGGATTCTGGAACCCTGTGGCCTGGGAACATGAGAACGGTTTGATTCTGGAACCCTGTGGCCTGGCAACAAGACTGAGGCTTGATTCTGGAACCCTGTGGCCTGGCAACATGACTGAGGTTTGATTCTGGATCCCTTTGGCCTGGGAACATTACTGAGGCGTGATTCTGGAAAACTGTGGCCTGGGAACATGACATCTGTTTAGATTGTGGAATAGTGTGCCCTGGGCACCTGACTGAGCCTTGGTTCTGGAACTCTGTGGACTGGGAACATGACTGAGTTTTATTCTAGAACCCTGTAGCCTGGGAATATAACTGAGGATTGATTCTGGAACCCTGTGGCCTGGGAAAATGACATCGGTGGATTCTGGAACCCTGTGGCCTGGGAACTTGACTGGGGTTTGATCGCAGAAACCTGTGGACTGTCCACATGACTGAGGTTTGATGGTGGAACCCTGTGCACTGGGAACATGACTGAGGCCTGATACTGGAACCCCGTGGCGTGGGAACATGCCATTGATTTGATTCTGGAACCCTGTTTCCTGAGAACATGACTGAGGTTTGATGGTGGAACCCTGTGGCATGGCAACATGATAGAGTTTTGATTGTGGAACCCTCAGGCTTGGGAACATGACTGAGGCTTAATGGTGGAACACTGTGACCTGGAAACAGGAATGAGGTTTGATGGTGGAACCCTGTGGCTTGGCAACATGACTGAGGTTTGATTCTGGAAAACTGTGGCCTGGGAACATGACATCTGTTTAGATTATGGAATAGTGTGCCCTGGGAACCTGACTGAGCCTTGGTTCTGGAACTCTGTGGACTGGGAACATGACTGAGGTTTATTCTAGAACCCTGTAGCCTGGGAACATAAATGAGGATTGATTCTGGAAGCTTGTGGCCTGGGAACATGACATCGGTGGATTCTGGAATCCTGTGGCCTGGGAACATGAGAACGGTTTGATTCTGGAACCCTGTGGCCTGGCAACTTGACTGAGGCTTGATTCTGGAACCCTGTGGCCTGGCAACATGACTGAGGCTTGATTCTGGAACCGTGTGGCCTGGGAACTTGACTGTGGTTTGATCGCAGAAACCTTTGTACTGGCCACATGACTGAGGTTTGATGTTGGAACCCTGTGCACTGGGAACATGACTGAGGCCTGATACTGGAACCCTGTGGCGTGGGAACATGCCATTGGTTTGATTCTGGAACCCTGTTTCCTGAGAACATGTCTGAGGTTTGATGGTTGAACCCTGTGGCATGGCAACATGATTGAGGTTTGATTGTGGAACCCTCAGGCTTGGGAACATGACTGAGGCTTGATGGTGGAACCCTCTGGCCTGGAAACAGGAATGAGGTTTGATGGTGGAACCCTGTGGCCTGGCAACATGACTGAGGTTTGATTCTGGATCCCTTTGGCCTGGGAACATTACTGAGGCGTGATTCTGGAAAACTGTGGCCTGGGAACATGACATCTGTTTAGATTGTGGAATAGTGTGCCCTGGGAACCTGACTGAGCCTTGGTTCTGGAACTCTGTGGACTAGGAACATGACTGAGGTTTATTCTAGAACCCTGTAGCCTGGGAACATAACTGAGGATTGATTCTGGAACCCTGTGGCCTGGGAACATGACATTGGTGGATTCTGGAACCCTGTGGCCTGGGAACATGAGAACGGTTTGATTCTGGAACCCTGTGGCCTGGCAACATGACTGAGGCTTGATTCTGGAACCCTGTGGCCTGGCAACATGACTGAGGCTTGATTCTGGAACTGTGTGGCCTGGGAACTTGACTGAGATTTGATCGCAGAAACCTGTGGACTGTCGACATGACTGAGGTTTGATGGTGGAACCCTGTGCACTGGGAACATGACTGAGGTTTATTCTAGACCCCTGCAGCCTGGGAACATAACTGAGGTTTGATTCTGGAACCCTGTGGCCTGGCAACAGGACTGAGGCTTGATTCTGGAACCGTGTGTCCTGGGAACTTGACTGGGCTTTGATCGCAGAAACCTGTGTACTGTCCACATGACTGAGGTTTGATGGTGGAACCCTGTGCACTGGGAACATGACTGAGGCCTGCTACTGGAACCCCGTGGCATGGGAACATGCCATTGGTTTGATTCTGGAACCCTGTTTCCTGAGAACATGACTGAGGTTTGATGGTTGAACCCTGTGGCATGGCAACATGATTGAGGTTTGATTGTGGAACCCTCAGGCTTGGGAACATGACTGAGGCTTAATGGTGGAACCCTGTGGCCTGGAAACAGGAATGAGGTTTGATGGTAGAATCCTGTGGCCTGGCAACATGACTGAGGTTTGATTCTGGAAAACTGTGGCCTGGGAACATGACATCTGTTTAGATTGTGGAATAGTGTGCCCTGGGAACCAGACTGAGCCTTGGTTCTGGAACTCTGTGGACTGGGAACATGACTGAGGTTTATTCAAGAACCCTGTAGCCTGGGAACATAACTGAGGATTGATTCTGGAACCCTGTGGCCTGGGAACATGACATCGGTGGATTCTGGAACCCAGTGGCCTAGGAACATGAGAACGGTTTGATTCTGGAACCCTGTGGCCTGGCAACATGACTCTGGCTTGATTCTGGAACCCTGTGGCCTGGCAACATGACTGAGCCTTGATTCTGGAACCCTGTGGCCTGGCAACATGACTGAGGCTTGATTCTGGAACGCTGTGGCCTGCTAATTTGACTGGGGTTTGATCGCAGAAACCTGTGGACTGTCCACATGACTGAGGTTTGATGGTGAAACCCTGTGCACTGGGAACATGACTGAGGCCTGATACTGGAACCCCGTGGCGTGGGAGCATCCCATTGGTTTGATTCTGGAACCCTGTTTCCTGGGCACATGACTGAGGTTTGATGGTTGAACCCTCTGGCATGGCAACATGATTGAGGTTTGATTGTGGAACCCTCAGGCTTGGGAACATGACTGAGGCTTAATGGTGGAACACTGTGGCCTGGAAACAGGAATGAGGTTTGATGGTGGAACCCTGTGGCCTGGCAACATGACTGAGGTTTGATTCTGGAAAATTGTGGCCTGGGAATATGACATCTGTTTAGATTGTGGAATAGTGTGCCCTGGGAACCTGACTGAGCCTTGGTTCTGGAACTCTGTGGACTGGGAACATGACTGAGGTTTATTCTAGATCCCTGTAGCCTGGGAACATAACTGAGGATTGATTCTGGAACCCTATGGCCTGGGAACATGACATCGGTGGATTCTGGAACCCAGTGGCCTGGGAACATGAGAACGGTCTGATTCTGGAACCCTGTGGCCTGGCAACATGACTGAGGCTTGATTCTGGAACCCTGTGGCCTGGCAACATGATTGAGGTTTGATTCTGGATCCCTGTGGCCTGGCAACATGACTGAGGCGTGATTCTAGAAAACTGTGGCCTGGGAACATGACATCTGTTTAGATTGTGTAATAGTGTGCCCTGGGCACCTGACTGAGCCTTGGTTCTGGAACTCTGTGGACTGGGAACATGACTGAGTTTTATTCTAGAACCCTGTAGCCTGGGAATATAACTGAGGATTGATTCTGGAACCCTGTGGCCTGGGAAAATGACATCGGTGGATTCTGGAACCCTGTGGCCTGGGAACTTGACTGGGGTTTGATCGCAGAAACCTGTGGACTGTCCACATGACTGAGGTTTGATGGTGGAACCCTGTGCACTGGGAACATGACTGAGGCCTGATACTGGAACCCCGTGGCGTGGGAACATGCCATTGATTTGATTCTGGAACCCTGTTTCCTGAGAACATGACTGAGGTTTGATGGTGGAACCCTGTGGCATGGCAACATGATAGAGTTTTGATTGTGGAACCCTCAGGCTTGGGAACATGACTGAGGCTTAATGGTGGAACACTGTGACCTGGAAACAGGAATGAGGTTTGATGGTGGAACCCTGTGGCCTGGCAACATGACTGAGGTTTGATTCTGGAAAACTGTGGCCTGGGAACATGACATCTGTTTAGATTATGGAATAGTGTGCCCTGGGAACCTGACTGAGCCTTGGTTCTGGAACTCTGTGGACTGGGAACATGACTGAGGTTTATTCTAGAACCCTGTAGCCTGGGAACATAAATGAGGATTGATTCTGGAAGCTTGTGGCCTGGGAACATGACATCGGTGGATTCTGGAATCCTGTGGCCTGGGAACATGAGAACGGTTTGATTCTGGAACCCTGTGGCCTGGCAACTTGACTGAGGCTTGATTCTGGAACCCTGTGGCCTGGCAACATGACTGAGGCTTGATTCTGGAACCGTGTGGCCTGGGAACTTGACTGTGGTTTGATCGCAGAAACCTTTGTACTGGCCACATGACTGAGGTTTGATGTTGGAACCCTGTGCACTGGGAACATGACTGAGGCCTGATACTGGAACCCTGTGGCGTGGGAACATGCCATTGGTTTGATTCTGGAACCCTGTTTCCTGAGAACATGTCTGAGGTTTGATGGTTGAACCCTGTGGCATGGCAACATGATTGAGGTTTGATTGTGGAACCCTCAGGCTTGGGAACATGACTGAGGCTTGATGGTGGAACCCTCTGGCCTGGAAACAGGAATGAGGTTTGATGGTGGAACCCTGTGGCCTGGCAACATGACTGAGGTTTGATTCTGGAAAACTGTGGCCTGGGAACATGACATCTGTTTAGATTGTGTAATAGTGTGCCCTGGGAACCTGACTGAGCCTTGGTTCTGGAACTCTGTGGACTGGGAACATGACTGAGGGTTATTCTAGAACCCTGTAGCCTGGGAACATAACTGAGGATTGATTCTGGAACCCTGTGGCCTTGGAACATGACATCGGTGGATTCTGGAACCCTGTGGCCTGGGAACATGAGAACGGTTTGATTCTGGAACCCTGTGGCCTGGCAACATGACTGAGGCTTGATTCTGGAACCCTGTGGCCTGGCAACATGACTGAGGCTTGATTCTGGAACCGTGTGGCCTGGGAACTTGACTGGGGTTTGATCGCAGAAACCTGTGGACTGGCCACATGACTGAGGTTTGATGGTGGAACCCTGTGCACTGGGAACATGACTGAGGCCTGATACTGGAACCCTGTGGCGTGGGAACATCCCATTGGTTTGATTCTGGAACCCTGTTTCCTGGGCACATGACTGAGGTTTGATGGTTGAACCCTGTGGCATGGCAACATGATTGAGGTTTGATTGTGGAACCCTCAGGCTTGGGAACATGACTGAGGCTTAATGGTGGAACACTGTGGCCTGGAAACAGGAATGAGGTTTGATGGTGGAACCCTGTGGCCTGGCAACATGACTGAGGTTTGATTCTGGAAAATTGTGGCCTGGGAACATGACATCTGTTTAGATTGTGGAATAGTGTGCCCTGGGAACCTGACTGAGCCTTGGTTCTGGAACTCTGTGGACTGGGAACATGACTGAGGTTTATTCTAGATCCCTGTAGCCTGGGAACATAACTGAGGATTGATTCTGGAACCCTGTGGCCTGGGAACATGACATCGGTGGATTCTGGAACCCAGTGGCCTGGGAACATGAGAACGGTCTGATTCTGGAACCCTGTGGCCTGGCAACATGACTGAGGCTTGATTCTGGAACCCTGTGGCCTGGCAACATGATTGAGGTTTGATTCTGGATCCCTGTGGCCTGGCAACATGACTGAGGTGTGATTCTAGAAAACTGTGGCCTGGGAACATGACATCTGTTTAGATTGTGTAATAGTGTGCCCTGGGCACCTGACTGAGCCTTGGTTCTGGAACTCTGTGGACTGGGAACATGACTGAGTTTTATTCTAGAATCCTGTAGCCTGGGAATATAACTGAGGATTGATTCTGGAACCCTGTGGCCTGGGAAAATGACATCGGTGGATTCTGGAACCCTGTGGCCTGGGAACTTGACTGGGGTTTGATCGCAGAAACCTGTGGACTGTCCACATGACTGAGGTTTGATGGTGGAACCCTGTGCACTGGGAACATGACTGAGGCCTGATACTGGAACCCCGTGGCGTGGGAACATGCCATTGATTTGATTCTGGAACCCTGTTTCCTGAGAACATGACTGAGGTTTGATGGTGGAACCCTGTGGCATGGCAACATGATAGAGTTTTGATTGTGGAACCCTCAGGCTTGGGAACATGACTGAGGCTTAATGGTGGAACACTGTGACCTGGAAACAGGAATGAGGTTTGATGGTGGAACCCTGTGGCCTGGCAACATAACTGAGGTTTGATTCTGGAAAACTGTGGCCTGGGAACATGACATCTGTTTAGATTATGGAATAGTGTGCCCTGGGAACCTGACTGAGCCTTGGTTCTGGAACTCTGTGGACTGGGAACATGACTGAGGGTTATTCTAGAACCCTGTAGCCTGGGAACATAACTGAGGATGGATTCTGGAACCCTGTGGCCTTGGAACATGACATCGGTGGATTCTGGAACCCTGTGGCCTGGGAACATGAGAACGGTTTGATTCTGGAACCCTGTGGCCTGGCAACATGACTGAGGCTTGATTCTGGAACCCTGTGGCCTGGCAACATGACTGAGGCTTGATTCTGGAACCGTGTGGCCTGGGAACTTGACTGGGGTTTGATCGCAGAAACCTGTGGACTGGCCACATGACTGAGGTTTGATGGTGGAACCCTGTGCACTGGGAACATGACTGAGGCCTGATACTGGAACCCTGTGGCGTGGGAACATGCCATTGGTTTGATTCAGGAACCCTGTTTCCTGAGAACATGACTGAGGTTTGATGGTTGAACCCTGTGGCATGGCAACATGATTGAGGTTTGATTGTGGAACCCTCAGGCTTGGGAACATGACTGATGCTTGATGGTGGAACACTGGGGCCTGGAAACAGGAATGAGGTTTGATGGTGGAACCCTGTGGCCTGGCAACATGACTCAGGTTTGATTCTGGAAAACTGTGGCCTGGGAACATGACATCTGTTTAGATTGTGGAATAGTGTGCCCTGGGAACCTGACTGAGCCTTGGTTCTGGAACTCTGTGGCCTGGGAACATGACTGAGATTTATTCTAGAACCCTGTAGCCTGGGAACATAACTGAGGATTGATTCTGGAACGCTGTGGCCTGGGAACATGACATCGTTGGATTCTGGAACCCTGTGGCCTGGGAACATGAGAACGGTTTGATTCTGGAACCCTGTGGCCTGGCAACATGACTGAGGCTTGATTCTGGAATCCTGTGGCCTGGCAATATGACTGAGGTTTGATTCTGGAAAACTGTGGCCTGGGAACAGGACATCTGTTTAGATTGTGGAATAGTGTGCCCTGGGAACCTGACTGAGCCTTGGTTCTGGAACTCTGTGGACTGGGAACATGACTGAGGTTTATTCTAGAACCCTGTAGCCTGGGAACATAACTGAGGATTGATTCTGGAACCCTGTGGCCTGGGAACATGACATCGGTGGAATCTGGAACCCTGTGGCCTGGGAACATGAGAACGGTTTGATTCTGGAACCCTGTGGCCTGGCAACATGACTGAGGCTTGATTCTGGAACCCTGTGGCCTGGCAACGTGACTGAGGCTTGATTCTGGAACCGTGTGGCCTGGGAACTTGACTGGGGTTTGATCGCAGAAACCTGTGGACTGTCCACATGACTGAGGTTTCATGGTTGAACCCTGTGGAATGGCAACATGATTGAGGTTTGATTGTGGAACCCTCAGGCTTGGGAACATGACTGAGGCTTGATGGTGGAACCCTCTGGCCTGGAAACAGGAATGACGTTTGATGGTGGAACCCTGCGGCCTGGCAACATGACTGAGGTTTGATTCTGGAAAACTGTGGCCTGGGAACATGACATCTGTTTAGATTGTGGAATAGTGTGCCCTGGGAACCAGACTGAGCCTTGGTTCTGGAACTCTGTGGACTGGGAACATGACTGAGGTTTATTCTAGAACCCTGTATCCTGGGAACATAACTGAGGATTGATTCTGGAACACTGTGGCCTGGGAACATGACTTCGGTGGAATCTGGAACCCTGTGGCCTGGGAACATGAGAACGGTTTGATTTTGGAACCCTGTGGCCTGGCAACATGACTGAGGCTTGATTCTGGAAACCTGTGGCCTGGCAACATGACTGAGGTTTGATTCTGGATCCCTGTGGCCTGGGAACATGACTGAGGCGTGATTCTGGAAAACTGTGGCCTGGGAAAATGACATCTGTTTAGATAGTGGAATAGTGTGCCCTGGGACCCTGACTGAGCCTTGGTTCTGGAACTCTGTGGACTGGGAACATGACTGAGGTTTATTCTAGAACCCTGTAGCCTGGGAACATAACTGAGGATTGATTCTGGAACCCTGAGGCCTGGGAACATGACATCGGTGGATTCTGGAACCCTGTGGCCTGGGAACATGAGAACGGTTTGATTCTGGAACCTCTGGCCTGGCAACATGACTGAGGCTTGATTCTGGAACCCTGTGGCCTGGCAACATGACTGAGGTTTGATTCTGGATCCCTGTGGCCTGGGAACATGACTGAGGCGTGATTCTGGAAAACTGTGGCCTGGGAAAATGACATCTGTTTAGATTGTGGAATAGTGTGCCCTGGGAACCTGACTGAGCCTTGGTTCTGGAACTCTGTAGACTGGGAACATGACTGAGGTTTATTCTAGAACCCTGTAGCCTGGGAACATAACTGAGGATTGATTCTGGAACCCTGTGGCCTGGGAACATGACATCGGTGGATTCTGGAACCCTGTGGCCTGGGAACATGAGAACGGTTTGATTCTGGAACCCTGTGGCCTGGCAACATGACTGAGGCTTGATTCTGGAACCCTGTGGCCTGGCAACATGACTGAGGCTTGATTCTGGAACCGTGTGGCCTGGGAACTTGACTGGGGTTTGATCGCAGAAACCTGTGGACTGTCCACATGACTGAGGTTTGATGGTGGAACCTTGTGCACTGGGAACATGACTGAGGCCTGATACTGGAACCCCGTGGCGTGGGAACATGCCATTGGTTTGATTCTGGAACCCTGTTTCCTGAGAACATGACTGAGGTTTGATGGTTGAACCCTGTGGCATGGCAACATGATTGAGTTTTGATTGTGGAACCCTCAGGCTTGGGAAAATGACTGAGGCTTGATGGTGGAACGCTGTGGCCTGGAAACAGGAATGACGTTTGATGGTGGAACCCTGCGGCCTGGCAACATGACTGAGGTTTGATTCTGGAAAACTGTGGCCTGGGAACATGACATCTGTTTAGATTGTGGAATAGTGTGCCCTGGGAACCTGACTGAGCCTTGGTTCTGGAACTCGGTGGACTGGGAACATGACTGAGGTTTATTCTAGAACCCTGTAGCCTGGGAACATAACTGAGGATTGATTCTGGAACCCTGTGGCCTGGGAACATGACATCGGTGGATTCTGGAACCCTGTGGCCTGGGAACATGAGAACGGTTTGATTCTGGAACACTGTGGCCTGGCAACATGACTGAGGCTAGATTCTGGAACCCTGTGGCCTGGTAACATGACTCAGGTTTGATTCTGGATCCCTGTGGCCTGGGAACATGACTGAGGCGTGATTATGGAAAACTGTGGCCTGGGAAAATGACATCTGTTTAGATTGTGGAATAGTGTGCCCTGGGAACCTGACTGAGCCTTGGTTCTGGAACTCTGTGGACTGGGAACATGACTGAGGTTTATTCTAGAACCCTGTAGCCTGGGAACATAACTGAGGATTGATTCTGGAACCCTGTGGCCTGGGAACATGACATCGGTGGATTCTGGAACCCTGTGGCCTGGGAACATGAGAACGGTTTGATTCTGGAACCCTGTGGCCTGGCAACATGACTGAGGCTTGATTCTGGAACCCTGTGGCCTGGCAACATGACTGAGGCTTGATTCTGGAACCCTGTGGCCTGGCAACATGACTGAGGCTTGATTCTGGAACCGTGTGGCCTGGGAACTTGACTGGGGTTTGATCGCAGAAACCTGTGGACTGTCCACATGACTGAGGTTTGATGGTGGAACCCTGTGCACTGGGAACATGACTGAGGCCTGATACTGTAACCCCGTGGCGTGGCAACATGCCATTGGTTTGATTCTGGAACCCTGTTTCCTGAGAACATGACTGAGGTTTGATGGTTGAACCCTGTGGCCTGGAAACAGGAATGACGTTTGATGGTGGAACCCTGCGGCCTGGCAGCATGACTGAGGTTTGATTCTGGAAAACTGTGGCCTGGGAACATGACATCTGTTTAGATTGTGGAATAGTGTGCCCTGCGAACCTGACTGAGCCTTGGTTCTGGAACTCTGTGGACTGGGAACATGACTGAGGTTTATTCTAGAACCCTGTAGCCTGGGAACATAACTGAGGATTGATTCTGGAACCCTGTGGCCTGGGAACATGACATCGGTGGATTCTGGAACCCTGTGGCCTGGGAACATGAGAACGGTTTGATTCTGGAACCCTGTGGCCTGGCAACATGACTGAGGCTAGATTCTGGAACCCTGTGGCCTGGTAACATGACTCAGGTTTGATTCTGGATCCCTGTGGCCTGGGAACATGACTGAGGCGTGATTCTGGAAAACTGTGGCCTGGGAAAATGACATCTGTTTAGATTGTGGAATAGTGTGCCCTGGGAACCTGACTGAGCCTTGGTTCTGGAACTCTGTAGACTGGGAACATGACTGAGGTTTATTCTAGAACCCTGTAGCCTGGGAACATAACTGAGGATTGATTCTGGAACCCTGTGGCCTGGGAACATGACATCGGTGGATTCTGGAACCCTGTGGCCTGGGAACATGAGAACGGTTTGATTCTGGAACCCTGTGGCCTGGCAACATGACTGAGGCTTGATTCTGGAACCCTGTGGCCTGGCAACATGACTGAGGCTTAATTCTGGAACCGTGTGGCCTGGGAACTTGACTGGGGTTTGATCGCAGAAACCTGTGGACTGTCCACATGACTGAGGTTTGATGGTGGAACCCTGTGCACTGGGAACATGACTGAGGCCTGATACTGGAACCCCGTGGCGTGGGAACATGCCATTGGTTTGATTCTGGAACCCTGTTTCCTGAGAACATGACTGAGGTTTGATGGTTGAACCATGTGGCATGGCAACATGATTGAGGTTTGATTGTGGAACCCTCAGGCTTGGGAACATGACTGAGGCTTGATGGTGGAACCCTGTGGCCTGGAAACAGGAATGACGTTTGATGGTGGAACCCTGCGGCCTGGCAACATGACTGAGGCTGGATTCTGGAACCGTGTGGCCTGGGAAATTGACTGGGGTTTGATCGCAGAAACCTGTGGACTGTCCACATGACTGAGGTTTGATGGTTGAACCCTGTGGCATGGCAACATGATTGAGGTTTGATTGTGGAAACCTCAGGCTTGGGAACATGACTGAGGCTTGATGGTGGAACCCTCTGGCCTGGAAACAGGAATGAGGTTTGATGGTGGAACCCTGCGGCCTGGCAACATGACTGAGGTTTGATTCTGGAAAACTGTGGCCTGGGAACATGACATCTGTTTAGATTGTGGAATAGTGTGCCCTGGGAACCTGACTGAGCCTTGGTTCTGGAACTCTGTGGACTGGGAACATGACTGAGGTTTATTCTAGAACCCTGTAGCCTGGGAACAGAACTGAGGATTGATTCTGGAACCCTGTGGCCTGGGAACATGACATCGGTGGATTCTGGAACCCTGTGGCCTGGGAACATGAGAACGGTTTGATTCTGGAACCCTGTGGCCTGGCAACATGACTGAGGCTTGATTCTGGAACCGTGTGGCCTGGGAAATTGACTGGGGTTTGATCGCAGAAACCTGTGGACTGTCCACATGACTGAGGTTTGATGGTGGAACCCTGTGCACTGGGAACATGACTGAGGCCTGATACTGGAACCCCGTGGCGTGGGAACATGCCATTGTTTTGATTCTGGAACCCTGTTTCCTGAGAACATGACTGAGGTTTGATGGTTGAACCCTGTGGCCTGGAAACAGGAATGACGTTTGATGGTGGAACCCTGCGGCCTGGCAACATGACTGAGGTTTGATTCTGGAAAACTGTGGCCTGGGAACATGACATCTGTTTAGATTGTGGAATAGTGTGCCCTGCGAACCTGACTGAGCCTTGGTTCTGGAACTCTGTGGACTGGGAACATGACTGAGGTTTATTCTAGAACCCTGTAGCCTGGGAACATAACTGAGGATTGATTCTGGAACCCTGTGGCCTGGGAAAATGACATCGGTGGATTCTGGAACCCTGTGGCCTGGGAACATGAGAACGGTTTGATTCTGGAACCCTGTGGCATGGCAACATGACTGAGGCTTGATTCTGGAACCCTGTGGCCTGGCAACATGATTGAGGCTTGATTCTGGAACCGTGTGGCCTGGGAACTTGACTGGGGTTAGATCGCAGAAACCTGTGGACTGTCCACATGACTGAGGTTTGATGGTGGAACCCTGTGCACTGGGAACATGACTGAGGCCTGATACTGGAACCCCGTGGCGTGGGAACATGCCATTGGTTTGATTCTGTAACCCTGTTTCCTGAGAACATGACTGAGCTTTGATGGTTGAACCCTGTGGCATGGCAACATGATTGAGGTTTGATTGTGGAACCCTCAGGCTTGGGAAAATGACTGAGGCTTGATGGTGGAACCCTCTGGCCTGGAAACAGGAATGACGTTTGATGGTGGAACCCTGCGGCCTGGCAACATGACTGAGGTTTGATTCTGGAAAACTGTGGCCTGGGAACATGACATCTGTTTAGATTGTGGAATAGTGTGCCCTGGGAACCTGACTGAGCCTTGGTTCTGGAACTCTGTGGACTGGGAACATGACTGAGGTTTATTCTAGAACCCTGTAGCCTGGGAACATAACTGAGGATTGATTCTGGAACCCTGTGGCCTGGGAACATGACATCGGTGGATTCTGGAACCCTGTGGCCTGGGAACATGAGAACGGTTTGATTCTGGAACCCTGTGGCCTGGCAACATGACTGAGGCTTGATTCTGGAACCCTGTGGCCTGGCAACATGACTCAGGTTTGATTCTGGATCCCTGTGGCCTGGGAACATGACTGAGGCGTTATTCTGGAAAACTGTGGCCTGGGAAAATGACATCTGTTTAGATTGTGGAATAGTGTGCCCTGCGAACCTGACTGAGCCTTGGTTCTGGAACTCTGTAGACTGGGAACATGACGGAGGTTTATTCTAGAACCCTGTAGCCTGGGAACATAACTGAGGATTGATTCTGGAACCCTGTGGCCTGGGAACATGACATCGGTGGATTCTGGAACCCTGTGGCCTGGGAACATGAGAACGGTTTGATTCTGGATCCCTGTGGCCTGGCAACATGACTGAGAATTAATTCTGGAACCCTGTGTCCTGGCAAAATGACTGAGGCTTGATTGTGGAACCGTGTGGCCTGGGATCTTGACTGGGGTTTGATCGCAGAAACCTGTGGACTGTCCACATGACTGAGGATTGATGGTGGAACCCTGTGCACTGGGAACATGACTGAGGCCTGATACTGGAACCCCGTGGCGTGGGAACATGCCATTGGTTTGATTCTGGAACCCTGTTTCCTGAGAACATGACTGAGGTTTGATGGTTGAACCCTGTGGCATGGCAACATGATTGAGGTTTGATTGTGGAACCCTCAGGCTTGGGAACATGACTGAGGCTTGATGGTGGAACACTGTGGCCTGGAAACAGGAATGACGTTTTATGGTGGAAACCTGCGGCCTGGCAACATGACTGAGGCTTGATTCTGGAACCGTGTGGCCTGGGAAATTGACTGGGGTTTGATCGCAGAAACCTGTGGTCTGTCCACATGACTGAGGTTTGATGGTTGAACCCTGTGGCATGGCAACATGATTGAGGTTTGATTGTGGAACCCTCAGGCTTGGGAACATGACTGAGGCTTGATGGTGGAACCCTCTGGCCTGGAAACAGGAATGAGGTTTGATGGTGCAACCCTGCGGTCTGGCAACATGACTGAGGTTTGATTCTGGAAAACTGTGGCCTGGGAACATGACATCTGTTTAGATTGTGGAATAGTGTGCCCTGGGAACCTGACTGAGCCTTGGTTCTGGAACTCTGTGGACTGGGAACATGACTGAGGTTTATTCTAGAACCCTGTAGCCTGGGAACATAACTGAGGATTGATTTTCTAACCCTGTGGCCTGGGAACATGACATCGGTGGATTCTGGAACCCTGTGGCCTGGGAACATGAGAACGGTTTGATTCTGGAACCCTGTGGCCTGGCAACATGACTGAGGCTTGATTCTGGAACCGTGTGGCCTGGGAACTTGACTGGGGTTTGATCGCAGAAACCTGTGGACTGTCCACATGACTGAGGTTTGATGGTGGAACCCTGTGCACTGGGAACATGACTGAGGCCTGATACTGGAACCCCGTGGCGTGGGAACATGCCATTGTTTTGATTCTGGAACCCTGTTTCCTGAGAACATGACTGAGGTTTGATGGTTGAACCCTGTGACATGGCAACATGATTGAGGTTTGATTGTGGAACCCTCAGGCTTGGGAACATGACTGAGGCTTGATGGTGGAACCGTGTGGCCTGGAAACAGAAATGACGTTTGATGGTGGAACCCTGCGGCCTGGCAACATGACTGAGGCTTGATTCTGGAACCGTGTGGCCTGGGAAATTGACTGGGGTTTGATCGCAGAAACCTGTGTACTGTCCACATGACTGAGGTTTGATGGTTGAACCCTGTGGCATGGCAACATGATTGAGGTTTGATTGTGGAACCCTCAAGCTTGGGAACATGACTGAGGATGGATGGTGGAACACTGTGGCCTGGAAACAGGAATGGCGTTTTATGGTGGAAACCTGCGGCCTGGCAACATGACTGAGGCTTGATTCTGGAACCGTGTGGCCTGGGAAATTTACTGGGGTTTGATCGCAGAAACCTGTGGACTGTCCACATGACTGAGATTTGATGGTTGAACCCTGTGGCATGGCAACATGATTGAGGTTTGATTGTGGAACCCTCAGGCTTGGGAACATGACTGAGGCTTGATGGTGGAACCCTCTGGCCTGGAAACAGGAATGAGGTTTGATGGTGGAACCCTGCGGCCTGGCAACATGACTGAGGTTTGGTTCTGGAAAACTGTGGCCTGGGAACATGACATCTGTTTAGATTGTGGAATAGTGTGCCCTGGGAACCTGACTGAGCCTTGGTTCTGGAACTCTGTGGACTGGGAACATGACTGAGGTTTATTCTAGAACCCTGTAGCCTGGGAACATAACTGAGGATTGATTCTGGAACCCTGTGGCCTGGGAACATGACATCGGTGGATTTTGGAACCCTGTGGCCTGGGAACATGAGAACGGTTTGATTCTGGTACCCTGTGGCCTGGCAATATGACTGAGGCTTGATTCTGGAACCCTGTGGCCTGGCAACATGACTGAGGCTTGATTCTGGAACCGTGTGGCCTGGGAACTTGACTGGGGTTTGATCGCAGAAACCTGTGGACTGTCCACATGACTGAGGTTTGATGGTGGAACCCTGTGCACTGGGAACATGACTGAGTCCTGATACTGGAACCCCGTGGCGTGGGAACATGCCATTGGTTTGATTCTGGAACCCTGTTTCCTGAGAACATGACTGAGGTTTGATGGTTGAACCCTGTGGCATGGCAACATGATTGAGGTTTGATTGTGGAACCCTCAGGCTTGGGAACATGACTGAGGCTTGATGGTGGAACCCTGTGGCCTGGAAACAGGAATGACGTTTGATGGTGGAACCCTGCGGCCTGGGAACATGACTGAGGCGTGATTCCGGAAAACTGTGGCATGGGAAAATGACATCTGTTTAGATTGTGGAATGGTGTGCCCTGGGAACCTGACTGAGCCTTGGTTCTGGAACTCTGTAGACTGGGAACATGACTGAGGTTTATTCTAGAACCCTGTAGCCTGGGAACATAACTAAGGATTGATTCTGGAACCCTGTGGCCTGGGAACATGACATCGGTGGATTCTGGAACCCTGTGGCCTGGGAACATGAGAACGGTTTGATTCTGGAACCCTGTGGCCTGGCAACATGACTGAGGCTTGATACTGGAACCCTGTGGCCTGGCAACATGACTGAGGTTTGATTCTGGATCCCTGTGGCCTGGGAACATGACTGAGGCGTGATTCCGGAAAACTGTGGCCTGGGAAAATGACATCTGTTTAGATTGTGGAATAGTGTGCCCTGGGAACCTGACTGAGCCTTGGTTCTGGAACTCTGTGGACTGGGAACATGACTGAGGTTTATTCTAGAACCCTGTTGCCTGGGAACATAACTGAGGATTGATTCTGGAACCCTGTGGCCTGGGAACATGACATCGGTGGATTCTGGAACCCTGTGGCCTGGGAACATGAGAACGGTTTGATTCTGGAACCCTGTGGCCTGGCAACATGACTGAGGCTTGATTCTGGAACCGTGTGGCCTGGGAACTTGACTGGGGTTTGATCGCAGAAACCTGTGGACTGTCCACATGACTGAGGTTTGATGGTGGAACCCTGTGCACTGGGAACATGACTGAGGCCTGATACTGGAACCCCATGGCGTGGGAACATGCCATTGTTTTGATTCTGGAACCCTGTTTCCTGAGAACATGACTGAGGTTTGATGGTTGAACCCTGTGGCATGGCAACATGATTGAGGTTTGATTGTGGAACCCTCAGGCTTGGGAACATGACTGAGGCTTGATGGTGGAACCCTGTGGACTGGAAACAGGAATGACGTTTGATGGTGGAACCCTGCGGCCTGGCAACATGACTGAGGCTTGATTCTGGAACCGTGTGGCCTGGGAAATTTACTGGGGTTTGATCGCAGAAACCTGTGGACTGTCCACATGACTGAGGTTTGATGGTTGAACCCTGTGGCATGGCAACATGATTGAGGTTTGATTGTGGAACCCTCAGGCTTGGGAACATGACTGAGGCTTGATGGTGGAACCCTCTGGCCTGGAAACAGGAATGAGGTTTGATGGTGGAACCCTGCGGCCTGGCAACATGACTGAGGTTTGATTCTGGAAAACTGTGGCCTGGGAACATGACATCTGTTTAGATTGTGGAATAGTGTGCCCTGGGAACCTGACTGAGCCTTGGTTCTGGAACTCTGTGGACTGGGAACATGACTGAGGTTTATTCTAGAACCCTGTAGCCTGGGAACATAACTGAGGATTGATTCTGGAACCCTGTGGCCTGGGAACATGACATCGGTGGATTCTGGAACCCTGTGGCCTGGGAACATGAGAACGGTTTGATTCTGGTACCCTGTGGCCTGGCAATATGACTGAGGCTTGATTCTGGAACCCTGTGGCCTGGCAACATGACTGAGGCTTGATTCTGGAACCGTGTGGCCTGGGAACTTGACTGGGGTTTGATCGCAGAAACCTGTGGACTGTCCACATGACTGAGGTTTGATGGTGGAACCCTGTGCACTGGGAACATGACTGAGGCCTGATACTGGAACCCCGTGGCGTGGGAACATGCCATTGGTTTGATTCTGGAACCCTGTTTCCTGAGAACATGACTGAGGTTTGATGGTTGAACCCTGTGGCATGGCAACATGATTGAGGTTTGATTGTGGAACCCTCAGGCTTGGGAACATGACTGAGGCTTGATGGTGGAACCCTGTGGCCTGGAAACAGGAATGACGTTTGATGGTGGAACCCTGCGGCCTGGCAACATGACTGAGGTTTGATTCTGGAAAACTGTGGCCTGGGAACATGACATCTGTTTAGATTGTGGAATAGTGTGCCCTGGGAACCTGAGTGAGCCTTGGTTCTGGAACTCTGTGGACTGGGAACATGACTGAGGTTTATTCGAGAACCCTGTAGCCTGGGAACATAACTGAGGATTGATTCCGGAACCCTGTGGCCTGGGAACATGACATCGGTGGATTCTGGAACCCTGTGGCCTGGGAACATGAGAACGGTTTGATTCTGGAACCCTGTGGCCTGGCAACATGACTCAGGTTTGATTCTGGATCCCTGTGGCCTGGGAACATGACTGAGGCGTGATTCTGGAAAACTGTGGCATGGGAAAATGACATCTGCTTAGATTGTGGAATGGTGTGCCCTGGGAACCTGACTGAGCCTTGGTTCTGGAACTCTGTAGACTGGGAACATGACTGAGGTTTATTCTAGAACCCTGTAGCCTGGGAACATAACTAAGGATTGATTCTGGAACCCTGTGGCCTGGGAACATGACATCGGTGGATTCTGGAACCCTGTGGCCTGGGAACATGAGAACGGTTTGATTCTGGAACCCTGTGGCCTGGCAACATGACTGAGGCTTGATTCTGGAACCCTGTGGCCTGGCAACATGACTGAGGTTTGATTCTGGATCCCTGTGGCCTGGGAACATGACTGAGGCGTGATTCCGGAAAACTGTGGCCTGGGAAAATGACATCTGTTTAGATTGTGGAATAGTGTGCCCTGGGAACCTGACTGAGCCTTGGTTCTGGAACTCTGTGGACTGGGAACATGACTGAGGTTTATTCTAGAACCCTGTTGCCTGGGAACATAACTGAGGATTGATTCTGGAACCCTGTGGCCTGGGAACATGACATCGGTGGATTCTGGAACCCTGTGGCCTGGGAACATGAGAACGGTTTGATTCTGGAACCCTGTGGCCTGGCAACATGACTGAGGCTTGATTCTGGAACCGTGTGGCCTGGGAACTTGACTGGGGTTTGATCGCAGAAACCTGTGGACTGTCCACATGACTGAGGTTTGATGGTGGAACCCTGTGCACTGGGAACATGACTGAGGCCTGATACTGGAACCCCATGGCGTGGGAACATGCCATTGTTTTGATTCTGGAACCCTGTTTCCTGAGAACATGACTGAGGTTTGATGGTTGAACCCTGTGGCATGGCAACATGATTGAGGTTTGATTGTGGAACCCTCAGGCTTGGGAACATGACTGAGGCTTGATGGTGGAACCCTGTGGACTGGAAACAGGAATGACGTTTGATGGTGGAACCCTGCGGCCTGGCAACATGAGTGAGGCTTGATTCTGGAACCGTGTGGCCTGGGAAATTTACTGGGGTTTGATCGCAGAAACCTGTGGACTGTCCACATGACTGAGGTTTGATGGTTGAACCCTGTGGCATGGCAACATGATTGAGGTTTGATTGTGGAACCCTCAGGCTTGGGAACATGACTGAGGCTTGATGGTGGAACCCTCTGGCCTGGAAACAGGAATGAGGTTTGATGGTGGAACCCTGCGGCCTGGCAACATGACTGAGGTTTGATTCTGGAAAACTGTGGCCTGGGAACATGACATCTGTTTAGATTGTGGAATAGTGTGCCCTGGGAACCTGACTGAGCCTTGGTTCTGGAACTCTGTGGACTGGGAACATGACTGAGGTTTATTCTAGAACCCTGTAGCCTGGGAACATAACTGAGGATTGATTCTGGAACCCTGTGGCCTGGGAACATGACATCGGTGGATTCTGGAACCCTGTGGCCTGGGAACATGAGAACGGTTTGATTCTGGTACCCTGTGGCCTGGCAATATGACTGAGGCTTGATTCTGGAACCCTGTGGCCTGGCAACATGACTGAGGCTTGATTCTGGAACCGTGTGGCCTGGGAACTTGACTGGGGTTTGATCGCAGAAACCTGTGGACTGTCCACATGACTGAGGTTTGATGGTGGAACCCTGTGCACTGGGAACATGACTGAGGCCTGATACTGGAACCCCGTGGCGTGGGAACATGCCATTGGTTTGATTCTGGAACCCTGTTTCCTGAGAACATGACTGAGGTTTGATGGTTGAACCCTGTGGCATGGCAACATGATTGAGGTTTGATTGTGGAACCCTCAGGCTTGGGAACATGACTGAGGCTTGATGGTGGAACCCTGTGGCCTGGAAACAGGAATGACGTTTGATGGTGGAACCCTGCGGCCTGGCAACATGACTGAGGTTTGATTCTGGAAAACTGTGGCCTGGGAACATGACATCTGTTTAGATTGTGGAATAGTGTGCCCTGGGAACCTGAGTGAGCCTTGGTTCTGGAACTCTGTGGACTGGGAACATGACTGAGGTTTATTCGAGAACCCTGTAGCCTGGGAACATAACTGAGGATTGATTCTGGAACCCTGTGGCCTGGGAACATGACATCGGTGGATTCTGGAACCCTGTGGCCTGGGAACATGAGAACGGTTTGATTCTGGAACCCTGTGGCCTGGCAACATGACTCAGGTTTGATTCTGGATCCCTGTGGCCTGGGAACATGACTGAGGCGTGATTCTGGAAAACTGTGGCATGGGAAAATGACATCTGTTTAGATTGTGGAATGGTGTGCCCTGGGAACCTGACTGAGCCTTGGTTCTGGAACTCTGTAGACTGGGAACATGACTGAGGTTTATTCTAGAACCCTGTAGCCTGGGAACATAACTAAGGATTGATTCTGGAACCCTGTGGCCTGGGAACATGACATCGGTGGATTCTGGAACCCTGTGGCCTGGGAACATGAGAACGGTTTGATTCTGGAACCCTGTGGCCTGGCAACATGACTGAGGCTTGATTCTGGAACCCTGTGGCCTGGCAACATGACTGAGGTTTGATTCTGGATCCCTGTGGCCTGGGAACATGACTGAGGCGTGATTCCGGAAAACTGTGGCCTGGGAAAATGACATCTGTTTAGATTGTGGAATAGTGTGCCCTGGGAACCTGACTGAGCCTTGGTTCTGGTACTCTGTGGACTGGGAACATGACTGAGGTCTATTCTAGAACCCTGTTGCCTGGGAACATAATTGAGGATTGATTCTGGAAGCCTGTGGCCTGGGAACATGACATCGGTGGATTCTGGAACCCTGTGGCCTGGGAACATGAGAACGGTTTGATTCTGGAACCCTGTGGCCTGGCAACATGACTGAGGCTTGATTCTGGAACCGTGTGGCCTGGGAACTTGACTGGGGTTTGATCGCAGAAACCTGTGGACTGTCCACATGACTGAGGTTTGATGGTGGAACCCTGTGCACTGGGAACATAACTGAGGTTTGATGGTTGAACCCTGTGGCATGGCAACATGATTGAGGTTTGATTGTGGAACCCTCAGGCTTGGGAACATGACTGAGGCTTGATGGTGGAACCCTGTGGACTGGAAACAGGAATGACGTTTGATGGTGGAACCCTGCGGCCTGGCAACATGACTGAGGCTTGATTCTGGAACCGTGTGGCCTGGGAAATTTACTGGGGTTTGATCGCAGAAACCTGTGGACTGTCCACATGACTGAGGTTTGATGGTTGAACCCTGTGGCATGGCAACATGATTGAGGTTTGATTGTGGAACCCTCAGGCTTGGGAATATGACTGAGGCTTGATGGTGGAACCCTCTGGCCTGGAAACAGGAATGAGGTTTGATGGTGGAACCCTGCGGCCTGGCAACATGACTGAGGTTTGATTCTGGAAAACTGTGGCCTGGGAACATGACATCTGTTTAGATTGTGGAATAGTGTGCCCTGGGAACCTGACTGAGCCTTGGTTCTGGAACTCTGTGGACTGGGAACATGACTGAGGTTTATTCTAGAACCCGGTAGCCTGGGAACATAACTGAGGATTGATTCTGGAACCCTGTGGCCTGGGAACATGACATCGGTGGATTCTGGAACCCTGTGGCCTGGGAACATGAGAACGGTTTGATTCTGGAACCCTGTGGCCTGGCAACATGACTGAGGCTTGATTCTGGAACCCTGTGGCCTGGCAACATGACTCAGGTTTGATTCTGGATCCCTGTGGCCTGGGAACATGACTGAGGCGTGATTCTGGAAAACTGTGGCCTGGGAAAATGAAATCTGTTTAGATTGTGGAATAGTGTGCCCTGGGAACCTGACTGAGACTTGGTTCTGGAACTCTGTGGACTGGGAACATGACTGAGGTTTATTCTAGAACCCTGTAGCCTGGGAACAGAACTGAGGATTGATTCTGGAACCCTGTGGCCTGGGAACATGACATCGGTGGATTCTGGAACCCTGTGGCCTGGGAACATGAGAACGGTTTGATTCTGGAACCCTGTGGCCTGGCAACATGACTGAGGCTTGATTCTGGAACCGTGTGGCCTGGGAACTTGACTGGGCTTTGATCGCAGAAACCTGTGGACTGTCCACATGACTGAGGTTTGATGGTGGAACCTTGTGCACTGGGAACATGACTGAGGCCTGATACTGGAACCCCGTGGCGTGGGAACATGCCATTGGTTTGATTCTGGAACCCTGTTTCCTGAGAACATGACTGAGGTTTGATGGTTGAACCCTGTGGCATGGCAACATGATTGAGGTTTGATTGTGGAACCCTCAGGCTTGGGAACATGACTGAGGCTTGATGGTGGAACGCTGTGGCCTGGAAACAGGAATGACGTTTGATGGTGGAACCCTGCGGCCTGGCAACATGACTGAGGTTTGATTCTGGAAAACTGTGGCCTGGGAACATGACATCTGTTTAGATTGTGGAATAGTGTGCCCTGGGAACCTGACTGAGCCTTGGTTCTGGAACTCGGTGGACTGGGAACATGACTGAGGTTTATTCTAGAACCCTGTAGCCTGGGAACATAACTGAGGATTGATTCTGGAACCCTGTGGCCTGGGAACATGACATCGGTGGATTCTGGAACCCTGTGGCCTGGGAACATGAGAACGGTTTGATTCTGGAACCCTGTGTCCTGGCAACATGACTGAGGCTAGATTCTGGAACCCTGTGGCCTGGTAACATGACTCAGGTTTGATTCTGGATCCCTGTGGCCTGGGAACATGACTGAGGCGTGATTCTGGAAAACTGTGGCCTGGGAAAATGACATCTGTTTAGATTGTGGAATAGTTTGCCCTGGGAACCTGACTGAGCCTTGGTTCTGG